>NC_140997.1:222001544-222628002 GCF_052327205.1 Somniosus microcephalus | reverse complement strand
CCGAAGCGAGCCGGGGTTCCTCATCATTAACGCGGCGGGCCTTTGAACCTGGTTGGCCGGGCGGCAGACGAACGCCTTTCGCTGCGGACTCCAGGTGTCCGATTTTGGTCGGGGACGGCTCATTGGAATGCCCCGGTTTTCCCGGTCCCGCACTCACGCAAGAGAGAGAGGGGGAAGGAGAGAGAGGGAAGGAGAGAGAGAAGAGAGGGAAGAGAGAGAGAGAGAGAGTGAGGGAAGGAGATGCAGAAAAATCAAGATGCCCGAATTAACGGCAGTTTGAAAGATTAAGCCCGCCCTCAAACACCATGAAACACCCCCCCGTGACGCAGCGCGCTCCCCCCGTAGGATTAGTCAACCTTCATGTCACTCAATGCTAATGAGCGGATTCCCCCGTATGATTGGTCAACCATCACGTCACTCAACGCTAATTCCCCCGTAGGATTGGTCAACCGCTAATGAGCGGATTTTGAACGTTTTTTGTATACTGTCTGAACAATTTTTGTCTGACCAAAAAGTAAATACGCCTATGACGCTCCCCTAATCATAAGCTTTCTTTTGATATAACATATGTGTAGGTACGCTCTATAACTTTTGAGTGATGCCCGGACATACACACAGACAGAACGATCCTTTTTTATATAAATAAAAAATAATAAATAATAAAATAGTAGATATATATAATAAAAATAAATAAATAAATAATAGTATAGTAGATATAGTAGATGTATAAATATCTCACCTACCTGGTGACAGGCCACACGTCACAGGGCCCCGCGGGTTGCTAAGCACCCCGCCCCCCCTCCAGTCTCGGGTAATGCGTCAGCCCGCAGCGACGTGATGACACGCACGTTGGCGCGCGCGGCGGCGGCGGCGCGGCTGGAGACGGGAACGCGCGCGGCGGAGAGGGGGGGGCGGGGCATTGTAGAAGCTGCCGCGCGAGCGCGTAACGACCCCCCCCCCCCCCCCCCCCCTCCCGCGGAGTGGCCGGCGGCGCGCACGTACGCACGCACGCATGCGCTCCCTCCCTCCCTCCTCTCTCTGTCTCTCCCGTCAGTGAGAGTAATGGCGGAAGGCGGCGTCCCGGACCTGGAGAGCCAGAAGAATGAGATCGGGAACTTGCTGAAAACACCGCTGAAGAAAGGAGATTCGTGGTGAGGAAGGAAAAGGGGAAGGGGGGGTGGTGGTGGTAGGCGGGGGGGAGAGAGAGAGAGAGGGTTGAGTTGAGTTGAGGTGAGGGATATGAGGGTGAAGGCCGCCGACAAGGCCTTCCCTCCTACTCCCCGCTCCCTCACCCTCACACTCGGGGTGGCTGAGGGCGAGTAAAATGGGTGCGTGTGTGCGACTGAAACACCGGGCGGCCGCGGCCCGGTTTCCAAAGGCATTTGCTGTGTCACGGGATAAGGGAGTCAGGCCCGGCCAGGCCTCGGGCATCCACCGGGGCAGCAAGTCTATGCGGGAAGCCGGCCCACCCCCCTCCCCTAGTTCCCCAGGTCGGTGCGACAATGCGGAAGGGCAGCCGCACGGCATCTTACCAGCAAGCAGCCTTTTTCGGACAACCTTAACGCTGCTGTGAAGAAAACAAAGTGCCCCCGAAAGGGAGGCCCTTTAAAAGATTAGGTGCAATCTATTTCGAAATGTTCAGGGCCCCCCTTCCCTCTGATGTTGAGACTTGGCAACACTCACACACCAATCTACACTTGGAAGTTTTATTTTTCCACAAAAAACAGCTGTGTGGCTCTCGAAACACCCGACTGTCCCTTTTTTTAAAGTTCCTTATTTTAAAAAAAAAGCGAGTTTTTCTTTTTTTTCCTTATCTTTTGAGATTAGGTGACACGATCATTTTCGCCGTTTATTTACAAAGTATTTTTACTTTCGGTTCTCAGTAATCAATGTAAGAATGTGACCCTGTTGCGGCAAAACTTTACAAGAATGTAAGGGGACTGTGGACAGTGCAAAAATCACTTTAGTTGGAGCAGGAGCGAAGGAAGTCTTTAGCTGGTTTGAAATTCCAAATGCATTTAAGAATTTTTAGTTTAAACAGCCCCTAGCTGTTCCTTTGTGGGGATTAAATCCACTCAGCTTATCAAAGTATTTGCTGTTACAGGACTTTTGAAAGCAGTGTGAAGGCGATTTTAATTATTCTAGAATGGTTGGTCTTGAAAGTAGAACGCTGAAGCAGCATCATCATGTCTATAAATCCTTAATTGGCAAGTTGGATGCAAAACAGAGAATAGGTACTTTCCTACAGGGAAGGGGAAACTGAGGGCATTGCCCTGGGCCACACTTATGTACTTGACAGTTGTCTCCGTGTTCATCAAGGTGAGGACATCCACTCTGGGGAGTGGAATGTTTTTTTCAGTGTTGTCATCCATTGTCTATCAACAACTCCCAAGGCACAGTTAGATGCAGATCCAACTACCGTGCCCCTAAAATGCACCTTAACTCTAGCTTGGGAGAGCACTTCTCACACCAGTCATTCATTGTCAATTAAGTGCCAGTTCATGCCAAATTGCAGGTAGTTTAGTGCTGCCTCAGGAAAAGGGCTCAAACTGTCAAGACAAACTTCATCTAGAACCCTTAGTGAGTGAAGAGAGGGGACTGTCATCCCACAATTCCGACTGGACTTGAACCCAAATCCTAGAGGTGAAAAGGGTGAGCTATGAATGTGTGGCACTACCCAGTCCTGTGTAATTTCTTTTTGCATAGAGGATAGAAAAGAGTGAAAGTATTTTCATTTTGCACCCTGTAAGGGAGATTCTTTTTTAATGTACCTTGATCTGTGGATGCTAGCCTTGGCTCAGTGGTTGTGGGTTTAAGCCACACTCCAGAGATTTCAGCACAAAATCCAGGTTGCCACCCGAGTGCAGTACTGCGGGAGTGCTGCAGGTACTGCATTGTCAGGTGCCATCTTTCGGATGAGACGCTAAACAATCTACCCGTTCAGGTGGATATGAAAGATCCCATGGCACTATTCAAAGAAGAGCGGGGGAGTTCTCCTGGTGTCCTGGCCAACATTCATCCCTTAACCGACATCATTTAAGCAGATTATCAGGTCATTTATTTCATTGCTGTTTGTGGGACCTTGCTGTGTGCACATTGGCTTCTGTCCGTGCCTACTTTGCAATGGTGACTACACTTCAAATGTACTACGTTGGCTTTGAAGCACTTATTCTTCTGTCACCTTTGTTTAAATGCATCGGCTTCTTCCACCCCTCACCTCCTTTAAAGTACTTGTCCATCACCTTCACAAGCCTCATAGTGGATTTTTTGCCAGAATCTCTTCTCTCATCCTAGCCTTTGCAACAAGTGATTTTTTTTTATCATTGGTGAATTCAATCTTCATCCAAATTCCCTTTGCCCTCGCCCCCTCATCTTTGACTTTGCTCTGTTGTACTAACACAAGCACCTCTCTATCTATACCCATGGGCATGGCCAACCCCTAGGTCTTGACACCTCCTGAGGCTTTGATCATCAGTAAGGCATTCTGGGATCACTTCCTAATTTTCCTCACCTCCCCGCTAATCTTCAGCTCTGCTAGCTTCAATGTCAGGTTGTGGGAGGGTGGACATAACTTTCCACCCTCTAGGCTCCCTCATCAACATATTCTCTAAGCCTCCACCTGCTAACCTACTGAACTGTCCTTTATCTCTGCCCTTTCATCTCCTCATTCCCATCAAGGCATTCAGTCTTTCAGCTGCCATTCCCACCGCCACTCTCTCAAGTCTGAGGGCTGATGCTTTTACATTATTGTGATCCCCCCCCTTTCTATAGCCAAATCTTCCTGCTACTCCAGAATAATTCTGGAGACTCCTGAGCAGCAACCCCCCCCCCCCCCCCCAAAATGGTAAGTGTAAGGCATTTGTGGGCTTTTTTTGTCTAAGATTACATGGTTGCATCAGCTGCTGCCACCTTGTCCCAATCTCTCCAATATCCTTCCTGACTCCTGTTGTTCTGTAGCTGCCCTATCTCTAACCCTGCTTTTCTCTCCAAGGTGCTTGTCTTTCAACTCTGCTCACCTGCTCTACAATTCTCTCTCGATCCTTTCATCCTATAGAACCGAGACTTCCCTAGTCAAAAGTAGTAGTGACTGCAACCATGACATGTTATCCCTGATTGACACTCAACTTCGCCACAGCATTAAGACACCATCAATCATTCCATGCTCCTCCACAAACTCGCCTCCATATCCCCCCTATTGGAGGTTTGCCTTTGTGTGGTTCCAATCCTGCTTGTCCCAATTCAGCCAGCACATCTGCATCAGTAACTTCTCCTCTCGCCCTAGGCATGGTTACCTGTGAAATACCCTGAGGTTTCATCCATGGCCCTCTGTTTCCTCATTTACATGGTGGCATCAGCACTGTTATCAATATCTCTGCAATCAGTATCAATATCTCTGCAATCAGTATCAATATCTCTGCAATCAGTTTCTATATGTATGCTGACGACCCCCAGCTCTTTATTTCCACCAGCATCCTTGATTCTATGACCACCTTTGTGTTCTCGGACTGTTTGCCTGATATCAAGTTGTGGAAAAGCCAGAGATTCCTCCAACTGTACATTAGGAGGACCAAAGCAATCCTAATTTATAAATCCCTTGCCTCACTTGTCTCTGAATCCTCCATCAGTCCTATGACCCTTCCTATTCTCTTTGCCTCCTACTCTGGTCTCTTGTATATCCTCTTCCCTCTACTCCACTATTGGTGGCAAAATTAATAAGCCATCTTGGCTCTACTCTCTGGCAGTGCCACCTTAGGCCCCTTGTTTTGCTGCTTCTCTCCCTGGATTTAAAAGCTCTAGAAATCCTATTTTTTATCCATGTTCTTGGTCGACTCTCCTGTCATGTAAGTGTCTGTGAATCACTGTGGGATTTTTTTAAGTCAAATTTGCCATATATTGTGTGTGTCTTGCTCACTCCCTCTGCTTGTGTTTATTACAATCCCACAGACTACTGTAGCTGTTTGTTGCAAATACACTCGACTGTTTCACTCAGTCTCCATGTCCATCATATTTGCTCTGACGATTCCACTTTCTGTACAACAGTTTCTAAAATGCCTTTTCACCCCTATTCAAACACTTTCCCTTTTGTTTGGTCAACAAAACCCTTGACCATGTTCGGCTCATCTTTGTACCTGCACCCTCTAACCCTGTAAGGTGTCTCTTGGGTTGCCTAGTACATTCATATTCTCCACTTTTATAGTACAACATTGTTACTAAATTCAATTACATTAAATTTATTGACATCAGAAACTTCTTGTCCTCGTTCTTACAATTTTCAATACAGCATGTTTTGAAATTTCTGATGGGAAATATTAGCATTGTGTCCACCTAAGCCTGACAGGATGCACTCTTGCACACAAAGCATTGGAATAAATGTGAGACTGAACACACTTCCACTGTAAATACCGAACAAATTATTTTAGATGTTGCATAGTCCACAGGAGCATAAACGTCAACCAAACTCTTCAAATTCATTGCTGTAGACAGAAGTCAAAAATTCTACTGGTCCCAGGAGGCTGTCTTATGTCAGAGGCTATAGAACATGTGTTACAGCATACTGTTTTAGTTTCATTTTATGAATATATAAAGTGAAAGAAGAAACTGAGAGCAAATGTGAAGAAATACTTCTTTCCCATTGCCTTTCCAAAAAAGTGTTGAAGTAGAGGAGAATCTTAAGGAAGGTTTTTTAAAAACCAAAGTTTAGAATCCAGACAGCCCTAAGAAAAACTGTACATTTCCAGGGATGTTAATAGCATTGAAATTAAGACCACTATATTTCTGTGCATATAGACATATGGAATGGATAGAGAGAGAGAGAAATTCTTATCAAAGTGTGCAGTTTTTTTTACAAACATTTGTGCTTTTATTGGGATTCATGAGTGTTGGTTAGCATTAGGAACCATGCTATTGGTTTGTTGTAATTTAGTTTATTCCCAAAAGAAAATTTGCAAGAATTGCTACTGAATACGGTCTGGTAAAGTTCACTATGGGTGCTTGCTAATTGTTGCAGTGTACTTTAAAAAAAAATTCATTCTCGGGATATGTGCGTCGCTGGCAAGGCCAGCATTTATTGACCAAACCTAGTTGCCCTCGAGAAGATGGTGGTATGCCTTCTTGAATCGCCGCAGTCCATATCAAAAATCAAATCAACTTTTATTGTCATTGTTAGTGCACAAGTGCAGTACAACGAAATGTAGGCTTGCGGCTCCCCAGAGTGTACATTTGGATTAAGACATTTAAACATTCAACATACATTTGGCTTGTAGTATATTAACATAAATATAACCATAATAAAGTGCATTGGCAGATGTGCAGGCTTTAGAGTTTATTTGTGGAGTTCAGTAGGATGACAGCCCTGGGAAAGAAGCTGTTCCTAAATCTGGTCGTACGGGTGCGAATGCATCTGTAGCGTCTCCCAGATGGCAGGAGGGCGAGCAGACTGTGGCTGGGGTAGGTAGGGTCTTTGATGATGGACCGTGACCTCCGTAGACAGCGTTTCTGGTATATGTGCTCTATGGTCGGTAGCCGGGTGCCGGTAATGCGTTGGGCAGTTTTGACTACCCGCTGCAGGGCTTTCCGGTCATAGTAGCTACAGCTGCCATACCATACTGTGATAGTTTGTCAGGATGCTCTCTATAGTGCAGCGGTAAAAGTTAGAGAGGATCAGGGGTGACAGGTTACATCCCTTCAGCCTCCTTAGGAAATATAGGCGCTGCTGGGCCTTCTTCACCAGAGAGGAGGTGTTGAGGGACCAGGAGAGGTCTTCCGTGATGTGGACTCCGAGGAACTTAAAGCTGTCCACCCTTTCCACCACAGCCCCATTGTGTGACTTCCGCCTTTGGACTTCCTGAAGTCCACAATGATTTCTTTTGTTTTCTTGGTGTTAGGGCCAGGTTGTTATCGGTGCACCACTTCACGAGATGCTGGACCTCCTCCCTGTAGGCTGACTCGTCGTTGTTGGTGATCTGGCCTACTACCGTGGTGTCATCCGCAAACTTGATGATGGTGTTGGAACCATTAAGAGCCACACAGTCGTGGGTGAAGAGGGAGTAGAGGAGGGGGCTCAGCACACATCCTTGTGGGGCCCCCATGTTCAGGGTCAGGGGGGGAGGTGTGGTTACCTAATTTGACCGACTGGGGTCTGTTTGTTAGGAAGTCCAGGGTCCAGTTGCAGAGGGAAGTGTTCAGGCCAAGAGTTTGGTGGCCAGCTTGTTGGGGACGATAGTGTTGAATGCTGAGCTGTAGTCTATGAACAGCATTCTGATGTAGGTCTCCTTACCATCTAGGTGATTCAGTGCCGAGTGTAGAGCAGTTGTGATTGCATCCTCCGTTGATCTGTTTGCACGATAGGCAAACTGGTGTTGGTCAAGGGAGGCAGGAACACTGGCTTTGATGTGGGCTAAGACCAGTCTCTCGAAACACTTCATTATGATGGGTGTGAGTGCGACAGGTCGATAGTCATTCAGGCACGTCACAGCCGTTTGTTTTGGCACAGGAATAATGGTAGCGGTCTTGAAGCATGTAGGGACTACTGCCTGGGCCAATGACAGATTGAAGATGGCAGTGAAGACATCAGCCAGCTGATCACATTCCTTGAGTACCCATCCAGGGATGCTATCCGGTCCAGCAGCCTTTCGTGTGTTCACTCCGCATAGAACACCCCTTACGTCGGAGGTCGACAGAGTGAGCACCTGGTCTTCCGGGGGTGGCAAGGCTTTGGTAGCCGGCTCCCTGTTGTCCCTGTCGAAGCGAGCGTAGAAGTTGTTGAGCTCCTCCGGAAGGGAGGCATCGCTAACCGGGGGACTGGTGTTTTTGCCCTTGTAGTCAGTGATGGACTGGATGCCTTGCCACATGCGCCGGGGATCCGAGTTGTTGCGGAAGCAATATGGTGAAACTAATCACACAATGCTGTTGGGGAAGGAGTTCCATGATTTTGACCCAGCAATGATGAAGGAATGGTGATATGTCCAAGCCGGGATGGTATGTGATTTGGAGGTGATGGGTGTTCTCATGCACCTGCTGCCCTTGTCCTTCAAGGTGGTGGAGGTTGTTGGTTTCGGAGGTGCTGCCGATTAAGCCTTGACAACTTGCTGCAGTGCATCTGTAGACTGATCGGTCTTTCTCCTACACCCCCAGACTCTCTCCCCCACCTGCTCCTTCGCTTTCAATGCCTACATCTTTCAGTTGATTGCAAGTTTAAAAAAAAAGGTGGAAACTTACTAAGTTACAGAGTGGAGCTATAGTAGGGGGTGATTTACGGCCAAATACAGAGGGAAAAACAAGTCAGCTGGGAAGGCAGAGCAAATATGTGAAGGCAAAAGAGAATATGGCAGGGCTGGAAGGTATTTATTTTAATGCAAGGAGTCTTGCAAATAAGGTGGATGAACTGAAGTTGTTGTTGAACACATGGGAGTACGATATTGTTGCTATCACGGAGACATGGTTGAGGGAGGGTCAGGACTGGCAGCTCAATATTCCGGGGTATAGAATCTTCAGGCGAGACAGAGGGGGGTGTAAAAGGGGAGGGGGTGTTGCAATATTAATTAAGGAGTCAATTACTGCTGTAAGGAGGGATGATATATTAGCGGGTTCCTCTAATGAGGCCATATGGGTAGAACTTAAAAACAAAAAGGGGGCAAGCACTTTGCTGGGAGTGTACTATAGGCCCCCAAACAGTCAGGGGAAGATAGAGGAACAGATATGTAGGCAAATCTCCGAGAAGTGCGAGAATAATAGGGTAATAATAGTGGGGGATTTCAACTTCCCCAATATAAATTGGGACAGTCAGAGTGTGAAAGGCTTAGAGGGTGCAGAATTCTTAAAGTGCATCCAGGAGAGCTTTTTGAGCCAACATGTAGAAAGTCCTACAAGAGAGGGGGCGGTACTGGACCTAATTCTGGGGAATGTAGCCGGGCAAGTGGTGGAAGTGTCAGTAGGAGAGCATTTTGGCGACAGTGACCATAATTCGGTGAGATTTAAGGTGGTCATGGAAAAAGACAAAGACGGCCCGGAAATAAGGGTTCTAAATTGGGGGAAGGCCGATTTTAATATGATAAGGCAGGATCTGGCCAAAGTGGACTGGGAGCAGCTGCTTATAGGAAAATCCACATCAAAACAGTGGGAGACTTTCAGAAGGGAAATAGAGAGAGTACAACGCCAACATGTTCCTGTAAAGGTCAAGGGTGGGACCAACAAGCAAAGGGAACCTTGGATGACAAGGGATATACAGAAATGCATTAGAAATAAGAGGGGGGCTTTTGGCAGTTACAAAAGACTAAAGACAGAAGAAGCCCTAGAGGAGTATAAAAAGTGCAGGGGCATACTTAAAAAAGAAATTAGGAGGGCGAGGAGGGGCCATGAAATAACACTGGCGAGCAAAATAAAGGAAAATCCTAAGATGTTTTATAAGTATATTAAGGGCAAGAGGATAACCAGGGAAAGGGTAGGGCCAATTAGGGACCAAAGTGGCAATCTGTGTGTAGAGCCAGAGGATGTAGGCGGGGTTTTAAATGAATTTTTTGCATCTGTGTTCACTATGGAGAAAGACGATGCAGACATAGAAATCGGGCAAGGGGACTGTGACATACTTGAACATATTAGCATCAAGAGGGAGGAGGTGCTAGCGGTTTTAGCGGGCCAAAAAGTGGATAAATCCCCAGGCCCGGACGAGATGTATCCCAGGCTGCTGTGGGAGGCAAGGGAGGAGATTGCAGGGGCTCTGACACTAATTTTCAGAACCTCTCTGGCCACAGGGGATGTACCAGAGGACTGGAGAACAGCTAACGTAGTACCATTATTCAAGAAGGGTAGCAGGGATAAACCAGGGAATTACAGGCCAGTGAGTCTAACATCTGTGGTGGGGAAATTATTGGAAAAAATTCTGAGGGACAAAATTAATCTCCACTTGGAGAGGCAAGGATTAATCGGGGATAGTCAGCATGGCTTTGTCAAGGGTAAATCATGTCTAACAAATCTGATCGAATTTTTCGAGGGGGTGACTAGTGGGGTGGATGAGGGAAATGCTGTGGATGTGGTGTACATGGACTTCAGTAAAGCTTTTGACAAAGTCCCGCATAGGAGACTGGTCAAGAAGGTAAGAGCCCATGGGATCCAGGGTGCCTTGGCGCGTTGGATCCTAAACTGGCTGAGTGGCAGGAGGCAGAGGGTGATGGTCGAAGGTTGCTTTTGTGACTGGAAGCCTGTGTCCAGTGGGGTACCTCAGGGATCGGTGCTGGGTCCCTTATTGTTTGTGATCTACATAAATGATTTGGATGAAAATGTAAAAGGTATGATCAGTAAGTTCGCAGATGACACGAAAATTGGTGGGGTGGTAAATTGCGAGGAGGAAAGCCTCCGGCTACAGGACGATATAAACGGGTTGGTCAGATGGGCGGAAAAGTGGCAAATGGAATTTAACCCTGAAAAGTGCGAGGTGATGCATTTTGGACGGACAAATAAGGCAAGGGAATACACAATGAGTGGTAGGACCCTAGGAAGTACAGAGGGTCAGAGGGACCTTGGTGTACATGTACATAGATCCCTGAAGGCAGCGGAGCAGGTAGATAAGGTGGTTAAAAAGGCATATGGGATACTTGCTTTCATTAGCCGAGGCATAGAATATAAGAGCAGGGAGGTTATGATGGAGCTGTACAAAACGCTGGTGAGGCCACAGCTGGAGTACTGTGTGCAGTTCTGGTCGCCTCACTATAGGAAGGATGTGATTGCTTTGGAGAGGGTGCAGAGAAGATTCACCAGGATGTTACCTGGGATGGAGCGCCTCAGCTATGAAGAGAGGCTGGACAGGCTGGAGTTGTTTTCCTTGGAGCAGAGAAGGCTGAGGGGGGACCTGATTGAGGTGTACAAAATAATGAGGGGCATAGATAGGGTAGATAAAGAGGAACTTTTCCCCTTAGTGGGGGGGGGTCAATAACAAGGGGGCATAGATTCAGGGTAAGGGGCAGGAGATTTAGAGGGGATTTGAGGAGAAACTTTTTCACCCAGAGGGTGGTTGGAATGTGGAACTCAATGCCTGAAAGGGTGGTGGAGGCAGGAACCCTCACAACATTCAAGAAGCATTTGGATGAGCACTTGAAATGCCATTGCATACAAGGCTATGGACCAAATGCTGGAAAATGGGATTAGACTGGACAGGGATGGATGGGCGGCGCAGACACGATGGGCCGAAGGGCCTCTTTCTGTGCTGTAAAACTCTATGACTCTAACCCAGCACATAGCTCTTCATTTTTGCTTATTCAATTGTATAGTTTTGAACCTGTGATTTTATATTTTTCACTTTTTTAGACAGTTCCATCTCAGTTTGTGGGTTATAACATTTTGCGGGTTATGAAATTCTGCCTAAAGACTTGATATTTTACAATAGATAACACGTCTTGTATTAAACTAGTGAAGAATTGTAGTGAACAGTTTGCTATTTAAGAAGAAATTTTTGAGGTTTCAAGAGCTTATGTAGGATTAGAAAATACAAAGATTCGTTTTGTTAACATAATAATTGAATGTTCTTGATATTGACCTTGGAGGCCACAGTGCCGACAGACAGAAATTGATCGGATTCTGATGTCTGAGATATGGAAGCTCTAAGGGAAGATGATGCTGTGGAGAATTAGAAAAATCAATGCTTTGGCATTCTAGCAAAATGACCTGGTTTTTAACCTGTAACAATGGACTGTAATTATAAAACCTTACGGACGAGATACTTCCTTCTGATAAAGTAAAACATTTATATAGCGCCTTTCATTCCTTTGGGATGTTCCAAAGTGCTTCATAGCCAGTGGGTTACCTTATGAAGTGTAGCCACTGTTGTAAAGCTAATGCAGCAGCCAATTTTGCACGCAACAAGGTCCCAAAAACAACAAATTACATAGAATTTACAACACAAACAGCCAGTGTTTATGCTCTACATGAGCTTCCTCCTACCCTATTTCCATCTAAACCTATCAGCATATCCTCCTAGTCCTTACTCCCTGATGTACACATCTAGCTTCTCAAATGCATCTATGCTATTTGCCTCAACTACCCCATGTGGTAGCAAGTTCCACATTCTAACTACTCACTGGGTAAAGAAGTTTCTCTTGAATTCCTTATTGGATTTATTAGTGACACTTGTATTTATGACTAATGTTCCCTTTAAACTGCGCTCCAACGGTCTCGCGCAGCCGGTGAGCCAGCTTTTAAATTGAACAAACCACGCATGCACAGACTTTTGAATGGGCTGCACAGCTCCTTGAAAGAGGCTGCATGGCCCACAAATAATTACAGGGAACATTGTTTATGACCCCTAGTTTTGGACTCTCCACAAGTGGAAACATCTTCTCTAAGTCTACCCTATCAAGCCCCTTTATAATCTGAAAGATCTCTATTAGGTCACCCCTCAGTCTCTTTTCTAGAAAAAAGAGCCCCAGCCTGTTCAGTCTTTCCTGATAGTTATAACATCTCCATTCTGGTATCATCCTTGTAAATCTATTTTGCACCTTCAGTGCCTCTATCCTTTCCAGAATATGGAGACCAAAACTGTGCACAAATCAGATGACCAGCCAGTTGAGCTATATATTTTTTTGGTGGTGTTCACTGAAGGAAGGATGTTGGCAGGACACCAGAAGAGCATTTCCCTCATCAAGGAGGCAAATTGAGCCTCAGTTAAAGTCTCAGCTGAAATACAGCATTTCTGACAATGCACAACTCCCTCAGTGTCAGCCTATAAGGTGCTGAAATCCTGGAGTGGGGCTTCAATTTGCAGCCTTCTGACTTGGAGGTGAGATTGCTACCACTGTGGCAAACTATCATTAATACTTCTGTCCCCGCAGGCATGAAATTCCACTGTGACAACCTATTCCAATCGTCCTTTTCCACTTGAGTTTAACAAATGTGCTCTTTCCAACAGATCTGTTGATAAACATATTGACCAGTGTGGCACTGAGCCATGCATGTTGGGGAGGTCCCAAGTTCAGTCATTGTAGTACGCTGAGTACGGTAGGGGCGCTACAATTGACATCTGCCACTAGACTAGGTAAGGGGAAACATCCGCTAGGGCTGTGCTCCTTTAGAAATTCATTAACTTCTGATGGGAATTGAATATTGGGTGAACACAAGATTAAGATTGGAGTGATTTTCCCCTAGCTTGCTGGCGGGCATGGTATAAACTCTCACATGAATAAGGGCAATTTGGGTGAGTTGTACGAGGATTGCCAAAGCCCAGAAACAAACAAGCGTCGGTGCCTTGAGCGGAAAGAAGGGAAGTGTTACACGCAAGCTATACCTTGTTGTATCTTCCTAACCTTGATCTTATTTTAGTGGCATTACCTGCTGTCTTGGTGCCTCCCCATGGAGAGGGAAGACGTCAGAGTTGTACTTTCTGGCGCATTTGGAGCCACGTTGGCAAAGGCTTTGGGAGCAGGTCACCTGCCAGCCTTGCAGATTGCAGGAGGTGTGTGGCTTAGTGGGGAAAATAGTGCTTTCATACCCTCAAAAATAACTTCTTGGCTGTTTTGTCTTTTAGGTACCTAATAGACAGTAGGTGGTTTAAACAATGGAAGAAATATGTGGGTTTCGACAGCTGGGACATGTACAATGTAGGAGAACGTGGAATGTTTCCGGGCCCGATTGATAATTCTGGGCTTTTTGCAGGTATTGAAACGTTGAATGCCAAGCTTTTGATTTATTCGAATGCTGTAGAACTTTGTTATACTTGCTAATATAAGATTTGTTCTCGTCCGTGACAATTTCAATGAAATTATATTAAGTTTAAATATCCCAAGCTTTTGATTAAATGTGGATTCTTCATTTTGCAGAGTAATGTATTGCATTGAACACGAGACATCTTGTGTATTTCAATTAACGCATGTCTTCTGGGCAGCTATTTAAAGAGCAAAAACCTGTTTTATTATTGTAATCCTGTGAGATATTTCTTGCCTGGAAAGCTGGATAAGAACAACTGGTTTTAATATTTGGGCGTATTATGCACTGCCTGATTAATCAATTTCTTTTAAAATCTAAGTTGTAGACTCGATGGGCCAAATGGCGGCCTTCTGTGCTGTACTATTCTATGATTCTAATTGCAAATCAGAGTTTTCAGGACAGAGGGAGGCCATCTAGCCCAACATGCTTGCACAGGTGCTACTTCTGCCTGACTCGCAGCATGAACGATTGAGTTTGAAGGAATAGAGAGTTGCCTATCCAAGTTTGCAGATGACACTAAGTTAGGAGGGACAGTAAATTGTGTGGATGGGAGCAGGAAATTACAAAGGGACACAGCAGATTAAGTAAGTGGGCAAAAATTGTGGCAGATGGGAATTCAAAGTGGGGAAGTACGGTGGCATAGTGGTTAGCACTGTTGCCTCACAACGCCAGGGACCCGGGTTCAAATCCGGCCTCGGGCGACTGTCTGTGTGGAGTTTGCACATTCTCCCCGTGTTTGCGTGGGTTTTCTCCCGGGTGCTCCGGTTTCCTCCCACAGTCCAAAGATGTGCGGGTTAGGCTGATTGGCTATGATAAATTGACCCCCCTTAGTGTTAGGGGGATTAAATACGTGGGGTTACAGGGATAGGGTGGGATATGTGTTGGTGTAGGGGTTACGGGGATCGGGTGGGATATGTGTCGGTGCAGGCTCGATGGGCCGAAATGGCCTCTATCTGCACTGTGGGGTTTCTGTGTGAAGTGTGAGATTCACTTTGGATCCAAGAAAGACAAATCAGAGTATTTTCTTAATGGTGAGAGACTAGGAACTGTGGAGGGGGAACGGGTTTTGGGTGTCCAGGTACACGTGTATTAAAAGCTAGTGCACAGGTACAAAAAGTAATCAAAAAGGCTAATGGAATGTTGGTCTTTCTCTCAAGGGGGCTGGAATACAATGGGGAGGAAATGATGCTTTAGTTGCATAGCCCATCTGGAGTACTGTGTTCAGTTTTGGGCATCACCCCTCAGGAAGGATATGCCAGCATTGTAGGGAATACAGAGTTGATTCACCACAATGATACCATGGCTTACAGGATTAAAATATGAGGACTGGTTGCATAAACTTGGCTTGTATTCCCTTGAGTTTAGAAACTTGAGTGTGATCTAATCTAGGTATTTTCAAGACTGAGATCAACAGATCTTATTAGGCAAGGATACCAAAGTATATGGATTACATGCGGGCAATTGAAATTGAAGTACCAATCATCTATGATCTAATGGAACGACAGAACAGGCTCGAGGGGCTGAATCATATGTTTATTACCCAAACAATTATATTAAGTTTGTCCTTGGAGGATTATACTTGTAGTTCTGTACCAATATCTAGCTGAAACCTGATTACAAGTTGTTTAAAGAACATAATTAGGTTTTGTACATGTAATTTTATTTTGATACACTTCAAAATCCACTTTGTACATGTGTGAAAGAGATGCCTATTTTGAAAACTAAAAGATTTTTCACAACCCAAAATGGCCATAAACTCTGGAGGCCTCTGGGGTAGTCTGAAAAGGGTAGCCTTCAGAAGTTTCCATTGTGGCTTGTAATTTTTTTAAATAATGCTGGACTTCAGATCTTCTTTTGTTTAAATACGGTTCTACAGAGCTATTTGCTAAGATTTAAATTCACCCAAGTGATCCGGCAGTGTAAAAACAACTTGTAATGTTACAGCATTTGGAGATGCAGGTTTGATCTCCAGGTTGTTGAATTCCCAAAGATGAACTATGCTGCCGTAGGACTGCACCAAGTTAAATCCCGGTGCTTTTCCCATCCTTGGCTGCTCTTGGATGCCTCCTGTTGACCATTTCAGGGCAGCAGAGGCTGGGACATGGAAGTAGGCCAGTCCTAGTCCCAGTTTAGATGCAGGTTGTGCATGGCCCACATGATAGGTTTAAAAAAAAAATTGACATAAATTTCATTACAGCATCTTCTGTGCAGCTGAGGTTGTGAGTGGGGAGAATTATTTTTGTTTTAAGGCAAGACAAATATTTATGATTTTACTTTTCTATATAAAGCTGCTTATGTTGGTCTCCTACAGTATTTCTCTTTTTCCCCCCCCCCCCCCCCCATTCCAATGTCAATTGTGACTTAATAAAATTAATTCATTACCTTTTTACGGGTTTAAAAATGTATTTGTGCTTGTGTTGTGGCTTGAAATGTTTGACACAGACAACTTGCTTTCCAGACACCATTCGTGCCCAATGAACTATGATCAGGTCTTTTGTTTGCCTGCAAAATAGCTTTCCCCCCCCCCCCCCCCCCTTGCAGCCCGAAACATTGTTCCTAAGTTTCTCTCAGTTCACGCTGAGCGTCCTTTTCTAAAATAGAACTGCTGAAACAGACTTCTTGGCTGAAATGTTACTCGAACATCCAGAGGTCAGATGAATGCGCGGTGACTCTGACATCCTTGGCTGCTGTTGATAGCCATCTGAGTGGTTCAGAATAGATGCAGTTGCTACCCGTGAAATTCTGCTTGTTTTGTGTGTGCTATCTGCCAACTGGTGATTGTCATCATGTGATCAGAGCTGAACCCTAATTTGCTAGTAAACCTACACGGTATCTATTTCTTTAAAAAAAAAATGAAATGGTAATTTTAACTAATATTTAGTGACCCTTAAGAGTCTCTTAAGGAAAGTACAGCAGGTGATTGGCTCGAATGTAGAAGTTAGATTAGTGGTGATATCTGGCATTTTTTGTTAGGCCAGGTAATGGCATTTGACAAAATGTATGTAGAGGTGGTTAGCTATATTTATGCAACTAATCAAAACAGATTTACTGGAAAATTCTAAAGTTGCTGTAATAACAGATACAAATTATAGTAAAGTTGTCCTGGGGAGATGCTAATTGTATGTATTGGGTATGTACTTGCTGTTTAGCAACCCATAATTATTTCCTCTCATCACATGCACAAACTCTGCCGATCTACTTTGAGACCTCTCAGCTCCCGATTTGTGCCTCCCTCTTGGGTGGGAGCAGCCTGAGAGCTACTGAAGTTTGTCTCTCAACCTGAGCCCCTGGACCCAGTGACCCAGGCTGGGAACCAGCTTTAAATTGAAGTGCTTTGCGCACATTTAAAAGTGGGACTAAACTTTTAAGAATACTTAACAAACCCCATTTACCACTGCCGAACCACCGGGGGAAAAAAAACCCTCTTTGTGTTTTCCCTGGCATCCCGCAGCCGCCTTCCCTGTGTTTTCATCACCCAAGGATGCCCCTCCTGGTACTCTGATCTGACTCCACCACTGCCATCCAGTGTTCCCACACGCCAAGACCCCTCTAGTTCCTAAATCACATCAGTGCTGGCGCAACCATGAACCCTCATCACATCACTGCCACACCCCACAATATACTACTGCTACGACTCTCCCACTGTTTCCTTATCCCATTGCTGATACATGCAGCACCTGCAACCTACCTCTCATTACTTGCATTTTGGGATGTCTTTCTGATTACCGCCACCTGATGCTGGGTTTTTCAAAAAAAGACCAGAGCTAAAATGAGCTACATAAGGAAACTCTTCGGTATCCGGCACTGACGGGACCGGGATGGTGCCGGTTGATTAAAAATTCCGGATGATGGAGAGGGTTATCTACCGAGGCTATTTTTAACAAACAAAAATTTTTTTAAAAAATCAAGAAATGTGCAGTATACAGTAATTGGACTTCCGACAGTGCCAAGAAGCCGAGTAGTGGCAGTTTGGAGAACTACCCCCACTGACTAACTCGGCCACCGCGGGAGACTCGGACTCGGCAACATTTCCGGTTATTGAGGTGGTGCTTTCGGAGTATGAATTTTGCCGGTTAATAGAGAATTCCGGATATTTAGGTGCCGTTTTAAACGAGAGTTTCCTGTACTTAAATTATTGCCCTTGACTAATCTATGTTTATGTTTTCTACACACAAATGAACACAATGTTAGCTAAAAATACAATTTAGCTTATTCAATCGCTATCCGTTACCCTGAAGTATTGTACATTACATGGAATAAAACGGCTTATCCTTCACCTCACCATGAGCTATGGCGCACCACTTGTCTATCCATCTCCGTTTGAGTGTTCTCAAAGATGTAAATTATTTTTGAGAAAACCTTTAGGCATTTCTTACACAATGTGACATCCAAGCCACCCATGTGCGTGTTAGTCATGTAATCACAGTTTACTTATTTTAAATCTGTGGACTTAAGTCAATCATCTTCCTCTCCAAACTCAGCTTGGAATTGGGGAAGGGCGAAGGGTTATGATATTGTAGCATCGTAACTTGTAATCTGTTACTGTGTTCTTTATAGAAGTAGAATCACAAGTCCTGAAGGAACACTTGATCGATGAGCTGGATTATGTCTTGGTTCCCACTGAAGCTTGGACCAAGTTGGTCAATTGGTACGCTTGTGTTGAGGGTCAGGAACCCATTGTACGAAAGGTAAGCTTGAACGTTAACTACAAGGAATTGAAACGGGTTTTATTAGCAACTGAGTTTCAGTTTAGTTTCAATTTTTAAAAACTTTTTTTTTGATATCATGAACTCAAAATTGTACTGAAGCTGTGTGGAATTATGTTTCCAATCTAAATTGATAAATGGAAATGAGCCAGCAAGCTAATGTCGTGCAACGTAATTCTACTAGACGAGTAATTCAAGAAAAGCTGAACGATTTGTTGTTAAGTTTTATTTTTAGGATATGGGAGATGCTGGCATGGCTGCATTTATTGCCTGACCCTAGTTGCTCTGAGTAGCTTGCTAGAGCACTTCAGTGGGCATTAAGGGTGAGCTATGTAGTGTGGGACTGGAGTCATGTGTAGGAAATCGGTAAACCAGTTGGGGTTTTTGTAAACAGTCCTGCAAATTTCACGGTTCCGCCTCTCAAATTGCCAAACTAATTGAATTTAATCTCGCAATTTGTCACGGTAGGATTCAATCTTTTAGCCTCTGGGTGGCTAGCCCACGAACATAACCACTGCACTATCGTACTCCCGTGTATGTATAGTTGGAACATAGCAGCAATGTTCCCATTCTTTTTTTTGGGCGCGTGGCCCCTTTAAGGCGCTGCGCGGCCCATTCAAAGCACCGCGCATGCGAGTTTTTTGCCAGAGAAGCCGGCTGCGTGGGAGGTCCGGAGAGCGCAGCAGCTTAAAGGGAACATCGCATAGCAGCCAATAAAATTGAAGAAAAGGCTTTCTTAATACAGGTCTCAAGTACCCAAGAGCTACCTGTAATATGTTCCCCGCCCAAGGACGGGTTTAAAAAAAAAAATCAGATAGGAGTAGGACAGCAACCCTTTAAGGGATATAATCTGACCACTGAAATTCAGTGACCTTAAGTTTTCTGCTAGGTATGTATTTCAGTTCTCAGCAGGTCATGTTACTAAAATGAAATCAAGGAAGTTAGTTTGTATGGGTAATTCATTCCCCATGATGGGCTTTGACCGTGTAAATTTTTTTGTAGAAACCCAAGTTATCACTAGGTGCATATCTGCTACACAAATTCTGTATTGATTGTATACTCTTTGAATGGAGGAGTTTTTAGTGTGCGAAGTAGCAGTTGGTGGACCAAATGACTTTAGAGAATGTTGCAGTGACAGTCTGGTTAAATTAAGCTCTGTTTTTAATGTATTTTGCTACTCACCCACGCACAAGGAAAAGGGTAGTAGCTTTTACCGTACTATTTCTTGGCAGCTGCTTTTGTTTTTGTCAAGTGTGATAAACAAACCAAGGGGACCTGAACTCCAAAACGTCACTTTAAATTCCCTGGCATCATACAGTACAAGCATGCGCCAAATACTGTCGCATACACCGAGTGTTCGGTCAGGATTTATGTGCGCGGTGTCCAAGCTCCAAACCCCAGATGTTGTGCTTATTGCGTGTTTATCATAATTTGGTATGACAAAAGAGGGGACATTGGCATATTTCTTGAGGATGGAATGTTGTATGCAGTTGATTATCGAAGGCCTATCAGTTTATGCTGCTTTAAGTAGAACCAAAGCAGAAGAATAGAACTAAGCCATTACTTCATGTACCTATAATATCTCTCCTAGACATTCATGTAACTAGTACTTATTAACAAGATAAGACAGTTTTTTCATTTAAGTTATTGCCGATTTTTTTTTTTTGCTCCTTGAGTGTTGTTTGTACTCTGAATGAAACATTTATCCTCTTTGGTTACCCAGTACCAGCATCATTCCCAGATTAGATATACAGGAAACTCTTTTTTTTTATCCGGGACCAGCGTGGTGCTGGTTGATCAAAAAGTCCGGATTACAGAGAGGTATACTTACCAAGGTACGAGAGCCCCGTACACGGCCACAGGTGCAGGAGCCCCGGTTACACGGCACTTGTGCAGGAACCCCGGTTACACGGCCACAGATCCAGGACTCCCTGTTGTACGGCCACAGGTGCAGGAACCCCGGTTACACGGCCACAGATCCAGCAGTCCCTGTTGCACGGCCACAGGTCCAGGAGTCCCTGTTGTATGGCCACAGGTGCAGGAGTCCCGGTTACACGACCATAGATCCAGGAGTCCCTGTTGTACGGCCACATGTGCAGGAACCCCGGTTACATGGCCACTAATATATAGTAAAACTTAGCTGAACCTTCTCCTGAATTTTGCCGGTTAAGAGAGATTTCCGGATATTTCGGTGCTGGTTAACAGAGTTCCCTGTAGTTGGTTAGATACAGATAAAGCTTCCTTCTGTTCTGTTCTGCTTTGGGCATTGGTCTTGTGTGAAGCTGTTTTTGTAGATCAGAGGAGGCTTCAGGGCGATTTGATAGAGGTGTTTAAGATTATGAAGGGATAGGAAATAGTTAGAAACAGACTGTTTCCGGTTGTTGAGGGGTCTAGAACAAGCGGATATAATATTAAATATAATGAATTTAGGACAGAAAGCAGGAGAAACCTTTTTTTTTCGTAGAGTACAAAAGCAAGAAAGTTATGCTAAATCTTTTATAAAACACTGGTTAGACCCCAGCTGAAGTATTGTGGCCAGTTTTGGGCACCACACTTTGGGAAGGATGTCAAGGCTTTAGAGAGGTGGCAGAGCAGATTTACTAGAATGGTACCTGGGCTGAAAGACTTCAGTTTGTGGAGAGACTAGAGGAACTGGAGTTCTCTTTAGAGCAGAGAAGGTTAAGGGGAGATTTGATGGAAATGTTCAAAGTCATGAAGGTTTTGATGGAGTAAATAAGGAGAAACTCTTTCCAGTGACACTGAGGATACAGATTGAAGGTTATTGGCAAAAGAACCAGAAGCGACATGAGGAAAAGAAAATTTGCACAGCGACTTATGATTTGGAAAGAACTGCGTGAAAGGGCGGTGGAAGCAGATTCAGTAATAACTTTCAAAAGGAAATTGGATAAATACTTGGAGAGAAAATTTGCAGGGCTATGGGGACAGAGCAGGGAGTGGGACTGATTGGATCGCTCTTTCAAAGAGCCGGCACAGGCACATAGGGCTAAATGGCCTCCTGTGCTGTTTCATTCATGTCAACATTAAAATCAAGATAGATGGTTGAAAGAAAAGGGAATAAAGAAATATGGGGACAGGGTGGGTACATGGGATTAGGAGTACTGCTTGCCTGGAGGATGAACACCAACATTGGCTGGACCAAATAGCTTGTTTCCATGATTCATACACAGCCAATGGACATTTTGGGCTGAATTTAAACTGGAGTCCAAGAGGCAAAACGCCCCAGTGCTCAATTTATTTTCCCTTATTTTTGTAAACTGGTCCAAATCTATACAGTCCATAAGGTAAACAATGAAATCTGTGGGCATTTTTGTCATGGAAGCACTGTCTGCGCTTCATTCTGTTAATATCCCAGAATATCCACTTGAGTGATGTGCTAAGGGATCTAAACCGTTATTCCCTCTCCTTGCTTCCTAAAACCAGCGGTGACACCTGGATAAATGTTAATTTTATTGGGTTCAGAGTTTGAGTTGCTTTGGTTGAGAGCCCAACACTTTAGTGTTATAGGTACCCAGCCACAGTCAAAATGTTAGACTGTTTTTGTGTTCCAATGTGCTGCACCAGCATTCTGCCTCAATTTTATATGCATTTAATTAAAGGATCACTGTTACCTGTAGGAGTGACGCTGGGAAGCTAAAATGGCTAGTTTATTGAGTGAATCCCAGATTGCCTTGTTTAATTATAACTTTGTAGACAGAATAATTGAAACTGGTTAAAAAGTTCAGTTTTAAAAGGCCACATACCTGACTAGTATTGGCTGTTGAATGAGTGCAGCACTACCCCTTGCTGTACCCATGTGGTGTCCACAGAATATTCTTGCCATGAGTATGAAAATCAGTTTCATACCACCTTTGGTGATTACCTGTTCATGCTAGTTATTAAAGTATTTGATATGTTATGTGCATTACAGCATGGTGCTTTATACTTGAACTGATCTGAGTAAAATCCAACTAGTTACTTTAAATAGGGGGCTCTGTTGTTAATCTCTACTAACTTAACAAATATTTTAGTGTCCAATGGAGAAATAAGTCACAGGAGTGCCAGTTTAAATTCATTCAACCATCACACTCAAATGCAACAGTTCCAATGTTGGTATGCAAGTGGTACAGGAATTCTTTTGAGTTTGATGCTTTGCAGATGACACAACCTGGTAACATAAGCTTGTCAGTTGATTTAGAGGGAGGGCAAATAGGCCTATAGGGTTGTCCAGCGCCACTTTAGTGAACCTCCTACCAGCCAGTTTCTGAGTCCAATTAGCAGAGATCTGGGACCGTATCTTGGCGCAGAAAGGCACCTGTGCCGGTAAATATGAAAGGAAATCAAAGTTAAAAAAAAAAAAATTGTTTCTTCTTTGTGTATTTCATACAAAAATATAATCTTTGTTTCTCCATGTATTTCCATGATCTGTTGGCCTTGTATTTGCTAATGTAGGAATGTATTCTGTTCACAGGTGGTTGAGCATGGAATGTTTGTAAAGCACTGTAAAGTCGAGGTTTATCTCCTAGAATTGAAACTGTGTGAGAACAACAACATGGACAATGTGGTGACACGCCATTTCAGCAAAGCAGATACCATAGGTAAAGCTCTTTTTTTATTTATTGCTTCCGAGACATCATTCTAGTGTAAAATGTGTATGATCATTTTATGAAATATGCATTGATCCTGGCATTGCAGCCGTTCACATGGACTTTGTGCTAAATCGTGCAGAAGTACGAAGGGGGAAAAATTGGGTTGCTTTGCGCCTCCCATTAGCGCCCCAAGAGGGTGCTAACGGGGCACAAAGCAACTAGCGCCCGGGTGTGGCGCCGCCCACGCCTCCCGCAAAATTCAGCGGGAGATTAGCAGCGGCGCTAGCCGGTAGCACCCCGCGGGGCTGCACCTCCGGCGATGAGGTCATCGCTGTGCGCAGTGCCCCAGCCGCAATCTTTGGGAGTGCCCCCGACTTACTGTGCGGATGCTGTGTCAGGGGGGGCCTACCTGCGGCCGGGGAGGCGCTATTTAAAGGCGAGATGTGGGGCAGCCATTTTTGTTGCTGGCCGCATGCCAGCACCTGCCTGCGCTCCTGACCCCGACCTCCTGAACCGTGGCCCTGCCCCCCCCCCCCCCCCGGCGGAGTGCCGGCTGCGCTCCAAGAGCCCGGGACTTCTCTTGAGTGCTGGGCTCTTTTGCCAGCACTCCCGCTCCCTGGGGGCCCAGCTGGGCCCCTGGTCACGTTGCGCCAGGCCCCTCCCCTTTAAGAAGGGGAGGAAGGCTTGCAATACCGTGGCGCTGTGGCTTGTAGCGCCGCGATATTGACTCGCAGCGCTCCAAGAGGGATGCTTCCAGTAGCGCCCCGCTTCCCTCTTGGGGCGCGACCACTCAATTTCCGACGTGGGGACGCTAAAAGTAGCACCCCGGCGAAGTTAGCGCCCCCAAATGGGGCGTTACTCAATTTTTAGCCCGCAGGGTTTTATAGAAACCAGTTTTTCCCAATGGCTTTATTGGAATCAGTTCAGTTAAAGGTGAACTGTAAATGTTTCCACTTAACACACAGTCCTAAAGGGTGTGCCTTCAAGCTTTCTTCTGACTTTTAAAAAATATTCTTTTAAAACTGTTGGCGAGGCAGTCGGGATGAGTTGGGCTGCATTCCATTAGTGATGCCACAAGTGGAACTTCGCAAAGTTTGTACAGAGAAAATTTGTCATGCCGTCTCCTGGCTGCTTTTGATCAGTAATGTGAAAGCACAACGCGGGATGAATCAGCAGCTGAAGTACAAGCATCCTGATTCTAACATTGGTGGCATGGCTATACATACATATTAATACAGTTCCCATTTAAAGAAAAAAAGTTTAAACCACAATGTTCACATATAAAATAAATGTAGATGTGATGCTCACTAATTGTTACAAGCACCTGCAAGTGTAGATTTCAGCTTTGAGGTTTTTTATTAAATGCAGCAGAAGCAGAGCCTCCAGGTCAATTTCCACAGCAAGCACAGCTACGTTTTGCGGTAAGACGATGCAGACTCTGCAACACATTTAAGAACATGAGAAATAGGAGCAGGAGTAGGCCATACGGCCCCTCGAGCCTGTTCCGCCATTCAATAAGATCATGGTTGATGTTCGACCTCAACTCCACTTTTTCCCCCCCCCCCCCCCCCCCCGATCCCCATATCCCTTGATTCCCCTAGAGTCCAAGAATCTATCGCTCTCAGCCATGACTATGCTGAACGATTCAGCATCCACAGCCCTCTGGGGCAGAGAATTCCAAAGATTCACAACCCTCTGAGTGAAGAAATTCCTCCTCATCTCAGTCTTAAATGGCCGACCCCTTATCCTGAGACGATGCCCCCTAGTTCTAGACTCTCCAGCCAGGGGAAACAACCTCCCAGAATCTTGTAAACTCCAGAGAGTATAGGCCCAATTTACTCAATCTCTCCTCATAGGACAACCCTCTCATCCCAGGAATCAATCTAGTGAACCTTCGTTGTACTGCCTCTAGAGCAAGTATATCCTTCCTCAGATAAGGAGACCAAAATAGTGCACAGTACTCCAGGTGTGGTCTCGTTAAAGACCTGTACAATTGTAGCAAGACTTTCTTACTCTTGTACTCGAGTGATGTGCACACATTTGCCTTAAGTGTAACAATATCATCTTTCAGATTTTTAAAAAAGGCATGGGTTTAGAGGCACACATAACTGCTGACTTAGGGTACCTAATTAGGAGAGGAGAGGCAGAGAACCAGCAACAAGAGCAGGCGTTAAGGCAGCGACTGCAGCAGTACAGGAAACCGGAACATAAGAAATAGGAGCAGGAGTAGGCCAATCGGCCCCTCGAGCCTGCTCCGCCATTCAATAAGATCATGGCTGATCTGATCCTAACCGCCAATCCACTATCACAGAACCATCTCCTGAATCTAACAGAGTTAGACACACGAAATAGGAGCAGGATCAGGCTACACGGCCCCTGGGCCCGCTCCGCTACCCACAGGGCCATGACCGATCCGAACCTAGACTCATGTCCAAATTCCTGCCCGCTCCCCATAACCCTTTATTCCCTTTACTTCTAGGAAACTGTCTATTTCTGTTTTAAATTTATGTAATGATGTAGCTTCTACAGCTTTTTGGGGCAGCATATTCCATGGACCTACCACCCTCTGAGTGAAGTAGTTCCTCCTCATCTCAGTTTTGAAAGAGCATCCCCTTATTCTAAGACTATGCCCCCTAGTTCTAGTTTCACCCATCATCGGGAACATCCTCCCCGCATCCACCCGATCCAACCCCTTCACAATCTTATATGTTTCAATAAGATCGCCTCTCATTCTTCTGAACTCCAATGAGTAGAGTCCCAATCTACTCAACCCCTCCTCATATGTCCATCCCCTCATCCCCGGGATTAACCGAGTGAACCTTCTTTGTACTGACTCGAGAGCAAGTATGTCTTTTCTTAAGTATGGACACCAAAACTGTATGCAGTATTCCAGGTGCGGTCTCACCAATACCTTGTACAACTGAAGCAATACCTCCCTATTTTTATATTCTATCCCCCTAGCAATGAAAGCCAACATTCCATTGGCCTTCTTAATCACTTGCTGCACCTGCATACTAACCTTTTGAGTTTCATGCACCAGGACCCCCAGATCCCTTTGTACATAGAAGATAGGAGCAGGAGTAGGCCATTCGGCCCCTCGAGCCTGCCCCGCCATTTAATGAGATCATGGCTGATCATCCAAATTCAGTACCCGGTCCCTGCTTTCTCCCCATACCCCTTGATCCCTTTAGCCTTAAGAAATATATCCAACTCCTTTTTGAATATATTTAATGTATTGGCCTCTACTGCCTTCTGTGGTAGAGAATTCCACAGGTTCACCACTCTCTGGGTGAAGAAATTCCTCCTCATCTCTGTCCTAAATGGCTTACCCCTTATCCTTAGACTGTGACCCCTGGTTCTGGACTCCCCGACCATCGGGAACATCCTTCCTGCATCTAGTCTGTCCAGTCCTGTCAGAATTTTATAAGTTTCAATGAGATCCCCTCTCAGTCTTCTAAACTCCAGCGAGTACAAGCCCAATCGTCCCAATAGGTTTAGAGGCACACATTATAACTACCTGGAGCAGCCAGTCCACCACCACCACTCTTCCCAACCAGCAGAAGGGAAGGGCTCGGGTTCCGCAGGCGTGGGAACAGGAGAGGCGGCAGATTTGGGAGAAGCAGTGGCAACATCAAGGAGAGCTGGTAGAAGCAGAAGAGGTGGAAAAAGCGCAAGGTGCACTCAGCTTTACAGTAAACTTCTTGGTTAATATCGAAGTCTAGCTAAATGAGACTTTGATTAATAGACTTGCTATAAAAGCCGACTCAAATTTCTTGTGTGTCTTTGGCTCCTGATTCTTTCATCTCCTCTTGCCAGCTCTCCTGTTTCTGACTCACTCGCAATTTGTCGTGGGGAACATTTTCTGCAGTAATTTTCGTGGCTGCAGACTCGTAGAGAACTGAGTGCCTTAAGAGCTTTGAGAGTATGCAAGAGGTCACACTGTACATTATGACATATTGCAGCCAAGAAAGAGACTAATTTAGATTTTGAACTGCTGAGCTGCAGAAACCATTAGTTTTTCAGGTCTGCAGATAACGCACTTCTTGCTCCCTGCTAAATAAACCACTTGGTTTGTTTCCATTGTAGCCCCTGGCCCATGAAGATACCAGCTGTCCAGAGCAGATGTAGGTTTTAACAGGTGGCAGCACGCTAGCACTCTGCGGATGGGAGGGGTATAATGTAAAATATCTCGCTTTGAGCTGTGTATTTACAATCCTTCAGGTTCCCACATGGAACAGATCAGGCGTGCACTGCCATCTACAGTTCTGCATTCAATTCAAAAGCCTCTGTTGTTAGATTTACCACAGATTCATACAGTTAATGGGTGGCAAACTAACTTTGTGTACTTTTGGTCTGGAACATGAGTAACTTCAATCTGACCCTACTCATTGCAAGTCTAAAACGTCATTGAAATAAAGCAATAACCAGTTCATTCTCGGGACTAGAGTATCAATTGTGACTGGAAACGGAAGGTGGAACTCTAGTCCCTTCTGGTTGGTCCTGGATAAGGAGGGTTAATTGTGACGCCAAACAGCCCCAAACCTTATGATCAATGAAGCATATGGCATCTTGGTGGTCATACTTTATAAAACTGAAATGTGGAGCAAACAGGTTTTTTTTAATCCAACATCTTGGAATTTGCTGTCAGTAAAAAATTAACTTCTTGCATACCCGTAACTCCAGGAATTTATATGAACTTTGCAATTGTTTCAGACTTGCATCAAGCGATGAACGTACATTCTTTCAAATTCCTTCTGTGTGGTTATCTGCATCTGGTTTATCCTGCAACAGTTGTAATAATAGGATACGGGTAGCTATCATCAGAGCTTGGATGACTTTAAGCTACATAGTAAACTTATAATGTAATCTAAGGCCTGTCCTAGAGGCTACAATATTAGATTTAGTAATGAGTAATGAGCCAGATTTAGTTAACAGCCTAACTGTGCATGAACAGTTATCCAATAGCAATCATAGCATGATTGAGTTCAACATAGCATTTGAAAGGGAGAAACTCAAAACAGCTCTAGATTGGGGTAAGGCCGACTTCAAAGGGATGAGACAGAGACTGCCCACAGTAAACTGGGCAAATCTATTACAGGAAACTTTGTGTTATCCGGAGGCTAAATGTCCGGCAAGCTCGAGCCACCGGCAAAAATCAGGAGCCGTTTTGTTAGTTTTTTTTTCTTCTCGTGGCTTTTTTTTCCCCCAACAGTCAGGCTCTGCAAAGTCCCTGTAGCTTAGCAACAGCTTCAGAGAGACGCTTCCAAGGTACGGGCTGACTGTTTAGAAGCTGTTGCTAAGCAACAATGTTTGTTGTCAGATACGGAGATGAAAAGCTCCGTATGCTTCAACATTAACGCTGGTGTGTCCGGCAGTTTTGAGGGAACGGCAACAGCTCGGTGCCGGATAGCACAAAGTTTCCTGTAATGGGTCAAACGACAGAATATCAGTGGGAGATATTCAAAAAAGAATTTAAGGTGATCTAGAACCAATATAGGGTGATAGAGAGCTCTCCTTGCCAAAAAAAAAAGCAGTGGACGACTAAAGAGATAAGGGACAGCATAAAACTAAAAGAAAAAGCATACAAAAATGAAAAAAATAGCACAAATCCTGGGAAAGATACAAAGAACAGCAAAGGGCCACAAAACAGATAGTAAGCGCTACAAAAATGGAGTATGAAAGGAAACTTGCAAGAGATATCAAAATCAACACAAAATTCTTTTACACTTATATTAGGAAAAAGAGGGTAGTCAGGAGCAATGTTGGTCCCTTAAACTGAAAGCAGTGATATTATCAATAATAAGGAAATGGTGGACATGTTGAATAATTACTTTGTGTCAGTATTTACAGTAGAGGAAGAGGATAGCTTGCCAGAAATCCCAAGGAAACTAAATCAGGGATAGGGACTCAATAAAATTAATGTAAGTAAAATAATAGTAATGAAGAAAATAATGGCACTAAAGACTGACAGAGCCCCAGGACCAGATGGTTTCCATCCCAGGGTTTTAAAGGAAGTAGGTGAGTACATTGCAGATGCCCTAACTATAATCTTCCAAAGTTCTCTCGATTCACAAACCGTTCCTTTAGATTGGAAAATTGTGCATGTCACTCCGCTATTCAAAAATGGTGAGAGGAATTATAGACCAGTTAGCCTAACATCTTGTCGGGAAATTGCTAGAGTCTATAATTAAGGATAGGGTGACCTCTCAAATTTTCAGTTGATCAGAGAGAGCCAGCATTGATTTGTGAAAGGCCTGACAAACCTGATTGAATTTTTGAAGAGGTGACTAAAGTAGTGGACAGGGGAATGTCTATGGATGTTATTTATATGGACTTCCAGAAGGCATTTGATCAAGTCCCACATAAGAGACAGTTAACTAGGTAGAAGCCCACGGAATTGAGGGCAAATTATTGACCTGGTTAGGAAATTGGCTGAGCGGCAGGAGACAGAGAGTAGGGATAATGGGTAGGTACTGAAATTGGCAGGATGTGACTAGTGGTGTCCCGCAGGGATCTGTGTTGGGGCCTCAACTATTCACTGTATTTATTAACGACTTAGATGATGACATATAAAGTCATATTTCCAAATTTGCTGATGAGACAAGGATAGATGGAACTGTAGGCAGTGTAGATGGAGCATAAAAATACAAAGGGATGTCGACAGGTTAAATGAACGGGCAAAACTGTGGCAAATGTGAGGTCATCCACTTTGGACCTAAAAAGGATAGAAGAGGTTACTTTCTAAATGGTGAAAGGCTAAAAACAATGGAGGTCCAATCTGAGCACCACACCTTAGGAAGGATATATTGGCCTTGGAGGGAGTGCAGCGTAGGTTTACCAGAATGATACCTGGACTTCAAGGGTTAAGTTACGAGGAGAGATTACACAAATTGGGGTTGTGTTCCCTAGAATTTAGAAGGTTAAGAGGTGATCTGATCGAAGTTTTCAAGATATTAATGGGAACAGATAGGGTAGATAGAGAGAAACTATTTCTACTGGTTGGGGATTCTAGAACTAGGGGGCATAGTCTAAAAATTAGAGCCAGACTGTTCAGGAGTGAAATTAGGAAACACTTCTACACACAAAGGGTGGTCACAGAATCACAGAAACCCCACAGTGCAGATAGAGGCCATTTCAGCCCATCGAGCCTGCACCGACACATATCCCACCCGATCCCCGTAACCCCTACACCAACACATATCCCACCCTATCCCTGTAACCCCACGTATTTAATCCCCCTAACACTAAGGGTCAATTTATCATAGCCAATCAACCTAACCCGCACATCTTTGGACTGTGGGAGGAAACCGGAGCACCCGGAGGAAACCCACACAAACACGGGGAGAATGTGCAAACTCCACACAGACAGTCGCCCGAGGCCGGATTCGAACCCGGGTCCCTGGCGCTGTGAGGCAACAGTGCTAACCACTATGCCACCGTGTGGTAGAAATTTGGAACTCTTCCACAAATGGCAATTGATGCTAGATCAATTGTTAATTTTAAATCGGAGATTGTTCGCTTTCTATTGACCAACGGTATTAAGGGACATGGGCCAAAGGTGGGTATATGGAGTTAGGTCGCAGATCAGCCATGATCTCATTGATTGGGGAAGGGACGGACAAAAAGGAGTTACTCTTGGATGTAGGAAAAGTGGTAGAAAAGGGGAAAGAATATCACTGGGTGCAGGGCATTCTGCGAGGTGGAGGGAAACAGCCAGAAATCGTGGTCCATATTGAAATCAATGACTGGAGGAAAAGGGTTGAGGTGCTACAGGCAAAGTTTCAGGAGCTAGGAAAAAATTAAACAGAACCTCAAAGGTGGTAATCTCTGGGTTACTCACAAGTGCTACGTGCTATTGAGTACAGAAACTGGAAGATAATGCAGGTGAATGCTGAAGAAGTGGTACAAGAGGGAGGACTTTAGATTCCTGGGCATTAGGACCAGTTCTGGGGCAGGAGGTACCTGTAGAAGCCAGACAGGTTGCACCTGAACAGGGCTGGGACCAATGTCCTTGTCGGGAGGTTAACTAGTGCTGTGGGGGACGGTTTAAACTAAATTGGCAAGGGGAGGGGGAACCAGGACATAGCAGCAGAGAGGAGAGACAAGGTGCGTAGAAAACTAGGAGGGACAAACAGCAGCAGAATAAAGAGTAGTGTAGAAAGAGCAGGAGACTCGCATGGTGTTGGAATGCAAAGAGTGTTACAAATAAGTTTGATGAGCTGCAGGCACAAGTTGCCACATGGGGTTATGATATAGTGGCTAGAACGGAGACCTGGCTTAAACATTGGCAGGAATGAGAACTAAACATTCCTGGCTATGTATTCAGGAGGGATAGGAAAGGAAAAGAGTCGGGGGTTGTCAATATTGAACAAGGATAATATTACAATTCTACAGAGGGACGATATACTAGAGCGTTCAAAGACTGAACCTATTTGGTTAGATTTAAGGAACAGAAAAGGAGCTGTTACATTGCTGCTGGTTGTTTACTATAGACCCCCAAATAGTGAGAAGGAGATAGAGGAGCAAATATGTAGGCAGATTTCAGAGAAATATAAAAATAATAGAACATTAATAGTCGGAGAAAAAGTGTAAAGGCAAGGAGGGTGAAGAATTCCAAAAATGTGCACAGAAGAACTTAATCAGTATGTTTCTAGCCCAGCGAGGAAGGAAGCAGTGCTGGATTTAGTTCTAGGGAATGAAGTAGGGCAAGTGGAGTGTGTTTCAGTGGGAGCACATCTGGACAATAATGATCATAATATAATTAGGTTTAAAGTAGTTACGGAAAGAGACAAAGAAAAATCAACAGTGAAAATACCCAACTGGAAGAGAACTAATTTTGGTGATTTTGAGAAGGGACCTAGCACATGTGGACTGGAAACAAAGATTGGTCAAGAAAACAGTAAATGAGCAATGGCAAGCCTTCAAGGTGGGGATAGTTCGGGTACAAATCAAGCATATTCCCATAAGGAGGAAAGATGGAGCATCCAAAGCTAGAGCTCCCTGGATGACAAAGGGTAGCATGTAGATGAGAAATAGGAGGGGGCCAAGGATAGATCCTTGGGGGACACCAGAGGTAACAATGCGGGAGCGGGAAGAGAAGCCATTGCAGGTGATTCTCTGGCTATGATTATTAGATAGATAAAAATGGAACCAGGCGAGTGCAGTCTCACCCAGCTGGACGACGGTGGAGAGGCGGTGGAGAAGGATGGCGTGGTCCCGTGGCAAAGGCTGCAGACAAGTCAAGAAGGATGAGGAGGGATAGTTTACCTTTGTCAAAGTCACAAAGGATGTCATTTGTGACTTTGATGAGAGCCGTTTCGGTAGTGTGGCAAGGGCGGAAACCTGATTGGAGGGATTCAAACATGGAATTGCGGGAAAGGTGGACACGGATTTTGGAGGCGACAACGCGTTCAAGGACTTGAGAGAAAAGGGAGGTTGGAGATGGGGCGGTAGTTTGCATGGATGGAGGGGTCAAGGATTGGTTTTTTGAGGAGAGAGGTGATGACGGCAGATTTGAGGGAGAGGGGGACAGTACCTGAGGAGCGAGAACCATTAACCATGTCAGCTAACATTGGAGCCAGAAAAGGAAGTTGGGTGGTCAGCAGTTTGGTGGGAATAGGGTCAAGGGAGCAGGAAGTGGGTCTCATGGACAAGATGAGCGCAGAGAGAAACTGGATAAAGATGTGAGTTCAGGGCTGGGGCAGGGGGGAACCTTAGAGGAAGTTTGGCCCGGTGGGCTAGGGGAAGGAAGGGAAGTGGCAGAGGCAGCTGAACGGATGGTCTCAAACTTGGAGACAAAAGTCCATGAGCTCCTGGTAACTACAGGCCAATCAGTCTAACATCAGTGGTGGAATAACTACTGGAGACCACTGTCGAGGACAAAATTAATTCTCACTTGAAGCATGGCTAATGAGGGACAGCCAGCACAAATTTGTTAAAGGCAAATTGTGTCTGAGTATTGAGTTCTTTGAAGTAACAAGAGGGCTAATGAAGGTAGTGCAGTGTGTATATATGGACTTTCAAAAGGCATTTGATAAAGTACCACATAACAGACATATTTGGAAAATAGAAGCACATGGGATTAAAGGGACGGCGGTAACTTGGGTACGTAATTGGCCAAGGGGTCGGAGGTAAGAGTAGTGGTAAACGGATGTTTTTCTGACGGGAGAGAAGTATGGAGTGGGGTCCCCAGGGATCAGTATTGGACCATTGCTAATCTTGTTTTATATATAAACTAGCTGGGGGTGCCCGGCGGTGCCGAGGCTTTTTCGAGGGCATGTTGTTGTTGGAAGAGAGAGCGAGAGACTGGGGGGAAGAGAGAGAGCGAGAGACTGGGGGGAAGAGAGAGAGCGAGAGACTGGGGAGAAGAGAGAGAGCGAGAGACTGGGAGGAAGAGAGAGAGCGAGAGACTGGGGGGAAGAGAGAGAGCGAGAGACTGGGGGGAAGAGAGAGAGCGAGAGACTGGGGAGAAGAGAGAGAGCGAGAGACTGGGGGGAAGAGAGAGAGCGAGAGACTGGGGGGAAGAGAGAGAGCGAGAGACTGGGGGGGAAGAGAGAGAGCGAGAGACTGGGGAAGAGAGAGCGAGAGACTGGGGAGAAGAGAGAGAGCGAGAGACTGGGGGGAAGAGAGAGAGCGCGAGAGACTGGGGGGAAGAGAGAGAGTGAGAGACTGGGGGGGGAAGAGAGAGAGCGAGAGACTGGGGGAAGAGAGAGAGCGAGAGACTGGGGGGAAGAGAGAGAGCAACTGGGGGGGAAGGGGGCGGGAGGGGGAAGGGGGCGGAAGGGGGGTAGGGAAGGGGGGGAAGCCCGGCGTTGCCAAGGCTTTTTTGTAAAACGGCAGTTTACAGGGCCGCGCGGTTTACGGCCGGCCGCTGCTGCTCCCCCGCTCTGTGTCTTGGGCCGAGCAGTTGTGAGGCCCGGCCCGAGTGACCCCAACTCACCGCCCGCTCCGGCGGGCCGGGAGCGGGATACTTTGCCAGAGCCGCACTGTGGGGGTTTGTTGTGCTGGTGCTGTCGCTGTCTGTATTTAAAAAATGGCGGCGACGTTTTGGGAGGCTGCAGTATTAGGCACGCCCACACATGGAATGAAACGCCCCCCGTGATGCGAGAGAGAGAGACTGGGGGGAGACGAGAGAGGGAGGGAAGGAGAGAGGGAGGGAAGGAGAGAGAGAGGGAGGGAAGGAGAGAGAGAGAGACTGGGGGGAAGAGAAAAAGAGTAGAGAGACTTGGGGGAGAGGGGGAGAGAGAGAGAGAGACGGGGAAGGGAGAGAGACTGGGAAGAGAGAGATAGAGAGACTGGGAGACGAGAGAGAGAGATAGAGAGACGGGGAGCGAGAGAGAGATTGGGGGGAGAGAGAGACTGGAGGAGGGAGAGACTGGAGGAGAGAGATGGAGAGAGAGAGACTGGAGGAGGGAGAGTCTGGAGGAGAGAGAGACTGGGAGACTGGGGGAGAGAGAGAGACTGAGGATTGAGAGAGAAAGAGAGACTGGGAGAGAGAGAGAGAAACTGGGGGGGAGAGAGACGGGGGAAGAGATAGAGAGACTGGGAGACAGAGAGAGAGATAAAGAGACGGGGGAGAGGGCTAGAAATTCGGTATCGCCCTGTTTGGAGAGGGAAGGAGAGAGAGAGAGACAGAGAGAGGGAAGGACAGGGAGACAGAGAGGGAAGGAGACAGAGAGAGAGAGAGACAGAGAGAGAGGGAGAGAGAGAGAGTGAAAGAGACACAGACCGAGACAGAGAGGGAAGCAGAGAGAGAGAGACTGGGGGGAGAGAGAGAGACGGGGAGAGAGAAAGAGTAGAGAGACTGGGGGAGAGAGAGAGAGACTGGGGAGATAGAGAGAGAGAGAGACTGAGGGGGGAGAGAGATAGCGACTGAGGGGGAGAGAGAGAGAGACAGGGGAGAGAGCGAGAGTGGAGAGACTGGGGGGAGAGAGAGGAGAGAGAGAGACTGGGGGGGGGGGGGGAGAGAGAGAGAGAGAGACCAGGGGGGAAGAGAGAGACTGGGGGAGAGAGAGAGAGCAACTGAGGGGGGGGGGAGGGGGGGAGAGAGGGAGAGACTGGGGGAGAGAGAGAGACGGGGAACGAGAGAGAGATTGGGGGGAGAGAGAGACTGGAGGAGGGAGAGTCTGGAGGAGAGAGAGAGACTGGGAGATAGAGAGAGAGACTGAGGGGGGAGAGAGGGAGAAACTGGGGGAGAGAGAGAGAAACTGGGGGGGAGAGAGAGAGAGATAAAGAGACGGAGAGAAAGAGAGGAAGAAGCCCGGCCCGAGTCACCCCAGCTGAGTAGGCTGGGCACAGTGAAAGCATTGATTTCTTTATGACAGCACAAAAACTGCTCTGACATCATAGCAGCTCTTCGACATCACAGTCACTCAATGCTAATGAGGGGATAATGAGCAGAATGTTGAACGTTTTTTGGATACCGCGGGCGGGATTTTTGTCCGGCCGAAACGTAAATACGCCTATGACCGGTCCGGAATCGCAAGCTTTCTTTTGAGGCGACACGCGCGTCGGTACGCTCTGTAACTTCCAAACGTATAGAGACCAGGCGGACAGACAGACATCGGGACAGACAGAAGAGCCGCTTTATATATATAGATGACCTGGACTTTGGTATAGAGTCCAATTTTGAAATTTACGGATGATACAAAACTTGGCAGCGTAGTAAATATTGAGCATGATAGTAGCAGACTTCAGATGGACATGGACACACTGGTGAAATGATCAGACACATAGCAGATGCAATTTAATGCAGATAAGTGTGAAGTGATGCACAACATGGAGAGGTAGTATAATCTAAATGGTACTATTTTGAAGGGGGTGCAAGAGCAAATGGACCTTGGGGTGCATATTCACAAAGGTGGCAGGGCAAGTTGATAAGGTGGTTAAGAAAGCGTGTGGGATACTTGGCTTTGTAAATAGGGGCATTGAATACAAAAACAAGGAAGTCATGCCAAACCTTTACAAATCGCTGGTTAGGCCTCAGCTGGAGTATTGTATACAATTCTGGACATCACATCTTAGGAAGGATGTCACGGCCTTGGCAAGGATAAGAGAAGGTTTCCCAGGATGATACCAGGCGTGAGAGACTTCAGTTCTCTGGAGAGATTGGAGAAGCTAGGATTGTTCTCCTTAGAGCAGAGAAGGTATAGGGGAGACCTAATGGTGGTGGTCAAAATTATGAGGGGTTTTGATCGAGCAAGTGGGGAGAAATTGTTTCCTCTGTCAAGTCGGTCGGTAATAGAGGTCATAGATTTAAAATAATTGGCAAAAGAACTGGAGGGGAAATGAGATGTTTTCATGTAGGGGGTTGTTGAGATCTGGAACGCACTACCTGAGAGGTTGGTGTAAGCAGATTCAACAGGAACTTTCAACAGGCAATTGGACACGTACTTGATGACTAATTTGCAGGGTTATTGGGGAAAAAGGTGGGGCGTGGGACTAAATTGGAAAGCTCAAAGAGCCGGCACAGCCACGATGTGCTGACTGGCTCCTTCGGTGCTGTAAGATTCTGTGAACCTACTTGGAGGCGGCGGATGTTGTAACTGATTTGTCCTTTACCTGCAGTGAGGCAATTAATTAACAAGCATTTGTGGTTTCCAAAAGCAGATGTTTGCTATTGCAGGTTATGGGGTTATTTCCTAATACTTTAGCATGAACGACTCATCAATTTGACGAACTGAACCGCTGCAAGCAATGTTCCTTTAGGCCACGCAGTAATAGGAAAGGTCCCACGCAAGGCCGCTCGCCGGCTTCTCCATTGTAAATACCGCACGTGTGCTGAAATTTCAAGGGACCGTGCAATAAAAGAAACAGCATAGCGCAGCTTACAGGGAACATTGGTTGCAAGTTACTTGAGTTTTAGTACTTGAGCTACAAATGAAAGTTTATTTAAAAACATTCTTTACTAAGTAACTTGTTCAGTCCCAAAAATCCACACTTTTTTTTTGCTTTACATACACTCCAACACTAAATGTCGGAACAGGGAAAGACCTTTCGCTCACCATTTAAATCATTATCTCTACATGCTCAGACCATTTTCATCTGTCTCGTGTCTTAGAGCCAAGCCTCTACCCTACTTATGGTCTTTGCTTTCCCCACCCCCTCCCTCCACTACCCAGCCAGGCAGCATTCCCTGGGAGGCAACCATGTCTTGGACCCCACCAGCTGTATGCTTAAGGACTATGAAAGTTGTGTTTTTTTACCTGTTTCCACCATAAATATCCATTTTTTTTTTGATTGGTGCCTCAGTTTAAAAAGGTTTGTCTCCTGATTTTTGGCATGGAAAAATCTGAATTCTCTCTAGTCTCTGCTGAATATATGTCCCAAGCTGTGCACACACGGAATTAGTGACATGGTGTACAGCACGCAACGTGTGTGATAATGTCACTAATGAATTGCGCATTTATCTTGCCTCCAGTTTTCAATGGAAAAAGGCAAGGGCGGCTTCAGAATTCATATCCTTTTAAGGGGACCCAGATCGTCGTCAAGTAACTGCAACTTTGCAGTGATTATGTCATTGTATTTGCTTGTTTATTGTCACTCTCTGTTGCCCTTTTCTGATTCTCTCGTTTCTTTCTGACAGTTTCCCTACAACAGAATAAAAATCAAACTAATAAGGAATCGTTATTATAATAAAATGTTTGTTAGTGAGTGATTTAAGCGAAGGGCTCAAACCTGTAGTTATGGGTCATTAGCTCTTGGTAACTAGTATCAGCTCGGATGATTGGTATATTCTCAATGACTCTGTAATCTTTCATTTTGCAACTTGGAATGTTCATAAAGCAGCATTTCTTCATAGTCCCTTGTATGTCTTGAGTTTCAGTGATGTTTCAAATTAATAGTGGGGTCTTTGAATGATTTTCTGAATTTACTTGGGTTTTTGTGGGGTCCAATTTTTTCCCCCTAGATTTTCTCCCAATTTTTACCTTATAAAAATAGAACCCAAACCTGAAGAAAAAATGTTTTTAAATAGGCCCGAAAGAACATTTAATGTTGCTTAAGTATGTTATGTCTGCACGCTAGAAAATGCCGTGGGGCAATAGGGAGGAGTCCTCTCCTTTGCTCTCATGTAAAGCCTCTTCTTTGATATCCAAATTAGCATTCTAACTATAATTTAAAAAAATTATATAATTGTGGATGTTTCCAAACTGATCTTACTGTCTGCTGGTCAGTTACTCAATTAGAATTAAAAACAGAAAATGCTGGAGATACTCAGCAGGTCAGGCAGCATCTGTGAAGAGCACTTGACAGCCAATGTTTATTCAAATTTTTAATTGCCATATATTACATTTTGTCTTTTTTTTTTTAAACAGATACAATAGAAAAGGAGATGCGAAAGCTGTTCGATATCTCAGTTGAAAAGGAGACGAGGTTGTGGAATAGGTACATGACAAATACTTATGAGCAGCTTAACAAGCCAGATAACACTGTGCAAGATGCTGGTCTGTATCAGGGACAGGTGGGTATTACATTCTGCTGTTCTGTATGGAGACGGTGGGGCTGGGAGTGAGGGCAGTACAAGCTTTGGAAGAATACAAAGTACATTTTGAGTGGTGAAAAGGTAGAAACTTAATAATTAATAGGAAAGTGATTTTGCAGATCTGTTCCCGCTCTCTTTCTCTTTTCCCCCTCTTTGCCTTTTTTCACTCTCTTTCCACCCCCCCCCCTTCCCCCACAAAAAAAGTGGAGCACCGTGACAACAAAATCAAATTTAGTTCTAAAACGGTCACTTTTGGACGTAGTTGTATGTAACCAATTTTTAGTGACAACTGCCCAACAGACTGCAAAAATTCAATCTTGTACTGCTTCCTGTCATCTCTATTACTAGGAGTGTAAGTGGCGCTACTCTCCGTGGAATTGACAGGACATCTTCACCCGATCTGAATTTGCAGCTTTGTATTTTGATTTATTATGCACTGAGTTTCCGTGTAAACGTGGCATCAAGTATAGGTTTGAGAAACAAGGGCACGGTATTCAACCAGCATTAAATCTTCCATTCGCATCATCTTTTTAATAGATTGCTAATTGTACTGTACAACAATCAACATTTTTAGTTTTTATGACTTCCACTTCGGATCTTGGTATGTGGAGTCATGAAAATTCAAACACGGACAGTTTTTTTTTAAACCAGCTTTGTGAAATCCTAGCTATAGTGGAGTGAGTTTTCAGCAAGATACGTGAGGTGAAAGCAATGTAGACATGCCAGCCACTGATTTGTCCAAATTAATCACGTGTAGCATTTGTTTTGTAAAACTTTTAAAATCATACAGACAGTGAAATCTGGGCAATGCCCAATGCTCAGTCAGCTGTGTATTGAAATGAGATGTGGATTACATGACTAGGATTGTGCAAGGCCAGGAAATGCATTACAGGGAGCAGCCTGGAAATGGAGAATAACAAGCATTTATTTGGCAAGTTACAGGAAGACTTCCTTTTGCAGCACAGCCCTGAAGCCATTTATTGGATCGGGCAGGAAGGCCTACAGCAGCATTGGAAATAAAATTGAGTGCCTGTTGACACCACTGTGCCAGCCAATGAGATGGAGGCAGGTGGGACTTACAGCAAACAGTCTATTGTACAGCAAAGTCTATTTATTCAGCAAATAGCAACGCAAGCAAAGTCTAGTTAAGAGTCTCTACGATCTACAACAAGTTGAACTCGTGATCAAAACTGCAGCAACTTCTCCTGATTAAAAACAGGGTCATTTCCCCAGCAAAATGCAGTGAGTGGGGGATAGTTACAAAATCTAAATTACGCGCGTAAAATCAATCCCAGTCACGTACAGCATTGCGGCCTCCAGGAGTGATTGCTGGGGGAATTACCCAATCATCTCCATTCTGGCCGGGAATAGTGGTGTCACTAAATGCAGCCTAAAATAGAAGACAAAATATTAAGGCTCAGCGATGCAATCCTTTTTTATTTAAAAAAAAAAGAAACAGCCAACTCTCTCTCTTGGGACTTGCTGTAAAATTATTAAAATGGCTGTGTCTCGCTTGCTCTCGATCGCCATCGTGCTTTCCCCTCCCTCCCTCCCTCCCTCTTTCTCTCTCTCTCCTTTCTACCCCTCCCCCAAACAGTTAAGCCAATGGGAGATGACTTTTTATTTAGGTCCACAATACTTTTGTTTTTCCAAAAGTAAACCAGCATTTAACTTTGTGCTGCGTAACATGCTTGGGAGGGGACAGTTTGTAAATCACTGACTCTGGACATGTCTTTGTTAACAACTACTGGTAAGGAGCAGACAGGTGGTTTTAAGTAGATTTATTTGTCTACACATGTAGCCTGTATTCAAATACCTCGCTGGAGGGGTTCTCCCAGTTCATATATGGGTATCATTCAGAACAGCCAAGAATCGAGATTGATAGCAGGCGAGCAAAAGGCATCATCTGGAGTTTTGATGTGACTGGTGAATAGCAAGAAAGCAAAGGGAGAGGGGGAGGATGTGAACTGCAGAAGCTGTGACTGCTTTTTACTTCAAATAAAGCTTGATTTTTCAAGCGAATCACCTGAACTAGCATGAGGTTTTAGTTTGGTGACTCAGTTTTCAGAAATGTACTGAAGTTAAAACTGACTCACTGCAATTGTACAGCAGATTTCAAGTCTGCAACTGCTGTACAGCTCCAAATATGGCAGATTGATGGTCGTAGCTGATGGCCTGCTGTTTGCAATTAGAGGATTCTCAATTTCATATGAGTGACAGATGGTGCATTTCGACAGGTATATTTATTTTTAGCGTGAGAGCTGAAGTTTTGTGTTGGCTCCATTACTTGCTACTGAAAAGTTTATATTTGTAGCCAATTGAATCCATCTATTCTAATCTTATTTCCCTACGCTTTCCACATTCTTCTATGTCCTTCCTTTTCTATTGCTAAACCAATTCCCTTTTAAATTATATAGTCTCTGTTTCAATAACTGTTTATAGTAAAACATTCCATCTTCTAATAATCCACTGTGGGAGATTTCCCCCATTATTCATGAATGATAAATTTGTCGTCTTATTACCAATTTGCCAACTAGTGAAAACAATCTTTCACATTTGAAAATATCTGATAGAAATGCCCTTGACCTTTGCTGTTCCAGTTTTTAAAAAGTCCCAATTTTTCATGCATTTCTTTCAGTCTTTCATTTCTGCTATTATTCCAGTGAATCTTCACTATAACATTTCCATAGCCCTAATATGTTTCCTATAATGTAATGCCCAAAACTTTGTGTAATGATCCATCTTGTGATTGTAGCCATACTCATGTGGGAAGGGGTAGTAGAATCCAGGCATGACTCTGTAGAAGAAACAGAAATAATTTGGAGTTTCTGCTCTCTGGTTAAGAGTAGTTTTGGTGATTGGTATGGGATCAGGTTGTGTACAGTTGAGTGTCGGAGAGAGAAAATGAAGATTAAAAATAGGGTAGTAGCAACATACCCTCAGAGAAAAAAGGTCTGATGACTTAGTATGTTGTACCAAGCTCTGCACCACTTATTCTCACTGGAAATACACCATATACAATTTCCCTATTTAAAGCATTGACTGGACAAGCCAAGCAGAGGCTAAGCACTCCTCTGCAGGGACACAATGATTATCTTGTGGCATTAGCACAGAAATGGGAGCAGGTTACATGTCTGCTGTCTTGGGTGGGTAAATAAAATGCGGTAAAAGAGAACAAACTGAGCTGCCACTTTTTTCAAAACTGTTTTGCATGCAGACAGCCTGGCTGTGCTGTGCAACGCTGATCTGGTGTTAACAGGGCATACTACCTTTTTTCCAGGTTTTAGTAATAGAACAGAAGAATGAGGATGGAACATGGCCAAGACAAACATCTCAAACAAAGTAAGTTGCCATGATCATATGTGGTATATCATAATTTCTTGAGGCAGTGAAAATGCATGTTTAATATTAATACTCTGATGAAGGCAACATGAGCATTTCTGCATCCCGTTTTCCCCTTTATAAAACCTTGAGGTTAGCACTTGGATTATTTTTCCGTGTGATCAATAAATGTGTCCTTTTAGTGTCTACACTTTCTCATCATATTTTGTAATCCTCAGTGTTGTCTTTAAAGATAGTTTTAGAACAGGCTGCCCCAATAGTTAAAGCAGTGGGTAGCCTAGGAAGGACAGGTTTCATTTTCAGTCTCTGCTATGATCTCTTCAGAAGGTCTCAATGCCCTCAATTAGGAAGGGAGGAAGTCGGCTAGGCTTTCTGTCCGGCTGTCAGCTGGAAGTGCACGTGTGTGGATGTCAAGTGATAGAATTGACCTTGGGTGTGCATGCTCCTGGAGATTGAATCACCTCCTGGCACTCTGTCTAAGCTTACCTAGGAGTGATGCTGCTTTGGCGGCTAACCAACATCTGTGAAAGGAGAACATTAATGTGCTGCAAGCTAAGGATAGGGGCATTGCCTCTAAATCAAACTAGTATTTCAGTAATAAAGCTACTCCTGACATTTGAGTAGTTTTATTGTAATAGCTTCAACCAGCTAACAAATTGGTGAGGAAGGGGCATTAAGTACTTGTGCTTGGCTTGTCCTTTTTTTTGTGCTTCCCATGTCCTGCACGTCCCTAGTATATGTTTTAATTTACCTTGCCTTTTCCTTTTTTTTTCCCCCTGACAAAACTATTAAAATATTTACAGAAAATAAAAATAAAAATGTAGACATTTTTCCTTCTGTTGTTTTAACTGCCCTTTCTCCCCTGTCCGATTTTGGAGGTGAGATCCTTATCACAAAAAAAATTGTTTGGCTCCAAAAACTTCTTAATTGAGGGTGATGTCTTTTAAGTTTTGCATGGTCACAGGACCAGCTCATTTTAATGTTTTACAGCATCCAACCCACGAGTGCTACTGCTGGCCAACTTCCCTCATCCAAGGTGCTAACCGCACAACTGCGACCAGATGAGAGAGTCATCCGTAGTGGTCCAAATGAAAAAAAGTTGACTTTGAAAATTTGAACTGCTTTGTATTCTTGAGCATTTCAAATATTTCGATTTACAGGATATCCAGGTCAAATCATTTTAAATAACCCATTGACTTGCTTTAAGAATATACCTTCTGCAGGTTTCACAAACCTTCATTTATTATAGCAAACTGCAACCTCTAGTGCTAGAGAGAGCATATCAAAAAAATGCCTGCTATATTCCCATGCTGAATATTTTGAATTAAGATTTTGCATAAAGATTGTAAATGGAAGAACACAAGTTGTTGGAATTCTAATTGATTCTGTTTGTGAGCTTAACTTTGTAACTGGCTATTCAGCAGTTTCACTTTGTGGATTCAATTTGAAAGTTAAAAAAACATGCATTTTTGTAGCACCTTTCACAACTTCTGGATGTCGTGAAGCGCTTTACAGCCAATAGAGAATGCTATTTTGCAGTGTAAGTTTGGCTTTAGTCGGTCTGACTCATCTTTTTGGTCACAAAGTTGAAGCCCCATTCCTGGAAATGAGCATGTAATCTTAATTCTTTGAGATGGGTTTGAACTTTGTGACTTATGAGAGTTCAAATCCCTCCATGGTCTCGCACCTCCCTCTCTCCTCTTCCAGCCCAACAACTCAGCTCTCTGCTTTTCCAATTCTGGCCTCTTGCGCATCCCCGCTTGCCATTGGCGGCTGTACTTTCAGCTGCCTAGACCAAGTTCTGGAATTCCCTCCCAAAATCTTTCCACCTCTCTCCTCCTTGGGATTGGGGGCAAGGTATTGACTTGGATCGAGAACTGGTTGGCAGACAGGAAGCAAAGAGTTGGAATAAATGGCTCTTTTTCTGAGTGGCAGGCAGTGACTAGTGGGGTACCGCAGGGATCGGTCCTTGGACCCCAGCTATTCACAATATATATTAATGATCTGGACGAGGGAACTAGATGTAATATCTCCAAGTTTGCAGACGACACAAAGCTGGGTGGGCGTGTGTGCTGTGAGGAGGTTGCCGAGAAACTCCAGTATGATTTGGACAGGTTGGGTGATTGGGCAGAAACATGGCAGATGCAATATAACGTGGATAAATGCAAGGTTATCCACTTTGGTGTCAAAAACAAGAAGGCAGATTATTATCTGATTGGCAATAGACTGGGAGAAGGGGAAGTGCGACGAGACCTGGGCGTCCTTGTGCACCAGTCGCTGAAGGTAAGCATGCAGTTGCAGCAGGCGGTTAAGAAGGCAAATGGTATGTTGGCCTTTGTAGCGAGAGGGTTTGAGTACAGGAACAAGGATGTCTTGCTGCAGTTGTACAGGGCCTTGGTGAGACCACATCTGGAGTATTGTGTGCAGTTTTGGTCGCCTTATCTGAGGAAGGATGTTCTTGCCATGGAGGGAGTGCAGCGAAGATTCACCAGGCTGATACCTGGGATGGCAGGAATGACGTATGAGGAGAGATTGGGTCGATTGGGCTTGTACTCGCTGGAGTTTAGAAGAATGAGAGGGGATCTCATTGAAACTTATAAAATTCTAACAGGACTAGACAGACTAGATGCAGGAAGGATGTTCCCGATGGTCGGGGAGTCCAGAACCAGGGGTCACAGTCTAAGGATAAGGGGTAAGCCATTTAGGACAGAGATGAGGAGGAATTTCTTCACCCAGAGAGTGGTGAACCTGTGGAATTCTCTACCATAGAAGACAGTAGAGGCTAATTCATTAAATATATTCAAGAAGGAGTAGGATATATTTCTTAAGGCTAAAGGGATATGGGGAGAAAGCAGGGACAGGGTACTGAATTTGGATGATCAGCCATGATCGCATTGAATGGCGGAGCAGGCTCGAGGGGCCGAATGGCCTACTCCTGCTCCTATCTTCTATGTTTCTATGTGATGCCAACAAGCCAGTGCAATACTAAGAGATGCCAAACTTTTGAATGAAATGTTGTACAAGGTCTCATCTGTCTTTTCTGGTGGTTCAGTTATACCTTAAATTTCATGACGCTATTCAAAGAACAGGTGTCTTGGCCAACACCCTTCATCAACTAATTACAGGAAACTTTGTGCTATCTGGCACCGACGGGACCGAGCTGCTGCCGTTCCCTCAAAACTGCCGTACCCTCCAGAGCTAATGTTGAAACATAAGGAGATTTTCATCTCCGTATGAATCAACAAACCCTGTTGCTTAGCAACCGCCTCAAAACAGTCGGCAAGCGCCTCTGTAGCGTCTCTAGCTGAAGCTGTTGCTTAGCTACAGACGTTGCAGAGCTTGACTGTTCAAAAAAAGGAAAGAAACGAAAAGAATAAAAAACGGCTCCTGATTTTTGCCGGTGGCTCGAGCTTGCCGGACGGTTCACCTCCGGATAACACACAGTTTCCTGTAACGCCAAATAAATTAACTGCTCAACCATCACATTGCTGTTTGTGAGATCTTGTAGGAACACAAATGTGCGCAGATTGGCTGATGTATATTGGCTCCTGGTCCAGCAATGTCTCAATTTTAAAATTCTCCTCCTTGTGTTCAAATCCCTCCATGGCTTCGCACCTCCCTCTCTCCTCTTCCAGCCCTACAACTCCGATCTCTGCTTTTCCAATTCTGGCCTCTTGCGCATCCCCGCTTTCCATTGGCGGCTGTGCTTTCAGCTGCCTAGACCAATTATCTGGAATTCCCTCCCAAAATCTTTCCACCTCTCTCCTCCTTTAAGATGCTCCTTAACACCTACCTCTGGCCAAACTTTGGTCACCTATTATAATACCTCTATGTGGCTCGGTGTCAAATTTTGTTCGAGAACGCTCCTGTGAAGCATTTTACTATGTTAAAGGCACTATATAAATGCAAGTTGTTGTCCACGTAACTTACTGCACCTTAAAGTAATTAATTGTTTGTGAAGTGCTTTTGAGATGCGATGATCCACAAGCTGCAAAGTTTATTTTCTTTTTACATTAAGTTGATTTCCAGTTTGATTTGCAACTTGCTGGATGTTCAGTATCAGCCTTCCTGTTTTAGAAATGTTCTGCAGAGGCCAGATGGCCTCATGTTTTCTTGTTAGATATATTGTTAGTGGAATTCTGCAAACAGGCCACTTGATCTTTAGGCCATAGAGGGTACAGGAAACGTTGTGATATCTGGCACCGACTGGACCGGTGTGTTGCCGGTCTATCAAAACTGCCGGACATACAAAGTTAATGTTGAAGCATACGGAGGTTTTCATCTCCGTATCTGACAACAAACACTGTTGCTTAGCAACAGCTTCTAAAGAGTCGGCTGCAGCTGCAAGCGCCTCTAGCTGAAGCTGTTGCTATAGCTATAGACCTTGCAGTGCCTGACTGGGGGGGAAAAAAAAGAACGAGAACTAAAAAAACGGCTCCTGATTTTTGCCGTTAGATCGAGTATTCCGGCCATACAACCTCCGGATAAACCAAAGTTTCCTGTATGTAGTCTGAGGAAGCCAGGAAGAAAATAACACTGCTTTTACACTGGCTGCAATTGCTGCTCTACCACAATTCACATTTCTACCTGCCACCAATCTCCAAGTACCATGCAAAAGTGCAGTTAGGGTGGTGGAGGCAGACTCAATTACGGCTTTCAAAAGGGAGTTGGATAAGTACCTGAAGGAAAAAAAATTGCAGGGCTACGGGGAAAGGGCGGGGGAGTGGGACTAGCTGAAGTGCTCTTGCAGAGAGCCGGCACGGGCTCGACGGACCTCCTTCCGTGCTGTAACCATTCTATGGTTCTCTAGTTAGCAAATTTGGTGGCAGCTCATTAGATCCACAAAAAATTGGATCTCCGCGGGCTGTCAGACTAAGGTAATTTGAACAGTTTATATTTACAACTGCAGCTGTGTACGTTTGCCATCCGCTTTCAGTTTTTAAACATAAGTGCCTTGAGATTTTTATATTCTCAAAAATGTAAAATCAGATAGTTAAACCAGCATTTACATTTTACTGTCTTGCTGCCATTTTATTCAGTTGATGGATACTAATGACACTGGGGAGAACTGGCTAAGGGTAAATAGTGGAACTGATGTTCTGGAGTCAGATCCTTCTAGTCAGTTGAAATGCTATGATCTCTGAAGTAAATGACTTATGAGTGAAGATTTGTTTTTGTGAGAATACAATACTTTCATATTGTCTGCATCGGACTCTTCGCAGTCAGAACATTGGTGTCTTTAACCCTCAGTCGAATTTATAAAGGCAAACCCAATGAAGACAACACTTTTAGTTGATCTGAAAGCAGTATCATTGTGATGTACTGTTAAAGAATGTCCTGTTTTCACTATTGAATGTGCCACTTACCACGGGGCGGATGTATCAGAGTGTGATTATTTAAGGCTCGGTGTACACAATCATACACTTAATTTCATTTGTTGAGATCTGTACAGTTGTTTTGAATGCAGTTGTCTGGTTTTCATTTTTCATATTAAATTTTTGTAGTTTATAACTAGTAAATGTTTCCAGTTGCTAGGACTCTTCCCAACTTTTGAGCATTTGTCAAGACAAGTACTTGTTGGTATCCATTGAATGTCTGTCTTGTTTAGAATTGTTATGGCCAAAAAGACTTGTCCCAGGCAGCAGTAGATTTTCGGACAAGTAAAGTTGTGGGAAAGGTTGCCTGGTCAAATATTGTTAAACATTATGCAGACTCCGCCTTTACTGCCTCTATTGGTTAGAATCTTGTAATGAAGTTAGAAAAGTAAGATGCTATTGGCTCAGTCTTTGAAGTCCATTTTGTCCCATGTAGTTATTTTTGTGGACTAGCATGCATTGTCATCAAGACGAACGCAGTTGCTGTACTGTATACGTGGGTTTAAGAATTAGTTAAACAAGCCCAAGGGAGTGGTAATTATGCAATACAGAAAGAGGAGAATTACAAGGACTGTCTTGACATTGGATTATTAAAGGAAATTTGCAGTGATTTTCTTTCCTAGCCCAATGGCAACCCCGGACTCAATTGCATGATATATGGGGAATACATTTTTTTACTACGGTAAATAACTCTTGTCATTTGTAAGATTTGGGTTCTGTACAGCAGTATCAACGATTTAAAAACTGATGTGCTTTTTTGGAATCACTCGTGTGTATGCAAATTCTTCCATTTACATTTTGCCAAAACACTCTTAAAACTGTAACTGAACCACACCAAGTTTGAGTGGATACCAAAATAGAAATATTATCGGATTGCAATTCTAGGCACTAGGTGGATTTTGCTGTAATTCACTTTATTTTTCAGAAGGCATCTGATAGGTTTCCCGACTGCTCAGCTGGTCAGCCCAGTGAGTAGTTGAGCCATACGGATCAGCAAGGTCCCAGTTTTGATCTGCAGTCAGTGTTGAATTAGCTGACCTCAAACAGTGGTAAAGATGTTGCAGTTTGCCTTAGAGTCCCTTGGTCAAAGAGATGAGATATGTGATTATTACCTGCTTCTGATTGTTATCCAATGGCCTGTAAGAGAAGTTCATATCTGGAAACACTGGGTAGTTGTGATGTAGGGAATAACCTAAAACTGTCTGAGAAATTGATGGTGCCAAGCACTCCTGGAACCATATCCCAAAGGAGTCAATGTCTGCAGGAATGGATATGGGGAGAAAATTGGTAGAAAAGGGAGTGAGCAAAAAAAAAAACCTAGTCCTATTAATGATCCTAATGTCATAAAATATAGCTTCATCTCAACTTATTGTGTAGCAGGAAGAAATGTATATTTAAATAAAATTCCCTGTGAATTTAAGAAATAATGTCTACACTTCAGCTTCAAATGATGGTCCTAGACCATTCAAGCTTTGCTCTTAGTGTATCATCTGGTTTGCTGCTTCATAATTCACAGCAGTATACATTGCCCTAGTTTCACATTTTATCCAGAGAGGTTTGCGCTGCGCACTGGCGGGATTGCATCTATGTACAGGTACACTATCCCTTATCCGAAAGCCTTGGGACCAGCTGAGTTTCGGTTTTCGGAATTTTTCGGATTTCAGAAGGTATTATAAGACTGGGAAATTTGTATTTAATATAATATTGTAAAAGTTCAGGCTACCTCTTGCGACTGTTCCGTGTCTCATTCCCCTTCCTGCTTCTCTGGAAAGCTGGCTATTGGCTGACTCCTACTAAGCTGGCCCGCAAATCAGGTCGGGGGTCGGGGGAGAAAAGAATATCGGACGGGCCGCGGTTCGGGTCGGGTCGGGAGAAAAGAATATCGGTCGGGGGGGGTGGTGGGGGGAGAAAAGAATATCGGACGGGCTGCGGTTCGGGGGGAGAAAAGAATATCGGACGGGCCGCTGTATTGTTGGGTTCACTCTCCCGGTACCTCCTTCACACTGCCCCGGCTCGGCCTGCAATCTCCTACCCAGGAGGGAACTCTGTGACCCTCTGCCCTGCTCAGCGTAAGTCGTGCGCCACTCTGGTCATGTCGTGCGCACGACTTACGCTGAACAAAAAAACTTTCGGTTTTTGGAGGTTTTCGGAAGTTTGGATAAAGGATAGTCTACCTGTATTTGTAATGGGACAAGGGTCGTCATTTTTCTTTGTTACGAGTTAAGACTGTGGGAAACCTAGTGAGTTTTCTGGCATTCTCCCAGTACCCTACAACACAATGACCAAACATTACCTTCTGTCCCTTTTTTCTCTCTCTCTTTCCCTCCATTGTGTATTTTTTTTTTTTCATTTTGCCTCATGCCCTTTTCTGAAATCACCGGAGGTAGTGAGGGGTAGCCCTTGTGATCGATATCCAACCTCTGTTCCAGTTAACATTCTGTAGTGATCAATTAACTTCTGACAACATTTATAACCCCCTTTCCCCCCCCCCCCCCCCCCCCCCTTTGCTTACCTTTTGAGTAATTGTATTGCTAGGCATGCAAGACTGCTCTAAAAAGCATTGACTTGACAGTGTTGCCTTGCATGTGGCAATATGATTTGTAAATCCGTGTTCGTGCCTTTGTTTTTATGACAGATCCAGCACTGCCACCAGCAGAAATTTATCCACCTCTCCAAAATCCTCGACTAGCTGCAGCTCCTACTCGTCCTTGTCCTCCCCTTCTACAGTCTCTAATGGTGACAGCAACAACTCCTCCAGCAACTCCAGCTACATATTAAACAGCTCCAGCTCCACCAGGGGGTGAGTGTGCCTGCACGGTGGAAAGACATTGCCTTAATTGACTCTAGCCAGTTTGTTTTTTTTTTAATTTCAAACTACAAAATGTGACCCGGTGGCTTTTAATTTCAAAATTTTTCTTCACTCACCCAAACCTATTTTTTCCTCTTTTTCTGTTCAGTTATCTTGCTCAACTGCCATACACAGTTTCACACAAGGGTCCTAGCTCTATAAGGGGCCAGTCTGACAGCAGACCGAGGCTCCTGTTGTGTCGGCTCAGTCGATTGACTTAAAGTTAAATCATAAATGCTATGAACTAGAACTTTACATTTATTACCTTTTGGAAAAACTGATGTTCAAAAGGTTCTTCCCTTTCCCTTCCTTTCAAAAACAGTTACAGAAGTATCTTGAAATTTGTTAGTAAACAGTGGAGTTTTAAATGTCCTTGAGATTCTGATTTTCTTTGTAGCATAGTCTCTTTTTATATCAGAAGAACAATTAGCCAGCTGCTGCTGTAGTGTAATGACCAATGAAGATTTCATTCTAAGTTATTTCACTAGAATCTTGATCTATCTCCTGGAAGTTTGCCTATTTTGTAATACTATTGTTTCTTACCCCGACTCTCTTCTGTTAAGAAGAAAATTATTTTGGGTTTGCACCTTCGACGTTTTTGAAATAAAGTTGTGTGCATATAATTGAATCTGTGAATGCTGTATAAGTGTTAATAATAATGACCCTTTAGTTGTGCCCACTGTCTCAACATACCTTAACTAGAGTGTATTACAGGTAGACTATCCCTTATCCGAAAACCTTGGGACCAGCTGTGTTTCGGAATTTGGAATTTTTCGGATTTCAGAACGGTATTACAGGGCAGCACCCCGTAAGCAAACACATTAATATTTCTGCAGCGAACCTTATGAATATTCACACTGAGTGGGATAAATGAAGACTATAAATAGTATTACAGTTTATTTGTACAGTAATAATTTGGTAAATTAAATAGTGGGAGAAATGTAGACCATAAATACTCTAGTACAGTTTATTTGTAAGGAAAACATTCAGTAAAACTTCAAACATATACAGGTACAAACTAAGCTAAATACCTGTACATATACATGCAGTAAAGGTACATTACATCTGGCTTGAGGATCTTGGAGAAGAGGGTACATCAGTGTTGTTATCGTCGTCATCAAGTTGGAGTCGGACATCTGAAGATGGGCCAGGAACAGGATTCTCAAGTGATGAAGCAGCACTATGACAGACGGCCTTTTTAAAGATTTCTTCCAGTGTCATCTGTCTCATTAACATTGGTTTCTGTCTAAGCAGTCTCTCTTTAATTGAGTAAACTTGCATAATCTCTTGCTCACTGATAAATGCACGCTTTTCAAGGCCAGCAATTAACTGACCACACATTGTCACCATATCGTCTATGGGGATTTTTTCACCTGTGTTCACAATGTCGTCCTCATCACCACTACTATCCTCATGCTTGTCTTTATTTAACACCATTTCAGCAATTTCCCCATCGATAATGAGAGATGCTTCCTTCTCTGCTTCTCACTGTTACCCATAGGGGTATCTGCAGCTCTTTTTAACATTTTCACAAATCACAAAAAAACAACAAATATCAAAGAGCAGCAGACGCACGTGTGACAGCGCCGAGACACAACTGACGCCTCACACCTGCGTGGGTCAAGCATCGGCCGCGTTGGGTCATGTTTTGCGCCACTCGGGTCATGCCGTGCGCACGAGTTACGCGCCACGAAAAAACTTGAGGTTTTCGGTTTTCAGAAGTGCGGATAAGGGATAGTCTACCTGTATTTGCAATATTTTCAGATGAACTTTTGGTGAACAGTTCATTTTGGACTAGATAAAAGTGGCATTCAGAAACTGCATTGCATGGCCTTATTGCCTTGTCTGATTTCCCTTGTACTGTATAAGCGCTCGGCTAACTTTTACCCTATTTTGAATTTTGTAGGGAAAATCTCTACAATTTAAGATAAAAATGTCACAGAATGGAGAATACTGGCTGACTTGTGGTGTTCAACATTTAGCATTTTGAGTTGCTGCTCCATTATTTCCTTAACGCTGCCATTGTGGTGCAGTGTAATTTTGGCAGCTAATGGTGCTGTCTTACATGATTATCCGAGATAGCAGATGATTTTACTGACACTTTTACATGATCAAGTTCCATTTGTTATGAAGTCATTGCTTGGCCTAAAAATGTCCTTAAATTTACACATTTCATATTATGTTCTCCAGGGCAAAATGTATAAACTTATTTTCCAATTTCCAAGAATTTAGTTGATATTGTATTTTTTTTTTCCACCAGAACGAGTGGATATAGTTCTTCGTGCAGCAGTTCTTATAATTATAGGGAATCTCATTCACCAAGTCAAGCGGGCCTTTGCGGCCTTAGTAACCTTGGTAATACATGCTTCATGAACTCAGCATTGCAGGTAAGGCACCACAATTTTTTTTAAAGTTTTCATCACTACTGAATTATTACATTGTAAATTGTGATCTCGCTCCCAGCCAATCTAAAATAGGAATTTCATAGGGTCAGATTTGAACAAGTTAAGAATGTTCTCCATTTCAATCTCTCTCTTTTAGTGTTTGAGTAATACTGGTCCATTGACTGATTACTTCCTACAAGGCAAGTATGAAGAAGAACTAAATCGGGAGAACCCCTTGGGGATGAGGGGCGAAATCGCTGAAGCCTATGCTGAGCTCATCAAACAGATGTGGTCGGGGAGAAACTCTTACGTGGCACCACGGATGTTCAAAGTAGGTCCTTTTGGATGACTTGGTTTCTAATGATCATTGAAGCTTGGATTTTAAAACTAGTTTAAGGACAGCACCGTCCCATGAAAAGATGGGATGAGTTTTAAATCTAGAATTTCAGGGTATCTAGAGCCATCTTCTCTCTCGGTAGTGTTTTATGTCAGCAGAGCTTTGTCCCCTATAACTTTTGCCCTTCCACAGTTTGAAGCAGATTGCTGCACTTGCAGTAATCCGTTTACTAGATTTAATGTCTGTGCTATGCTGTGCCCATTCTCTTTAAACCAGTGAGTATCCAAGTATGACTTACTAAATACCACAAACAAATTTATTCATGGATATTAATATGAAGCATATTACAGTAGATGCTAACATCTATTTTCCATGTGACAAACAGAAAATGTCCACAGTTGGCTAATTGCCCACAATTTGATTTAGTTTGTGTATTTGTCCATCTAACAAAATGAAGGCTATTGTGTTGCACTAGGAATTCCACTTGTTTCCACTGCAGCCCAAACTTGTAGAAAGCTAATGCGTACAGGCCACCAGCTTTACATAGGATATACGGCACAGAAACAGGCCATTCGGCTCAACCAGTCCATGCCAGCGTTTATGCTCCACTCGAGCCCCCTCCCGTCTTTCCTCATCTAAATCTATCAGCATAACCCTCTGTTCCCTTCTCCCTCATGCATTTAAGGGGCGGTTAGATAAGCATCTGTACTATTCGCTTTAACCACTCCCTGTGGTAGCGAGTTCCACATTCTCACCACTCTCTCTGGGTAAAGAAGTTTCTTTTGAATTCCCTATTTGATTTCTTGATGACTATCTCGTATTGATGGCCTCTAATTTTGCTCTTCCCTACATGTGGAAACATCCTCTCTCTATCAAAACATTTCATAATTTTAAAGACCTCTATTAGGTCACCCCTCAGCCTTCTCTTTTCAAGAGAAACGAGACCCAGCCTGTTCATCCTTTCCTGGTATCATCCTTGTAAATCTCTGCGCCCTCTCCAGTGGCTCTATATCCTTTATATAATATGGCGATCAGAACTGTACGCAGTACTCAGTGTGGTCTAACCAAGGTTCGATACAAGTTTAGCATAACTTCACTACTTTTGGAAGAGCATCTTTATTGTCTCAGCCCCTGTCTTTAACAGCACGGGTGTTAAAACCAACACTTGGGTATCTCTTTCCTTTCCCATATCAAATCAAATATATCGTGCAACTTTCTGATTAATGAGGCTATAACAAATTAAACAATGCTTTGTTCTTAAATACAACTAACCACAAGGGATAGACTCCACCACATAGCAATGGAATATATGATTCTGCCTACTGAGATATATTTAAAAAATGCAATTTCTCTCAGTCAAATGGGTTTAAGTGGCTAGTTCTTTCAGAAAAATCAAAGAAATTAAATGCACAAACCAATCCGATCTAAGATCAGAGGCTACTATTTGAACATTAAAGTCAAGGAAACAAACTATACAGAATGTCATAATTAAAGCTTTTTTTATATAACATTTTTAAAGGCAGCTTTATAATGTTGACAGCCTTGCAAGAAGACCTCCGTTTGAGGCCCCGTCTAGATTGTATTTGTGCTTCTCCTTGGGAATAATGTTTTCCAGTCACCAGTCTTCCTTTTGAAGCTCGTCTTCATCTTGAAGGTCAGACAAGGAGCAGGACTGACGGGAACAACAAATTGGATGTAATCTGTACTCTTAGCCAAGGAAGAAAGTACTGATGCAAGGAACTAAATCCAAGGACTGAGAGGAGGAAGAAAGAAACTGAGGCATTGCTAGCCTTTATTGTCAAGAAAAACAATTGTATAAGGTTTCAAAAAGTGTTCACAACCTCAAAGCATTGATGAAAATGGGTTTAATCTCCGCTGACCCACTAAAATTTAGATCTAGTAGTAGAAACATAGAAACCTAGAAGATAGGAGTAGGCCATTTGGCCCCTCGAGCCTGCTCCGCCATTCAGTGAGATCCTGGCTGATCATCCAAATTCAGTACCCTGTCCCTGCTTTCTCCCCATATCCCTTGATCCCTTAAGCCTTAAGAAATATATCTAACTCCTTCTTGAATATATTTAATGAATTGGCCTCTACTGCCTTCTGTGCTAGAGAATTCCACAGGTTCACCACTCTCTAGGTGAAGAAATTCCTCCTCATCTCAGTCCTAAATGGCTTACCCCTTATCCTTAGACTGTGACCCCTGGTTCTGGACTCCCCCGCCATCGGGAACATCCTTCCTGCATCTAGTCTGTCCAATCCTGTCAGAATTTTATAAGTTTCAATGAGATCCCCTCTCATTCTTCTAAACTCCAGCGAGTACAAGCCCAATCGACCCAATCTCTCCTCATACGTCATTCCTGCCATCCCAGGTATCAGTCTGGTGAATCTTCGCTGCACTCCCTCCATGGCCAGAACAGCCTTCCTCAGATAAGGCGACCAATACTGCACACAATACTCAAGATGTGGTCTCACCAAGGCCCTGTACAACTGCAGCAAAACATCCTTGTTCCTGTACTCAGAATCTGCTTACTTGAAAAAGTATGTAGGTTTTTGTTTAACTGTTTTTCAGCATTCCCCTATATTGCTGGAGTGAACATCAGGTACGACAGGGCTGAGACAACATTTATTTATCTCCCCCAAAACATTTTTAACAGCTATTAATTGACCATCAAAAATATTTAACACTACTTAGTATATAACCTAATTATTTGTGCTTTGGGTTTTCTGACAGCATATATCTATGTCCTGGTCAGTATTATGCTGCTGTATCTGGTATCTGCCACAAGAGGCTCCAAGTTAGCCATCTATCTGACAAAAATAGCTTTCAGAAGAAGACATGATGGGTTTTAAAATGCAACTGTGATACTGGATGGCAACTAAAGCTGCGGAACATAAAATTGAGTGGCGTGGGGGGGGGGGAATAAATACTATAATTTACACTGTTGGTCCCCTCTCATATAATACCTACTTTCTCATCTTCCGAGTTGAGTTGTATGATTCAGATAGTCATTAACAAAAATCTTGCCCTCATTCCCTGTGGATATTTAAGTTTTTGGGGATATGCTGTCCTGAACTAATCTGTTTCTGGTGAAATATTTGAAGGTTTCTGCAATAAATAAAACTATTTTCAAAATTCTAGGTTAAAAGCATTCCTTTTAAATAAAGTGCAAGTTTAAAACTAGATCCAGTTAAGTATGAAACTTTTTTTTCCTCCAGACACAGGTTGGATGTTTTGCTCCCCAGTTTTCAGGATACCAGCAACAGGATTCTCAAGAGCTGCTTGCATTTCTTTTAGATGGTTTACATGAAGATTTAAATCGTGTGAAGAAAAAGCCCTACTTAGAACTTAAAGATGCCAATGGTAGGGAAGATGAGGTAAGTCTGACTGTCAATAATCCCTTTAAATATTGCAACTCTCCTTATTACACATTTAACATTTTGAGTAAAGCATATTTTGCAACTTTAAATATAGTGCCTTTCACATCTCCAGGCTGTCCCAAAAAGCTTCACACCCGTTGAATTACTTTTGTAGGGTAAACATTGTTCATTTTTCCTCTCAAAATCATAGTTCACAGAATCACAGAAACCCCACAGTGCAGATAGAGGCCATTTCGGCCCATCGAGCCTGCACCGACACATATCCCACCCGATCCCCATAACCCCACGTATTTAATCCCCCTAACACTAAGGGTCAATTTATCATAGCCAATCAACCTAACCTGCACATCTTTGGACTGTGGGAGGAAACCGGAGCACCCGGAGAAAACCCACGCAAACACGGGGAGAATGTGCAAACTCCACACAGACAGTCACCCGAGGCCGGATTCGAACCCGGGTCCCTGGCGCTGTGAGGCAACAGTGCTAACCACTATGCCACCGTGCTGCCCTTGGGAGATATATTTGACTATATATCCATTAGTCATGATTTTTCAATCATTGCTGAGTGGGGTAGGGATAACTGAACAGTGAATTTCATCTGCCCTTAAGTACTTCCTCGTAAGTTCAAAAGTTGCTGAATGCAGGTCTGTTGTCAGCCCGATTGACTGAAGTACAGCAACAATTGTTTCTTGTGTTCATCTATAATGTCAGCTTGGTTCCACTGGTGGTATTCTCACCTCTGGCTCAAAAGGTTATAGGTTCAAAGCCCCACTACCGACTTGAGCACATCATCTGGGTCAGCACTTGCGTGCGGTACTGAGGGAGTGCTGTGTTGTTTGAGGTGCAATCTTTCGGTTGAGGCGTTAAACCTAGCCTCCGTCTGGCTGCTCAGGTGGATGTGAAAAAAATCACGTGGTACTATTCAAAGAAGAGCAGGAGGTTCTCCTGGTCCCTTGGCCAGCACCTCTCCCTCAAACACCATTAGAAGTGCATTTTCAGGCCTTTCATTCATTTGCTGTTTGTGGGACCTTGCATGCAAATTGACTACTTGATGTGCTTGCATAACAATCAGTGATTGCACTTCAAAAGTAATCCATTGGCTGTGAAGTGCTTTGGGACATCCTGAGCATGTAATGAGGCCTATAATAATGCAAGTTCTTTGTGTATGATGTGCAGCGCAATCAAATGTTTTTGTCCCCTTTCTGGTTGTAGGTAGTAGCTAAAGAAGCATGGGAAAACCACAGGTTAAGAAACAACTCCATCATTGTGGACATCTTCCATGGGCTTTTTAAATCCACCCTAGTTTGCCCTGAATGCGCAAAAATTTCTGTGACATTTGATCCTTTCTGTTACTTAACTCTTCCATTACCCATGAAGAAGGACCGCACAATGGAAATCTTTCTTGTACGGGCAGACTCAAAGTCTAGGCCAACCCAGGTAAGATCATGTTCTCTGCAATAACTGATTACGCAGTAGGGATAGGAAACTATAGTTATGAGGAGAGACTCGAGATACTGGGACTACTTCCACTGAAGCACAAAGGCTAAGAGGAGATTTGATGTGGATTTTTAAAATTGGCGGGTTTTGCTAATGAAAGACGCCGTCCTCTAATTGACGATTCTGTGACGAGGAATAATCAATTTAAATTTCTTACTGAAAGCAACAGGTTAGAAGAAATCTTTTTACACAGAGGGTTGTTGGTAGCAAAGCATTCCATGCTCCATGAGTTGTTGAGGCAGTGACCATTGCATCTTTTATGGGAAAATTAGATAAATATTTGAAGCAGAAGAAGATATAGGTCTATGGGAAGAGTGCAGGGCAGTGGAGTTAATTTTGGATTGCTCTAGCAAAGAACCAGCACAAACATGATGGGCCAAATGGCCCCCTGTGGTGTAAATTTCTGATTCCAAGTGCCTCTGTGTATATTTTAAGTGCTTCAGTGTTGTCATCGCTATTGGTACTTTGTTTAAAGTCAATAACAGAATTATTAATTTAAACAATTCTTTGGGGGGGGGGGCGGAGTAACACTTCTGTTTAAACTATGAATACTGGTGATAGGGGAACTGACTTGCACGAGTAGAATGGAGTAGGGGGTAAGTCGTTTTCCGCTCACTTTTGCGTTTCCTGGTTGTCCATGCAGATACATAGCCAGGGAATGTTGCAGAGAAAATAATGGCATCCAGTTAACAGCATGGGTCAGCGGAGAATAATGGCAATAATCTCATAGAATTTTATACGTTTTTTTTTTATAAGTTTCAAACAGGACTAGACAGACTAGATGCAGGAAGGATGTTCCCGATGGCGGGGGTGTCCAGAACCAGGGGTCACAGTCTAAGGATAAGGGGTAAGCCATTTAAGACAGATGAGGAGGAATTTCTTCACCCAGAGAGTGGTGAACCTGTGGAATTCTCTACCACAGAAGGCAGTTGAGGCCAATTCATTAAATATATTCAAGAAGGAGTTAGATATATTTCTTAAGGCTAAAGGGATCAAGGGATATGGGGAGAAAGCAGGGACAGGGTACTGAATTTGGATGATCAGCCATGATTGCATTGAATGGCGGAGCAGGCTCGAGGGGCCGAATGGCCTACTCCTATCTTCTATGTTTCTATTTCCTGCTCTCACTAAATACTTGAGTGTTTTTTAGCGGATTCTTTTGTGACCTGTTAATGATGGCCTGCTTATTTTACAGTATAGAATAATTGTCCCGAAGATGGGTGCAATTTCTGACCTGTGTACAGCCCTTTCTCAAATTTCAGGAGTTGCTGCAGAAAAGGTAAACTGTTCCCGTCATGACTGGAATATTACATTTAACATTAGAATTTGTGCACTTATTTTAGAAATTGCTTTCCTGCATTATAGGTGTGCACTTGGGATGCTCTAACCTGCAGGGCTACGGACCAAGAGCTGGGAAGTGGGATTAGGCTGGATAGCTCTTTGTTGGCCGGCGCGGACACGATGGGCCAAAATGGCCTCCTTCTGTGCTGTAACTTTCTATGATTCTATTATGTGCATGCTGGTGCATTCTGTCAATGAGTTGTCAGAATACCTAATTAATCTGACCAGCTAGAATCAAAGTCTGAGCATTTGGGGATATTCTTTCCTGTTTGTGTTAGCTTTGTTTCGACTGCAGTGATGTTTCATAACTGGAAAGTATTTGGGACTCTGCTCCTAGATTAGAAAGCCCAGGGTTCCTGTTTTTGCTTGTATTCATTGACACCGTCTGGAAAGTATGTCTGTGTGGACATCAAATGATTGGGTTCTGTAGAGATATTGCCTACAGTTAAATAGCCCGTTCACACTCACTGCTTGGGTAACTGCAGAAGGAATGGCGACTTCTAGAGATACCAGAGAGTTGCCAACACCCATGAAGCAATACTTAAACTTGAATCAGCAATTTGCCTTTTATTATACACATGTCAAGAAGCAGTTTTAAAATTCATGTATGAAGAACATTCCAATGATGACGCCATTCACTGCCTCATTGGCCTAGTTGGGTAATACTGCATCGCTGATGTGTTAATACATTTACTGGTCTGCAGCAGATCAATGGTTATAAAGTTTGCATGGCTAAAGTTTAAATATGTAGTTGATTTGATACCAGCAATTTTTTTTTTCAAAATTAACATCAACGCTTTGGAATCTTCCTTGTGGCTGTGTAATTGTACAGTAAATAGTTCACACAAATCCATTCCAAATATAGAGGCTTTTAGACTCTGACAGATTCAGAGTGGGGTTTAGCAAAGACAGATGATGCTTTACAAGTTGTGTGCTCGTGTGATAGAAAAGAGAGTGCAGACTTGGAAAGAAAGATGTTGAAAGTTGTAAAACATAAATACATATATTTTTATTTTGTTACGATTAGTCTCAAGTTCTGGTTGGGTTCTAAGTACATCAACCACTGTTTCTTCCCCAAATGCTCAGATTGATGTGAGTGAGCACCATTGAAAGTGACTGTTTTCCCTGTTCGCCTCCACCTCACTCCTTTCCAGGCAACCTTGGCTTTGGCCTCTATCTAATCTTTTGTAACCACAATTGGATTGGTTTAAGACCCTGAATGAATCAGTTTATAGGACCTGTTGAATAAATTTAAAATGCTTTAACGATTTATCTGATTTTGTACTTGTTTTTTATGATCCCAGATGTTTTTTAATGACATTTTAGGATGGTATTCCACTATTTTAACCTTGGTTTTGTAAATTTGGCTACAAAGCTGAAGGAAATACAGTGCTACTTTAAGTTGGAAAATGTGGAACTTGGCACAGCTTTTTTTCCTGTAGCTTAAGAAAATGTACTCTGGAATTGGTGTAACTACTTTGTAATTAAGCAGAGTCCTAGAAGTTAGACTGCTGCATTTTCTTTTTCAATTTACTAATTAAGATTGAAGTTGAAATGTCCGAGATCAGTTTGTGTTGATTTGTGCTGCTTACCATGCCCCTCATGAGACCCTGGTAGTTAACTGTCCACTTTGTGAGATCTCAAGCCGCCCCCACCGCCCCATGTTAATTGTTCAATGGAAAATAGTGAATATACCCCTGGGGAGGAGATAGGTGGAGTTTATGGGGGTTCCCCAAGTCTTGACTTCGTCAACCTGCACCTAAGTTGTGTGAGTAAGTAGAATGTGTCCCTTGGGGGAGAGAATGTGTACTCAATACTGGAAAAATAGAATCCCTAGGTTTCTCTAAGAATTTCCATTTCGACTTAAATGTGTTGATGGATTTCCATGTGTGCCAGACATCGAGCTGACCAAAAATATCTATAAAATACCCCATTTCACACTTCCAAGTTTGATTAATTGATATTTGTAACATTTTATGTCTGTAAGTACAACTTATTTTGTATCATTTCAATTTCAGTAGTTCTAAAATCTGAGACCTTTTTAACCATCTTAAACATCTGCAATGGTGGTAGATACAGAAAGCAAGAACATTGTCTGCATATATCACTGAGGAATAAATAGAAGATACCCTTGTATAGTATCAAAAATACTGCAGTCCTTGAGCTTTTTGCAATTTGTGGGGAAAAAGTTCCGTTCTAACTTCCCAATGGCTCAGTGACTAAATAGACTATGTGGAAGATCCTGGTCCAACCCAGGCATTGTCTTGTGTTAACTGATCTCGGTCAGTGGCAGTGATGGGAATGTAATTGACCTGGCCAGGTGTGTTTGGGTGGGGGGCGGTGGTGGGGAGGAGGGTGAAATCAAAGGCTTCCACTTATGATTACTATCCACTGTGCCTGTTTAGAAAAGTGTGCTTGAGTACTGGGATGTGCGCAGCCATGGTGGTCCCTATGGGTAGCCTGGTGACATCCACCAAGAATGATCTTGCTGCCTTCAGGAGAGGTGGGGAGTTGATTGTCGAGGGAGAGTATTCAAGCAAGTTGTCCATCTCGGATGGCACTCAAACCAAGGGAATGATAACTACCAGAACGTGTTACTCGCTCAGCTATACTAACTATACCCAAACATCTTCACCATTAAAAATGGGTATTCTCCAAGAACTAAAAAGCTCATCACGTCAATGTAATCGGCAAGGACAATGTCAAACTGCCACGGTCTCCGTGGTAGATGTATTGTGTTCTCTGTGTAATTATGTAATGATTTTACAGCTTCAAAACAGAGCTATGTATAACTATTCCTTTTTCAGATGGTAGTCGCTGATGTTTATAATCATCGGTTCCACAAAACCTACCGACAAGATGAAGCCTTGAACCACATTATGGACAGGGATGATATTTTTGTGTAAGTATAAAAGCCATCTGTTTCCACTCGCATCTTTCCATTTTAATGGTGACAAGTAGTTTGTAACTCAGGATAGTCTTGATCTTTGCAGGCTGATGTTTGCCTTATTTTTGCTTTGTGGAAAATGCTTTAACAATACATGAGTCAAGAAAATGTTCATTGGCTTGTAATTACTAAAAACAATGTTATTAAATTGCTTTGTGAAGAATATTTACTAAACCCATTGGCAGGTTACCCTAGTGATTTAGTGGGTAACCAGGCAATGTGATATTGAGCCAAAGCAACCAGGAAAACTCTCAAATCGAACAAAAGTCGATGTTGAGTTACCTATCTCAGGGAAGAGCAAAATAATCGCAGGGTTGCTGTTCCCGATTGCTATCCAGTGCCCTTACTTGAACAGTGTCATTTGAGGAAAGAAGTGATTATTAGGGTGAGGTGCCATAAGAGGTGTGCTGGTGCCAGTGTGAGTTGAGACCTTTGGGGCGGGTGGGGGGGCCTTTTTAGGAATCTCATGGCAGAGGGTGTTATGTTCAAGAATCCATAGCAGTTGATTTTGCAGGTAGGCATCGCTCCATTTTTATTCTTCCCTTCTGTCTTTAAGGCATCCTCTAAACTACGAGCGAGTAATCAGTCTGCTCCCACAGCTGGTTAGCAAGTTTGAGAACAACCTGAAGATGACTCCTCGCTGTAGTACCGCAAATTAATGCTGAATTAGGGGGGGGATCAAACCTTAATCTTACCAGTCAATTGCACTACATAGTGATGCTCTATTACTGTTCACATCTTTTTGTCCTTGATTTCTATATGAAGTTTATTTTCTTGCAGCTGCTGATCTGTTCCCTGTATTTTACAGTTATGAGGTCCCTGGTATTGGCGAGGAAGACTCTGAAAGTTCAAAATGCATCAATCTACCGATTTACTTTCGTGAGAAAAGGGTGCGATCCTCAAGCACACCTGCTGGCACTATTCTGTTTGGCCAGCCTTTATTGGTCTCTGTTCCGAAGGATAATGTTACTGTGGATAACCTGTATGAACTAGTCCTTGCACGAATTTCGTAAGTTTATTCATATCTTTTATTGAGGATGGGGGTTGGTGGGTGTTGGAAATCTTTCAAGTGCTACGTTTTTGCTCTTTTTCTTTTACCCACTTATTTGTACAGAAGAGTCTTTTTTTACTGTGGTAATTTGTGGTTCCAATGTTGCAAGCCTTTTGTAGTTGAAGGCCTCTTTTCAAATAACTGGCGTGGTTGCATCTCTTTTTTTTCATATGTCATATCTTAACTTTCTGATTCATTTGTGAATGTGTAAATTTCCAGTTCCTGATGAGTGCTATAGTGTTACCCTGTTTGTGGTGGTAAGCTGCAGCTCCAAATTCTCCCAGAATGTTTTCGGTTGTACAGGCATTTAAGTGTTCAACTGCAAATGAAATGGTCAACTGTGCTTCTGGAATAAACAATGTGGAACAAATTACATTTTTTTTAACTTGTTCTAAGTATGTGGACGATGCTGGTACTGCCCTGACAATTGCATGGCTTGCTAGCCCACTGAGTCAACCCTTGGGGTTACATATAGACCAGATCAGGTAGGGGGTGGCAGGTTCCTTTCTCTGAAGTGAACCACTTGGGTTTTTTTAACAATCCAACTGCTTTCACGGTCATTTTTCTGATGCTAGCCTACAGATTACCAGAGTTACTGAATTCAGTTTCACAACTTAACCTGAATGTATTGCCGCTGCATTGCAAGTTCAGCACTATAACCACTACACTACTGTAACCAAATATCTGACTCATTCCACAAATGAGGACTTAATTAGTCAAGAGCAAAGCCACTGGTTCTCGGGTTTCATAGAAAATTGAATGAAATTGCAGTGTGTTATCCCTAAACCACTGGTAAAATCCAATAAACCCATGTATTAACAGAATGTGACTTCAGTCACTGTAAACTAAGGTTCTGTTTACAAGTATATACTTGTGGGAATCATTTTTAAATTTTCTGTTTTTAAAAAGAAAGTTACTGGAGACTATTTAGCATTAGGATATTTTGTTAGTCCCATAGTATAATGTAAAGTACATCCAGTTTCTTTACAGACCTGAATGGCTTGCTCTCTTGAAATTTCTTTAAGTAGGCATTGAGTATTTAAATTTGCCATCTTGCCTCCAAATATTGTCACTGTTGGGTCAAGCTGTTATGAATAAATTACTTCATAGGGGTATGTATAGACAGTTGATGAAATACTTCAAAATGATTCATATACTGTTGGGACCACAGAGATACCACTTTTAGAAAGCATCTGGCCATCTTTGAACAATGGAGAAGTGAGTGTAGATAGATAATGAGTATACTTGACTACTTCGAATTTAAAAAAATGTGCATTTAACATGTCTTGGATTTGCTACACATGCAATTAGTTACTTTGAACTGCAGTTGCTGTTGTGCAGGCCAATACAGCAATTGTATTTGCGTAGAGCAGGATCCCATAAACTGCAATGAGATGCGTGGCCAATTAAATCTGTTTTTGGTTGTGGAAGGAGTGTTGGCCAGGGCAATGGGAGAGCTCCTTGCTCCTCTTCTATTGGGATTTTTAATATCTACTTGCACTAGTGGAGCAGGTAGACAAGGTCTTGGCTTAGCATCTGGTCCGAAGTATGGCACCTGCAACATTCTAATGTCGGGCTAGATAAAGCATCAAGTCCCGGAGTGGGATTTGCGTGCACAAGGTAGGGAAGGAGGGCACTTGATGACCAAAAGCACTTATTTATTCCATGCTTTGTCCTCGAGAGTCTCAATTCATGATGCATGCAGGTGGAGCTTGTGACAGTTGGTCTACAGTGTGTCTCCCCTCTCTCAATCTACAGGAAACTTTCTGGTATCCGGCACCGACGGGACCGAGCTGGTGCCGTTAGATCAAAACTGCCGTAGAAACCAGTGCTAATGTTAAAACATACGGAGCTCAGAGCTCCATGTGAAGCAACAAACCCTATTGCTTAGCAACAGCTTCAAAACAGTCGGCGCAGCTTGCAAGCATCTAGCTGAAGCTGTTGCTTAGCTACAGAGACGCTTGCAGAGCCAGGACTGGAGAAAAGAAGCAAGGAAAAGAAAAAAAAATTATCTGAACCGACTCCTGAATTTTGCCAGTAGATAGAGCTTTCTGGACATTTAACCTCCGGATAAACGAAAGTTTCCTGTACATAGTATTCACAGACCAAAGTTTTAACTGACTTCCTTTCAGGAAACCAGGCATCTCTGACCCTGGCGTGCATTCTCAGCAGCTTCCTACTCAAGCCATTTGTAGTAGAGTTTCTTCTATTTGCTTTGTCCAGTGTAGCTTGGATTTCAGGGCAAGTGTAACGGGAATGTGACGTTTGTGTACTACGTCCACTTGAGCTGTGGGAAAAACATCCATCAAGTTTTGTTCTTCAAAATTTGGTGTCTGGAAAAAGCATTTTGGTATGTAACACTAGGGAAGCGACTGGTGGTTACAGACCCATCATTGGTAATGGTGGAATAGCTTGAGATGATGAATTGAGATTGGCCAGTGCGATTCTACTGGGCCCACTCCCAAAGTTTAGTGACAATGCTACTTTGTACCTAGCTCACTGCCATGATCTGTACCGTATCACTACAGGCTTGATGCTGACTACTTTTCTAATTAGTATAGTGCAGCCATATAGCCATAAATCTAATCTACAAACCATTTTTAAAATTCTAAATTAATTTTGTGGTCCAAATTACAAAGTGTTCTGGTGGATCATTTTTCAAAAAAATCAATCCCCTCCACCAAAGAAACAAATTACTACCAAGGGGGGTTATGTGGGCCATTCAACTCAACAAGCACTCAGTGCTGCTTTTGGTTTGGCATCTGGGAATAGATGTGACCAAGTATTTGGCTCTTGTTTGGTGTTGATAATGCACTAAACCAAGTCAAGACTGGCAAACTGCTATCTGGATGTGAATATCAACAGAGACCAGATTTTGGCTTGCCTGGTCCATGCTGTTACTTTTGAATTGCCATTAAATGTGACAAACATACGAGACCCTGGCACTTGTTTTGAGAGCTGTAAATATGGAGGTAGTTTTAGTTTAATAAATCAAAACAGTACTTCCACGTGGGTGCATCTTGTCTCTAATTTGCAGTAGAATTAAGTTTGAGTGTCCAGAAGGCTGATTTGTGAAAATTGAAACTGGCTTTTGACTTAGATATTTATATACCTTTTATATTGGTTTCAGCAAAAATAGTGCTGCTGATCATTTTAAATGGGATTCCAATTAAAGCACTTTTTATTTTACACTGTAAACTTAAAATCAGCCTAATAATACATCAATTCTATTTTTTAAATTTCAGTCGTTACGTGAAACAAATGCGCAAGGAAATGTGTGAAAACAATAGCTGTGGAAGCCAGAGCATAGACAATGGCCTGTCTAGTGAGCCAAATGGTATTAATGATGAAGGTACTGTTACACTATTCTGTATAAACCTAGATACATTTTTATAACAAACAGGATATATAACTTGTTGAGCTGGCAGAGTGAAATGTCTTCCTAGATTGCTGGGTCTTCCTGCGATGAAAATCATATCCGTTGACCAGGAGGGAGTAAGAATTAGTGTATGAGCAGCTTGGTTTCATTGTCCCTTCCTGACTTTCTTCCCAGCCCAGATGAAAACAGATACTATTATGAGGCACTGTATGGTATGGTGCAGTGAGTTCTTCTGCCAGCACACTGGGACACTGGTAAAACCTTCATCCTAAACATTAAATGAATTCAATTTTTTTTTAATGAAATCTTACTCACCAATACGGATGACGGCAGTGATGGGAAGCGATAGTTGTTAGGAGCGAAATGGGACTGCTCCCACTAGAGCAGAGAAAGCCAAGAGAAGATTTAATAAATGTTTTTTAAATGCTTAAGAGTTTTGAGGGGAAGACTCATCTCCTTTGGCTTGGGAATCATTGATGGGTCATCAATTTAAAATTATCGGTGAGCAGAGAGGTTTGGAGAAATTTCTTAAATATTTGAAGCGGAGGAGGATGCGAGGCTATGAGTAGAGAGCGGGCAGTGGGATTAGTTTTGGATTGGTCCAGCAAAGAGCTGGCATAGACACGATGAGTCAAATGTGTGCCTCCTGTGCTGTAAGCTTCTATGTTTCACATGCATTTTTATACACCATTTGCATGATGCCTATTGGCATTTCATCTGTTTGAACTGAAGTTGAATTCATATTTATGTAATTGTAACAATCTCACTCTACAAAGATTGTTGCAAAACCTAGTTTTAATTTTTGCATAACATGTTGCAAGTCACTGTCCTGTTGATATTCCTAACTCTGCATATAAAACAGATTCCATTATATTTAGAAAAGGCTAGTGATTCTCTTGTATAAGCATTTGATTGAGTGTGCTAATGATTTACACTTTAAAACAAAGCACTCTATTTAGAGGACAAATATTTTTAAGTAAGGTGGTACAGTAATGCTTTGAAACTTCATGTTAACAACTGTATTTTGTGGAATTTGTTTCTTTTAAGACTTCTGTCTACTAATTCTTGTGTTTTGCACTCTTTAGGTGAGGAGGAGATGGATCTTCAAAATGTAATGGGAGATAATGAGGAAACTAGCTCTGAGCCTGAAAACAGCCAGTCTGACAGTTCTGCAGCTGATGAGATTGATAAGATGGAGAATGGGCCCACCAAGCACACCACCAAAGAAAATACACAGAACTGTAGAAAGAAACTATTCAACTTCAATATGGTGAATGCCTATGGCACCTCAGATTTCAACTCTATTACAGAAGATGGGACGTTTCTCAAGTTAAACTGTAAGTTACACAGAAGTTTAAGACTAAAAATATGAAGTTCATGGGGAAAAAATTGTTCAAGCCTCTTCCTGCCACGGAACATGCACAATTACTCCTATCAGGAACTCCTCCCAATTCATTCATTTCCTGAGGGAGACACCCAAGTTTAAACCTTTAAGACAGCATGTTGTAAAATATTATTTAAAGGTTTTATATGTATTACTTTAGTAGTTGCTGAAAATCCAAGTAAATTGCATCCAATGAATAGATCTTGTTCAGTAATCTAATTCGCACCTCAAATGCTATCCACTAGATTTGTGCAGTATAGCCTGTTGCTTCTAAAATCTATCCACCATAGTATTACACTATAGTGTATTTATTTTCAGAAATTAAGTCATGCTGTGAAACCGGCTGGCCAAGCTAATCTGGTGAGGCATGTCTTTGATGAAAGGAGAATCACTACATTTTACCATTTAGCATTCTAAAACTTACTATTTTCTCACTTCCGCCACCTCCCGTTCCATGCAAAAAGACAATCAAGGATGTAAATTTGGCGAAGAAATTAGAGTAGCTGAAACTTACAGCTAGACGTAACTTCCTTACGGGGAAATTTGGTATATTTAAAATGACTCTTCTCCAGTTTTTGTGCAAATAATCTTTGCTCTCCCATTTTATAAACCTGAGACTCACTTTGCCTATACTTCCTTCGTCACATTAAAATTTGGTGCCTAAGTTGCACATTTATAAATGCAGCTTGTGTTTGCAATCTGCCACTCATTTGCTCAGGCATAAGTCATAGATGTGATGCCTGTGACGCATTTTATTTTTATATGTAGCCACAGCACGAAGCTAGCCAAAACTGACTTGAACCGCAGATTTATTTTGCTGATTATCGCTTGGTGTGACTCATACGGAAATATTTTGTTCTTCTCCAGCACATTCCACAGTTGCTATAGACTGGGATCCTGAAATCAAAAAGATGTATTATGATGATCAAGAAGCTGAGGTACATAGATTATCTTTGACATTTTTTAACCACCATTACAACTAAATGCATTTAATCTAGTTTTCTGCGAGGAGAGGTGAACGGCAGGGAAAAATAAAACATTGGGTGGGGAATAGAGGCTGAAAGCAAAGTGAACAATAGTTTTTTTTAAAAGACTTTTGAAGGAGCAGAGCTAGCCAAGCAGTAGTTTTGGTAAAGAATTGAAGGGTAGTGGCATAGTGACTGAAATAACTGGAGTACTACAACACACTTGAGGTAAATATCAACACTTGTATTAGTTAGCACAACATTAGTAAAACGCTCCTCCCTGTTTTATTTTCAAAGCATTGCAAATCTAAATGTTTGATGGAAGTACCTGTGGGCTAAAATTATTTTAGTACTTAAAACTTTACATTTAAAACATCTCTTGAACAATATTGTGGTTTAGCTAAATTGATCAGTGTCGCTGAATTTTTGTTTGTAATGGCCTTCATTATTCAGGCCAAGAGATTCATTTTTAAAGGATCTCTTTTCATATATGGGCATAGAGCAAGCTCATTGTTTAAACTCTTAAACTGTTTCAATTGTGTTGCAGTAAATATTCTAGTATCCAGACCACCAATGATCAAAATTAATCAATGAAATGGTGCCTATAATCACAGCCATGAAGGCCACAAAATTAATGGTGTTTGCATTTGAAAAGAGATTGCATCTTCTATGACTTGACATCACCACATGCCATTTTATTTTGATCCACAGTAAAAACACAGAAGCTTTTGTTACTAATTCACATTCTCTCAAATCCTGAAAGTATATAAACCAAAACTACTGTGGTCCACCTATTGGGCAATTGTCCAACAAGTCACTAATAAATAGTCAACTTGAAATTTGCAAAAATGTTTCTGGTGCAATTATCAAAATCAAAGAAGTTATCACTTGCAAATTAGTATTCAGTGAACCTTAAAGCATCAAAGGCATTTGTGGTGCTCTATAGGCTTCAGTGCAAAACATTTAATGGTGATCAGTAAAGGAAATTAATTCTCTCTCCCCCTGCTTAACTTCTTAACTTGCAGATTTTTACAGGGGAAGAAAACTACACAAGAGAAATGTTTTGAGTCTGTGGAGGTATATATCCCTCTTCAGCTGTCATCAATTGGCTACTCAAAGAACTGATTGGTAGCCTTTCCATTCCTGATGCTGATGAGCGGCAGAGATTGATTCTCTGATCCTGTACTATTAGTAGCCTTTAAATGACAACTTGTATACATAATCTTCTAAAATAAATAAGGAGAATATGGGTATGGACTGTATATATGATTAGCAGGCAACCACATGCAATAATATATTTTCTGTGAGTTGTGAAATATTCCTTAGCATTGTTACAATTTAAAGGTATAGAAAATAAAGAATGACAAACTTGCATCTTTCACATCCTGAGGTGTCTCAAAGTGCTTTACAGCCAATGAATGTTTGTTGAAGTGCAGTCACTGCTGTTTTGTAGGCAAAATTGGCAGCCAGTTTGCATGCAGCAAAGTCTCTTTTTTTAAGGCTTAAAATCCAAGCTTTGGATCTAGCTTCTCTTAAACAGCTTCGACATTTGTGGTGACCTGACCTGCACCGTGGGCCTCAGCCCTTCATTGTGGTTTTTTTTAATTTGAAAAAAATTAGTTGCTTAGTGAATGTCGGGCACATCTTACAATGGAGGATAATTACTGGTTGAATTGTTCTTGGTGCTTGCAAAACTCCCTCCTCCTCGAGCTGGCAGTATGATCAGGTTGACAACCTACAGCTATCAGCTACAGAATGGTTCCTGTGTGAGGTCATTGGGGAAACTTAAAAATAAGTGCAAATAATAGTTAGATTCGGTGGCTATTAACTATTCAAGATTTACTTTCATAATTTAATACGGTGATCTCATTTCTTTGTGATCTTGTTCGTGTTCACCTAGAAAATTTGGACTATAGAATTTTATAAAGATAATGCACTTGGGCAGTATGTTGTGAAATTAGAATAATTTACCACTTCTTATTTCTCCAGGCATACGGAAAGCATGAAAGTATGTCACAGCCTCAGAAGAAGAGAAGCTCAGTTGCATTGAGAGAGTGTATAGACTTGTTTACAACAATGGAAACCTTGGGAGAGCACGATCTTTGGTTAGTACACACTACAGCTGATTTCCCCCCCCCCCCCTTGTTTTTTTTAACTCTACCCCCATCCCCTCTAGTCTTTCCCCAGTATTTTGGGACTTGAGTGCTGTGACATTTCAGCTACTAGGGTAGGCTGGTTCAAGTGCAGCTTGTGATCAGCTTAGGGGCAAGCTTTGTAGCTTGGCCAAAAAGGCAAATTCAACGAATTGCAGCAGAGCGACTTCACCCAACCATCTAGTGAACCATCATTGGTCTACTAGACCATCATAATTGGATAGCATTTTTGTCAAGCTGTTATGTGGATGCAAGTTTACTGTGTACTGAGAGCTGTAACGCATTTATGCTATCTAAGATAAGGTTTGCTGGTGCCATGTCTTTCACATTAAAAAATTATAATTGCATGACGTAACTTGTTAAAAATCGCTTGGACTAGAGATTTTATGAACCTTTTGCCGTCTTCATTTTTCTGCTCATCACGGTGAGGGGGGTGTTGGTGCTAGGGAATGGCATACTTCCCACATCAGCTATAGCACAACCAGAGGATGAGGAAAGCTTATTCTATTCTGACCCACCATGCCTCAGCCTCAATCTCTGAAGAGCACCCCCTACTGCATCAGTGCAACATTTTCTCATGTCTGCTAGCCACCCAGTGCCTCGGAGTGAGATTGCCAATTAGTGCCAAATTAGGAACTTGCTCAAGACTGCTGAAACTTACTTCATATAGGAAGGACCCTTACAACCAATAGACAAAAAGACTTCCATTCCATCAGTCTGGGCTAAATTTGACTCTTGGTCCCAAAGATGAAAAGCCAGTGTGCCAATCAGTTTTCCCTATGTTTTAAATTTTAACTTAAATCTATTTTCTGGGTCTTTAAATATATCTTTGTCAAGTTTGTTTATTTAAAGCGGGAGCAACAGTCATAGTACAAATGGAAACTTTCAAACGTAATGTTTTTGGCAGCCTTCCATGAATTCTGCACTAGCACAACCATCTTAGAAATATAGAGAATACACTATATCGTTGTCCATAAAAATGCAATTTCAAGTAGAGGAGTCCTTAGAAACTAAGAATAAGTCACTGTCTTCTGATCCAGGATGTTGAAAGTTCAAAACCTAATCTTGGTTGGCATTTGAACTTGTCAATGTTCATGGGAAGGAGAGGAGCTTGGTAAACTAATAGCAATATGTTTCCAGTGTTTATTATAAACAGACATTGGCTGTTGGCAGCCTGCTATGAAGTCTTAATCAGAACAACTATTTTATCAATCCAGTCAGTGAAGTCTGTTGTGGAAACACTAATGCACTATTCAGGATTCTACAGTGTCTCTGGCATAAGACGGTCGTATATCTCGAGTTGGATTGCCGGATTCTCAGCTGGCAATAGTCAGTCATTCAGGACATCATTCAGTTATCTTTGTGCAAGGTCATTCTCTGCATCTACCCATGGGAGATGTTCTACTGTGTGCATGGGGTAGTTACTTAATACTCACTGCATTTGTAATTTCCATGATTGTTTAAATGTAGAATTATGGAAAGTTGGCCTTGTTTACCTCAGTTGAGTTTCATTAATTATCATCCAAGTTATTGAATTTTTGGAGGACATTATTCTTTTCCATTCTCTCTCCAAGGGGTGGGAATTCTGCAATGTCCAACTTTCCATGCCAGAGTCTCCGTCAGAGACCGTCAAAAGTCAAAACATCCAACTGCCATGGCTAGAAGTAAATGAGTATTTGGACACCGGTTCATGCCAGTAGTTTCCCACAGAGAAAATTCCCAATCTATTCGATGAAAAAAAAACTTTCTCTCAAAAGGAAATCCAGAAAATAAGTTAGTGCAGCCACAGCTGGAGATCATTGTACCTGAATCTGGTTGCTATCTGCATTTCAGTTGGTGAATGTATGGTTGAAACTAAAGATAGAAAAAAAAATACTTGTTTGGTGGGGGTGGTGAAAGAGAATGTCTATCTAACAATACTGCAGTCATCAAACTGCAGGTAAGCTCTCATGATGGGTCAGCTAGTCCAGGCAGTGGATATGGAGTGGCAATGTACCCTGATTAATGCCTAGTTAACTGGTTGCAGTCAGGACAGCAGTAAGGGAGCAACAATTGACAGTTACCTGGGGAGAATTTGCTCTGATTCATATTCCAGATCACTACCCAGTGACTCCTGGTAGAAGTGCATTTGTGTGGATATTGAGTGAGGACAGAATTGGGCTTGGGTGCAATGCTTCCCAGGATCAAATAGGCACCTGATGGACACACTTCTGGCTATACAGCCAGAATTGTGCTTTGTAAGGTAATGGAGAATGCCAGTGAAACTATCCCAGAAAGGAGTCAACAACATCAGGCGAGAAGTACTGAAGGAGAAAAAAGCAGGGGTAGGGAGGCAAAAAAAAATCATTCAATTTAGTGTCCTGTGTACTGATCAATTTCTGTATCAAATTAAATGTATCCTTCAGGAAATATGCTATGTTGGTATCTTACTACTACTTGTCTCCACAGGTACTGCCCGACCTGTAAAAAGCACCAGCAGGCCACTAAGAAGTTTGACTTGTGGTCATTACCAAAGATCCTCGTAGTACATCTGAAACGTTTCTCGTATAATAGATATTGGAGAGATAAACTTGACACTTTAGTGGAGTTTCCTATAAGGTGAGAGCATATTACTTTGAAACATTTGAAGTAATTATAGGCTGGCTTATTCTGTGGTGTATTGGAGGAATAATTTTAAATTACTCCCACGTGTTTTTTCCACCGAGAACAATTAAAATTTCTGTTCTGCAAACCTGTGCCACATGTCCTCCACGCTGGAGTATCAAGTTGTGGGTTCTCACTTACAATTCTTAACAACAACCTGTCAACTGCTTAACCTATTACAGGAAACTCTTTTTTATCCGGGACCGGCGTGGTGCCGGTTTATTAGAAAGTCCGGATTACAGAGAGGTATAGTTAAAAGGTACGAGAGTTCCGTACACAGCAACAAATCCAGGCTACCATGTTGCTTAGCAACAGCTGCAGGAACCCCGGCCACAGACCAAGCGTCCCTGTTGCTTAGCAACAAGTGCAGGACCCCCGATTACACAGCCACAGGGCCAGGAACGGCCACTAATATGAAGTAACACTTAGCTGAACCTATTCCTGAATTTTGCTGGTTCAGAGATTTCCGGTTATTTAGGTACCGGTAAATCGAGAGTTTCCTGTAATATGAAATGGTATTGATCCAAAAATAGGGCACGGCGGGAAAACTAATTTTGGAGAACATTTTATTTAATGGAATGGCCTTCACTGATGCATTTACCTCAGCGCTGCTGCTTCCAGAAGACATGAAACTCACCTAACCATGCCAGAGCAGCAAAAAATGTTTTTATGGCCAACATTTTAGCCTGCTCATGCAGGACACTAATGCTGTTTCCCATTTGCTGGCCTGTACAAATGTTCATCAGCAATTCATGAAGACAATCAAAAAAGTGCATAAACAGAGCAGATTCCATTGCATTTACAGCCTCTTGGTGTTTTGTAACACAAACTCAATAGAAAGTGGAATATTAAATTGAAAAGAACAGGTGATCCCAGTTGGTCTGGATCAGTATCTTGCAACACATTACGTTACCAGTGAAAGGGAAGAATATTACATTTGCAGGCATCAACCTGCATCTCCTCCAATCCTGGCCTTTTCTGCATCCCCATCCCCTTCGCCTCATGGTTGACACCCATGCCTTCAGCCATCTAAGCCCCAAGTTCTGGAATTCTTTCCTTAAACCCCTCCACCGCTCCTCTTTTAAGATCATTCTTAAAATCCATCTATTTTATCAATCTTTTGGTCACCCCTCCTAATATCTCCTTTAGCTCAACATTCATTTTTGTCTGCTTAGCTCTGTGAAGTACCGTGGCAACTTTTTACAAGTTAAAGGTGCTATATAAATTCAAATTGTTATTCCTGCATAGTTGACGGCAAACTCAACAAAGCCTAAAATTAGGATTTTTCTCATCTGCTTAATCCTGCACCTCTTGTAGCATTTATTGACTGAACCATAAGGGCTATCTATTAAAAATACTGAGTGGAATAATGTTGGGTCTTCAAACTGTCAGAAAAGTAAACTTTGTATCAAAGTAGTGTAAAGATGAAGTTCTAAGCCTATGTTCCTCTATTTAAGTTCATAATCCATTTCTTTTGAGTAGAACAAGTCACGTATGTGGCATAGAAGGAATCCATTCAGTCTATTGTGTCTGTGCCAACTCTTTGAACAATCCAAAGCTAATTCCACTGCCCTACTCTCTCCTATAGCCTTGAACCTTTCTCTGCTTTAAATATATATCTATTTTCCTTTTTAAAGATGAAATGGTCTTTGTTTCAACTACTCCCTGTCGCACAGCATTCTATACTGTAACAGCTCTGTGTGAAATTTCTCCGAACCGCACTCCTGTCTCTTAATGACATTTTAAAATTAATTACTTCTCATTATTGACTCCCCAGCCAATGGAATGGTCCTTCCCTATTCACTGTACATAGTATTCTGACATCGAGCAGTTGTGCTGAATGGCATGTTTCTGTGCTGTAAATTCTATGTAAAAAAATGTATCATTGCCTCTTTGCTCTTGCACTCTATCCCTGTTCATGAAACCCAAAATGCTGTTGGCCTTTTTTATAGCTTTATATACCTGCGCTTTTAAGGAATTACGTATTTTAACCCCTAGGTCTCTGTCAATCCACACGCTTTAGCGCCTTTCCACTGTGTATAATCCAATTCCTCCCAAAATGCATTACCCACACTTCTCCATATTAATTGCATCGACCATTTGCCTGTTTATTCTGCTAAACCTGTCTGTCCTCCTGAAGTGATCGCCAGTCCTCCTTGCTGCATACCAAAACCGCCTACTCTTGTGTCATCAGCATATTTTGATTTTGATCCTCATGCTCAAGTCCAAATCATTTATATATCTATACTACATTAAAAATCTTGCATCTATGCGCACTTCTACCTATGTAAAAGTAAGGACAGAATGTATGATTTAAAATGGGGACTGAATTATAGCTGGGTGCCCTGGTCTAATTATCCACTGCTCTCTAACCTGTCACCAGAAAACGACACTTGATCTTCACTCCCCATCTGGAAAGTCAAGGGAAATTGACTAGTATAATTATTAAACACTTCCTTCACACAAACCTTACTACTGTACATCATGATTTTTGGTTGTACTTTTTGTGACAACGTTTACCATTGTAAATTGCTGTCGGTATTTCCCATTCAGCTTTGCTATGTCAACTGCAGTTACACGCACACTCATCATTGGCACTGTGGCACCATTTTTTGAAAAGCTTCTGAAACGTGCTGCTATTCTACTCAGATTTTTGTGTGGTCTAAAATATATATATTTTTACTCAATTTAAACAAGGCACCTAAGGCCTCCTTTTGCCTTTGCAGCAGTACCCTCCTGTCATCAGCCCTGCAAAATCCTGCTCCCCTATAGTTGCTGGCCTACTGCCTCAGGCCTTGCACTAACCCCCATCATCTTTCACAGCTTCCCTACTTATCTGCACCCCTCACTACCTCCTTGGCTGCTTTCCTCATCGCAACCCTTCTTTCTTCACCCAGAGAGTGGTGAACCTGTGGAATTCTCTACCACAGAAGGTGGTAAAGGCCAATACATTAAATATATTCAAGAAGGAGTTGGATATATTGCTAAAGGGATCAAGGGTTATGGGGAGAAGGCAGGGACAGGGTACTGAATTTGGATGATCAGCCATGATCGCATTGAATGGCGGAGCAGGCTCGAGGGGCCGAATGGCCTACTCCTGCTCCTATCTTCTATGTAATGGCTAAGCCACTAATACATTTTTGAAGTATCGGACTGCTTAGGATGATGTAAACTCCCCACACTATACAAATGATTAACTGTTTTAAGTACCATAGTAAGCTGAAAGGCACTTTAAGCTAAAGCCCACTGCCCTCTGAATTTATTAATTCACTGGTATCTGCTCATTCCTTTTGTTTGTCTGCCCACTGCTCTGTGAATTTGATGATTCACTCTGCCTGCTGTCCTATTAACTTATTGACTTGTTGGTGTTCCTGCTGCTTCATTGATTTATTATTTTGCTGGTGTCACTACTCCATTAATTTATTTGGTGTGCTTGCTTATCCATTAATTTACTAATTTGCTGCTGTGCTGTCAACTGTATTTATTAATTTGCTGGTGGCACGCCCTCTGCTCTGAATTTAGTGATTCAGTGGTGTCTGGTACTCTCTCCATTCACTGGTGCCTGTTTATCTGGACCATCAGTGGCCATGCATGTGGTATTTGTTGCTTTCAATGGGCTGGGGGTTGAATTTTCCTGTTGTGACTATTGCGTATAAAACAAAACCAATAATGCACTTGGATGTCATTTAAGTTCTTCAGGTAATTCAGTTAATTTTTATTATCCATGTTATTATAGTGGCAGCATCTGTTTTAGGATGGGTTATAAAATTCTTGAACATAGAAACTTAAAGATTGTACCGGTTTTGACTCACTGTGTGCATTACAATGTTTCAAAGTTCCCCACTGTTGATCTGTAATCCCGTTTGCTAACTTTCTACACAAAGAAAATATGAAGGTATGAATAAACAGTTATCAATAGGCTTGCTTCAAGACCTCTATTCTGCAAAAGGGGCTTGTCAGTTAGTCCTGGTAAAGTACTGTAGCTGTAGCAATTGCATTAGGAGCCTCTGTAAATGCAATTTCTATATACTGTACTGTAAAACATTAATATTAAATATTTTTGTTTTTGTAGGGATTTGAACATGTCTGAGTTTGTCTACAACCCCAAAGCAGGTCCTTGCACCTATGATCTTGTTGCAGTATCTAACCACTATGGAGGAATGGGTGGAGGCCATTGTAAGTAACTTATCTTTACATTTATTTACCTAAAATTGAAGGATATTAACAAATCTTTTTGGACGACAAAGTATAACTTCTTATGTCTTTCTGCCAACAGATACTGCATATGCTAAAAATAAGATTGATGGACAATGGTATTACTTTGATGACAGTAGTGTATCAGGAGCGTCAGAAGATCAGATTGTAGTAAGTTGCACTGGCTACGGTACAGAGTATTATGGTTGCATTTGGAAATTTCTTATTTACAAATGAATAGGATTGAGTGAATGTTTGACTGCATGTAACAATCATGTGTCCAGTTCCACAATCTGGGGACAAACCAATTTGATGAATATGAACAGTTTGACTTTTGCACATGGGATTACAGGAAACTCTTTATTATCTGGGACCGGCGTGGTGCCGGTTTATCAAAAAGTCCGGATTGCAGAGAGGTATAGTTTAAAAGGTACAAGGGTTCCGTACACAGCAACAAATCCAAGCTTCCCTGTTGCTTAGCAACATGTGCAGGAACTCTGGCCACAGACCAAGCGTCCCTGTTGCTTAGCAACAAGTGCAGGAACCCCGGTTACACAGCCACAGATCCAGGAACTGCCACTAATGAAGTAAAACTTACCTGAACCTACTCCTGAATTTTGCCAGTTAAGAGAGTTTCCTGTATATACTCTGAAGATTCCTTTCTAAACCCCTTTGTATTAATACATATCTCCCCACATTCAAAGTACCTGTGGCCTAGTTCCCATCCTCCTGCCTACCATCTGTGAAATGCCTTGGATTGTTTTGCTTTTTTAAATTGTTCTCCGGGTGTCGACGATGCTGGCAAGGGTGTATTTATTGTCCATCGCTAGTTGATATATAACACACAATATAAATTCGCATTGTCATTGTTGCTGCCAGTGCAAAACAGCCCTATAAATGGGACTGCCAGCAGCAATAGTGATTTTTTTTCTTTTAAAGAGCTTTACTGCTAAATTCCAGCAAGAAAAATCCCAGGCTGCTGTGTGAGGCAAGGGAGGAGATTGCAGGGGCTCTGACACAAATTTTCAGAACCTCTCTGGCCTCGGGAGGTGCCAGAGGACTGGAGGACAGCCAACGTAGTACCATTATTCAAGAAGGGTAGTAGGGATAAACCAGGGAATTACAGGCCAGTGAGCCTAACATCAGTGGTAGGGAAATTATTGGAAAAAATTCTGAGGGACAGAATTAGTCTCCACTTGGAGAGGCAAGGATTAATCAAGGATAGTCAGCATGGCTGTGTCAGGAGGAGATCATGTCTAACCAATTTGATTGAATTTTTCGAGGGGGTGACTAGGTGTGTGGATGAGGGTAGTGCAGTTGATGTAGTCTACATGGACTTCAGTAAGGCTTTTGACAAAGTCCCACATGGGAGACTGGTCAAGAAGGTAAGAGCCCATGGGATCCAGGGCAATTTGGCACATTGGATCCAAAATTGGCTTAGTGGCAGGAGGCAGAGGGTGATAGTCGAAGGTTGTTTTTGTGACTGGAAGCCTGTGTCCAGTGGTGTACCGCAGGGATCGGTGCTGGGTCCCTTGCTGCTTGTAGTGTACATTAATGATTTAGATATGAATGTAGGAAGTATGATCAGTAAGTTCGCAGATAACACAAAAATTGGTGGAGTGGTAAATAGCGAGGAGGGAAGCCTCAGGCTACAGGACGATATAGACGGGTTGGTCAGATGGGCAGAACAGTGGCAAATGGAATTTAACCCTGAAAAATGTGAGGTGATGCATTTTGGGAGGACTAACAAGGCAAAGGAATACACAATGAATGGTAGGACCCTAGGAAGGATCAGAGGGACCTTGGTGTGCATGTACATAGATCCCTGAAGGCAGCAGGACATGTAGATAAGGTGGTTAAAAAGGCATATGGGATACTTGCCTTCATTAGCCGAGGCATAGAATATAAGAGGCAGGGAGGTTATGAGGGAGCTGTACAAAATGCTAGTTAGGCCACAGCTGGAATAGTGTGCGCAGTTCTGGTCGCCACACTATAGGAAGGATGTGATTGCTTTGGAGAGGGTGCAGAGGAGATTCACCAGGGTGTTACCTGGGCTGGAGCGCTTCAGCTATGAAGAGAGACTGGACAGGCTGGAGTTGTTTTCCTTGGCGCAGAGAAGGCTGAGGGGGGACCTGATTGAGGTGTACAAAATTATGAGGGGCATAGATAGGGTAGATAGAAAGGAACTTTTCCCCTTTAGTAGAGGGGTCAATAACCAGGGGGCATAGTTTCAAGGTAAGGGGCAAGAGGTTTAGAGGGGATTTGAGGAAAAAAAAATTCACCCAGAGGGTGGTTGGAACCTGGAACTCACTGCCTGAAAGGGTGGTAGAGGCAGGAACCCTCACAACATTCAAGAAGCATTTAGATGAGCACTTGAAATGCCATAGCATACAAGGCTATGGACCAAGTGCTGGAAAATGGGATTCGAATAGAAAGGGCTTGATGGCCGGCGCAGACACGATGGGCCGAAGGGCCTCTTTCTGTGCTGTATAACTCTGACTCTAAAGTGAGAGCTGTTTACTGACCTTATTTGGTAAGCCATTATAAAGTAGTCTTCATTTTTTAAACTTTTAATCTTGCATCTCTAGCAGCATTTCCTGTTTGCGTCCCTTCAACCCAGTTTCTGTCCCAACCATAACACCCAGATGACCCTAGTAAAAGTCACTGATATCTTAATGATTGCGACCGCAGCAAATCGGCCACCCTCTTCATCCTTTGTTATAGTCGACCAGTGTCCTCCTCTACTGCCTCTCCTCCATAGTCCACCTCTGGTCACTGCCTGCTGATGATTCCATTCCTACAGGTGCTTGCAATGGCTTCCACTCCCATTCAAACATGGTCATCTCAAGGTTCCATCCTCCTATTCCTCACATACACATGTAAGCACAGGGGCAGCTTCCATATGTATGCTGACAACACTTAGCTGTACCTCTCCACCATTCCCCTTAATATTATGAGTCATTGTACTGTGCGACTGCCTGTCCAACAACAACTACCTTCAACAACAACTACCTCCAACTAAACGTAGGCAAGACTGAAGCTACCCTATTTAGTTATGCCAGAAACCCCACATCGATTCCAACCCCCTCCTCAGCTGCTCACTAAGCTAAATCGGACAGTGCGCAACCTTGATGTCCTGTTCAATCTGAGCTGGGCTTCAAATCCCACATCCAGCCCAACATCAACACCGCCTATTTCCACCTCTAATATTATCTGCTGCTGAAACTTTCATCCACCTTTTTGTTTTTCTCCCAAAAACTCTCTACTTGCTGGCCTCCTGAGCCCCATGCTACAGAAACTCCAACTCGTGCAGAGCCCTGCTGCCTGCATCCTACTGTACGAAGACCCATTCACATTGCACTGGCCTCTCCCAGCTGCACCAACACCCCACCCACCATCGATTGATCCCTCCGTGGCTACACTCTACCCTGCTTCTGCAAACTGTTCCGATCCCACGTCCCAGCTCCCACAATCTGCTCTCAGATATTTGACCATTGTGAATGTTCCTCTCTACCATGAGCGAGAGCCTTTAGACATCACAGCCTTGCTCACTCTAATTACACAACATGGAAGCAGGCCCAACCAGTCCATGTCTGCATTTACCCATCACGCAAACAAATAGTTCCCATATTCCTTCAATGGCCTTTTCCTTCATTCACCTATCTAATCTTGAATGTTGAGTTTTAGCCTCAACCACTAACCCTGGAAGTGAATTCCACAGCCTCTCCACTTTGTGTACGGGAAGTTTCTCTTACCCTATGTTCTAAATCTCCTGCATTTAATCTTGAAACTATGTGGCCTCATTCTTGATCCTTCAACTACAGGAAACAATCTGCTTCTATCTAGCCTGTCCCATTCTTTCATAATTTCAAACACTTGGATTATCTCTCCCTAATAATCTTCTTTTAAACCTCTTAGCTTTATCTTTGCCCATCTTCAAAAGCCTCCTTAAAATCAACCTCCCCTTCACTACCCTGCCCTAATTCTGCTCCCAATTTATGCTTGGTGTCCAATTTTCTCCTCATGAAGCACCATCCAATGTTCTACTACCTAAAGGTGCTATATAAGTGTTCTAATGTCAACTTGAGGTTTCTGTGCAAAGAATTTGTGAGACATTAACTCTTGTTAGTGCCTATTCTTTGGTTCTTTGCAAAATGTGCAGGTGGTGCAGTGCATTTACGTTCAGGGGTAGTACCCGAGTTCAGACCTATGGTTCTTAACACGGTGAATTGCCACCCGTTCAATTGAGTGAAAGCTGCTCTCCTCAAAGGGAAAATCTGACTGAGTGAGACTGTTGTGTTGAGTGCATTTCCAGTACACTTAAAGTAACTAGCAGAGTCCTGGATTAAAACAAACCAAGTAGATAAGAAATACTTTGTTTTTCTCTGCACCCTCCCAATTTTCTCTTCTGAAGACGCTTCCTTTTTGGTGGGGTTCTGTTCCAGCCCTGTAAGCCCTCTGGTACCTCACCCAAGTTGCCATTCTTCTTCAGAGTGCCTGCATTCTATTTGACTATGAAGGGCATCACGCCTGAGCCTGATCCTTTCCTTGCCCAACATCCACACCTGTGCTTCCTGTCAAGGGTCACTGGACAGTGACCAGGAGCAGGAACTCTGATCCACAAGCCCATGGGGCACAGAAACACATCCGCCCCCCGCTGAGATCACCTCATTCAATACAGACCAAAGCAACTATTTTTATTTGAAATGCATTGTTCTGCTGCACATTGGCTTCCAAATATGCTTTTTTTGTCAACTTCTATTGCTGAGTTTGCAGAATGCAATTGGAGAAATATAAAGAATCACAGCTCTTGTGTGACGATTTCATGGTTTTTTAGCTGCCATCCTATAGAAGCTAAGTTTGTACAGAAGCAGGAAAAAGGCAATGCTGTCTGCCATTTTGCATATGTTGTAATGGCCTTCAGAAGAGATGCATGTTCCTTGATTAGTCTCTCAACTGGGAGTAGTGCTTAAAAGAAGGAAGAAAAAATATGTACAGAGCCAGATTATTGCATTCTTGGTGAATTAGCTCAGATTCTTACCTTTTACAGTATATATTTGGACAAACCTGTTGCCCCCTGTTATGAAAAGGGCCAACTACTTTGTCACAATTCTAGAAATGAGCTGTCAGCATTTAAAAAGTACTGTAGTGTTACCATTAAAAAAAATTATACAAAATGGTAGTATAGTTCTGAAAGCATTGCTAAAAGGCAAATATGAGCCTGCTATGAAATTCTATTGCCCCACAACTCCTATTTAGAAAGCCTGATTTTTTTTTAATTGCACATCCTGCAGGGAATTGGCATCCAAGTTCCTAGCTCTTGAGCCAACTACTAGAAAGCATAGGTTGGAATGCCTTGCCCTATGCTCCACTAAGCGTTGCCTGCCCAGAGTTTGGGCACTTTGAACCCTATTTACATTTGACATAGCAATTTATAGAACAACTTTTAGAACTGGCATTACTTGCTACTGTAATTATAATGTTGACTATCCAGAGGTTTGACTCTTTTACAAACCCCTGACCTCTCAAAGTTGCTAGATGTGTACAAGCAATGGACTTGTACCCTTCCTCCAGTGTTCCCTCCCCATGGAAAAACACTTCACCTCTGCACAGTGCTTTCCTAGAGTGACTTGACTGGGGTCAAGAAGCAGATTGGGAAGGGGTCTTGAAGAAGCACCAAATGTCATATTGTTTCATGGTGTTGCAGTGTACTGCACCTCCCGCCCCCTCCCATCACCACTAAGTAGCTGATACTAACTGTGATTTTTATTTTTCCTAGACAAAAGCAGCTTATGTTCTTTTCTACCAGCGCAGAGACCCCAATAGCAATTACAACAGCCCATCTGCTTCCCTGAGTACTCCTGCTGAAGAGAATGGTGACAATAGAAAAAATGACGAGGACAAAATGGACACCAACTAAGCTGGAAGTGCATGATTTGCCAACAAGAAATTATATCAACTGTCTTTGGACTATGCTACTCTATATCATCAGCACCAGCTGCCTTCGGGGGGTCGGTGGGGGCGGGGAAGAACCCTCTTGATAACACCAACTTTTTAAAAACAAAATTGGCCTGTTCTGGGTGACTGAGTGAACAAAAATGACAGTTGCTTAACCTTTGTTCAGTCGTGCTCTGGTTCAGAATCTACTGATCTGATGACTGAATTAATGAGCGTCACTGTACTGTAAAATAAACTGCTTTGGAAATTTTTAAGTGAAGTTCTTTCTCATCTGCTATTTGAGATCAGGGTTTTGGTTTATTTTTGAAAAGGGTTGCAGTTTTCCCCCAGTTCCTTCCCAGATTGATTTGCTACCCAATTTGGATTTTTAAGTTACGTCACAAACTGCTTGTATTGTTTCCTTATATTGGTATAATGGTATTTCTTTGCATGAACGACACCTTGCATCTTAACCTGGAAGTCTTGCATTATAAATTTGTAGCAGAGCACTGGTTTATTTGTGGTTTGGCTACTGTGACTCGGTTATTAAAATTTGTAATATTATATTGTAATATAGGTGGCACAGGGACAAAGGTTTCCAGCCCCCAAGGTAAGATACTGATCCAAACCAGCATAGGCTTGCTGGTATGTATTGTAATGTAAATTTCACATCAGTTTCTTCTAGTCTTTTTGCCCAAACTGGCACTTTGTAAGTGGCTGGTTTTAATACATATCTCTACATAAATAAAGACCGGTGGTTGGAGCTGTGACTTGTCTGTCGTGTGGGCTCACTGTGACACTCGAGTGGAAACAGATTTGTGTTTTTTGAACACCCAAGTTTTGATAAAAATGAATTAGAGCTATTATAAAGTTTATTATATGAACTCTTTGTGGTTTGTAACAAAAAAATTGGAAAGCAGTTAGTATATAATGCAATAAACTGCTATGCACTTCAAGCAGGGACTTCTATAGAGAACACTGATTTTTCAGTCTTTTGTGACCTCTTGCAGTATATTGAAAAAAATTATTCAATGTGTTTTTCTAAAGTTTACCTACAATTCTCTACTATCCTGAGTCTACCAATTTATTGTATATTAAAATTACTGAGTGGGCCCAAATATTCCATCTCAAAATGCATTAAAAAACTCAGCCTCTGTCTATGGCAAAATCTATTATAAGTGTCAATATTTGCCTGTAGATAATGCTGTCATTACTTTTTGCACTGATGTCTGTGTCCTTCCGTACACTTGCCTGCATTCTGGCTGAGCCACAGTACTCTGAGCTGTTGAAGCCAGTTGTAATGTACCTTCCGGACACTGAGAACCACCCTCGCCCCTCGCTAAGAGGCACTTTTCCATGCTGTCAGGTTGTTGTCTTGGAGCTGAAGTGCTCCTGGAACGAGACAGCTGATTTTCACCTTCTCTACCTGCCCCATTCACCCTTCAGCATTCACTCCTTTCAAATATCAGTCACATGGAAATTAAACAGCAACATCCTCCTGCCCTCTCCTACTCCTTTTTTTCCCCTTCACTTTTAACCCTGCTTAATCTGAGTATCAGTTGTGCAACACCACAGATGTGTAGTATTAATGTAAAGTTCTGTATCCATCTCCCTGCACAATGCTGAAAACAGCCATATTCTAGATTCAGTTTGACTTCATTCATGATTACATCAGTCCTAGGTAAAACAGTTATTGCCATTCCTTTCTCTGACCCACTTTCTTCTCCTTCCCCCTCCCCCCCCCCCCCCCCAATCTGTTTAATCTTGTGTCCTCCTACATGCAAATAGCAAGCTAGCTCATATCAACCACCTGATGAATTCTAAATTTGTTTTTACTTCAAGATCACTACAGAGGGTGCTATAACTGGTTAGTGAGGGATAAAATTACTGCCATTTCCTATTCATGGCAAAAGACATTCTGTACCAAATAATGCAAAGGTTACTTCATCAGGGTGGCTGCAAATAGTTTAGCAAAGTAATTCTAAGCTCATACTGACATTTTCCATCTCCCATCTCCCAATCACCATACAAAAACTAGAAGGATAATTGAGTTGCTTCCTTCCTGCTGGGGCCATTCCCTGATTAACTAGTTTCTTGCTCAGTCTGGAAGCCTGAAGTGGTAGATCCCTGCAAAGAGCAAATCACCTTTTAAAAATGAAATATTAGGTAGCCACAGTGAAGCAACTCTGCATTTGCTTGTATAGAATTCCTTTTACCATTTGAAATGACAATCATTTTATTCCTCAATAACCAATATTATAACACATTGCAGTTATCCTGAAACAAACACTAAAAACAACTGGCAGAGGGAAGGATATGAAGTACTTTATATCAGTTAGTCAGATACATGACATCAATTTTTCCCAAATGAGGTTTTACTTTTATAGAGGACTGTATTAGAACAGACTTTTAAGACAATTTAATGCAGATTTGTACTAATGTAGAGTAGTGGCCACTTTTTTAATAGAACATATAGCTGTAAATGATGATCCAAAACGACAGCAGTGACCACATTTCATATCTGCCAAAAAGGGTGGGCAAAGGCATTTGGACTCTGCAGGCCTCTCATTTTCCTCCAGCTATTATAACAAGTGTTGCCTGACATCACAGCAGAAAACACACTCAAATCCTCTGCTGACGGTGTTATCATTTGAGCACTTTCTAAATTATGTTTCTGCAGTGAAATGCAGTTTCCATAGGAAGACTAGCATCATAAAATCAGAAACTTACATCCTTCTGCATACTGTAAATGGAAGTACAGGAAACTTTTTTTTATCCGGCACCGACGGGACCGGTTTATCAAAGTACGGATTACCGAGAGCTATAGTAAAAGGTACGAGAGCCCCGTACACGGCCACAGATCCAGGAACGGCCACTAATATGAAGTAAAATTTACCTGAACCTACTCCTGAATTTTGTCGGTTAACAGAGATCTCTGGTTATTTAGGTGCCAGTAAATCGAGAGTTTCCTGTAATGTGTGACAGGATTAAGTTATCCTGCTATGTTATTTTGCACCAAAAGTTGCACCGTTGCACAATACTGTTGAACAAAGTATTTTAAATTCACCACATTGGCCTTTATCATTTCAAATGAAAGATAAAATGCAGATTTTACAATCTGAAGTGAAATGCAGCCCTGTTTGTCTCACTGAGGACGGAACCACTGACTGCACAAGCAATGGGTCACTCAAATTCAACTGTCAGCAGCTTTGTGACATCTGGTTCCAATGCCAAGTAACCAAAGTCCTAAAATAGAGTTCATGCATGACTCATAGAATAGAATCATAGAAAGTTACTGTAAAGTCTGTGGGTTGTTTAGTTAATTAATACACAGACTCCAAGAGTAACTTAAAACAGGACTTTACTATTCGAAGGTCAGGGCGAATCTGCCCAATACTTCCTGACACAGCACTTATATACCGGTGTGGTCACCGTCGGTATTACAGTATACAGAAGCCAACAAAGTAGTGCAACACCTAAAGTAGTTCTCTTAAAGGTGGACGGTTACATACAATAGTTCTCTTAAAGGTAGACGGGTACATACACTACAATCCTCCCTTTTTAGCTTACAACATACTGATTCCCCATTAAACATACATTATAACATATATACAACTTTATGCAAGACAGTTCACAGATTCAGTCTCTCTGGAGGTTTCCGGACTCTGTCCGGATAACGCCTCGGTGGTGTCGTAACTTCCGGCGGGGTAGTAGGTGCTTCTGGCAAGGTCGATTCGGCTTGAAGGACAGTGTCAGGTTCATCTGATTCCAGTATTACCAGATCGGAGGTAGGTGTTCTGGGTATCTCTGTCTCAACATTAACCGTGTAAGGTGGTGGAATAGGTTGGCCATTTGTGGCTGACCCTATGATCTGGTCAACATGGCGCCTTATTATACTGTCCCCAATGTCCACCGTATACATCAACGGCCCTAGCCTTTTTCCAATAGTTCCAGGCTGCCATTTCTCGGTACGGTAGTCCCGGGCCAAAACTTGTTGACCTATCTGAAAAGATCTAGTTGGCCTTTCATTCATGCCCTGGAATTGCCGGTTCTCTACGTCCCTTCTGACGTTTGGCTTAAGCAAATCCAGCCGGCATCTTAGTCGTCTATTAAAAAACATCATGGCGGGAGTTTGATTTGTGACCGCATGTGTTGCATTCCTGTACGCCAACAAGAAGCTATCCACCTTATGTTGTAAGTTAATGGCTTCATTACCCATGGCCTTTATGGCCTTCTTGAAGGTCTGGACAAACCTTTCAGCCAATCCATTGGAGGCGGGATGGTATGGGGCTGACGTGTAGTGCTTAACCCCATTGCTCTTTAAGAATTTCTTGAATTCTTCGGACACAAATTGCGGTCCATTATCAGAACAGATCTGTTCCGGCAGCCCATTCCTAGCAAACATGGTCCTTAACACTGTGATGGTTTTTTCCGTGGTGGTGGTGGACATCTTTATTACCTCCGGCCACTTGGAGTGTGCATCCACCGCTATTAGAAACATTGAGTCCATAAATGGACCAGCAAAGTCGATGTGTACCCTTTGCCAAGGAGATGAGGGCCACTCCCATGGATGCAGAGGAGCCTGTGGTGGCGCGTTTTGGACCTTCTGGCATCCTAGACAGCTCTTAGTGATTTCTTCGATGTCCCCATCAATGCCTGGCCACCACACAAACGCTCTTGCTAGGTTCTTCATTTTCACTCCACCCAGATGTCCCTCGTGCAGCTCCTTTAACACCTTCTGTTGAAGTTTGGGTGGAATCACCACTCTAGATCCACACATCAGGGTTCCTCGACACACTGACAGCTGTTCTTTTCTCTGCGAAAATGCTGGCAGCGTTGGTTCGCCCTGTGCTGGCCATCCCTCCACCGTTAAATCATAGACTCGTGAGAGAGTCGGGTCATTTCTTGTTTCGTTTTCGATCATCGAATTTGTTACTGGTAGACATTCCACTATGGATGAGTGGAACATCTCTACCGGGTCCACTGTAGTCGCTTCTTCTACTATCGGCAATGGCAAGCGCGATAACCCATCAGCATTTCCATGCTGTTTGGACCTTTTGTATTCGATGTCATATTGGTGTGCCCCAAGTAACACGGACCACCTCTGTAACCTTTGCGCTGTCATGGTGGAAACGGCCTTGTTAGGGTTGAATATGGACACCAACGGCTGGTGGTCTGTCAGTAATGTGAACTTCTTGCCCTGCAGATAATGATTGAACTTCCTTACGCCCCACACAAGGCTGAGGGCCTCCCTATCTATTTGAGCATAATTTCGCTCCGCGGAGGTCAATGATCGGGACGCGAATGCCACTGGCCTTTCCGAGCCATTTGGTAACTTGTGTGAAAGTACTGCTCCAATTCCATAGGGGGAAGCATCACAAGCTAGATGAAGAGGTAACGTTGGGTTGAAATGAGCCAACACTTCTTCAGAGGTAATCAACACCTTGCTTCTGCGAAAGGCCTTTTTACATTCCTCACTCCACTTCCATGGTACTTCTTTCCGCAACAGAGCATTCAGCGGATGCAGCACCGTGGATAGATTTGGCAGAAACTTGTGATAATAATTAATCAACCCCAAGAATGATCTTAACTGTGATACGTTTTCCGGAGCGGGGGCCTTCACGACAGCTTCTATCTTGTCAGGTGACTTGTGCAGCCCCTCTCGGTCAATGACATGACCGCAGTACGAGATCCGTTTTTGGAAGAACTCACATTTCTTGCGATTAACTCGAAGGCCATATTCCTTCAACCTAGTGAGCACCAGTTTCAAATTTGTGAGGTGTTCTTCCTCGTCTTCTCCCGTAATCAGGATATCGTCTAAGTAACACTGCATGCTTGGAATTCCTTGTAATACCTGCTCCATGGCCCTCTGCCAAATTGCTGGAGCCGAAGCTACCCCAAAAACCAGTCTATTATAACGATACAAGCCTCTGTGTGTGTTGATGGTGAGGTACTGACGCGACTCTTCCTCGACTTCCATTTATAAGTATAGCCTGTGCCAGGTCTATCTTGGTGAAGTGTTTCCCTCCAGCCAACGAAGCAAAGATATCTTCAATCCGCGGAAGCGGGTATTGTACCGTGTGAAGCACCGGATTCACTGTGATCTTGAAGTCTCCGCAGATGCGGACCTTCCCCGGTCCCCCTGGCTTGTTACTTGGTGAAGACTTCATGACGGGAACAATGGGCGTGGCCCACTCACTCCAGTTCACTTTTGACAGTACCCCTGATCGTTCAAGTTCTTCCAGTTCTGCCTCCACAGCAGGTCGCATCGCGTAAGGTACCGATCTGGCTTTGAAAAATTTTGGGCTTGCATGTTCTGCAATCTTAACCTTTGCTTTAATTCCTCGCAGTGTTCCCAGTCCTTGCTGGAATACCTCTTTAGCTTCGTCTAATATTCTGGACAACCGTTCAGGTTTGACATCTTCCTTTCCGGAATCTACCGTCATGGTGTTTAGTGAATGCCAGTCTATCTTTATTTTCCTGATCCACTCCCGTCCCAGAAGTGGTGGACCTCCCTCAGGCAACACATACAGGTCCATCCTTTGGTGCTCTTTGTCCTTGTATCTCACCTTGACTTCTATCTTTCCAATGGGGTATACTTTGTGCCCCGTGTATGTCTTCAATACTAGTTCCGTATCCCGTAGGTGAATATGCTTGAATAACTTTTTATAATCATGCTTATTCATGACCGTCAACGCCGATCCGGTGTCCACTTCCATTTTCACTTGGACTTTTGCAATCTGTAGTGTGATCCAGATAGCTTGTCGGTCAGCTTCATTACTCACATTGTGAATTCTCAGACTATCCAGTTCCTTGCAGTTGGAGTGTGAGTCCGAATTCTGTTCTTCCGGACCCTTCCTAGTCACCTCATGTACCTTCCTGTACCTCTTTTGTGGTGACTCATTATTGTTGGTCTTCTTCCCTGACCGGCATACCTTAGCTATGTGACCGAGCTTGCCACATTTCCTACATTCCTGTTTTTTAAACCAGCATTGGTTCTGGTCGTGTGTTGTCTTCCCACAACGATAGCATTTCGTTGTACCCGAAGTAATTTGCTGCACCCTGAGTGCCGCTGCCTTTAGCTGCATTTCCGCCGTTCCTTTCGCTGCGGCTTCGTTCGATGCAGCAATAAGGACAGCCTTCTCAAGTGTAAGATCGTTCTCTTCGAGCAGTCGTTTTTGTGTTTCTTCCTTCGACATTCCGCACACGAATTTGTCTCGCAACGCCTCTGTCAGATTCCCTCCAAACTGGCAGTGTTTCGCTAGTCTACGCAGTTCGACCAAGTATTCTGCATTGCTTTCGTCTTTCCTTTGCGTTCTTGCATAGAATTTGAATCGTTCCGCCAACATCAACGGTGTGGGGTTCAAGTGATCCTTCAGAACAGTCACAATATCATCGAAAGTCTGATCCGCCGGTTTAGCTGGTGCTAGTAGATGCTTCAAGAGCTCGTATGTCTTTGCGCCCATCGAGTTTAGCAAGGTTATAGCTTTGTCATCTTCTTCTATTTTATTGGCCTCACAATAGATCTCAATGCGTTCCACATACGCGGCCCAGTCTTCTACCTCAGAATTAAAATCGTTGATGTTACCACGCTTAGGCATCTTCCTCTCTTCCTGATAACACCACGAATTATTTCTTTAAATTTTCTTTTTTTTTCCAAGATGGCGGTTTCCCGCGCTTATCTTCTCTCCCCGCCCACTTCAATGGCGGTTCCCCGCTTCTGTCTTCTTCTCCGCCTAATGGCGGCTTCCCGCGTTTCTTCCCCTGGCGGAAGGGGTACACTTTCCCCACGGGCGACGGCCGCTGGCTTTCAGGTTCACAGCCTACGCGTCGGCTTCAGTGCTTTCCCTTTTCTCGGCAGGGCAACCGGCGCTGGGTACACCCCGTTGACGGCGAACAGTTTCAGCCGCTGGGCTGGCTCTCGCTCAGTTCCCCTTGCTCGGGCTCTGTCTCTCTCCCGCTCGCTCGGCTCTACCGGCGCTGGGTACCCCGTTGACGGCGAATAGTTTCAGCCGCTGGACTGGCTCTCGCTCAGTCTCCCTTGGTCGGCTCTGCCTCTCCTGCTCGCTCGGCTCCCAATCGCGCCTCCCAGCCCTCTCGCAGTCCGGTGCTTCCCTCCCCGGCTGCGGCTGAGTTTTTATATCTTCCCGCGCCTACGCTCCCAGTCGCAGTGCTTCGTGGCTTCGGTCGCTGCCCGGCCTTTTTCGCCGGTCTAGCTGTCTCATGACGCCGTTGCGTCCCCAGCCTGTCTGTACCGCGGCTTCCTTGCACCATGCTGCCCCAGTCTCAGCGCCTCTGGGCCCGACTTCTGTCCGGCTCCTTTCCCCCTCGACCGTGGTCGAGTGCACCGCCCTTATCCTCCGGTTATTCTTTTTACTTTTCCCTCACTCACAGTCACCGTGGCCGCCTTGCTTCTCGTGCTGATCGGCTCACTCCTCACCGTGGCAGAAGGGACAGTCAGTGCCTGTTGCTGATGGAAGTCTTTGTCTCTGAATTCTTCCTCCTTTCCAGCTCTGCAGACTTGAGTTTTCTCCCAGCAGAATGACGAGGGCGGTTGCCTCTTCTCGATGCTCGTTAACTGCTTCGGAATTATTGTTGCCGTAGGGTACGATCGGACTCGTCGCCACTGTAAAGTCTGTGGGTTGTTTAGTTAATTAATACACAGACTCCAAGAGTAACTTAAAACAGGACTTTACTATTCGAAGGTCAGGGCGAATCTGCCCAATACTTCCTGACACAGCACTTATATACCGGTGTGGTCACCGTTGGTATTACAGTATACAGAAGCCAACAAAGTAGTGCAACACCTAAAGTAGTTCTCTTAAAGGTGGACGGTTACATACAATAGTTCTCTTAAAGGTAGACGGGTACATACACTACAGTTACAGCAAGGAAGGAGGCCATTTCGGCCCATCGTGTCCGCGCCAGCCAACAAAGAGCTCTCCAGCCTAATCCCACTTCCCAGCTCTTGGGCCGTAGCCCTGCAGGTTACAGCATCCCAAGTGCACATCCAAGTACTTTTTAAATGTGGCTAGGGTTCCTGCCTCTATCACCCTTTCAGGCAGAGTTCTGAACCCCCACAACCCTCTGGGTGAAGAAATTTCCCCTCTAAACCTTCCCCCAATTACTTTAAATCTGTGCCCCCTGGTTTTTGACCCCTCTGCTAAGGGCAATAAGTCATTTCTATCCACTTTATCTATGCCCCTCAATTTTATACACCTCAATAAGGTCTCCCCTGAGCCTCCTCTGTTCCAAGGAAAACAAACCCAGCCTATCCAGTCTTTCCTCATAGCTAAGATTCTCTACTCCCGGTAACATCCTTGTAAATCTCCCCTGTACCCTCTCTAGTGCAATCACATCTTTCCTGTAATGTGGTGACCAGAACTGCATGCAGTACTCTAGCTGAGGCCTAACTAGTGTGTTAGACAGTTCAAGCATAACCCCCCCTCCCCCCTCTGCTCTTGTATTCTATGCCACGGCTAATAAAGGCAAGCATTCCGTATGCCTCCTTAACCACCTTATCTACTTGGCCTGCTACCTTCAGGAATCTGTGGACATGCACTCCAAGGTCCCTTTGTTCCTCTACACTACTCTGTCCTACCATTTAATGTGTATTCCCTTTCCTTGTTGGCCCTCCCCAAATGCATTACCTCACACTTCTCTGGATTGAATTCCATTTGCCACTGTTCTGCCCACCTGACCAATTTATTGATATCTTCCTGCAGTCTACAGCTTCCTCCTTCAGTATCAACCACACAGCTGATTTTAGTATCATCTGCAAACTTCTTAATCATACCCCGTATATTCAAGTCAAGATCGTTGATATATACCACAAAAAGCAAGGGACCTAGTACTGAGCCCTGCGGAACCCCACTGGAAACAGCCTTCCAGTCACAAAAACACCCATCGACCATTACCCTCTGCTTCCTGTCTCCGAGCCAGTTTAAATCCAACTTGACACTTTGCCCTGGATCCCATGGGCTTTTAACTTCGTGACCAGTCTGCTATGTGGAACTTTATCAAAGGCCTTGCTAAAGTCCATATACACTACATCAAACGCACTACCCTCCTGGAAACAGGATTAGACAGTCCTGGCTCTTGTACATTATGCCTTTTCTACCCCTTCCCATCCCACCACACCCCCCCAAAAAACCCACAGTAACCATAAATAAAAATACTAGGTTACACCTTGAATCTCGACCTAGTAGAGGATTTTACAATTATGAAGGGGATTGATGAGGCAGACATAGAGATGTTTCCACTTGTGTGGGAAACTAGTACTAGCAGCCATAAATATAAGATAGTCACCAATAAATCCAATAGCAAATTTAAGAGAAACTTCTTTACCCAGAGTGGTGAGCATGTGGAGCGTGCTACCACAAGGATTAGTTGAGGCGAATAGCTTAGATGCATTTAAGGGGAAGCTAGATAAGCACATAAGCAAGAAAGGAATAGAAGGATATGTTGATAGGGTAAGATGAAGATAAGTGGGAGAAGGCTCAAGTGGAGTATAAACACTGGCATAGGGACTGCCTAAGAAGGAGATCAAATCTGTTTATCAGGTAGGTCAACTTATTGAGGTTGGAGCGCTTTCAAATGATCATAATGGACTCTTCCCTGGGACCAGTGAAGAAGTTTGTTCTTGTAGCTCTCTTCTCTTAGGCAGTGCCTCGGAACCGAGGATGGCTTACTTCCACATTAAAAATGAGTTCTCAAATGACAGATGAGGGACCTACGGTCTCTGTCGTGCGCTGCTTGCGCTTGGCTTGTGCTTGCTCCCGGCGAAGAGACTCGAGGTATTTGGCACCTTCCCGGATGCTTCTCCTCCACTTTGTGCGGTCTTGGGCCAGGGATTCCCAGGTGTCGGTGGGGATGTTGCACTTTTTCAAGGAGGCTTTGAGGGTGTCCTTGAAGCGTTTCCTCTTCCCACCTGGGGCTCTCTTGCCGTGTCGGAGCTCCGAGTAGAGCGCTTGTTTTGGGAGTCTCGTATCGGGCATGTGGACGATGTGACAGTGCATTCCCAGTAATTCAAATCCCAAATCAGATGTATAATACTATAGAAATAGGCGGGATGTTCCTTAAAAGAAACGTCTGTTTTTGGGTGCTGTAGAGGTAGACAAGCGAGTAAAATGGGGCAGAAAAGTTGCTTGCCAAAAGTCCTCATCTAAAATTTTCTGCCACGATTTCCCTCCCGTGACCCTGTTCTGCCTGCCAGAAGCGTGCCCACTGCGTTTGAAATGAAATGAGGGGGCGGGTCATGGCCAAGTGTCCCCTGAGATATCTCTGAAAATTACTGCCACTGTAGTGGCACAACACAAAAGAAAAAAACCAGTAGAAGACAATTTAAGATAGGATTAATTATTAATGGTAAGTGATTGTATGAGACCAGTGTGTGAAAAGCCATGTTCTTTTGCTAAAGTGGTACCAGGGATGAGGGAATTCAGTTATGTGGAGAGACTACAGAAGCTGATTTTTTTTCTCCTAGGAGCAGAGAAGGTTGAGAGGAGTAACAACAGAAAATGCTGGAAATACTCAGCAGGCCAGGCAGCATCCGTGGAGAGAGAAACAGAGTTAACGTTTCAGGTCTGGGACCCTTCATCAGAACTGGAAAAAGCTGGAGATGTAACAGATATTAAGCAGGTGCAGAGACAGAGGGTTGGGGGTGGGGGGCGGTGGTTAGGAGGGGGGGGGGAAGGAATTGAAAGAATATACTGTACTTTTGTAAGAGACAGGAAAGATAAAATGTTGCAAATGGGAATGGCAAAAATCATACACCATGAAAAATGGGGGCAGAGATGATCTGAAATTGTTGAACTCTATGCTGAGTCCGGAAGGCTGTAAAGTGCCTAATCGAAAGATGAGGTGCTGTTCCTCGAGCTTACGTTGAGCTTCATTGGAACAATGTAATAGGCCGAGGATAAAGAGTTCAGTGTGGGAGTGAAGCGGAGAATTAAAGTGACAGTCTACCGGAAGCTCAGGGTCACCCTTATGGACTAAATGGAGGTGTTCCGCAAAGCGGTCGCCCAATCTGCGTTTGGTCTCCCCAATGTAGAGGATGCGATCTCGTATCGGGCATGCGGACAATGTGACCCGTCCATCGGAGCTGATTGAGCGTGGGCAAAGCTTCGATGCTGGGGATGTTGGCCTGAGCAAGAATACTGACGTTGGTGCACCTATCCTGCCAATGGATTTGCAGGATCTTGCGGAGGCAGCGTTGGTGGTACCTCTCCAGTGCTTTGAGGTGCCTGCTGTACATGGTCCATAGTGAATCAGTCCATGCCCGCATGCAGCAAGACCTGGACAACATCCAGGCTTGAGCTGAAAAGTGGCAAGTAACATTTACACCACACAAGTACCAGGCAAATACCACCTCCCCATTCAGGGGGAGTCACCATTCACCAGAAACGCAACTGGACCAGCCACATAAATGCCGTGGCTACTAGAGCAGATCAGAGGCTGGGTATTCTGCGACAAGTGGCTCATGTCCTGACTCCCCAAAGCCACTCCACCATCTACAAGGCACAAGTCAGGAGTGTGATGGAATACTCTCCACTTGCCCGGATGAGTGCAGCTCCAACAACAGTCAAGAAGCTCGACACCATCCAGTACAAAGCATTCCACTTGATTGGCTTGGCACCCCATCCACCAGCTTAAACATCCACTCTCTCTACCACGAGGACCTTGGCACGCACCTATGCAGCCCATAAAGACTAACCCAATGTAGCTGAAACTATTGCCATGGTACTTTCATGCTTTACAGTCAATGAAAATAATCATTGTAGCTTGGTCAAAAATAGAAACATTTGGTAGTTATTAACCAAAGTAGATAATAACTCTAATTATCTCAACTAATTTTCATTTAGCCAAAACCACTGGAGAATGTTCGAGTGGGGATATGAAAGACGATCAACATTTCTGCACCTGATATTTTCATGCGCTGCCCATGGAAAAGGATCTTTAATGCCAATTTTAAAACCTTGATTTTTTTTTCAGGTTTTGTTTTTGGTGTAAAAATGGATCCCAAAAAGCCCAGGTAAATGCTAAAAAAAACCCAGCAAGAATCAATTTTTATTTTGAACATCACTAAATGATCATCCACAATTACACAATTCACACTTTGATGGGGCTCACCAACAGTCGCTCACTTAACCCTTAGATATGTTTATTCAATTTAAAGTAAAATTGAAGAACCTGGTCCGAATGCACGGGCCTGCTCTGCCAGATGTGGTGCAACAGCAAGGGCACTGGCGACCTCCACTCCTCATCCCACCAGATTATATGGCTTCATGAGGAGGTCATCTCATTAGCATGCAAGAGGTGGACACCTGTATCACTATGGCTGCCCACCAGAGCTGGGGTGCAAGAAAAGCAGCAGTGACCAACCAGTTGTGTAGCTGGTGCCACAGAAATGTTTATCAATTTCTTTAGGCAGAATCGTCCGCCTTTATAAAGGGGCAATTTCAAGGACAGCATTTTTTGGTATTCCAGTGTGAGAATATCCTCCTTTGGTCCTCCACCTCTGCTGTCAGGAGCTGTGTTTGGGTGGATAAGGTTCTTTATCCAATCTGGCACATGTACTAATTACCAGCATATCCAGATCCAAGCTGATTTCACACCTCTCCTACTGCAATCCAAACCGATGTATGCCAAGAATGCAACACTCACAGATTTTCAGGATCACTATATTTATTGTTGTGGCTCTAGCCACCTACCTGCCCACTGTGACGGTGGAATAATTTTTTAAAAAACTGTTGAAGATGCATCCTAGGTTGCTGAGGGAAGGGTGGAAGTTGCAGAGGACCTGGCCACAATCTTCCAATCCTCCTTGGATACAGGGGTGGTGCCAAAGGATTGAAAATGTTACACCCTTGTTCAAAAAAGGGGAGAATGAAAAACTTGGCAATTACAGGCCAGTCCGTTTCACGTCAGTGGTGAGAAAATTAACAGCCACTTGGACAAGCATGGACTAACAAATGAGAGCCAGCACGGATTTGTTAAAGGCAAATTGTGGCGGGGCCACTGAATGACTCTGGGCAACTGTGCATAATTCCCTTTAACGATGTTCTAACACCAGCCTAAGCCTGTACCATTGTGTTAAACATTACTTTGTTTTGTATATAGTGTCTGTATGCACGGGGCGTGGCCCCTTTAAGAGCGCGGGAAAACACGATGACGTCACGTCGCAAACCACGTGACTGCCCAGGCAGTCCTCGTGGAATCTCCATCTTGTTAAGACCTGTTTTCGTGGCTCTCCTGTATGGATCTGATCAAACTGTTTGAACTCGTTTAGTCTTACATTAAAGACCTGTTTGATTGATCTCCTGAGTCGACCTCAGGTATTAGTTAGGAATTCGTCAATTCCTACATTGGTGACCCCGTTTTTTGTGAATGTTTTTCACAAAAAGGACACAGCATGGAGGCCAACGCCGTTTCGCTGAAGCTACCGCAGTTCTGGGAGCAGCAAGCGACCTCGTGGTTCATTCAGGTCGAGACCCAATTCGCCCTGAGGGACATCGCTGCGGATCAGACCAAAATTCTCTATGTGGTCTCCGCACTCGACAGCTCTACCGCCTCGCGGATCGTCAGCCTCCTCGAGAACCCTCCAACGGAGCGCAAGTATGAAACCCTCAAGGCGCGGTTGCTGCAAGTTTTCGGGCTCACTAAAGCGGAGCGCGCCCGTCGATTGCTCGCTATGCCCGGGCTCGATGACTCCAAGCCTTCGGAGTTAATGAGCCAAATGCTCACACTCCTTGGCTCCAAACCGGAATGCTTCCTATTCCGTGAAATATTCCTCAGCCAGCTACCAGAACAGGTGCAAGCCGCCCTGGCCAGATCTGAAGTTGAGGACTGCGCAGCACTCGCGGCAGAGGCGGACAAAATTTTCGTGGTTACTCAGCAGTGCTGCGCCGCCACGAGGCGCCCATCCCCCACAGACGCCGCCCCAGCTCGTCAGCCTGCTGGGCTGTGTTTCTACCACGCGCAGTTCGGCGCGAAAGCGAGATGTTGCCGCCCTCCCTGCAGCTTCCCCCCCCAAAAAAACTACGACCACCGAGGAACGGGTCTAACGGGCGCCCCGTGGCCGCGATGGTGATCGGCAACGCAGGCAAGTTGCTGTTTATCACCGATACTCTCTCTGGTCGTCATTTTCTGTGCGACACCGGGGCGCAGTGCAGCATATTACCCGTGTCCGCCCTCGATGTGCAGACCGGGATTCACGGCCTCGCCCTTGAAGCGGCCAATGGCGGAGCGATTCGGACCTTCGGCAGACAGCGGGTGCAGTTGTGTTTCGGGGGCCAACGTTTTTACTGGGAGTTTGTGATGGCCAAGGTTTCGCAACCCATTCACGGCACGGATTTCCTGTGCGCCAACAGCCTCCTGGTTGACGTGAGGAACCGGCGGTTGATCAACGCGGCAACTTTTCATTCTATCGCTTGTTACCGCAGTAACACTACGTCGCGCACCGTCGCCTGTGCTTTTCCGGCTCCGGATGAGTTTGCTCGCCTGCTCGGCGAATTCCCCGACCTGACAAGACCCACGTTCTCCTCCACAGCCACGAAACATGGTGTGGAACACCACATCACCACCAACGGCCCCCCGGTCTACGCGTGGGCCCGGCGCCTGGAACCTGGCAAGCTGGCGATCGCAAAAGTGGAGTTCGCGACCATGGAACGGTTAGGGATTATTCGCTGGTCGAATAGTCCCTGGCCTTCACCCCTCCACATCATCCCGAAGCCTGGCGGCGGATGGCGGCCATGCGGCGGCTATCGATGCCTAAACGACGCCGCCACTCCTGATCGGTACCCGATCCCCCACATCCAGGATTTCTCCACCCATTTGGCAGGGAACACTGTCTTCTCGAAAGTCGACCTCGTCCTGGGCTACCACCAGGTCCCCGTTCATCCCCAAGATGCCCAGAAGACTGCAGTCATCACCCCATTCGGCCTTTTCGAGTTTTTAAGAATGCCGTTTGGGTTAAAGAATGCCGCCCAGGCTTTCCAACGCCTGATGGACTCCGTGCTGCGGGACCTCAAGTTCCTCTTCGGCTACCTGGACGAAATTCTCATTGCCAGTCCCACTAAAGAAGAACACATCTGTCACCTTCGCACCCTTTTTCGACGTCTCAGCCAACCCGGCCTGATTATCAACCCGGCCAAGTGTCAGTTTGGCCTGCAACAAATTGATTTCCTGGGGCATCGCATCACTTCAGAGGGAGCGGTTCCTTTACAAGCGAAGGTAGAGGCGGTGACGTCCTTTCCACGCCCGCAAACCATTAAGGCCCTGCAGGAATTCCTAGGCATGGTAAACTTTTACCACTGTTTCGTGCCTAAGGCAGCACTACTCATGTAGCCCCTGTACGAGGCCCTCAAGGGCAAGACTGGCAAAGATACGGTAGACTGGACGGTTGACATGGCCTGGGCGTTCGCCGACAGCAAAAGCGCTTTGGCCAATGCGACTATGCTGGCGCACCCGCTGCCAGGAGCCACCATCGCCCTCACCACCGACGCGTCAGACTACGCAATCGGTGCCGTGCAAGAGCAGTGGGTGAACGGGACGTGGCAGCCGTTGGCATTCTTCAGCCATCAACTACGGCAGAACGAGAGAGCATATAGCACGTTCGACTGGGAGTTGCTCGCTCTTTTTCTGGCCATCCGCCATTTTCGCTTCCTCCTGGAAGGACGTCCCTTCACCGCTTTCGTGGACCATAAGCCGCTTACCTTCGCCATGGCCAAGACCGCTGAACCGTGGTCATCCCGACAGCAACGTCAACTGACCTACATATCCGAGTTCACCACGGATATACAGCACGTGGCCGGTAAGGACAACCTGGTGGCCGACTGCCTCTCCCGCACGACCGTCAATATGGTTCATTTAGGCATCGATTACGCCCTCATGGCAGCGGATCAAGCCTCGGACCCAGAAGTCCAGGCCTACAGAACCACCGTCACTGGCCTCCAGTTGGCCGACGTCAAGTTCCATGCGGCAGGTACCACGCTCTTGTGTGACGTCTCCGTACGGGACCCTCGCCCTGTCGTACCGGCCGTCTGGCACCGCAAAGTGTTTGACGCCATACATGGGTTGTCACACCCAGGAATGAAGGCCTCTCAGAAGCTGATGTCAGCGAAATTCGTATGGCACGGCATGCACAAGGATGTCCGCGACTGGACCAACACCTGTGTGGTCTGCCAAAAAGCCAAAGTACAGCGTCACATCAAAGCTCCGTTGGCCACCTTCACAGTTCCAGAGCGGCAGTTTGACCATGTCAATGTGGACCTGGTGGGTCCACTCCCACCCTCCCATGGTTTTTCACACATCCTGACCATGGTTGACCGCACCACCAGATGGCCGGAGGCGGTCCCCCTGTCATCCACTACTTCGGCGGACATGGCCAGGGCATTCATTTCCACCTGGGTCGCCCGTTTCAGAGTGCCCACTGATATTTCTTCAGACAGGGGACCACAGTTTTCCTCTGAACTCTGGAATGCAGTGGCCCAAGGACTCGGTGTCAAATTACACCGCACCACAGCCTACCACCCACAGGCGAATGGTCTCTGTGAACGTTTCCACCGGTCACTGAAAGCCACCCTGAGGGCCAGCCTCCAGGATGCTGGATGGGCAGACAAGCTACCATGGGTCCTGTTGGGCCTTCACACGGCCCCCAAAGACCACCTTCACTCTTCATCCGCGGAGCTGCTGCACGGTCAACCGCTGCGAGTCCATGGGGATTTCCTACCAGAATCGACGAAGCCTTGGTCCGCGTCTGACCAGCTTACTAGTCACCAAGAGGTGGCCTGATGTTTCGCGCCGGTGCCCACCTCGCACCACGGGCTGCAGAGTTCGCACGTTCCAACGGAGCTTCGCAAGGCAGAATACGTCTTTATTCGCCACGATGCTCATAGGGATCCACTCAAGGCCCCATATACTGGTCCCTTCCACGTGTTGGAGGCAGGGGACAAAACCTTCAAGGTAGATGTCGGTGGTAAACCGGACCACATTTCAGTCGATCGATTAAAACTGGCACATCTGGACCTCGACCGCCCCGTCGAAACAGCACAACCGCCGAGACGAGGTCGGCCACCCATCGCCGTTACAGCAGACCAAGCGCAACCGCCCACCAGACCACCACCTCAGGAGTACAGGAGTCGTTCTGACAGGCTCATCAGACCCCCTCACCATTTGACTTTGTCCGTTAAAGTGAATTCTGGGGGGCGCATGTGGCGGAGCCACTGAATGACTCTGGGCAACTGTACATAATTCCCTTTAACGATGTTCTAACACCAGCCTAAGCCGGTACCATTGTGTTAGACATTACTTTGTTTTGTATATAGTGTTTGTATGCACGGGGCGTGGCCCCTTTAAGAGCACGGGAAAACGCAATGACGTCACGTCGCAAACCACGTGACTGCCCAGGCAGTCCTCGTGGAATCTCTATCTTGTCAAGACCTGTTTTCGTGGCTCTCCTGTATCGATCTCATCAAACTGTTTGAACTCGTTTAGTCTTACATTAAAGACCTGTTTGATTGATCTCCTGAGTCGACCTCAGTTATTAGTTAGGAATTCGTCAATTCCTACAAAATCATGTTTGACTAACTTGATTGAGTTTTTTGATGAGGTAACAGAGAGGGTGGATATTGTGTATATGGACATTCAAAAGGCCTTTGATAAAGTACCACATAATAGGCTTGTTAGCAAAATTGAAGCTCATGGGGATAAAAGGGGCAGTGGCAGCATGGATACAAAATTGGCTAAGGGATAGAAACCAGAGTGTTGTGGTGAATGGCTGTTTTTTCAGACTGGAGGGAGGGATACAGTGGTGTTCCTCGGGGTTCAGTACTAGGACCAGTGCTGTTTTTGATATACATTAATAACTTGGACTTGGGGGTACAGAGCACAATTTCAAAATTTGCAGATGACATGAAACTTGGAAGTGTAGTAAACAGTGAGGAAGATGGCAATAGACTTCAAGAGGTCATAGACAGGCTTGTGGAATGGGCAGACACATGGCAGATGAAAATCCACACAGAAAAGTGCAAGGTGATACATTTTGGTAGGAACAATGAGGAGACAATACACACTAAATGGTACAATTTAAAGGGGGGAGCAAGAACAGAGCGACCTGGGGGTATTTGTGCACAAATCTTTGAAGGTGGCAGGACAGACAAAGCAGTTAGTAAGGCATTTGTGACCCTGGGCTTTATAAATAGAGGCATAGAGTATAAAAGCCAATAAGTTATGCTAAACCTAGATAAAACACTAGTTCAGCCGCAGCTGAAGTATTCTATCTAATTCTGGGCTAGAAAGGACGAGAGGATACAGAAGAGATTTATTAAAATGGTTCCAGAGATGAGGGATTACAGTTACATGGATAGACTGGAGAAGCTGGGGTTGCTCTCCTTAGAGCAGAGAAAGCCAAGAGATTTGATAGAGGTGATTAAAATCCTGAAGGGTTCAGATAGAGTAAATAAAGAGAAACTGTTTCCACTGGCTGAAGGGTCGAAAACCAGAGGGCACAGATTTAAGGTGATTGGCAAAAGAACCAGAGGTGACATGAGGAAAAACATTTTAATGCAATGAGTGGTTAGGATTTGGAATGCGCTGCCTGATAGGGTGGTGGAAATAGATTCAATAGTAGTTTTCGAAAGGGAATTGGATAAATAGTTGGAGGAGAAAAAATTGCAGGGATATGGGGAAAGAGCAGGGGAGTGGGACTGACTGGATTGCTCTTCGAAAGAGCCGGCACAGACTCAATGGGCCGAATGGCCTCCTTCTGTGCTGTACTATTCTATGAGATTATGCACAGGGGAATAGTGAAATCTAGCATTTATTAAACAGTGCCTTGGTGCCATAAGGACTTGTGTTTGCTGCAATGTGAAGAATATAGTCCTCGGTACCTAAAGAAGGTCCAGATCCCCTTAAAAAAACACAAATTGAGCAACTTTATTTCTTTTCCTGCTGAAAGTCAGGTCCAGAGAAGTGCCGTATCACATCTGTGGTCAGCACAGCACATGCAGCAGCATACGTGTATGATGATGTCTTAGATACAATGAGCAGACATCTCCCAATCTGATTTTTGTTAAGAAAATACAGGGAAATTTCAGGAGAAAATCAGCTTTTACTGATTCGCCACCCAAAAAAGAATCTGGTAATTTATCGGTGGAAAACTATAAAACAATTTTTGAACAATCCCTAGACACTGCTACAAGCTATGTTGCAGCCTCTTAATATCAAATTTTGTTTGATAGGCAGATTTATGACACATGTAAGAAAGTCCAATTTTCAATTTAAGTAACGACAGCAGATGTTTCCTGCTTTAAAAACAATGATGAATGTACTCATGCTCTTTACATTACAGGCCATGAGATCCATCCGAAAAAGTGGGGCAGATATATATAAAATACTAGCTGGAGTGCCCGGTGGTGCCGAGGCTTTTTCGAGGGCATGTTGTTGTTGGAAGAGAGAGAGAGAGCGACTGGGGGGAAGAGAGAGAGCGACTGGGGGGAAGAGAGAGAGCGACTGGGGGGAAGAGAGAGCGACTGGGGGGAAGAGAGAGCGACTGGGGGAAGAGAGAGAGAGCGACTGGGGGAAGAGAGAGAGCGACTGGGGGGGAAGAGAGAGAGCGACTGGGGGGAAGAGAGAGAGCGACTGGGGGGGAAGAGAGAGAGCGACTGGGTGGAAGAGAGAGCGACTGGGGGGAAGAGAGAGAGCGACTGGGGGGGAAGAGAGAGAGCGACTGGGGGGAAGAGAGAGCGACTGGGGGGAAGAGAGAGAGAGCGACTGGGGGAAGAGAGAGAGAGCGACTGGGGGAAGAGAGAGAGCGACTGGGGGGGAAGAGAGAGAGCGACTGGGGGGAAGAGAGAGAGCGACTGGGGGGGAAGAGAGAGAGCGACTGGGTGGAAGAGAGAGCGACTGGGGGGAAGAGAGGGGAAGGGGAGGGGAGGGGGAAGGGAAGGGGAGGGGAGGGGGAAGGGAAAGGGAGGGGAGAGGGGAAGGGAAGGGGAGGGGGGAAGGGGAGGGGAGGAGCCCCGCCCCCATCTCCCGAGCCCCGCCCCCCCCGAGCCCCACCCGCCCCGATCTCCCGAGCCCCGCCCCCCCGAGGCTCGCCCCCCCCAATCTCCCGAGGCTCGCCCCCCACCCCGATCTCCCGAGGCTCGCCCCCCCCCGATCTCCCGAGGCTCGCCTCCCCCCCCCCGATCTCCCGAGGCTCGCCCCCCCCCGAGGCTCGCTCCCCCGCCCCCCCCGAGGCTTGCCCCGTGATCTCCCGAGGCTCGCCCCCCCCCCGCGATCTCCCGAGGCTCGCCCCCCCCCTCCCCCCCCCCCCGCGATCTCCCGAGGCTCGCCCCCCTGCGATCTCCCGAGGCTCGCCCCCCCCGCGATCTCCCGAGGCTCGCCCCCCCTCGATCTCCCGAGGCTCGCCCCCCCCGCGATCTCCCGAGGCTCGCCCCCCCCCGCGATCTCCCGAGGCTCGCCCCCCCTCGATCTCCCGAGGCTCGCCCCGCCGCGATCTCCCGAGGCTCGCCCCAAACCCCCCCCCGCGATCTCCCGAGGCTCGCCCCCCCCCCCCCCGCGATCTCCGGAGGCCCGATCTCTGGAGCCCCGCCCCCCGCCCGAGCCGGCTTCAAGAGCAGAGAGACCCCGCCCCCCCGCCCGAGCCCCGGTTGCCTTGGTAACCCTCCTCCGCCTCCCGATCTCTGGGCCTGAGCGGCCGATTGCGTTAACAAAGACCCTCCTCACCTGTCACGGAGTTGAAGTCTCCGAAAGCGGCCACGGTGCCCCGGGCCTCTTCCCCCGCGCATTCAGGATGCGCGGGGAAGAGAGAGACAGACTGGGGGGGGGGGGGGGGGAGGGAAACAGTTAGACGCCGCCGCGCTCCTGCTCCGCGGAGCTCCGTGCCGCCACCGCCGCACCAGCCTTTACTAAGATGGCGGCGGTAGCGGCGCTCGGCTGAGGCCCGCCCCTCCAGCCTTCACAAAGATGGCGGCGATCGGGGGCCGCTTGTTGACTGGGGCCGGGAGGTACCTAGCTCGGGCGTGGGTGCGGAGGAGAGGCCGAGGCTTCGAGGCCTACCTGGAAAAATGGGGAAAGGTAGGAAAATTAATGAGATTAGATAAAAGATTTAGAAAGTAATTAACTTTTTTTAAAAACAATATGTGTTTTAAAAGCAACATTTTTTTTTAAGATGCAGAAAGGGGGAAAAAGAAAGGAAAAGTTTGGAATCAAGATGGCGGCGACTCACCTCGGTTCAGAACGATAAGGCCCGCCCACACACGCACCGATTGGTCGACCGTCAGGTGACCAAAGCGTAGGATTGGTCAATTGTCCCGTCACTCGACCGTAGGAGGGCACGGCCGCACGCGCCAGCAACCCGGCGTACGATTGGTCGACCTCGAGGTCACTCTGTCGCTAATGAGCGGATAATGAGATGCTAATGAGCGGAATGTTGAAGGTTTTTCAGATACCGCGGGCGCAATTTTTGTCCGGCCGAAACGTAAATACGCTTACCATCGTTTTGGAATGGTGAGCTTTCTTTCGACGTAACGCACGCGTAGGTACGCTCTGTAACTTTCGAGCGCAAAGCCGGACAGATGCACACGTGAGGACAGACAGAAAGACAGACAGATAGACAGACAGAAAGAAGTATCCGTTTATATATATAAACTAGATGCTGAGAATAGTTTTCTTAGTGGAATAAAGTTAGCTGAACATGTAGTGTTATTCCCCAGTAATAGAGTTAATACCCTTTACCAGACTGACATTACACAGGATTAGTTGATGCACTAAGACGTAGTAGAAAGATAATGCAAGAAATGAAAGTTGGTGGGAAATCTCACGAAAATCTTCCTGCCAGTTACACATGATGGTCTATGTTTCTATAATAAACTGGAGACACAGTTTTTCATCAAAACAGATTTATTAGAAGAGCCTCCTTTACATTAGATTGTAACGTTAGTTTCTATGTCCAGTTAGACTTTTACAGGCTACATTAAGTACTTTTCAGTAGACCTTTGAAAAAGCACCATCATATAGTAAAATGCCTAACATCAGAAAACTAATTTGGCTCATTCAATAGAGAAATTAGGATCTCACTGACTGAGGAAACTTCTTTAGTGGCATGGACAGATTCTCTGTCTTTTCCATTTACAACAAAAGAAATTCTAAACAGAGAGAACAGACCTATTAGATTAGCACTACAGATTATGTAGTGAATCTAATTTTGCATACATGTGGTGGTTGCTGTATTGCCTTAAAATTTTACAGCTTAAGCTACTCTTGACTAAACCTTTCAAAAAGCACCATCATGTAGTATAATGCCCAACATTGAAAGACAACTACAATTTTTAACATACTAAATTTCAACTTGTACATCTGTAGCATCACCTGGTTATTCATTCTTTTGCAGAAGTGCTTTGATGTCTTCTTCAATGTCAATGGTGAGGAAATTTTTGCTATATCGCCTATATGGCACACCATCCGGCCCAATAAGGAATTTCTCGAAATTCCAGCCGATATCATACCGACGGACTGGCTTCCAGTCTATAAACTTGGGATCACCCATTAAGATGTTGGGATCATCACAAGCTTCAGGCAACTTCTGTTTCAGAAAAGTAAAGACTGGATTCTCTTCTGCGCCATTCACATCAATCTTTTTAGACAAACTGAAATTTGGCTCAAAGCCGTTGCCCGGACGAACGTATTTCAAGGAATTAAGAATCTCCTCATTGTAGATATTTTCCTACAAAATCAATGTAAAGCAAGGTCAAGTATATGGAGTATTGATTTGCAGCTTTTTGTTTTGAACAAGCCACTGGCCCATTTTGTGGAAACACACAGCAGGCCAATCAGCTTCTGTTTCCGATTTGCACCCTTCTTCAGAACTAAAAGGGGACCAACCTGAAACCTCCACTGCCTATTCTCTCCACAGATGCTGATTGACCTGAAGGGTACAAATTAGTTTCTAGATTTAGATCATCTTTTAAAAACCACGAAAGTTACTACAATAATAACAGCGCTTTGAAGTAACCTGTATGTGACATGCTTCGAGATGTTTCCGAAAGATGTGGCAAGGTATTAGATAAATGCAAATATTTCTTTCAAAGTATCAGATTTTGAACTCATTACAACACAGCTGGTCATGGTTTTTGTGTAAGCTTAATTGGTTCCCATAGCACTACTAGGGTTAAAAATGAGCAGAGATCTAATCTTACTACTTTTTAACTCAAATGATAACTAAACAAAACCCTGAATTTATCTAAGGTTAACAATTGTCATTACAAATTAAGATACGATAAATGAAAAAGGAGACTGAAAAGAAACTCCTTAAAATGAAATTGCTGCCTTAAAAATCTGAAATTATATTGCTTTTCTCAAATGCACAACTCAAAAATGTTTGCATTTAAATTGCTATATAAACCATGGTAACATCTTAATGATTCATTTTATCGGAAGTTTATTAATTTACCGTAGTTTGAAAATGTCAAAATGTTACTAAATATAAGTAAATTAATCGGGGCTGCTATAACTTAAGTTATTAGTTTATTTGAAACAGTTTGAGGCTTCCACAAGAGAACACGTCAATTAAAATAAGTGGCCAAATGTTTGGGGGCAAAAGACATCAAAGTACTTTGTTTTTCCTGAAAAATATCAGGTTTACCTGGTAACCAAACTGGTTGCAGGGAAACCCCAGAATGACAAACCCCTGGTTGCCGTAGCGGCTCTGGAGCTCATTCATCTGCTGGTAATCCCTGATAGTCGTGCCTCATAAGGATGCAACGTTTTCAATCAACACCACCTTTCCTTCAAGGTTGTTGAAATCAAAGAATTCACCATTGAGAAGTTCTGCAGACAATTCATAAAATTTTACTCCAGCTTCCGCCATCTTCCTTGCCAGTCTTCTGTAGTGTTGCCTGTGTATCTATTCTTACACACAGATGTCTGTACTGTCCAGGAAGTGGAACCACGTGCCCAATGTCTCAAATCAGTAACAATCCTTCGACTGAAATTTGATCCAAGGAAGGTTACAAAACATCATGGCTCTAAACAAAATATGTAGAGCATAAGTTATACATAAATGTCTTTAAAAATCTCTATAATAAACATCTTACATCTGCATGCACTCCTGCCTAAAAAAACTTGTCCTGTTGTGTTTTTGTCACACTTATGTCAACTTTTTCCCCATTATAAATTTCTATTTACACATTTAAAATGGAAACTGCCTATGTAAATTTGTCATGCTGTAATTACATCCTCTTGCTAGTAGTAATGCTGCAGCGCCTCAATTTTGCAGCTCCCAGCTTCTCAGCCTATATTGCAGAGAAACTCCTATGCTCCAGACAGCTCTATTTCTACTTTAAGGATGGCCGGATAGGCCTCAACACCTGGGAAAGTAGGACTGGCATGCACTCGGCTGCTTTGCCCATTTCTCCTTGAAAGTTGCATATGAGGCCTTAGAACAAGTGTAGGACCCCAATTTACATATTTAAACAGCCTCCACTCTGTTTTGGGTGGTAGTGCTAGGCACCCATTTAAAGGCATGCCTGAAGGTTGATTCAAACAAGGAAATGTGTGTACAAGGTCCCCATCAGATTTACAACTTGCCGATTACCCATTTTTCAGAAGAGAAACAGTTTAAAGTAAACAATAAACAGTTCAAAGACTCTACCCATGACTTTGAAATTGTGATTGAATTATGTCTGCTAGCCCTGGTCCATTATCCCACGCTCTCTAACCCCATTTCACCTGAAGAGTACACATGGTCACGACTCCCCATGTGCAATGCCGCAGAATGCAACTAGTAGTTAAAAATAAATGCATTTCCCTAACAAAGTTAAACCAAAACAAAACATTCATAAACTGGTAAGTAACTGTATCTGGTAGTTGCAAGTCTGTGCTTAATTTGTTCATCTCAGTCAAGATGTACGTTCTAGCCTCGATTGTAACCTAACTCGCCCAGTGGGAGTGAGGTGGGTTTGGGTTGGACATCCATTTTACACCCCATCTGACTTTACTCTCCATTGAAGTCAATGAAAAGTAAAATTGAGCGGAATGTAGATGGACGTTCGACCCAAACCTGCCCCATTCCCACCAGGTGGGTTAGGTTAAAATCGGGGCTACAGTGTTTCAAAACCCCTGGATTAGGCATGGTAAAATCAGCCAAGGTTCTCATTCCTGGTTGCTATCCAGTGACCTCTGCTGGAATTGCAACTGTGTTGATGTCTGATGAGGGAAAAATGGGGCTTGGCCAACATTCTCTGTCAATGCTCACACATAAATAATGACCGCTTAGATGAGATACCAGAGAGCACTGGCAATTGGGGAAGCGTACCTCTCTCGTCAGGCAAATAGTCAATGCCTCCCGAAATAGGAAGAGAAGGGGGAAAACTAAACTTTAAAACATATTTTCACAAGAAATGAAAATAAAATGCCAAGCAAACATATAAGTACAAGTCATAATATATGATTGCTGCATAATCATTATTTGGAGAAAAGAGCCAGTTTCACTCCTCAGATTTTACCAGTGTGGTGAACTTGATATGCCAGGCTCATGCACTTTTTACCACAATCAGCAGGAAAAGTGTGTAGTTTATTTCACTTCTCAGAATTGAGTATGAACCTCCACATGAAATTTTTAATTGGTTGAGGATTTGCAGAATTCTAAAGTTCTTCTGCTTATTGTTTGTTGACATCAGCCACCACCCCAACCCCAAACAGTTATTTTGTTACCGTTAACAACTACAGCAGCTAAACATGTTCTATCAGTGGAAGTTGTTTTTGTTAAGTCGTTACAAGGAAGTAACCTGAACGGGTCCACATAATGCCATAAACCAGAAGAACAAATCTTTTGGTTTCCAATCATAATCTGGTCCGTGGGCTTAGATTACTTAATACCTAATAAAAATCCAGAACTAGTTATACCTTTTAGTTTGCTTGCGAGATGGCTATTTGCATTCTTAGCTTTTAAGTGTGATGGTTCACCAATACATATTACATTCTGCGTTTGACAGACATTAGCATAAACAGCAATAAAATTACCAGCTTGGAACAAAATCAAGATGATTTGATTATAAATTATGGAACTAGTGAAGTAAATATAATTTAAGGTGTTAATTTTTACACTTAATATTGCTTACTTATGAAACAGATTGCCACATAACATGGCAAATACTGACACAGTTGAAGCATTTGCTAACTATTAAGTTAATTGAACAAGGAATTAAACTGGGTGGAGAGAGGAGTGCACAAAAGGTAAATCACAGATCACACAAGTTTTGTTTTTGTCAGCCTACAAGTTCCATTTCCAGTCCCAGGCCTGTCCTCACAAATTTCTATTGTCTTATCATAGCTTTAATTTTGTTCACAGCATGTTTCTTTCACCCATCTGAGGATGACTTCAATCAATACTAGTCCCACTGGTTAGCAAATTGGTAACAAGGAGGCATAAACTCAGGATTTTCATTAAAAGGACAAAGACGAAGGGAAATAGATAAGATTGGAAAAGAAATAATATAAAAGGATTCAGGGAAAGGGCAGGAAACTGGTATTAGAATAGATAGCTCCAGATGAACATGTGGCACTGGCATAGATACGATCCCACTTACCTGCATTCCAAGGAAGATAGTCACTAATTGCTCATTACATAACTGGCAAGCATTTCTTTGGGCTCTCAACAGGGAAACAGATGGTACTGGAAACTCCTCACAAGCGGCATACTGAGCAGCACCAGTCACGATAAAAGGTCTGAGTATATTGCCATCATCCTGACCATAGCATAAACACAAAAATCATATGGTAACGAACAGTGACCCTCCTTCTGCCCCAACGTTGCTGCTACTGTTGATCTATTCAACAACTCCTTTGTTTCTGCCTTCAATATTCTCATGCCCACGAAGTCCGCCAGTCTCCGGTATGATTCCCATCTCTGCTTCCTTCAATTTGAAGCCCACAAAATTGAGCACATAGTATTTGATTGGCCAGGTCATCTGCTGCCACATCTGGTTGGGCTATCTTAAGGAATACGGCATCTCCCTTTATGTCCAAATCCTTACAGTTCTCTGGGATTATCCCGGAAGGTAAGCATAATCCCAAACTACTCTTCTCGTTGACAAACTGCCTCCGCCAACTTCGTTCCTGTACTCCGCCAACATTAGTGGGAGCATCTCTGGGAGTTAACCCTTTGTAAAATAAACCTTTATAAAATCATCAGTAACATAATATAAATTAAACCAAAATCCTTTCTAGGCCAAATAGGTAGAAGTCCCAAATGTTACACCCCCAATGCCACTGAACATCTTAATCTTGGTTTTGTCACCTCTAGACTCTATCTTCCATAGTAATCTCCGATCCTTAACCCACCATAAACTTCAAATTAATGAAAATGCAGCTGCTCTTAACCTGTCCCACACTAATACGATAGCAAAATACTGCAGATGCTGTAAATCCGAAATAACAACAGAAAATGCTGGAAAAACTCAGCAGGTCAGGCAACATCCGTGGAGAGAAATTTGAGTTGACGTTTCGGGTCGAAACCCTTTTTCAAAACTGGAAAGGAAATAAAATAGATCGAAGGCAGGGCTGCGATAGAACAAAAGAAGTAAAAGAGACATTAAAAAGTATTCAAAACCAGACGAGATGGTAATAGGCCAGTGGAGACAAAAGACAGCTGAGATTAGGTGTGAAGTGTACTGGCAGGATAAGAGACAGCTGCCAGGTGGGAAGGGAGAAAAAAAAGGAAAGGGGGGGGGCGGAAAAGGAGGACCCAAAACAAAAAAATCCTGATCCTCACCTTAAAATTCCTAAAAAGCCTTGCTTCAGCCCATCTCTGCAACCTCCTCCAGCCTTGCAGTCTTCCAACTCTCGCTTTTTGTTCACCCTCACTCCCTGCACCCCGCAACGTGAAAGTCTTCATAGGCCTTGGCTTTACTCTAACATTCGCTCCCTAAACCTCTCTGTCTCTCCACATCTATTTTCAGTTTTAAAAGCCTCGCCAAAGCCAATCTTTGACCAAGCTTCCAATCACCTCTCCTAAATCTTGCACCACTGCTCATTGTCCATTCCTTTATATTTTATCAATTTTTTTCTCCTCCAATGTAAAGTGCCTTGGTACATTTTCTATGTTAAAGATGCTACATAAATGCAAATTGTTGTTATTATTGTTATAACAGTTCTTGGGTATTGAATTCAGGACAAGTAGACTCGAGTTGTAGAGCCAGCTTTTTATTTCCAGAAACTCATATTTCCCAGCAGTCTTACAACATTCACATGTGATCTTCAGCTTCGTGGTTGCTTTGTGGTTATGGCCTATATTGTTGCGGCAACACATTTTTTAAGAGTGGTTAAACAGCAGAGTACCCATTGGGACAGACAGCCTGAGCCATTGGTACAGAGAGCCTTAATAATTTGCAGGTCAGTGTTGACTCAGGGAGGTAATTCTAACTTTTATCACCAGTCAAACAATGGACAATAGCAAATCGGCCAGCCATTTTACAGACCACTGATTTTCTTTTCCATTAACTTCAATGGAAAAGACAATCAGGTGGGGTGTAAAACCGGTGGCAATTTGTTATTGCCAGTATCGCATTTGCTGATAAAAGTTAAAATTACTCCGAGGTTGTCAGGCACTATTAGAACATAAGGACATAAGCAATAGGAGCAGGAGTAGGCCAATCGGCCCCTCGAGCCTGCTCCACCATTCAATAAGATCATGGCTGATCTGATCCTAACCTCAAATCTTCTATCACTCTCCATCCCACCCGAACCCATGTGATCTCCCGGGAGAGGCGAAAAACCAGATAAAAAACCCAATGGCCAATTTGGGAGAAAAAATCTGGGAAATTCCTCTCCGACCCATCTAGGCAATCGAAACTCTTCCAGGAGATCACTCTGTCCCTATATTTTCTACAGTACTTACCTTCTGTAAAGGCGATCACCACCCCAGCCAGGAACAGGAATAAAACCATCTCCTGAAATTTAACACAGAATTAGAACACAAGAAGTAGAAGCAGAACCAGGCTACACGGCCCCTGGGCCCGCTCCACTACCCACAGGGCCATGACCATTCCGAACCTAGACTCATGTCCAATTTCCTGCCCGCTCCCCGTAACCCTTAATTCCCTTTACTTCTAGGAAACTCTATTTCTGTTTTAAATTTATTTAATGACATTAAATTTATTAGGAAGAAGAAAAGTGGCTACATGAAAGGCTAAAGTAATTGAGCATCTTATTGAGAAAAAAAAATACAAAATTACAATTTTGGATCAAGTGTGGGTAATTTTAACTAAGGACGATGGTGTAAAATGGGCAATGTCAAATTTGCCACCCATTTACACCACAGCCAATTTTCTTTTCCATCTAACTCAATAGAAGTGAAAATCGGGCGTTGTGTATAATGGGCGCCCATTTTACACTGTTGCCCAAAGTTAAAATTACCCCACTATGTTGTACTGAACAGAACTACTGGTAAATCGAGTTACCAATTGGAATCCCAGCTTCACTTGCCATTTGTACTTATGCACTGATGGATGATAGATTAATTATATTTAAGCATTTATCTTTTTTCTTGATATTGCAATATTTTCACATATTTCTACACATTATGAACATCTGTGTTGAACAATTAAAACACAGTTCCTGATTTACTGACATTCTTGGCCTCACTGACTTCTCTGTCTCAAATGAAACTTCCACATCCCCTCCATTGCTAAAGCTACCTCTAAGAAGAATGGTTTTATCTTTCATAACTACTGTTGCTACACCCGGAGGGGAGGCTTTTCTACCGCCTCTCTCACACGCAAGGTCAAGCTATAAGAAAATGCTTGTCCTGGGACAGATGCTCTCTCAGCTCTAGTCACCAACTTTTCTTTCACCAAAATTAGAAAATGCTGGAAACTCGCAGCAGGTCAGTTCGCACCTGTGAATGGAGCAGTTAAGTTTTCAGGAGTGGGCCCTTCCTCGGCTCTCTCTGACGGACCTGCTGAGTGTTTCCAGCATTTTCAATTTGTTTCAGATTTCCAGCATCTGCATTTTTTTGGGCTTTTCTTTCTCGGTTACCATGTGTCTCTTTCATCACGTCAGCCTTAATTTTCTTGCTCTTCTTTAATCCATGCTACTAATGAATTTTCCTCTCAAGGTCCTTCCAAGTTGCTAAAGACTCTTGCTCCTCTGATCCTGTTGAAATTGAGGCTGTGGTAGTCTCAGCTGTGGCTCAGTGGGTAGCACTCTCGCCTCTGAGTCAGAAGGTTGTGGGTTCACTTGAGCACAAAAATCTAGGCTGATGCTCCAGTGCGGTACTGAGGGAGTGCTGCACTATCAGATGTGCCATCTTTCAGATGAGATGTTAAACTGAGGCCCCGGGCGTCTGCCCTCTCAGGCGGGCGCAAAAGATCCCATGGCAATATTTCGAAGAAGACAGGGGAGTTATCCCCGGTGTCCTAGCCAATATTTATCCCTCAATCAACATCACTATAAAACAGATTATCTGGTCATTATTACATTGCAGTTTGTGCACAAATTGGCTGCTGCATTTCCTACATGACTACACTTCAAAAAGTATAAAGCACTTTGGGAGGTTGGGTGAGGTGGTTGTGAAAGGTGCTGTCTAAATGCAAGTCTTTCTTTCCTAACCTAACTCATCCTTTCCTAGGACCTCTTCAGACTTCTCTTCATCCTACAATCTAAAGGCTTCTCTAAAAGCACAACTCGAGGCATTTTTGTATTAAAACTTGGAAATGCTCAGGCAACATCTGTGTGGAGAGAGAAACAGCGTTAAACGTCTCAGGTTGACGACCTTTCATCATTGAGTTATTCTTTCCAGCCTTGTTGGGCTTTATCGACTTTAATGTCTCTCAACAATTTAATTTTTTTTTAAATGATAATTAAATAAACTCACCCATCCCTTGTGTTTCCTCCCCTCGCGGATTGATGAACACTCCAGCGCTGTGGGAAAGACTGGCACCGGCGGCCGCCTCAGAAAGTTCAAATGAAATGTCCCGGTTACCGATTCCACGTTGAGGTGTTTTTTATTTAAATTCTTTTCCCCCTCCCACACATGTCGGTGAGGAAGAAAGCTCGCTATTATATGGGAATGATTTCCCGTCCCTTCGCACTTTCTCGCCGGTTAACGACGCTGGGCGCGCGTTACCCGCCGGCCATTAACTCACTCGACGCCGCCGTTGAACGCGTTACCCGCCGGCCATTAACTCACTCGACGCCGCCGTTGAACGCGAGCACGGTGGCCGTTAACCGTTAACTCACTCACCCCGCGAGCCGTTAACCGTTAACTCACTCGCCGCCGCCGTTGAACGCGAGCCCGCCGGCCATTAACTCACTCGCCGCCGCCGTTGAACGCGAGCCCGCCGGCCATTAACTCACTCGCCGCCGCTCGCGCCAGATCCCAATAAACGCGCGTGCGGTCGCGAGCTTCAACCGCTCGAGCGATTTCATCGTCTAAAAAAAAGGGGGCCGGTGAGTAACGGGCAAACAAACCCCACACTGTCACTACCTGAGGCAGTCAAAACTAAAAAAAAATAATGTTTATTATTATAACATTTGTATTTATATTAAATACTTCCCCCCCCCCCCCCCCGCGAGAATGGGCACTTTTTCCCCATGAAAACGTGAGCCTTCATACCTTGTGCTGTCAGCCCCGACTCATTGGCCAATCCCTGAGTCAACATTAAAAAAAATCAAAGTATCTGGTCATTATCACATTGCTGTTTGTGGGAGCTTGCTGTGCGCAAATTGGCTGCCGTGTTTGCTACATCACAACAGTGACTACACTTGGAAAAAGTACTTCCAAGGATAAGTGGTAAGCCATTTAGGACAGAGATGAGGAGGAATTTCTTCACCCAGAGAGTGGTGATCCTGTGGAATTCTCTACCACAGAAGACAGTTGAGGCCAATTCATTAAATATATTCAAGAAGGAGTTGGATATATTTCTTAAGGCTAAAGGGATCAAGAGATATGGGGAGAAGGCAGGGACAGGGTACTGAATTTGGATGATCAGCCATGATCTCACTGAATGGCGGAGTAGGCTCGAGGGGCCAAATGGCCTACTCCTGCTCCTATCTTCTATGTTTCTATATGTTTCATTGGCTGTAAAGGGCTTTGGGATGTCCTGAGGTCATGAAAGGCGCTATAGAAATGCAAGTTTTTTTTGTGTGCTCGCGGTAATGTTTAAATCAACATCGACTCTTAAGTATAAATGGTTTGAATGTAGTTTGGTGGCTCTAATTCCTTACAATCCGTATGCACGCGGTTCCCAAAAATTCCACATGGCCAATTGTGCTGGATTTTCAGCCAATGAATCAGGATTTGTGCCGCCAATGCTGCGCAAAGCTGAATCAGCAATACTGTGCAACGTCAACTTATTTAAATATTCATTGGTGGCACTCTGTCAAATCCAATGCAAAACGGTATTGTTATTGTGTTTGGGAATTAGATTGCAACCTTTCAAATGCCAAGTCTGGCTGAAGATTGCAGCAACAGTTGGGGGGGGGGAGGGTGCAACAGATGAGTAGGTAAGTGTTTGGGTCACTGAGTTCACTGTGACATAGCTGTTCCTGTGATTTTGACTCCCTTTTCAAGAATGCCTTCTACTGGAAGATCTGGCACAGGCAACCAAAGAAGGGACAAGGATATTGGAAAGAGGAGCAAAAGAAGAGCACACAATTTCAATGAGAGCCACTTCCAACCCTTCCTTGCCGAGATTCAGCAGAGAAAGACTGCTGGGTTTCCATGGGAAGAATCTGCAAAAGAAAAATGTGTTTCATGCCACGTGGAGGGAGTTGGCACTGGCATTGAGTGCCAGCTCTCACCCCAGATCTGCAGATCAGTACTAGGAAAAGTTCAATGAGGTTTCCATTGTTGGAAAAAAAAACTGTTTTCACTGGCTGGAGGGTTGGTAACCAGAGGACACAGATTTAAGATAATTGGCAAAAAAAACAGTTGGGAGATGAGAATTTTTTTACACGCCTAGTTGTGATCTGGAATGCACGGCCTGAAAGGGTGGTGGAAGCAGATTCTTTCAAAAGGGATTTGGATCATATGCTTGAAAAGGAAAAATCTGCAGGGCTGTGGGGAAAGAGCAGGGGAGTGGGACTAACTGGATAGCTCTTTCAAAGAGCCGGCACAGGCACGATAGGCCTCCTGTGCTGTATGATTCTATGTGACGAGGGCAGACGAAGTAACACATTGGCCACTCTCCCTTTTCTTCCTTGGGCACCAGCACACTCATCACCTTCTAAAATGGAGTTGTACAAATAATGCTTCACACTGCATTTGCCATCTCACCAAACAGCAATTACTTGCATGCAGAACCTTAAAACCTCTTACACATTAACAGGGAGATACCACTGGATCTCACATTATCTGTCTGATGCCATCTGGAAGATGGCCCTCATCTTAGCCTTTACCTCATTCTTGTTGCAGGAGAAACGTATGCATAGTGCTCATGAGAGGCAGGACACAGGAGGGGACACCCCCACATAATTCATCCCCGACGAGAAGCAGGCCATGGAGCTGCTGGGGAGGTTCTCTGCTCTAACTGTGGGAGATGGCGAGGTTGGTAGCACAGTGCTGGTACCAGGTTAGTGGGTGTACATCTACGCAATCACTGTGCGAAGCATCACACAGTCACAAGCTTCCACAACTTTATCTACTTAATCCCCAGGGGGTTATGCTCACCCATTTTTAAAATTCATTCTCGGGATGTGGGTGTCGCTTGAAAGGCTGGCATTTATTGCCCATCCCTAGTTGCCCTGAGAAGTTGGTGGTGGATCTTCTTGAACCGCTGATAGCGGGAGTCACCTCCGCAGGAACGTCCATGTCCAAGCCTTTTTGGATGGAAAGTCGTGCAGGGCACAGCAAGCAGCAACTATGTATAACACATAAACTGGAGCATATTGCAGAGATCCTCTTGACCTGTCAAGGCAGTGAAGCATTCCTTAAGATCCCAAGGGTCCTCTCAAAGATGACTCTCATTGATGCATGTGCTTTGTTGTAGTACTCTACTGCTGTTATTCTTGCAACTCGTAAGAGGAGTCCTTATGCATGGGAACAGTGAATATGTCTTGTTACTCACAAACCATCCATTGACGTTATTTTCTTTCTTGAGAGCTCAGGGTGGGGGGTGCAAATTCCAAAGGATGACTGCTTTATGGCAACTTCCAGCAAATTTCATGCTGAAGCGCAGGATTCGTTGCATTTTGTCACACACAGTCTGGACATTGAGGGAGTTGACTGTGGGAGCTCACAAAGCAACATGGATGTCATCTAATGCAATCTGGACTGTGGGACAGTTAGCAAACCCAAAAAACAGATGGCCCTATCTCGCTAATGCCTTGCTGTCATGCCAAACAGGATGAATTTGGAGGTAGGTAATAACTTGTGGGCCATCCTTCTTAAATACTATCTCTTTCTCCATTCCTCCATTCTCTCCTACTGCTCCTACTCCTCCATCTTAAAGACATATTAGGGTATGCCCATTGGGAATCCCAAACCTGCTCCTGAGAAGCTCTCTCTTTGGGGGCAGGGGTGGAATTATTTCCCGGTCGTCCAGTTCCGCAGACAGTCAGAAGCAGGTCCAATGCTGTCCAGACTCAAAACAAAAAAATCGCTCCAAAGTGTCATTTCCAGCTGCAGTAACCACTACTTAAACGTTCAGCAGTCTTCAGGTTCAAAAGTTCCTCAGTTCCACCAGTCTCAGCTGATCCTGACAATAGGTACGCTTTATATTTCCCATTCTATTTTCCCCCTAGTGTATGTGAGTGTAACTTCCGGAAAGGTAAGGTTTCCTTTTTTAATAAACAATCATGTGGAGCCAGGAGAAGCCTGGCGCCACAGCACTCCTGAGGACCGCTGCTGGCTGTAATGATCAGTAACATGTCATTCTAGAATGGTACACTAGGTGGAGCTGTATGTATATAAGAGTGGGCTACCAATGATGCACTAGGCTACCCACAAGGCAGTAGTCAAGATGGATGCTGTACAGAAGTCCACATGACTGAATAAAGTGACTAGCTCAAGCTAGCTGTTCATAATGAAAACGTCTAGTTATTTATGAACATAACATGGTACCAGGAGTGGTAAAATCTGCTGAATATTGTGAAACGCGACATGGAGACTTTGAAGCCACTGGAGGATTTGAAACTCACGGGGAATGTCGACTGCAATTGGCGGACTTTCAAACAACAATTCGAACTCTACATTGCTGCCATCGGGTTCGGTACGAAGCCAGACGCAAAGAAAATAGCATTGCTGCTCACGGTTGCAGGCCCACAGGCGATAGAAGTATTTAATACATTTGTATTTGATCAAGATGAGAACAGAGAAAAAATGGACGATGTGCTAAAGAAGTTTGATACACATTGTTCTCCCAAAAAGAATGAGACCTATGAGAGGTACGTGTTCCGTTCATGGACACAGCAGCAAAATGAGACTTTTGATAGCTTTGTGACCGATCTGAAACTGAAAGCACAGACATGTAATTTCTCTGAACTGAAATCATCCATGATTCGTGCCCAGATTGTGTTTGGTATTCATGATAAAAAGGTCAGGGAACGTTTGTTGAGAGAAACCGAACTAACATTGGAGGATGCTGTGAAAATATGCCATGCCAGTGAGCTAGCTTGGCAGCACGCAAAGACTTTCAATGAAATTAATAATAATGCGACTGTAGTAAGTGATAGTGCTGCTGTCGGTGCTGTGTCCTACAAGGGGAAGAAACGTGGGCAGAACAGAAATGCAAAGCAATCGGAGGATGGCACTTTCAATTGTAAACGCTGTGGTTACCAGCACCAGTCAAGACAATGCCCAGCGTTTGGGAAAATGTGCACAAAATGTAATGGAAAGAATCACTTTGCCAAACAATGCTTTTCAAAAGTAAAAACAAAGAAAGGGCAACAAGTCAATGTGACTGAGGACACTGATTTAAGTGAGACATTTTTTGTAGGAATGGTGTCATGTGACAATATCGGAAAGGATACAGAAAATGTGCAGCCCTCAGGAATGGACAATGCTGAACATAAAGTTAATGCAGTAAAAGAGGACAAATGGATGATGTCATTGCAGGTAAATGGAGCATTAGTTACATTGAAACTAGACACTGGGGCAAAAGCAAACTTAATCAGTATGAGTGACATTAAAAATATGAAAGAAAAGCCCAAAATACAGAAAAAGTCAGTACTACTGAAGAACTATAATGGACAGAAAATAGATAGCTTAGGTGTATGCAGACTTAAAGTGACAGTCAAAGACAAAGTGCATCATCTCATGTTTTCTGTTGTGGCTGAAGGACTTGATTCACTACTAGGTGACAAAGCTTGTGAGGACTTAGAACTGGTCAAGAGAGTCTACCATATAAACTGTGCCATAAGCAGAACAGATGACTCGGTGGATTCTGTAGTGAGTAATTTCCAGGATGTGTTCAAAGGATTTGGAGTTCTACCATTCACTTACAAGATCCAGCTAAAGGAGGATGCTCAGCCAGTGGTACATGCTCCACGGAGAGTTCCAGCACCCCTGCGTGACCGGCTCAAGAAAGAACTGGACAGAATGATCACACTAGGAGTCATCAGGAAAGTCGAAGAGCCAACAGACTGGGTTAACTCCATGGTATGTGTAAAGAAAAAGAACAATGATCTAAGAGTATGCATGGATCCAAAGGACTTAAATGCAAACATAAAACGTGAACACTACCAGATTCCCAAGCGAGAAGAAATCACCAGTGAAATGTCAGGTGCCAGATACTTCACAAAGCTCGATGCCTCACAAGGATTTTGGCAACTAAAACTGGATGAAGAGAGCACCAAATACTGTACCTTCAACACACCATTTGGCAGGCATTGTTTCCTCAGAATGCCCTTCGGGATAATATCTGCATCTGAAATCTTTCTTAGAGTGATGGAACACATAATTGAAGGTCTGGAAGGAGTTCGAGTCTATGTTGATGACATCATCATCTGGGGCTCCACACTGAAAGAACACAATGAGAGACTGACTAAAGTGCTACAGAGCATATGCCGGAATGGACTGAAGCTCAACAAAGCCAAGTGTCAGTTTGGCATCCAGGAAGTCACTTTCCTAGGAGATAATCTATCTGGTAAAGGAATAGAGCCAGATATGGAAAAAGTAAACACCATACTCAACATGCCCCGACCCACTGACAAAAAAGGAGTGCTACTCATCATGGGGATGATAACCTTCATTGGAAAGTTCATTCCTAACTTGTCAGCCAAGACAGCCTGTCTGCAAGACCTGCTACATAAAACAAATGAGTTCGCATGGACAGAAAGACATGAACAAGAGTGGATGAACCTCAAAACAGTGCTGACAACCACACCTGTACTCACCTTCTTTGACCCAACAAAGAGAATCAAAGTGTCAACGGATGCATCAAAAGATGGCCTAGGCGCGGTCTTGCTACAAGCAGAGGGTGAAGATTGGAAGCCTGTTGCCTATGCCTCCAGGTCTATGACTGATTCTGAGTGTCGATACGCCCAGATTGAAAAGGAATGTCTAGGCTTGGTAGCTGGACTAGAAAAGTTCCATGGCTACATATATGGACTTCCCACCTTCACAGTTGAGACAGACCACTGCCCACTGGTTGCCATCATAAAAAAAAATCTGAATGAGATGTCTCCAAGGATTCAACGACTCATGATGAAGCTGCAAAGATATGACTTTGAACTGATCTACACACCAGGCAAATACATAGTGTTAGCAGATGCACTATCCCGAGCACCCACAATGAGTCATGTGAGCTCTACTGAAGAAGACGTGGATGTTCATGTGAGTATGGTCACTGCTGCGCTGCCCGTGTCAGACACAAAATCAAAGCAAATAGCAGAAGAAACAGTAAAAGATACAGTGTTACAAACAGTAATAGAGAACATTCATCATGGTTGGCCAAAAGGTTCCTGTCCAAAGTACTATCACATCAGGTCAGAGTTAAGTGTCGCAAGTGGACTATTACTAAAACAGAACAGAATAGTCATTCCACAGGCTCTACGTCAAGACATGCTCAAAAGGATTCATGAGGGACACCTCGGAATTGAAAAATGCAAAAGGAGAGCAAGAGACACTGGCCTAGAAATTCAGTTCGGACGCTATTGCGGCGCTAAAGTCGGGCGCTCGGCAAATTTAGCGGCCGCTGGAAAGTGCAGGCGACCTCGCCGAAATTCAGTAGATTTGGCCAACTTTTTGGCCGAGCGCTGCAATAGGCGTTGGAACCCTGTGTTCAGGCGCTAATCCGGCGATGCGGCCTGATAACGCCGATTCCGGGCGCAGCGCAGGTGCGATCATGTGGTGAGTGTCAGCAGACACCCTGACGCCGGCCAGCTCTTAAAGGGGGAAGGGTCAACTTTGACTGCAGCCACGCCCTGCATGCTGTAGCCCTGCAACTAGGCCTCAGGACTGGTTGTGTCCCAAATCAACGCCTGGAGGTAATGGAGAGGGCCCGTGAAAGAGCCCAGCGGTTCTCTGACCATGCGCTGGGTGTGCTCCTTCATGGGGTACGCAAGAGAAGACGGGTCGTGTGCCCGGCTAGTGGCAGGAAGGCTCCCAGGAGCAAGTTCAGGGAGGCCTGGACCAAAATTGCCCGGAGGGTCTCCTCCAACTCCGATGTTCCCAGGAGTGCGGACCAGTGCCGCAAGAAATACAATGACCTATGTCGGCTGGTCAAGGTGAGTACCCTTTCCAGTGTCCCCCTCATCCTTGCATGTGCACCTCCTATTAGGGCCAAAGGGACATCAAAGGTCTAATGCCCAGCCCTCCTCCCGCTGCAATGGCACTTGCATGTTAATCAATAGCTCTTTCTGCACTTATCACACTGTCCAAGCTATTCCACCATGGGAGGCCTCACACACAGCAACAGGGCACCACACTGTCCAAGCTATTCCACCATGGGAGGCCTCACACACAGCAACAGGGCACCACACTGTCCAAGCTATTCCACCATGGGAGGCCTCACACACAGCAACAGGGCACCGCACTGTCCAAGCTATTCCACCATGGGAGGACTCACACACACCAACGGGGCACCACACTGTACTTAGACGCCCTCCTTTCTCTTGCAGGCCAAGCTGGCGAGGAATGCCAGGAGCCTGCGTGTCACTGGTGGAGGCCCTCGCGATTACCAGGAGCTAACGGTTCTGGAAGAGAGGGTGGCCCGACTCCTGCATCACCCGGTGACTGGGCCTGTGGCGCTCGGCGACGCAGACCCTATACTGGAACCCACTGGTAAGGACAGGACCGGGTGCACCTCTCTCCTTGCCCTCGCGCATCAGATCTACATCCTTCCCCACTGGCTGAAAAATGCGCATAATGCACCAGTGCGGCCTCCCTCGCTGTCGGCCTGTCCTCACTCTAAAGCTACACTTGTGCCTTCCTGCTTTCAGCTGGTGAGGAGGAGGTGCTCCCTGAAGCCCACACAGCCAGGCCCTCGGAGGAGGAGGACGTCGAGGAGCAGCAGGAAGGCGCCACCTCGGGGGAACCCTCCTCCGCCCCAGGAGATGGCAATGAAGGGGAGACGTCTGGCGTGCCGGAGAGCCAGGGGGAGGCGGGGGAGGGGAGCCCCGAACCTGGTCCCAGTGGCATGGACGCACGCGGCAAGGCTCCGGCGGCACGCCAGCCTTCTGCCCAGAGGGGGGAGGCGGTGGAGGGGAGGGCAGAACCTGGTCCCAGTGGCGTGGCCGCACGCGGCAAGGCTCCGGCGGCACGCCAGCCTTCTGCCCAGAGGGGGGAGGCGCCCTCCAGTCTGGACTCGGACGTCGCCCAGGAGGTGCGCCTCCTGGACGAGATGTCGGCGGCGTCGGAGCGGCGGCACGTCGAATTCATGGAGGTGGTGGCACAGATGCCTCACGCCATCGAAAGCCTCGCACAAAGTGTGGTGGCTTTCGGCCAATCCCAGGCCAGGGGGCTGGAGCAAATCGCAGCAGCACACGCCAGGGGGGTGGAGCTCCTTGTGGCAGCGCATGAGAGGGGGGTGCAACAACTCGAGGCAGCGCAGCATGCCAGTCGCCAGCTGAGAGGTGCTGGGCAGACAATGGCACTGCAGATGCGGGCACATGCCGGCGCAGTTGGGGCACTGACTTCTGCCACCCTCGCACTGGCGTGGAGGCGTCGCCAGGCCAGCCGCCGCCCTGCTGCCGCACACCGGTCTGGCGACCAACAGTTTGGCGCGCTTGCTCACCGGCCAGGCCGCCCGAGTGCACGTGTGTCTGGCGAGCAGCGCGCGCCTGGCATCACCCACCTTGTCCCCATTGGTGCAGGCGAGCCTGCCACTCCCCCAGCCAGGGTGCAAGGAGCTGCTGCAGGCAGTGAAGAGGGCCGCCCACAGCTGCAGCAGCCACCAGCCGGCCCCTCCCGGGCCCGCCCTCGTGTAGGCCGACCCCCAAGGGCATCTGGCGAGACGCCTTGTCGCCCTGAAGATCCTTCCCCCAGCCTCGCCACAGCCTCATGGCCCAGCTTGAGGCGCAGCAGCAGGATGGGCCGGGGCAAAAGACGGCTGTCGACGGACTCGCCCTCTCGCCACACCGAATAGAGTGTGGTGAGCGAGGGTTTGGGTGATGCGGGGGCTTCTGTTCTGGAGGGCATTATGTTGTTTGGTTTTATGGGGGTGTTTGTGTTGTGGGGGGGGCTTGTTTTTGTTAGGCCAGTGAGGAAGGCCATTTGGATGTTAATGTTTTGTTAGTCCTCCCCAGGTTTTGGGAGTGACAGAAGTTTATGACTGTTTTTTGGGGGTCTTCTCTGTTTTGCTCTTCCATGTGGGAAGGGCCCTGAGTTTTTGAAATAAAGATGTTTATTTATTCACCATGTGCAGGTGTCATGTTTCAAGTGGTTGTTGGGCTAACCGGCTGAGGGCTTGCGGAGCGGCTGCCTTCAGCTGCGTTCAGTGGCCCAGGCCATTCCCTGACAGGGGGCCTAGAAGTGTCGAGCAATAAGCCCCCGGCGGACGGCCCTTGGACCTTGTCGCTCCCTCCTGGCCTGGTGCTCCTCCTCCTCAGGGTCCTCCTGCTCGTCCTCCTGAGGTGGTGGGGCAATGTCAGGTGGCAGTGCCTGAGTCCTGCGGATAGCCAGGTTGTGGAGCATGCAGCACACCATGACGAACTGGGAGACTCTATCCGGCGAATACTGAAGAGACCCGCCCGAACGATCCAGGCAACGGAACCGTTGCTTGAGGACGCCTATCGTTTGCTCTATTAGGTTCCTTGTGGCTTGATGGCTTTCGTTGTATGCCAGCTCCGCTGGGGTCCTGGGCGCGCGGAGCGGGGTCATGAGCCATGTGCACAAAGGGTAGCCCTTGTCCCCGATAAGCCATCCCCTTGGTGGAGGCTGTGCCTGGAACATGTCAGCCACAGTAGTCTGGCGCAAGATAAAGGCATCGTGGCTGCTTCCTGGGAAGCGGGCATTGACAGCTAGGATGCGCTGCCTGTGGTCACACACCAGCTGCACATTTAGGGAATGGTAGCCCTTCCGGTTGCGGTATTGCTCGGCATTGTGGATAGGTGCCCGCATAGCCACATGCGTGCAGTCAATGGCGCCCTGCACCATGGGGAAGGCCGCGATCCTGGCAAATCCGACTGCACGCTGCTCCTGCTTGTGTTGGGTCATGGGGAAGGAGATGAATTGGTGCCTCCTCGCGAAAAGTGCTTCGGTGACCTGTCGGATGCAGCGATGCGCGGCGAACTGGGAGATGTTCGCAATGTCCCCAGCAGCGGCTTGGAAGGAGCCGCTTGCATAAAAGCTGAGAGCCACCGTGACCTTCACTTCCACCGAGAGAGACGTTCTGGACATGAGCTGTGGCTGCAAATCTGCGTGAAGCAGCTGGCAGATCTCTCCAACCACCTCCCTTCTGAAGCGCAGCCTCTTAACACAATGCGCCGCAGTCATGGTGAGATATGAGACCTGCTCCCGGTATTGCCTGACTGGGTAAGGCCTACGTTGGCGACGCCTAATGGCCCCTCTGCGTCTAGGCATGCCTGGCCCTCTCTCAAAGCGTCTGCGAGCCCTTCGCACAAAATGTAGCAACTGAGGGTTGGCCCCCCATGCAGCCCCCATTACAAAGTTCCAAACAGCAAAATCACAAGGATGCAAATGTCAAAGCACTGGCTAGAAGCCAAAAATACCTCTCCTATGGTGTCCGAAATCAGTAATCTCTGTGCCTTGCTCTCTGTGCAGAAATCCAAAGCAGTAAAGTCATTGCAGCGAAATGGCTGGCTTTTATGGGTGAGTGGATGTGCCCTTTAATTAGCACTCCCCGAATCCCACAGGGCCTCTGTTGAGTTCCATTTCACAGTTCTTAGCAGCACCACGCCCACATCGGCCGGGCGCCACTGAATTTCCGGTTTGGGGCGCACAAACGGCGTTGCACGACGAAATGACATCATAAGATGCGCGCGCAGCTGAGCGGGCACTAACACTTTGCGCCGGCGCTAAATCCCAGCTGAATTTCGGCGTAGGCGCAGATCCGGCGGTGCCCGGGCGCTAAGTGGCTAGCGCCGGAAATCTGGCGCTAACGGCTGGCGCAAACAGCTGAATTTCTAGGCCACTGTTTATTGGCCTGGCATAAATAAGGACATTGAGAACATGATAGACATATGTGAGACATGTCAGAAACACCAAAACAAACAAGCAAAGGAACCAATGATAGTAGCTGACTTACCAACAGCACCATGGCAAAAGGTTGGTATGGACTGTGGTAAACCGCTTGTGATAAAAATGATAACATCCGGGAAGTTATGTCATCACTTCCTGTGAACTATGAACTATGAACTATGAACTGTGTACATACCTCACTTCCTGTCATATGTCACTTCCTGTTGGACTGGTATAAATACTGGTCTGTTCAGTATTGTAAGAGGCTTCTACCAGAGGCATGGTAAAGACCTCTCTTGTGTATATAGTGTGTTTATAAGTTACTTAAAGCTTACTTTAAAGTTACTTGATGGTAAGTCTCCTTTTTCTTACATCAATTTAAGTAACTTAGTATTTACACTGACAAATACTAGACCTTCAGACAAACTCGGAAGTTAAGGATCCAGGGAACCACCCATCATGGAGAAAATCCTTAGACCTATTCGTCTGGACTTGGACCCGAATACACCAGCAGCTGGCAGGGTATGGAAGCATTGGTATCGTACTTTTGAGAATTTTCTGGATGAATGTAAAGCGGATGCTCCTGCTAAATTGAAGATACTTGTCAATTATGTGACCCCAAAAGTGTTCGAATATGTTGATGACTGGGATAGTTACGAAGAGGTGATTCGGGCACTTAAGAAACTGTATGCGAAGACCCCAAATGAGGTCTATGCTAGACATCTACTGGCCACAGCCCGACAAGGGCCAGGGGAATCAATTGACGAATTCCTGCAAGAACTTCGCAGGCTCAGCGTAGATTGTAACTTTCAGGCAGCCTCAGCTGAGCTGTACCGCCAAGAAATGATTCGTGATGCTTTCATCTGCGGGATTGCCTCTCCATTTATACGCCAGCGTCTACTAGAAAGTAAAACACTTGAGCTACAAAAAGCTTTTGACCTAGCTTGTTCACTGGATTTGGCAAAGAGAAATGCAGACCTCTATCAGCTGCCCAGATCTCGATCTGCTGCTGTAGCTGCAACCAGACAATTCAAGCGGTCTCAGGTGAACCCTATCATGGGGGAATCTAATTCTGATAATTCTGATGAAGAAGAGGAGGACGACCCCACTTTAGCAGCCTCTTGGCAATCTAGGAAGGAATGCTTCTTTTGTGGAGATGCTTTTCACCCTAGGAAAACCTGCCCTGCTCGCAATGCAATCTGCAGTTATTGCGGGAAAAAAGGACACTTTGCTAAAGTTTGCCTATCAAGGGCCTCTACGAGGGCCAATCCAGCTAAGGCCTACCGAACTGCCCCAATTAGGGCCTATCAAGATGCTCCAGCTAGGACCTATCAAGCTTCCTCTCGAGCTCTCTCCCGAAGAAGCACACCGAGAGTTTTAGCCACTCTCTGTGCAACGACACCAATTACAGCTGCTTGCCCACAGAACCTGTCTCAGGCAGCCACAAAAATTTCAATTAAAGGGCATACCTTAGATGACTTAATTGACTCAGGAAGTACTGATAGTTTCATGAAGGAACAGATTGTTGCGAAATTGAAACTACATGTCTTCCCATCGGACCAGGCAATTGCGATGGCCCAGTCATCACTTAATACCAGAATCTCCGGCTTTTGTGTTGTTGATATGACACTTCATGGTCGTATGTATCCCTCCACCCGACTTTCGGTGCTCAAAGACTTATGTAGTGATCTCCCCGACCCTTCACAGGGCAATCCAGGCCACACAGACTCTGACCAATGGCCAACCGCATGTAAGCGGACCAGCGACCCTCTACGACGGGAATCCAAACGGGTGCGACTCTTCCTTGTTCGGCGGCTGCGGACCAAAAGGTAGACCACAGCCTCCTAATCCTGCAGGAGGGAAGAATGTGATAAAAATGATAACATCCGGGAAGTTATGTCATCACTTCCTGTGAACTATGAACTATGAACTATGAACTGTGTACATACCTCACTTCCTGTCATATGTCACTTCCTGTTGGACTGGTATAAATACTGGTCTGTTCAGTATTGTAAGAGGCTTCTACCAGAGGCATGGTAAAGACCTCTCTTGTGTATATAGTGTGTTTATAAGTTACTTAAAGCTTACTTTAAAGTTACTTGATGGTAAGTCTCCTTTTTCTTACATCACCGCTGTTGTTAGTATTGTTGTTCACCACTGTTGTTAGTACTGTTGTTCACTGTTAGTACTGTTGTTCACTCTTGCATATTGTTGTACTTGTCTGTGCATACCTCAGCTGACTCCGCCCCTGGCTCCACCCTCATGGCTGGGTATAAAGGTGGCTGCTCGGCAGCCCCCGGCCCTTTTGGATACCAGGCAACCACAAGAGGCATGCTCTGTTCTTTGGTAATAAGAGCCTGTTTGTTACTTTATCAACTTCCAGTCTTTTGTAGCAATTGATAGTGCATCAATTTTATTACCAAAGTTAAATGTTGGCTGCGAATGCTGATCAACCGATGGTGCAAAACGCTGAGCAGCAGGCGCTGCTGCGAGCCCTCAGACCAACATGCCTGGACCTAGACCCCCAAGAAGCGGGTTCGTCGACTAAATTCGCACAATGGCTGCGTTGCTTTGAGGCGTATCTGGAAGCCTCGACCGTGACTCTTGATGAAAGTAAACTGAAAATCCTGGCCTCGAAGGTGAGCCACCAAGTCTATACTTTAATCCAAGATGCGACGACCTACGCGGCGGCTATCGACCTACTGAAAGGGCAGTATGCACGCCCGGTTAACACGGTCTATGCCAGGCACCTTTTAAGATCTCGCAGACAGCAGCCCGGGGAATCGGTGGAGGCCTTCCTACGGGCACTGCGGGTACTCGGACGCGGCTGCGACTGCAAGGAAGTATCGGCCGCGGCACATGCGGAGGGACTGATACGAGACGCTTTCGTTGCGGGTCTAAGGTCCGACTACTCCCGGCAGAGGCTGCTGGAGAAGGGTGAAATAGACCTGACAAAGGCAGTGTCCCTTGCGCTCTCGCTCGACGCGGCCCACAGAAATATGGACGCTTTCTCCCCTAATCGCCCCGCGCCGTGGACGCCGCAATCTTGGGCCATGGGACCGCCACCTCCGACTGCTGCAGGGATGTCCAAGGCACAAAAATGCTATTTTTGTGGCCAAGCTAAACACCCTAGAGCACGCTGCCCCGCGAAGAATGCTACCTGCTCTGGCTGCGGGAAGAAAGGTCACTATGTTAGCGCCTGCAAAGGGAAGACCGCTAACGCCAGCAGCGCCGTGTGCGAACCGTGGGCGCAGCCATCTTGCCCGCCATCTTGGGCTCCCCCAGCTGCGTGGGGATCGGGACCGTGGGCGCCGCCATTTTGTCCGCCATCTTGGACGCCTCCGACTTCGGTTACGGGGGACCCGGACTCCACCACCGCCTCATCGGACGACCGCATCGACGCGCTTGAACATACGCTGGCTTCCGTGACGCTGGATCAATCTCTCCCGCATCAACTGTCCAGGTCCATGATGGACATTACGGTAAACGGCCGCGCCACTACCTGCCTTTTTGACAGCGGGAGCACGGAGAGTTTTATACACCCCGACACGGTGCGCAGTTACTCTCTCCCGGTCCTGCCGACGCGTCATCGCATCTCTATGGCTTCCAAAGCCCAGTCAGCGGAAGTCGGTGGCTACTGTATGGTGACTCTTTCAGTGCGGGGTACTGAATACAAAAATTTTAAACTTCTGGTCCTGCCCGATCTCTGCGCTGCCGTCCTACTGGGGTTGGATTTTCAGTGCCACCTTAAGAGTGTCACTTTAGCGTACGGTGGACCCCTCTCCCCTCTCCCCTCTCACGGTCTGCAGCCAGCAGTTTTTAAATCGCCCGCCGCGCGCCATTTGCAGCCTCTCCACCCTTAAAGTCTCCCCCCCCTCCTTGTTCGCTAACCTCACCCGCGACTGTAAGCCCATCGCTACCAAAAGTAGGCGTTACAGTGCCGGGGATAGGGGTTTCATTAAATCCGAGGTAGCGAGACTCCTGAAGGAAGGGATTATCGAGAGCAGCAATAGCCCATGGCGAGCACAAGTGGTGGTGGTGAAGACTGGCGGAAAACAGCGCCTAGTTATTGACTACAGCCAGACGATCAATCGCTACACCCAGTTGGATGCATACCCACTGCCCCGCATATCTGACATGGTCAATCAGATAGCACAATACCAGGTGTTCTCGACGATTGATCTGAAGTCGGCATACCACCAGCTCCCCATCAGGGCTGAGGACCGCCAGTACACAGCTTTTGAAGCTGACGGTCGGCTCTATCACTTTCTCAGAGTTCCCTTCGGCGTCACCAACGGAGTTTCTGTCTTCCAACGGGAGATGGACCGGATGGTTGACCAGAACGCGCTCCAGGCCACTTTCCCATATCTAGACAACGTCACCATCTGCGGCCACGACCAGCAGGACCACAACGTTAATCTAGGGAAATTCCTCCGGACGGCCCAGCGGCTGAATCTCACATACAACAAAGACAAATGTATGTTTCGTACTAAGCGCCTTGTTATTCTTGGCTGCGTAGTGGAGAACGGAGTCATCGGCCCAGACCCCGATAGAATGCGCCCTCTTATGGAGCTCCCCCTCCCCCACTGCCAGAAAGCACTGAAGAGATGCCTGGGGTTTTTCTCTTACTATGCTCAGTGGGTGCCCAACTATGCGGATAAAGCCCGACCCCTCATCAAGTCCGCCTCCTTCCCCCTGACAGCAGAGGCCTGTGCAGCCTTCACTCTCATAAAAAGCGATATTGCGAAGGCCACAATGCACGCTGTGGATGAGTCCCTCCCTTTTCAAGTGGAGAGCGACGCATCCGACTTTGCCCTAGCTGCAACCCTTAACCAGGCGGGGAGACCCGTGGCCTTTTTCTCAAGGACCCTCCAGGGCCCCGAGATTTGACACTCCTCTGTTGAAAAGGAGGCCCAGGCCATTGTGGAAGCCATGCGACATTGGCGGCATTACCTGGCCGGAAAACGATTTACCCTGCTGACTGACCAGCGTTCAGTAGCTTTTATGTTTCATAATAAGCAGCGGGGCAAAATCAAGAATGACAAGATATTAAGGTGGAGAATCGAACTCTCCACCTACAATTATGATATCTTGTACCGGCCCGGGAAACTCAATGAGCCCCCAGATGCCCTATCACGTGGTACGTGCGCCAACGCGCAGGTTGATAGATTACAGACCCTCCACAATGACCTCTGCCACCCGGGGGTCACCAGGTTCTTCCATTTTATCAAATCCCGTAACCTGCCCTACTCCATCGAGGAGGTCAGGACCATGACCAGGAACTGCCAGATCTGTGCCGAGTGCAAGCCGCATTTTTATAGGCCAGACAGAGCGAGCCTGATCAAAGCCACGCGCCCCTTCGAGCGGCTGAGCATCGATTTTAAAGGGCCCCTCCCCTCCTCTGACCGCAATGTGTACTTCCTCAATATAATTGATGAGTACTCCCGTTTCCCGTTTGCCATCCCTTGCTCGGACATGACCAGTACCACGGTCATTAAATGTCTGAATGACCTCTTCGCATTGTTCGGTTTCCCTAGCTATATCCATAGCGACAGGGGCTCATCTTTTATGAGCGACGAACTTCGGCAGTACCTGCTCGCGAGAGGCATTGCTACAAGCAGGACCACCAGCTACAACCCCCGGGGTAACGGCCAGGTGGAAAGGGAGAATGCGACAGTCTGGAAGGCAGTCCTTTTAAACTTAAAATCTAAGGGCCTTCCGACCTCCCGCTGGCAGGAGGTCCTCCCTGCGGCGCTCCATTCCATTCGGTCGCTGCTCTGTACACCCACCAATGCCACTCCTCACGAGAGAATGTTTTCCTTCCCCAGGAAGTCCACGTCGGGGATTTCGCTACCAACATGGCTGACTTCTCCAGGACCCGTCCTACTGCGGAAGCACGTGAGGACCCATAAGGTGGACCCCCTGGTCGAGAGGGTGACCCTCCTCCATGCCAACCCGCAGTATGCTTACGTGGTGTACCCGGACGGACGGGAGGACACAGTCTCCATTCGAGACCTCGCACCTGCGGGTGCTCCTGAAACACCCTCTTCGCCACCTACCGCTACTCCTGCCTACCCCCAGGACACAGTCCCCGCACGAGACCTCGCACCTTCGGGTGCTTCTGAGAGACCACCATCGCTACCTCCCATTACCCGCGCTCTGACCCCTGTAGACGGCATGCAGCAGCCCCAGGGTCCGCCACCTGCTACACCTCCTCTGAACGAGACACCGGGTTCAACGTTGGGTGCTGCACCATCACCGCCGCTGCTGCGACGCTCAGGACGGCTTACAAGGCCTCCTGATAGACTTCAGTACACAAATTTTTAGTGCACTTCACCCCGCCGGACTCAATTCTAAACAAGGGGTGAATGTGGTAAACCACTGTTGTTAGTATTGTTGTTCACCACTGTTGTTAGTACTGTTGTTCACTGTTAGTACTGTTGTTCACTCTTGCATATTGTTGTACTTGTCTGTGCATGCCTCAGCTGACTCCGCCCCTGGCTCCACCCTCATGGCTGGGTATAAAGGTGGCTGCTCGGCAGCCCCCGGCCCTTTTGGATACCAGGCAACCACAAGAGGCATGCTCTGTTCTTTGGTAATAAAAGCCTGTTTGTTACTTTCTCAACTTCCAGTCTTTTGTAGCAATTGATAGTGCATCATGGACCTTTTTCATTTGAATGGCAAAGACTATCTAATAGTGATTGACTACTATTCTAACTATCCTGAGATGGCGCTGCTCTCAAGCACATCAGCAAGCAGTGTCATAATGCATGTTAAATCCATCTTCGCCAGACATGGAATTCCCAGGATTGCCGTTAGCGACAATGGTCCGTGCTTCAACTGTAAGGAGTGGCAACAGTTTGCAGCACAGTATGACTTTCAGCACATCACATCCAGTCCTCTGTATGCTCAGTCGAATGGTAAGGCAGAGAAAGGTGTTCAAGTTCTCAAACAGCTACTGAAGAAAGCAACAGAAAGCAAGTCTGATCCTTATCTCACCCTGCTGAGCTACCGAGCCTCCCCTTTAGACTCTGGTTCTTCACCTGCTGAACTCCTAATGGGTCGCAAGTTGCGCACCACGCTACCCTGCTGTGCAAAAGAAAGGCAGAGTAAGGAACTGAGACAGAGACTTCAACTGTTAAAGCTGAAACAGAAATCACACTATGACAAGTCATCCAAAACTCTGAAACCATTGACAAGGGATGATGTTGTCAGGATTGAGGATCCAGATGCATGGAACAGGAAAGCTACAGTTCTTGAGGAAGTAGGACCAAGGTCATACACTGTTAGAACTGAGGAAGGACAGATTCTCAGGAGGAACCGCCGTTCCCTCCTGAAAACACAAGAAACTATCCAAGAGCAAATCGATGACAATGCCGCAACTAAATCTTGTCACTCACCACCAGAACAATCTAACACAAACACACATACAGGCTCTCATGAAAACACATCAGACTTACCTGTACTGAGAAGATCCACACGTGAAGTAAAAAAGCCTGATAGACTTAATCTTTGAGTACAAAGAAAACTATATTGAAAATGTATTGACTGTTGTGAAGATGTTTATGTCGTTATGATTGATTGATATTGATTTTGTTTAACCTCTAAGGAGGGGGGATGTAATGATCAGTAACATGTCATTCTAGAATGGTACACTAGGTGGAGCTGTATGTATATAAGAGTGGGCTACCCACAATGCACTAGGCTACCCACAAGGCAGTAGTCAAGATGGATGCTGTACAGGAGTCCACATGACTGAATAAAGTGACTAGCTCAAGCTAGCTGTTCATAATGAAAACATCTAGTTATTTATGAACATAACACTGGCCTGCAATCGTCCACTTCCCATTCACCTTCCTCCCACCCCAGCACTTACCTGAGGATCGCAGACAGCGTTGTAGCAGCCTGAAATTCACCAGCTCGCCAGACATTAAAATAAGGCCCAAGGACCAATATTGATCGGCCTACCTTTTCGGGCACAGGCCTCATTCCCTGCACCCAGTTTGCGTCTTGCCTAGCTGTGCTAATGAATTTCTACCCTTAGAAACATAGAAGATAGGAGCAGGAGTAGGCCATTCGGCCCCTCGAGCCTGCTCCGCCATTCAATGAGATCATGGCTGATCATCCAAATTCAGTACCCTGTTCCTGCCTTCTCTCCATATCCCTTGATCCCTTTAGCCTTAAGAAATATATCTAACTCCCTCTTGAATATATTTAATGAATTGGCCTCTACTGCCTTCTTTGGTAGAGAATTCCACAGGTTCACCACTATCTGGGTGAAGAAATTCCTCCTCATCTCTGTCCTAAATGGCTTACCCCTTATCCTTAGACTGTGACCCCTGGTTCTGGACTCCCCGACCATCGGGAACATCCTTCCTGCAGCTAGTCTGTCTAGTCCTGTTAGAAATTTATAAGTTTCAATGAGATCCCCTCTCATTCTTCTAAACTCCAGCAAGTACAAGCCCAATCGACTCAATCTCTCTTCATACGTCATTCCTGCCATCCCAGGTATCAGCCTGGTGAATCTTCGCTGCACTCCTTCCATGGCAAGAACATCCTTCCTCAGATAAGGCGACCAAAACTGCACACAATACTCAAGATGTGTTCTCACCAAGGCCCTGTACAACTGCAGCAAGACATCCTTGTTCCTGTACTGAAACCCTCTTGCTACGAAGTCCAACATACCATTTGCCTTCTTAACCGCCTGTTGCACCTGCATGCTTACCTTCAGCGACTGGTGCACAAGGACGCCCAGGTCTCGTTGCACTTCCCCTTCTCCCTATCTATTGCCATTCAGATAATAATCTGCCTTCCTGTTTTTGCCACCAAAGTGGATAACCTCACATTTATCCACATGATACTGCATCTGCCATGCATCTGCCCAATAACCTAACCTGTCCAAATCATACTGGAGTTTCTCTGCATCCTCCTCACAGCACACACGCCCACCCAGCTTTGTGTCATCTGCAAACTTGGAGATATTACATCTAGTTCCCTCGTCTAGATCATTAATATATATTGTGAATAGCTGGGGTCCAAGGACCGATCCCTGCGGTACCCCACTAGTCACTGCCTGCCATTCAGAAAAAGAGCCGTTTATTCCAAGTCTTTGCTTTCTGTCTGCCAACCAATTCTCTATCCGAGTCAATACCTTGCCCCCAATCCGATGTGCCTTAACTTTACATGCTAATCTCTTATGCGGGACCTTATCGAAAGCCTTTTGAAAGTCCAAATACACCACATCCACTGGTTCTCCCTGATCTATTTCACCAATTACAGTACATCCTCAAAAAATTCCAGTAGATTAGTCAAGCACGATTTACCTTTTGTAAATCCATGTTGACTTAGTCCGATCCGGTCACTGTTTTCCAAGTGCTCTGCTATTACATCTTTTATAATGGACTCTAGCATTTTCCCCACTACCGATGTCAGGCTTACCGGTCTGTAATTCCCCGTTTTCTCTCTACCACCTTTTTTGAATAGTGGGGTAACATTAGCTACCCGCCAATCCATGGGTACTGTTCCAGAGTCTATCGAATTTTGGAAGATAACCAGCAATGCATCTACTATTTCTAGGGCTACTTCCTTAAGTACCCTAGGATGTAGATTATCAGGCCCTGGGGATTTATCAGCCTTCAATCCTGTCAATTTCCCTAACACCATTTCCCTACAAAAACTGATTTCTATCAGTTCCTCCCTTTCATTAGACCCTATGTTCCCCGACATCTCTGGGAGGTTATTTGTGTCCTCCTTTCTGAAGACAGAACCAAAGTATGTATTTAATTGGTCTGCCAGTTCTTTGTTCCCCATGATAAATTCCCCTGATTCTGACTGCAAGGGACCTACGCTTGACTTCACCAATCTTTTTCTCTTCACATATCTATAAAAGCTTTTACAGTCAGTTTTTATGTTCCCTGCAAGCTTACTCTCATACTCTAGTTTCCCCCTCTTAATTAATCGCTTTGTCCTTTTTTGTTGAATCCTAAACTGCTCCCAATCCTCAGGTTTACTGCTTTTTCTGGCCAATTTATATGTCCTCTCCTTGGATCTTATGCTATCCCTAATTTCCCTTGTTAGCCACCTTTTTTGTTTTATTTTTATGCCAAACTGGGATGAACAAATTCTGTAGTTCATCCATGCGATCTTTGAAAGTTTGCCATTGCCTATCCACCGTCAACCCTTTGAGTGACATTCCCCAATCAATCCTACCCAACTCACGCCTCATACCATCGTAGTTTCCTTTATTTAAATTCAGGACCCTAGTCTCTGAGCCAACTACTTCACTCTCCATCTTAATGAAGAATTCTATCATATTATGATCGCTCCTCCCCAAGGGGCCTCGCACAACAAGATTGCTAATTAATCCTTTCTCATTACATAATACCCAGTCTAAGATGGCCTGACCTCTAGTTATCATATTTGTTTATTTCTATTTGCGCAGCTAATTCATCCACCTTATTACGAATGCTCCTCGCATTAAGACACAAAGCCGTCAGGCTTGTTTTTTTAACGCTCTTAGACCTTTTAGAATTATTATTTACTGTGGCCATGTTTGATTTAAACCCTTGATTTCTCTGCCTGCCACTTTTGTTTTTCTCCTTCCTGTCTTTTGCTTTTACCCTTGTTTTCCTTTCCTCTGTCTCCCTGCTCAGGTTCCCAACACCCTGCCATTTTAATTTAAACCTTCCCCCAGAGCACTAGCAAACACTCCCCCTAGGACATCGGTCCCGGCCCTGCCCAGGTGCAAACCATCCGTTTTGTACTGGTCCCACCTCCCCCAAAACCGGTTCCAATGTCCCAGGAATTTGAATCCCTCCCCTGTAGTGTCCGCGTATCAATAACACACGGACTGCAGGAGAACAATAATAACAGGTGTTTACTGAACAGAGGTTATGCTGGAACTGAAAGTACAGAAGCCTGCTACGGCTTTATATACAGGTGTGGTCACTGTCGGTACTACAGTATAAAAGTAGTTCTCTCTTAAAGGTACATACACAACAATTCCTCCCCTTTTAGATAAACAGTACATAACAGTCATTTAACAATTAAATAATAACTAATTACAATTACAATTTTCTCTGTACTATATACATCAACTGAAGTAATCATTTATAAATTCAGTCTTTGAGGAGGCTTCCTGATCCTGACTGGATAGCGCCTTTCTCGAGTATCCTGTTCTTGCAGCGGAGTCGATTCTGGCTCATTGTCATTGGTTGGTTCGTCAGCTTCCAATACCACTGATTCTGAGGTAGACGCAATCTGTACTTCGGGTTCAGCACCAGGTGCGCCTGCTCGTGGTATGGGTTTGACTTGTTCCTGTGACTCTAGAATCTGGTCAGCATGGCGTCTCACGATGCTCTCTCCAACGTCCACAGTGTACATTAGTGTTCCCTGCTGTGTGCATATCGTTCCTGGCTGCCATTTTTCTGTTCGGTAGTCGCGGGCCAAGACTGGTTGCCCTATCTTGAAGCTCCTGGTTGGCTTCTCATTGATGTGCTGGAATTGCTTATCCTCAACATCTCGTCTTATGTTTGGTTTGAGCAAATCCAGGCGACATCTTAGCCTTCGGTTGAAGAACATTATGGCTGGAGCTTGGTTGGTGACTGCATGTGTCGCATTCCGGTAAGCAAACAAGAAATTATCCACCTTGTGTTGTAGTGGTATGTCATCGTTATACATCGCCTTTATTGCTTTTTAAAGGTCTGAACAAACCTCTCAGCCAATCCATTTGTGGCTGGATGATATGGGGCAGATGTGTAATGTTTCACCCCATTATTCCTCAAAAACCTCCGGAAATCCTCGGACACAAACTGTGGTCCGTTGTCGGAGCAAATCTGTTCTGGCAAGCCATTCCTGGCGAAGATGGTCCGTAGGACTGCAATAGTTTTCTCCGTGGTGGTGGAGGACATTTTGATGACCTCTGGCCATTTCGAATGTGCATCCACGACGATTAAAAACATTGAGTCCATAAATGGACCAGCAAAATCAATGTGTACCCATTGCCATGGAGATGAGGGCCACTCCCATGGGTGTAGCGGGGCTTGTGGTGGAGCGTTTTGGACCTTCTGGCATCCTGTGCATCTCTTGGTCATATCCTCGATTTCTTTATCGATTCCCGGCCACCACACAAACACCCTGGCTAGGCTCTTCATTTTTACCCCTCCCAGATGACCCTCATGAAGCTCATTGAGCACTCTATCTCTCAACTTGGGTGGAATTACCACTCGGGATCCACACATCAAGGTCCCCCGGCACACTGACAGCTGTTCTCTCCTTGGCGAGAATGCTGGCAACAGTGAGTCACCATGTGTTGGCCATCCCTTCACCGTCAAATCATAGACCCGAGAGAGTGTCGGGTCATTTCGGGTTTCCTTCTCTATACTTGAGTTTGTAACAGGTAGACATTCAACTATGGTCGAATGGAATATCTCAACAGGGTCCACTGCAGGTGCTTCCTCCACCGTAGGCAACGGTAGGCGCGACAGCCCATCAGCATTTCCATGCTGTTTCGTACCCTTGTACTCTATGTCGTATTGATGTGCCCCTAGAAAAAGGGACCATCTTTGCAGCCGTTGCGCCGTCATCACCGGAACGCCCTTCTTTGGGTTAAAAATGGAGACCAGAGGCTGATGATCAGTCAGTAGGGTGAATTTCTGCCCGTGCAGATAGTGATTGAACTTCTTCACCCCCCACACCAGGCTGAGGGCCTCCCTGTCAATCTGGGTGTAGTTACGCTCGGCTGAGGTTAACGAGCGCGACGCAAAGGCTATTGGCCTCTCTGAACCATCAGGGAATTTGTGTGACAGCACTGCTCCAATGCCGTAGGGAGACGCATCACATGCCAACCGAATCGGTAGTGTTGGATTGTAGTGGGCCAATACTTCTTTTGAAGTGATTAGGCATTTACATTTCTGAAAGGCACGCTTACACTCATCACTCCATTTCCATGTTACTCCAGTTTGCAGCAGGGCGTTCAGTGGGTGCAGAATTGTAGACAAATTTGGCAAGAACTTATGGTAGTAGTTCACCAACCCGAGGAACGACCTCAGTTGCAACACATTTTCTGGTGCTGGAGCCTTGACTACTGCCTCAATCTTGTCTGGGGACTTATGTAACCCCTCCTCATCAATCATGTGGCCACAGTACGAGATTTGTCTCCTGAAAAACTCGCATTTGGGGCAGTTGGCTCGTAGCCCATATTCTTGTAATCTAGTGAGCACCTGCTCCAGGTTGGCAAGGTGTTCACTGTCATTTTTGCCCGTCACCAGGATGTCATCCAAATAACACTGGGTCCCCGGGATCCCTTGCAGGACTTGTTCCATCGCCCTCTGCCAAATAGCCGGGGCTGATGCTACCCCAAATACCAGTCGGCTGTACTGGTAAAGACCTTTGTGAGTGTTTATCGTGAGGTATTTCTTAGATGCTTCTTCCACCTCCATTTGTAGATACGCTTGGGCCAGATCAATCTTCGTAAAGCGTTTCCCTCCAGATAGTGAAGTGAAAATATCTTCTACCCGTGGAAGTGGATAGTGTACTGTGTGCAGGACTGGGTTCACAGTTACCTTAAAGTCCCCACAGATGCGAACCTTCTTCGGCTCCCCAGGCGTGCTGCTCAATGATTTCTTCATTACAGGAATGATGGGTGTGGCCCACTCGCTCCAGTCCACCTTGGACAGCACACCTGAACGCTCCAGACTCTCCAGCTCTGCTTCAACGGCTGGGTGGATCGCGTACGGTACCGGTCTGGCCTTAAAAAATTTGGGGTTTGCGTTATCTTCGATTTTTATCGTTGCCGTTACTCCTTTTAGTGTCCCAAGTCCTTGTTGGAACACCTCTTTCGCGTCAGTTAGAATTTTTGACAGTCGTCCAGATGTGACGTCGTCATCCTTTTTGTCAGCCACAGTTAGCGCCTGAATGGAATGCCAATCCAATTGTATTTTTTGGATCCATTCACATCCCAATAATGGTGGTCCTCCATCTTGTAGTATATATAGATACAGTTTCTGTGTTTCCTTGCCATTGTATTTAACGGGCACCCTTATTTTTCCTCTGGGGTAGACTTTTTGCCCCGTGTATGTCTTCAATACAATGGACGTGTCCTTCAAGGGTATGTGTGAGAATAGCCGCTCATTGTCTCGTCGATTCATGACAGTTAGGGCTGATCCTGTGTCCAATTCCATCTTTACTTGGGACCCTGCTATCATGAGGGTGACCCAAATGGTTCAGTGATCCTCCTTTGTGATCACGTTGTGTAACTTTAGACAACTTAGTCTCCTGCTCCCGGAGTCATTATCACTCTCCTGATCTTCTGAACTACTGTCTGTCATTTTTTTTACTTTCTTGTACTTTTCCTTAGTAGTTCTTTTAGTGTTGGTTTTCTTTCCCGACCTGCAGACTCTTGCTATGTGTCCCACTTTCCCACATTGCCTGCATACTTTGTCCTTAAACCAGCAGTCCTTCTGATCATGGGTTGTTCTGCCGCAGCGATAGTACTTTTCTGCTCCATATGCCATTTCGTTAGCGCTATATTCTTGTGGTTTCTGTTGTATTTCCACAGCTCCCCGTGCTGCTGCTTCGTAGGATACTGCCATGCTGAAAGCCTGTTCTGGCATCAGGTCCTTTTCCGAAAGTAGTCGTTTCTGGGTTCCTTCACTCTGGAGCCCGCAGACAAACTTATCCCTTAAGGTATCTGCCAGTCCTGCTCCGAACTGGCAGTGTTTCAATAACTTGTGTAGTTCCGTAAGATAGTCAGCATTGCTCTCATCTTTGTGCTGGTTTCTTTTATGGAACTTGAATCTTTCTGCTATCAGCAGCGGTGTAGGGTTTAGATGTTCCTGTAAGATATTGACAACCTCTTCAAAACTTTTCTCCATTGGTTTAGCTGGGGTAATTAAATTCCGCAATAGGCCGTACGTTCTCGTGCCCATCAAATTTAATAATACCGACGCCTTCTTTCCATCGGCCACCTCATTTGCCTTGCAGTACACTTCAATTCTTTCCACATACGTGGTCCAGTCTTCTATTTCGTTGTCGAAAGCAGTGATACTGTCACTCTTCGGCATCTTGGGTGGTTTAAAATTGCGCCTCCCGCGCTTTTCCTTCTTCCCCAATGGATTAAAATGGCACCTCCCGCGCTTTTCCTTCTTCCCCAATGGAATAAAATGGCGCCTCCCACGCTTTTCCTTCTTCCCCTTGCTGCCAACGCTGCTCCTAGCATTCTAAAGGGTAATGGCGGCGCCCTGCGGCTTCGGCGCATCTCTCTTTTCCTTCCCCTCGTTTTATTTTCTCTACGCTGCCCGGTTCTTGAGCACCGACCGCGCCCTGTGCGCTCCACCCTCTCTCTCTCTCTCTTTTCCTCCCGACAACGCTGCACGGCCCCTTTGCAGAGCCGCTCGATCAAGCTCGAGCCCGCCGCAGTCCGGAAGGGTCAGTGCACTACCTGCTACCAGCACGATTTGCTGGAACACCTTGACTGGGGAGCCAAGCCCAGCTCTCCACAGCCTCCCCTGCGATTCTCTGAACTCCGATGGATCACTGGGCGGTTGCCCGCGGTCGACGCCCGTTGCTCTGACTTCAACCTCCAAGAAGCTTCTTTTCAGGGATGGAACCCCGTGAGGTGATGCAGTACTGCAGGTGAGTTCGAACCTGCTCATCGCCAATGTAGTGTCCACGTATCAATAACACACGGACTGCAGGAGAACAATAATAACAGGTGTTTACTGAACAGAGGGTATGCTGGAACTGAAAGTACAGAAGCCTGCTACGGCTTTATATACAGGTGTGGTCACTGTCGGTACTACAGTATAAAAGCAGTTCTCTCTTAAAGGTACATACACAACATCCCCCTTGCACCATTCCTCTAGCCATGTATTCAGCTGAAATATCCTTCTATTTCTACTCTGACTAGCACATGGCACTGGTAGCTATCCTGAGATTACTACCTTTGAGGTCCTATTTTTTAATTTACCTCCTAACTCCCTATATTCAGCTTTTAGGACCTCATCCCCGTTTTTACCTATATTGTTGGTACCTATATGCACCATGACAACTGGCTGTTCACCCTCCCCTTCCAAAATGTTCTGCAGCCGCTCTGAGACTTCCTTGACCCTTGCACCAGGGAGGCAACACACCATCCTGGAGTCTCGTTTGCGGCCGCAGAAACGCCTATCTATTCCCCTTACAATAGAATCCCCTATTACTATAGCTCTACCCCTCTTTTTCCTCCCGTCCTGTGCAGCAGAATCACCCCTGGTGCCAGGAAGTTGGCTGCTGCTGCTTTCCCCTGGTAAGCCATCCCCCCCAACAGTATCCAAAGTGGTATATCTGTTTGAGAGGGGGATGGCCACAGGGGACCCCTGCACTACCTGCCTGCGCCTACTACTCTGCCTGGTGGTCACCTATTCCCTTTCTGCCTGTGCAACCTTTACCTGCGGTGTGACCAACTGTTTAAACATGATATCCACGACGTCCTCTGCCTCGCAAATGCTCCAGTATGTATCCATTCGCAGCTCCAGCGCCGCAATGCGGTCTGCCAGTAGCTGCAGCTGGCTAGCTTCCTGCACACATGGTCGTCAGGGACACAGGAAGTGTCCCTGATTTCCCACATAGCGCAGGAGGAGCATACCATGGGGCCGTGCTCTCCTGCCATGACTTACCCTTAAATTAATTCAATTTAAATTAATTCAAATCAATACCACCAATTACACTATACTTAAATGATATATTCAAGGGCCCTTTTTACCAACAGTCCCCGCTACACCACAGTGAGCTTAGAAACTATAAACCACAGAGTTTAAGTTTGGAAAAAAGGAGAAAGAGAGAAATACTCACCAACCAATCACTTACCTGCTTTCTGGTGACATCACACTTCGATTACTTTTTACTCCTCTCTCTCCCGCTCTGAGCTCGGAGATTGGTAAGCCTCACACAAGTCCGCCGCCTCGCTTTAAATCACCGCCGCTGCCGCCGCTGTGGGGCCTACCTGGTCTGCTGCCACTTTATATCACCGCCGCTCCTCTGTCGCCGCCGCCTCACTCAGGTCCGCCACCCCTTCCAGTAAACTCATTGAAAAACCCAGCTTGATCCAAAACCAAACCAGTAGCTACCCAAAATCAAATTCAGTTTTGCATGTTGGACCTCCCTGCAAAGATACGAATGGTCCTATTAATAGTTACCCACAGTGTATAGTTGTCTAATAAAACTAAAAAGGGAATCTCTTCTAACCCAATTCGTTGGAAGCATTTTTTAAAGTTGGTAATTAAATGATGAAGGAAAATCTAGGAGTGCATATTGTGTTCTGTTGCTCCGAATTTGCCAGATGTTCGAAAGATCGAACAAATAGGTTCACAATTTTCCTTTTAGGGTTCAAATGTAAGTTTGGTCTGAACAAACACACAGGCAACAGATTTCACGTACAAAGATTTATCTTTAATAAATGCTTAACAAACACCATTCGCAGTTTAAAGTACAATTCCAAAATATAAGACTCACAACTTATATAGATATTACCCTGATTTGGTCTGAGGTGGTCAATCTCTGCCCAAACCTCTACGTAGGGTTTCTGTCCCCAGGTCCCTGTTGAGTGTTGCTCCTAGGTCTCTTGCTGCCAGGTTCTCGCTCCCAGGTTGTCGCTCTCTATCTGGGGTTTTCCCTCCTGGTTTATGCTATCCTATAATCTGTCCCATCTCTTTGGTTACACATTTGTTCCTTTATTCCTGCGCCCTGATGATTAGTTTATCCTATTCCACATCCTGTCTCATCTCCTTGATTAGTTTACGTCTTACTTCATCCATTTTCTCTAATTGACCTATTGTTTGTTAACTGGTGTCTGTAGTGACCTCACTCGTGTCTGACAAGGTTACCTATGAGCCCTCTGTTTCAGAACATCCCTGAACCTCTGCATTATTTATCCATTATCCCTTACACATGGTGACTCCTTCATTTTATTTCAGGTTTCTTACTTAGCTTCCATTTCCACATTCCGCCCTTTGATCATTATCATTTGACCAAATGATTTGATCACCATAAGGCTGTTTACCATCGTCGGGGTGTGTCCTTTGTCATTTGTAAAGCCTGATACGCTTCCATTGATTCCACTCGAACCTTCAGCCTTTTCTCTAGTCTTTTCATGCTTACCCAGGTGAAGCATAGGCATATGAATACCAGCATGATCATAATTACAGTCAGGTGGGACACGAGTCTCACCCAGGGGTGTATGTTCACATTTTTGCCCCAATTCCAAAGGTCGTCCCACCAAGTATTGATTTTGATTTGTTTAATCTTTTGGTCAATGTCCTGGGTATTCATTTCCACCCTTTCATAGATTTCATGAACAAGATCAAGCTTATGTCTAATTTCCGTTATATGTTCTTCCTCTAGCTGGATGTTGATGTTGATTTTTGTGAAATATTTGGTCGAGCGATTCTGCAGGTCTCTTGACACATTAAGATTAACAGTTGCATGCCTCTGGATGTTGATAATTTCCTATTCTCATCGGTATCAGGGGGTGCATCTTCCGATTAGGCACTTTGCAGCCTTCCGGACTCAATATCGAGTTCAACAATTTCAGATCATAACCTCAGCCCCTATTACTTTTTTACTTATAATTTTTTCCACCCCTTTGTTTTGGGTCTTCCTTCCCCCCCCCCCCCCTTTCCTTTTGATTCTCTCTCCCACTTGGCAGCTGTCTCCTATCCTGCCAGTACACTTCACACCTAATCTCAGCTGTCTTTTGTCTCCACTGGCCCATTACCATCTTGTCTGGTTTCGAATACCTTTTATTGTCTCTTTTACTTCTTTTATTCGATCGCAGCCCTGCCTTCGATCTATTTTATTTTCTTCCCAGTTTTGAAGAAGGGTTTCGCCCCGAATCATCAACTCAAATTTCTCTCCACGGATGTTGCCTGACCTGCTGAGTTTTTCCAGCAATTTCTGTTGTTATTTCGGATTTCCAGCATCTGCAGTATTTTGCTATCGTACTGGTGCATGCAGAAGGTTGGGTTTTGGATAGGGCAGTCCTTATTCCCATAATGGTAACTAGCTTCGGCGGTGGTAAAACAATATGTTCCGTCACCCATATAAGCGCTTCGAGTGATAGGTTTGTGAATCGCGTTCTCCCTGATCAAGGAGCAATTTATTGCCATATTTCCTTTAAATCCGCATAGCGCGGTGCGGGCTGGGTAAATTTTGTATGGGCATATTACTGTTCTTTCCGTAGTGTCCCAATGTAGTTCCCACTAAAGTACCGTTCTGCTTCACAGAATATGGCCTCATTCCTGCCACAGCCACCCATACTCCTTTTTGTATAGTGCCTATGGTTTGGACCTCAAATAATGGCATTCCTTCCTGACGTCCTATCATGGGGACTCCTATCACCATCCCTACAGCAGTACTTCCACGGGGGCCCGTACATTCCTCGTTGAACCATACCCCGCTGAGTTTCCGTAGTTCACAGTCACTGATGGTAGCAGGAACATTCTGCTTTATCAGACCCCGGATTTGAGTATTGTTGATCCAAGTGGGTACTTCTTCACGTTTTGCCAGCATTAAGTTTTCTCTCAGCTGGTCCAGCCTCCAATTGCCATATGTCATGCACAGTGTTTGTTGTTGGGTTCCGTTCGCTGCCTTTTTGGCCGTGTTAATAAGTTGATTAATAGTCCGTGCATGTCCTTCTAAGACCTTCACCTGTTGTGTTTGGATCCCTATACTTCCCTGTCCTGCCTGTGACTCTTGTCTTTGATTCCTCCAATAACGTTTTGACTTGCTGGGTTAAGGTTTTAACCTTGGAGTTCAAATTAGTTATATCTAGAGTATTTACAGTGGCCATTCCTGCTCCATAGACTGTCCCTGCATCATTCAGTGACCCTCTCTTCCTCCTTTTCCTAGCTGTCTTTGTTTCATTTCCCTGCTTCCCTCCTATCTCTCCCTTGAGCAACATCGAAGTCAAGTCCTGATACAATCTTTTGGTTCCCTCCCAGCACCAATCGGGCAATTGTACATCGATTATATTCAGTACTATAGGTATTAATTCATATTGTATATTATCATAAACAATTTTGGTCGTGTTTCTTAATATTACTCCTCCCTTGAATCCCGGCTCGTGTTCGAGGCAGTCCCAAACTGGAACCAGGGTACTGATTAGGTTTCTTACAGCTGAATTGCTGCTACATCCCACCATAATCTGTAAGGAGGTGCTTGTCTTGCTTATGTTGCAACACAGTTGTTTATCTATCTTAGTACAAGTCATCTCATACTCTGAACCAACAGGATTTGCCCCCGATAGAACCCTATGGGTGCCCCCTGTGTTCTGCATAGCCATCCATACTATAGCCTTAACATCTTTTCCCGTACAAGCAATACACACAAAGTTCAGTTGAGTTTCAGTTGCCGTCTCATAGCAGGTTTTTCCTTGGCTGCTACACCTGCACTCGCTGTTGCCATTGGTAGGTGCGTGAAAATCTGTATTGTTGTCTTGGGCACAGTTCTGACTGTTCCGTCCGTCTGCGGTAATAGTTACATCTGAGTTCTCAGCGAGGAGGATACAGCCAAACACCAGACCACAGGACCCCAGAAGGGTGGGTACTGGGATTTCCATGTGCAATAATCAGTTACCTAGAAAGAAAAAGATCAGGGTAGCAACTGCTCTTATTTACAGTTCTATCTTTTCTGATACCCGACACAACCGTTTGGGTCGTCCTGGACTGGGCGGGGGTAGAGGATGGTTTCTAGTCCAGTTGACGGGTCGGATTAAAGACGTGGTTCGAGGGGCCACTCTAGGAGATTTCAAAAACAACCTCTGTAATCCTTGGGCAAGGTCTTCAGTCGGATCGTCAGAATCGGATCCCAATTGATCGGATCCCAATTCAGTGCTGGACCCCGTTTCCCCCTCTGACTCTTCTGGATCTGAGCCAGGCCTATTCATGTTTGCCCGTTCGAGAGCCCCTGGCGCAGGGAGGCCGATGGTGGCTGGACCTTCAGTATCGTCCTCCCCCGCGTCTAACATGACATGGTGCATGTGGAAGGAGCCCATTTTCCCAAAGGGTTTTAACTGATTAATATGGTGCCATCGGTATTTCCCTTGTCCACCATAATCTTATACACTGAGGCGCTAGCTTTTTCCATGACACTAAAGGGTCCAGCGTATTTAGGGCTCAAAAAGGTTCCTTCCCTTTGGACCTTGACCATCACTTGATCCCAAGGATTCCCAAGGATGGGCCTTCCCATCAAAGTAGGCCTTGCTCTTTTGATACCTATTTCCCATGTTTACTGCAGCCGTCATCTTGCCGACCTCCAAGTGTTTTACCAAATTGGACACGTATTTCTCGGAGGACAAGGAGGTTTTCTGGATTTCATTTAGGTCTAATCCCATGAAGGCTTCAACACCTCTCATAATTCTCCCAGTCATTAATTCATGTGGTGAATAACCGGTAGATGCGGCTACCGTATTACGGATGGCCATTAATACATAGGGGAGTGCCCGATTCCAGGAGATGTGATTTTGTTGGACCATTTTCCTTATCATGGTTTTTAGGGTTCTGTTCATTCTCTCCACTATTCCACTGGACTTTGGATGGTATGCGACGTGGAATTTCTGTTTTACCCCAGCTAACTGCATGACCATTTGCATAACCTTTCCCATAAAGTGGGTCCCTTGATCTGAATCGATACCTTCCGGCAATCCCCATCGGGAGAACACTTCCTCCATTAGGATTTTTGTGGTGGTGGCAGCCGAATTGTTATTAGTTGGAAAGGCCTCAATCCATTTTGAAAACACGTCTACAATTACCAGGATGTATTTCTTTCCTCCCGAGCAAATGGGCAATGGACCTATGTAATCTATCTGGAGTTGAGTCCAAGGGCCCTTTCCTTGTCGAGTGTGTCCCAACTTGGCCTGGTGTTTGTACTTCCCCGGATTATTTTGCGCACAGATTAAACAATTCTTGACATACTTCTCTACATCTGGTTGTATCCCTGGCCACCAACACGCGTCCCTTACTTTGGCCACAGTCCTGTCTGTTCCCTGGTGCCCTCCCACATCGTGGAATTGGTAAAGCATTTCGGCCCTTTCCATCTTTGGGACGACATATTTTCCCTCTTTCAGCACCACGCCTTGGTGCAAAGTTAGACCTGTTCTATGGTGACTGTAGGGGTCAGGATAGGGTTTTACCAACTGAACAGTCTTTAAGTCTGGATCCGTACCTTGACTTTCCTTTAGATCTATTACTGTTTTGGGGGATACCTTGACAGCCGAGAGAATTTCTGTTGGTATTTTTGTGCTTCCTGGTAGGGGGTCCCATGGGTAGCCGTCGATGGCTCCTTGCTTTGCTGTCTCGTCAGCGAACTGGTTCCCTAGCGGAGTCGTTTTTACATGAGCTTTCACCTTTTTGATTATATACTGCCCTTGGTTCTTGGTGGCTGCGTCAAAGATAACCTTGAGGAGTGGGCCGGTTGTTAGTGGTTTTCCATCTGCCGAAGTAAAACCTCCGGCTTGCCAAATGGGCAAAAAGTCTGTCAAACTGTTGCAGGTGTAACTACTGTCTGAATGGATTACCACCATTGGAGGAAATGATTCGGAGTGCATTACTACGTAGGCAATGGCACTTAATTCGGCTATTTGTGCTCCTTTGTGTCCTTCCAATTTTATAGGGATCTGTTCTAGAACTCTTTTCCCATCCTCAGTCATAGTTACCACCCCAAATCTGGTACATTGTTGTCCATTAACCACAGTTGATGAACCATCCACATAGACGTGGGTTTTGATTTTCTGGTCACTGTCACCCTTCCTAAATTTTGTCTGAAAGGGGCCATCAAGGTCACTTGGTGACAAAATTTTACATTCGTGCGGGTCTCCTGGGTACAGCATGTTCTGCGCTAAGTTCGTTAATTTAGGCTGATATTTAACATTGATATCCCTCCCTTGTAGGAGTAGTGTCCAACTGGCTATTCGCTGTGAACTGACCGAGCCATCTTTAAGGCTCCCATCCATAAGCATTTTAATAGGCGTGTGTGTGGTTAGGATAATCAAAGGGTTAAGTCCGACGATTGGAGAGAATTTGTGCACAGCCCAAAACACACTGAGTACATTTTTCTCACTGGGTGAGAACGCTAACTCAACAGGGGTCAGAACTCTAGAAGCGTAACCAACAGGCTGGAGCTTCCCAGAGTGTTCCTGTAATAATACCGCTGATAGGCCGGCCTCACAAGCGGCAGTCTCCAGATAAAAACTCAGAGACATGTCGGGGCTGCATAGTGAAGAGGCTTGGGTCAAGGCTAATTTTAGCTGGTTAAAGGAATCCGTATGTTGTTGGGACCATTCCCATGCCACTCCCTTCTTTAGTAAGTTATATAAGGGTTTTGCCAGTAAAGAGTCCTCAATGTGGTCCCGGCAATATCCGGTGATACCTAAAAGGGACCGGAGGGATTTTACATCTGTGGGGGTAGGCAACTTGGAGGTGGACCTTTTTTGCTCTTCCGTTACCTCCCTTAGTCCCTCTGTGACTTGCATTCCCAGGTAATGCACTGACCGTTTCGCAATCTGCGCCTTTTTAGGGTTTACCTTTACCCCAATCTTGTGGAGGGTTTTAAATAGTTCCTGTAACAGGACCTTATGTTCCTCCATGGTGTCAGTTTGGAGGAGGATATCATCTACGTACTGAACGAGTGCTGAGGGCTGGGAAAATCCCTTCAAACTATTTGTCAGTATGTTTGAGAATATTGAGGGACTGTTGTGGAAACCTTGAGGCAACCGGGTCCAAGTGTACTGCTGTCCCTTATGAGTAAAAGCAAATTTGTGCTGGCATTCTTTTGTTAAGGGTATGGACCAAAATCCATTACTGATGTCCAGGACAGTAAAGATTTTCGCAGTTTTGAAGCGGTCTCTGGGGCAGTGGCAACAGTGGGTGCCACGGAAGGCGTAACCTTATTCAAGGCTCGGTAATCTATAGTCATTCTCCAGGACATATCGGGTTTTTGAACGGACCAAATGGGTGAGTTATTGGTAGAAACAATGGGTTGGAGCACGCCTTGATTCAAGAGACTGTGAATAATATTGTCTAAGTCCTTTTCTGCCTCTACGGGAATTTTATACTGCTTCTGGGGCGGGGGATCGGGTCCCATGATTGAGACCGGTCCTGCCATCCGGCCACACTCGTGTTTGTGGGTGGCGAAAACATTTGAGCTTTGGGTTAAAGTATCCTGTATTTCCGGGTCGTCTGTTATGGTAGAAGGAACAAAAGTAAAAGTTTTCATGCAGCATACGCGCGCGTCATACGTCCCCCACGTCAACACGAGTTTCGCACATTCTCCAAATACATCGGTTTGCTGGGTCATAAGCCAAATAATATATTCTCATGAAGTCAATACCAATTATTGCCGATTCCCCTTGTATCTGTGGCACCGACAGGCAGGCATGCTTAAATTTGAAATTTCCCAATTGAATCTCCAATGGCTTAGTGATTGTAGCGGTCTGCCCATGACCGGCAAAGCCGCTAAGGAGGATTTCTTGATTAGTTAAGTCATTGTGCGAGAGAGGGTGCTGGTTTCCCAGACATGTTCTGGATCCGCCTGTGTCCCATAAAAATGTGGTATCGCGACCTCCTACGACACCTGAGATTATAGGCTGTCCATGATTGTCACATCCTGCCTTGCACACGACCTCCGAGGGCGGACCCAGTCATTGTTGGCCCCCGGGCTCGAGTGCCGGTTGCTGATGGAAGGGTGCCATTCACCCGGAGCATCCCACAGCGCCGGACTGGTTACTTCTTTTTGGCGCCTGACACTCCCTTTGCCAATGTCCCGTCTTTCCGCACTTATAACAGGGTCCCCTTAGTGGTCCATATCCCTTATCTCCCTGGCCGGATACCTTGGCGATCCCTCAGTCTTCCATGCTGGCGGGTCATTTCTATCTGGGCCTGAGCGGAAAGTGTGGATTTGATCTTTTGGTTGGGGAGAGGATTGATTTTGATCATCCTGCCAAGCCCTGGTCATATGCCTTAAGATCCAGGCCTCATTATGAGTGTCGTCGGTAGGGTCGAAGAGCTTGCATGCCCTTTTACTGGAGTCGGAGGCATGGGAAATGAGGGACTTAAACCAGGTGGCACAAGGACCATCAGCCAGATTGTCGGTTCAATGTTCCCATCAGGTTACAGAAAACCACCCACAAGCGTTCCGCATAAGCGCGGGGGTGTTCTTCGTCACCCTGTTTAAAGTTAGCTAGTTCCATAACGGGATCCTTGCTGTTAACTCCTGCCGCCTCCTTAATGGCGATCCACATTTCGACTGTGGTGCCCTGCCCTGTTCTCTGGGATTGGGGCATGGCCCCGAATATAACGGGTCCCAAACACAAAGTCACTAGTTTCCTCAGCTCTCCCTCATCTAATCCCTGAGTCTCAGAGGCCTGGAGAACTGCGGCCTTCCATAATTCAAAATTAATCTTGCCATCGAACTTGGGTACGTTTTTGGCGATATCATTCAATTGGGAGAGAGTAAAAGGGGTGGCATAATTGATGGGTCTGTTGGGCACATCGCCTACCGCTTGACTGTCGGTCCTTTCCTGTGTCCGAACAGTGACCATAGGGTTCATGGGTAGTGGGGGTGGCGGCTCCTCTGTGTTGTGTATGTACCTTTAAGGGAATAACTGGTCTCAGACTGCAGTACCGGCAGTGACCACCCCTGTATAAAAGGCACTAACTGCCTTCTGTAGTTTCAGTTTCCCGTTTGTCTCCATTCAGTAAAGACTTGTTATGATCAACTCCTGCTGTCCGTGTCTCAATTATACACGGACATAATATTGGCGACGAGCAGATACGAACTTACCTACAGTCTGCACCACCTCCTGGGATCCATTCCTGAAGCGAAGTGAGCAGAGGTCGAGGCCTGAAGGAAGAAAGAAGCAGTAGAAACGGGCGTCGACCGTGGACATCCGCCCCTGAGTCAGCGGAGTTGAAGATTGCAGGAGAGGCTGTCGAGAGCGGGGCTTGGTTCCTGTCGACGGTGCTTCAGCTAATTGGGCTGGTGGCAGGTAGTACACTGATCCTTCCTGGGCTGCGGCGGTCTAGAACTCGAGCGGGTGGCTTGCAACGGGGCCGAGCAGCGTTGTCGGGAAGAGGAGAGAGAGAGAGGGTGGAGCACACAGGGCGCGGCCGGTGCTACGAAGCCGGGCTGCGTACAGACCCGAGAAGAGTGAGGCAAGAGTCCCACAGGGTTGTTCCACGACGGGAAATAATAAAATAACAAAGGAAATATATATAAAATGCGCAGAAAGCCGCGAGGAGCTGCAGGTTGCAACGGAAACCGCGGAAAGCAGTGCTAGCAACAGCGGGGAAGAAGGCAAAGCGCGGGAAGCACCATTTTGTTAAATCGGGGAAGAAGGCAAAGCGCGGGAGGTGCCATTTTAGATTTCCAAGATGCCGAAGACTGGCTGTATCACTGCCTTTGATAATGCAATAGAGGACTGGACCACGTATGTGGAAAGAGTCGAGGTATATTGCGAGGCAAACGAAATAGCTGATGAGAAAAAGGCATCGGTACTGTTAAACCTAATGGGCGCAAGAACGTAAGGCCTATTGCGGGAACTGATTGCTCCAGCCAAACCGAAGGCAAAGAGTTTTAACAAAATTGTTGCTATCCTACAGGAACACCTAAACCCTGCATCGCTGCTGATAGCAGAAAGATTTAAATTCCACAGGAGAACTCAGCATAAAGATGAGAGCAATGCTGAGTACCTTACGGAACTACGCAAGCTATCAAAGCACTGCCAGTTCGGAGCAGGACTGGCCGATACCCTACGGGACAAATTTGTGGACTCCTGAGTGAAGGAACCCAGAAGAGGTTACTCTCAGAGAAAGAGCTGACGCTAGATAAGGCTTTCAGCGTGGCAGTATCGTACGAAGCTGCAGCCAGGGGAGCTGCGGAAATACAACAAAAGCCACAGGAATACGGCACCCACGAAATGACACGGGGATTTGCAAAATGTTATCGCTGCGGCAGAACTAACCATAACCAGAAGGACTGCTGGTCCAAGGACAAAATATGCAGGCAATGCGGAAAGATGGGACACATTGCACGAGTTTGCAGGTCTGGAAAGAAGACCAATGACAACAAAAAGGCTACTAAGGAACCATACAGGAAAGTACAAAAGATGACGGACAGTAGTTCCGAAGACCAGATGAGCGATAGTGAATCCGGGAACAAGAGACTAAGCTGTCTCAAACTTCACAACGTAATCGCAAAAGAGGATCACCGAACCATTTGGGTCACCCTCATGATAGCAGGGTCCCAAGTCAAAATGGAATTGGATACAGGATCAGCTCTAATCGTCATGAATCGACGAGACTACGAGCGGCTATTCTCACACATACCCTTGAGAGAGACATCCATTGTCTTGAGGATGTATACGGGGCAAAAAGTATACCCCAGAGGAAAAATAAGGGTGCCTGTCGAATACAACGGCAAGAAAATACGGAAATTGTATCTCTACATTCTGCAAGATGGTGGACCACCGTTATTGGGACGTGAATGGATCAGAAAGATAAGTTTAGACTGGCACTCCATTCAGGCACTGACGGTGGCTGGTAAAAAGGATGACGACGTCACTCCTGGACGATTGTCAACAATCTTAGCTGACGCCAAAGAGGTATTTCAACAGGAACTGGGCACTCTTAAAGGCGCAACCGCCTTGATAAAAATAGAGGAGAATGCAATTCCCAAGTTTTTCAAAGCAAGACCGGTATCATATGCAATTCGCCCAGCCGTCGAGGCAGAGCTGGAGAATCTGGAGAATGCAGGCGTGTTATCTAAGGTAGACTGGAGCGAGTGGGCGACACCCATCGTTCCTGTCATGAAGAAAACATTAAACAATAAGTCTGAGGAGCCAAGGAAGGTTCGCATCTGTGGGGACTTCAAGGTGACGGTGAACCCAGTCCTTCACACAGTACAATATCCTCTTCCAAGGATAGAAGATATCTTCGCCTCACTATCTGGAGGGAAGCGTTTTACAAAAATTGACCTAGCACAAGCATATTTGCAGATGGAGGTTGAAGAATCCTCTAGGAAGTATCTCACGATAAACACTCACAAAGGTCTTTACCGGTAGAATCGACTGGTATTTGGAGTAGCATCAGCTCCGGTGATATGGCAAAGAGCGATGGAACAAGTCCTGCAAGGGATTCCGGGGACTCAGTGTTACTTGGACGACATCCTAGTGACAGGTGAAGATGACAGTGAACACCTTAACAACCTAGAACAGGTGCTCACTAGACTACGGGAACATGGGCTACAAGCCAACCGCCCCAAGTGTGAGTTTTTTAAGAAACAGATATCATATTGTGGCCACGTGATTGATGAAGAGGGGTTACATAAGTCCCCGGACAAAATTGAAGCGGTTGTTAAGGCCCCAGCGCCTGAAAATGTGTCGCAACTGAGGTCATTCCTCGGATTGGTGAATTACTACCATAAGTTTTTACCGAATTTGTCCACAATTCTGCACCCACTGAATGCCCTACTACGAACGGGAGTGGCATGGAAATGGAGCAATGACTGTAAGCGGGCCTTTCAGAAGAGTAAGGACTTAATCACTTCAGGGGAAGTATTGGCTCACTACAACCCATCACTGCCGATAAGACTGGCGTGTGATGCATCTCCCTACGGCATTGGGGCGGTACTGTCACATAAATTCCTTGATGGGTTAGAGAGGCCGATAGCTTTTGCGTCACGTTCGTTAACTTCGGCCGAGCGTAACTACGCTCAGATTGACAGAGAGGCCCTCAACCTAGTGTGGGGGGTGAAGAAGTTCAATCACTACCTGCACGGTCAAAAATGTACTCTACTAACTGATCATCAACCTCTTGTCTCCATTTTCAACCCTCAGAAGGGTGTACCGATAATGACAGCACAGCGGCTACAGAGGTGGTCCCTTTTCCTAGGGGCACACCAATATGACATCGAGTACAAAGGAACTAAACAGCATGGGAATGCTGATGGATTGTCGCGCCTACCGTTGCCGATGGTGGAAGAAGAACTTGCAGTGGATCCAATGGAGATGTTCCACTCGACCATAGTCGAATGTCTCCCTGTGACGAATGCAAGCATAGAAAAGGAAACACGGAATGACCCGACACTATCCCGGGTCTATGATTTAACGGTGAAGGGATGGCCAGCACATGGCGAACCACTGCTGCCAGCATTCTCGCCAAGAAGAGAACAGCTGTCAGTGTGCAGAGGAACCTTGATGTGTGGATCCAGAGTAGTAATTCCACCTAAGTTGATGGATAGAGTGCTCAATGAGCTTCATGAGGGTCATCTGGGTGGGGTAAAAATGAAGAACTTAGCCAGAGCATTTGTGTGGTGGCCGGGAATAGATAGAGAAATCGAAGAGATGACCAAGAGCTGTACAGGATGCCAGAAGGTCCAAAACGCCCCACCACAAGCTCCTCTACATCCATGGGAGTGGCCCTCATCTCCATGGCAAAGGGTGCACGTTGATTTTGCTGGTCCCTTTATGGACTTGATGTTTTTAATTGCGGTGGGTGCCCATTCAAAGTGGCCAGAGGTAATAAAAATGTCCTCAACCACCACAGAAAAAACCATCACAATCTTACGAACCATATTCGCCAGAAATGGGCTGCCTGAACAGATTTGCTCTGACAATGGACCACAGTTTGTGTCTGAAGAGTTCCGGAGGTTCTTAAAGAACAATGGTGTTAAGCATTACACATCCGCCCCATATCATCCAGCCACTAATGGATTGGCCGAGAGGTTTGTTCAAACATTCAAGAAGGCTATCAAGGCAATGTGTAATGAAGATATACCCCTACAACACAAGGTGGATAACTTCTTGTTTGCCTACCGGAATGCGACACATGCGGTTACCAACCAAACTCCAGCCATGATGTTCTTCAATCGAAGACTACGATGCCGCTTGGATTTGGCTAAGCCAAACGTCCGAAGAGATGTGGAGAACAGGCAGTTTCAGAATATGAATGAAAGGCTGACCAGGAGTTTTAAGATAGGCCAACCAGTTTTGGCCCGGGACTACCGCACAGAAATGGCAGCCAGGAACGATCTGTACACGGCAAGGACCTCTAATGTATACCGTGGACGTTGGAGAGAGTATTGTAAGACGCCATGCTGACCAGATTCTAAAGTCACTGGAAAACGTCAACTCCACATCACGATCTGATACACCTGGCGATGAAACCGAAGTACCAATTGCATCTACTGCAGAATCAGTGATATTGGAAGCAGATGAATCAAACAACGACATTGATCCCGATTCAACCTCACCAGAAGAACCTAATACCCCAAAGAGGCGTTATCCAGACAGAATCAGGAAGCCTCCTCAAAGACTGAACTTATAATTGCTTAACCTCAACCAATGTATCTAGCAACCGTAATTGTAATTGTAATTAGTTATTATTTAGTTGTTAAATGAATGTTATGTACTGTTTATCTAAAAGGGGAGGAATTGTCTATGTACCTTTAAGGGAATAACTGGTCTCAGACTGCAGTACCAGCAGTGACCACCCCTGTATAAAAGACACTAACAGCCTTCTGTAGTTCCAGTTTCCCGTTTGTCTCCATTCAGTAAAGACTTGTTATGATCAACTCCTGCTGTCCGTGTCTCAATTATACACGGACATAATACTCTGGGGCAGTAGGACCTTTATTATTTCTATAGGGTGGCGGGGAATCGTACCTTGACAGGTCAGGGGGGCCATAGTCCCCTTCTCCTGATCGGTCCTTCTCATAGTTCTGGGCCGCCTCGGCCAGACTTGAGTAGTCGATACCCTCTCCGCCTCCGTCGGAGAAAGCGCATATGCCTCTGTGTGAGGATCATTCTTCTATTTCTTGATGACAGTGGGTATGATCCGTTTTATCATATTTTTCCCGCTGGTGAGACTGTTGTATGACCTTGAGGGCTGATTTCAAATCCTGACACTTTTCCCCTGTGGACTCACCTAGTTGTTCCTGCATTCGGTGTAATTTTTGATTACTTGCTTCGACTGCAGTCATACTAGAGGCCATATGGAGAGTGTGCAATCTTTTATCACTATGTAATTCCTCATTTTCCTTTTGCAAATTTTTAACCTGATTCCGGAGCTGGTCTAAATCAGACTGCAATTGGTTTTGGGTCTGACCCTGACTGTGTTTTAATGCTCACTCGCTCATTATTTTGGAGTGACAGGCTGCCATCAGAAAATATTTATATTTTTTTTGTTTCATTTTTCCCTTTTTATTATTGTGCTCAAAGTTGGTCTGACCTCCTTTGAAACTTCGACCGGCAATCGTCACCGCCCAGTCCTTATATATTCCTACCATTAACTGGTTAAACTGACCTTACCAATCCTGGGAGGTCTCCCCTTTAGACGTGTCATGTTCCACCATAGTTACTGCTTTAAAACCTTATCCGACTCTAACAGATATTCCTTATCCGACTTTAACAGATATTCCTTAGCCGACTCTGACAGATATTGTCTGTCGCTTGTTCAGCCCCTTACTGTGGTATATTTTGTCCAAAACAAAGTTCTAAAGTCTCATCTGGGCTCGCCAATTGTTGCTCTGAATTCGCTAGATGTTTGAAAGATCGAACAAATAGGTTCGCAATTTTCCTTTTAGGGTTCAAATGTAAGTTTGGTCTGAACAAACACACAGGCAACAGATTTCGCGTACAAAGATTTATCTTTAATAAATGCTTAACAAACACCGTTCATTATTTAAAGTACAATTCCAAAATATAAGACTCACAACTAATTTGGTCCGAGGTGATCAATCTCTGCCCAAACCTCTACGTAGGGTTTTGTCCCCAGGTCCCTGTTGTCGAGTGTTGCTCCTAGGTCTCTTGCTGCCAGGTTGTCGCTCTCAGGTTGTCGCTCTCTATCTGGGGTTTTCCCTCCTGGTTTATACTATCCTATAATCTGTCCCATCTCTTTGGTTACACATTTGTTCCTTTATTCCTGCGCCCTGATGATTAGTTTACCCTATTCCACATCCTGTCTCATCCCCTTGATTAGTTTACGTCTTACTTCATCCATTTTCTCTAATTGACTACTACTGGCGTCTGTAGTGACCTCACTCGTGTCTGACGAGGTTACCTATGAGCCCTCTGTTTCAGAACATCCCTGAACCTCTGCATTATTTATCCATTATTCCTTACACATTGTGACTCCTTCATTTTATTTCAGTTTTCTTACTTAGCTTCCATTTCCACAGTTCTTAAGGTTTTTTTAACAATATCTCTCCCACTGGACATAACTGGAATCGTGTCTTTAGCAGGGTAAGTTTTGAAAGCCTTTTTGAAATTATTACAAGTGGCCATAACTTTTTACTTGAGCAGACCTTTTTCTCTCTTTACACTTCCACTACTGGCCCTTCTTTCTCAGTATGTTTCTAATCCAGGGCTCCTGCTGTCCATTGTATAACCACTTCAATTCCCTTTGTCTGTGTTAAGCCAGTGTCCATACCCATTCCCTACCTTTCCTTCCATGGCTGCTATTACAAAAATACTATGGGGGAAAAATTCGGTTGGTAGCGCCAGCAATTAGCGCCTAAAGAGGCCAAGAAGTGGGGCGTTAGCCAATTTTCGGCCGGGCGCAGTGAACCCAGCGCCTCTTGCCATATTGAGTGGCTTTTAGCGCCGGCGCTAAATCTTAGTGGCCGCTCGCGGGCGCAGGCAGATCATGACGTCATTTCAGTGCGCAACGCCCCGGACCGGAAATTCAGTGGTGCGCCCCTTCGTCCCGCCTGGCGCTAATAAGGACAGCTTACTGGAACGTTCCCCAGTCGCTCTCGGGCTTAGGGTGGCGCTCTTTAAAGGGGACTGCACTGGTATAAAAGCGGCAGCCATTTTGGGAGCACAACTTCTTTGGGATTTTCACAGAGTTGCAGAGTTGCACTCTGAGAGCCATATCACTAGTGACCCAGCGCTGCCAGAGGACCTTCAGCCTTCAGACCATCACCCTGCTGCTGGTGAGCCTTTACACCCTGTATAATTTCTTGTTACCTATTATTATGGGGGCTGCTTTGGACGGGAACGTCCTGCTGCTTGACCATCTGGAAAGGGCACAGAGACGGAGGGAGAGAGGGCCAGGAATGGCCAGACGGAGGAGGGCCAACAGACGTCGCCACACCAGACCTTACGCTGCCAGGGTATTCAGGCAGCAGTTCTCTTACCTCAACATGTCGGAGCAGCAGTGTCTTAGGAGGCTGCAATTCAGAAAGGAGGTGGTGACTGAGCTGTGCCACCTGCTTCAGGCAGATCTTCAGCCGCAGATAAGGTGCAGGACCTCTCTGTCGGTGGCTGTCAAGATTACAGTAGCACTGAATTTCTATGCGACCGGCTCCTTTCAGGCAGCAACTGGGGATATTGCCAACATCTCCCAGTTTGGGGTGCATAGCTGCATCCAGCAAGTAACAGATGCCCTGTTTAAAAGGCGGCAGCAGTACATCTCCTTCACTGTGACACCGGAGAAGCAGCGGGAGCGCGCAGAGGGCTTCGCGGCAATAGCGGACTTCCCCATGGTGCAGGGCGCCATTGACTGCACGCACATGGCTTTGCGGGCACCTGTTTTGAATCCTGAGGACTTCCGCAACCGCAAGGGGTTCCACTCCTTGAATGTGCAGCTGGTCTGTGACCACCGGCAGCTGATCCTCGCGGTCAATGCTCAGTTCCCAGGCAGCAGCCACGACGCATTCATCCTGCACCAGACTTCAGTAGCAGACCTTTTTGAGGCCCCGGCTCACCCAGAAGGCTGGCTTCTCGGTGACAAGGGCTATCCTCTGTGCCCATGGCTGATGACCCTGCTCCGTTTGCCCAGCACCCCTACAGAAGAGCACTACAACGTCAGCCATCAGGCGACGAGGAACATTGTGGAGCACACAATCGGCGTGCTGAAGCAGCGGTTCCGCTGTTTGGACCATTCGGGAGGCGCCTTGCAGTACTCACCAGAGCGAGTCTCCCACTTCGTCGTTGTCTGCTGCATGCTCCATAACCTCGCCACCCTGCGCACCCAGCCAATGCCAGCAGACATTGAAGGACCAGCAGAGGAGGAGGAGGAGGAGCAGGAGGAGGAGCAGGAGGAGGAGGAGGACCAAGACGGGAGGGTCCCAGAAACTGGAAGGGCCGTCCGTCAGAGGCTGATAAGGAGTCGGTTCTAGGCCCCTCTGGCGGAATGCTTGGTGCCAATCAAAGACCAGGAATGGAACCATTTGGATAACCCAAAGCCTATGAAGGCCAGTATGAATGTAAATAGCAGACATGGCCAATGTCAATAAAATAATTTGTTTATTTTGAAAAATGTGCTTCCTTCCAACATGACAAAGCAATGGGACCAGAAAGCTTAACTAACAAACTAACACATAAGTGTCTCGCACACCCGGGAGACTATCCAAAACATTACTAACATTCAGACCAAGTGGCTCGCACACCCGGGAGACTATCCAAAACATTACTAACATTCAGATCAAGTGGCTCGCACACCCGGGAGACTATCCAAAACATTACTAACATTCAGACCAAGTGACTCGCACACCCAGGAGACTATCCAAAACATTACTAACATTCAGACCAGCATCCACGGCCTTGATTTCTAGACGTCTCAGCAGCACCTTCTACTCTTTCCCCTTTGATGGTGATCTACTTCTCTTGCGAGAACGGCCCCTTCCCTCCCTGCAGTTCCTCCGTAATGGGACCCCAGTGGCTGCATGAAGGCTGGGGGATGCCTGCTGCCTGTCCGAAAGCGCAGATGCCCCTGAGGGACGGCCTGGACGGACTCTGGGCTTGGAGGGCCCGGATGCTGACTGCTCCAACTGGGCATGGGTGGAAGCAGTCTGTCCTGCAGGTGATGGCAGCTGCAGTGGAGATGTGCCAGCGGTGGCATCAGGAATGCTGACATCCTGAGAGCGGACACCTGCTCCGTGGTCGGCCGACACACTGGCACTCTGACGGGGCAGCACCGCAGCATGCGAACCAATCGGCTGGTCCACAGATTGCTGGCCTGCTGTGGTGCTGCCAGGGCCCTGGGTAATCCTGCCTGATCCATCGAGGGTGGCAGCAGTCAGTGCTTGCGTGGCCTCAATCTGCCTCTGCATGAGGCCAGCGATTGACTGCGTGGCAGCACTCAGCACTTGCGTGGCAGGTGCCAGTGCTTCGGTGAAGCCCTGGACAGTTCTTTCCAGTGCTTCGGTCAAGCCCTGGACAGTCCTTTTCAGTGATGTACCGAAGCCCTGGACAGTCCTTTCCAGTGATGTACCGAAGCCCTGGGCACTCCTTTCCTGTGCTGCCCCGAAGCCCTGGGCACTCCTTTCCTGTGCTGCCCCGAAGTCTTGTACACTCCTCACCTGTGCTACCCCGAAGTCTTGCTCACTCCTTGCCAGTGTCTCGATGGATTCAGGCATCCTTGCCACTGCAGCCATCATCTTAGTGTGCCTGAACCGAGCCTGGGCGCTCATTTCTGTGAGGGAACGCACCTCTTCTGCACTCTGTGCAGCAGTCATCATGGCCTGACTCGCCCTCCCGCGCTTCCCTACCCCTCTTGCGTTGCTGGAGCCCGCTGGTTCCTGCAACTGGTTACTCCTCAGAGCCATCCCCCCAGCTCCCCTCCAGGGAAGCACTATCCCCAGTCTGCAGATGGGCTGGCTCGCCTGAGGGTGGTACGGATGGTCCGGCTTCCTCCTGCTCGTCGCCTCTGGAGTCAGTGTCCCTGGCAGCTTGATGGCCCGGCTCCCGAGCTGGTGATGCAGCATCTGAAAGCAGGGAGGTTGAAGAGTGGCTTTAGCGAAAGGACAGGGTGGCAGCAAGGGATGCAAGAGTGCTGCAATGCTCTGACATGGGTCCAGAGTGAAAAAGCATGCTGGTGGGGGGAACAAGTGGAAGGAGGCAGTTCAAAAAGGTGATGACCTTACCATCGCTGTGCACAATGGGGTCGGCGGCTCCAGTGGTGACAGGACCACTCATCCGGCCTCCAACAATCTGGTGGACTCTTTCCTCCAGGTCCATCAGTGTCTGCAGCTGAGGAGGGCCTCCTCCGGTACGAATCTGTTCCCTCCGGTTCCTGGCCAGCTTGACCTGCAGGAGAACGGACGGGAAGTGATGAAACATGCTGCCCTGAGTTGTCATCTCATGCCCCCCATGGTGGAACAGCCCTTACAGTATGCCCTGAGTGGTCATCTCATGCCCTCCATGGTGGAACAGCCCTTACAGTATGCCCTGAGTGGTCATCTCATGCCCCCCATGGTGGAACAGCCCTTACAGTATGCCCTGAGTGGTCATCTCATGCCCCCCATGGTGGAACAGCCGTTACAGTATGCCCTGAGTTGAATGTGCGTGTGTGTTCCCAGAAAGGGACATGGGTGCTGGCTGACAGATGGCCATTGGGGCATCGCGCACCCTCTGGCCATAAAGTCAGGTGCAGATGGAGGTGTAGTGTATGTAACCGTTCCACCTTTAAGAGAACTATTTTAAGGGTTGCACTACTTTATCTTGGCTGCGGTATACTGTAATACCGGTGGTGACCACACCAGTATATAAGTGCTGTGTAATGATTTATTGGGTAGTTCCGCCCTGACCTTCGACTAGTAAAGACCTGTTAAAAGTTACTCTTGTGGTCTGTGTAGTAATTCTCATTATAACACACAGACTTAACAGTGGCGACGAGTACGATCTTACCCTGCGGCAGAGATACATCCAAGGCAGTTTAACGGGCGTCGAGAAGAGGCATCCGCCCTCATCATTCTGCTGAGAAAAGACTCGGGTCTGCAGAGCAAAGGAAGAATTCTGACACGAAGCCTTCCATCAGCAACAGGCAGTGATCATCCCCTCTATCACGGTGGTGGGTAAGCCGATCAGCGACGAGCAGCAAGTCGGCCGCGTTGGCTGTGAAGTAGGGGAGGGAAAAACGGAGGATATAAGGGCGGAGAACTCGACCACGGCCGGGGAAAAGAGCCGGACAGAAGTCGAGGCCAGAGGCGCTGAGACTGGGGCAGCGTAAGGCACGGAAGCCGCGGTGAATGCAAACGCAGCCGGTGTGAGAGACCGGGCTACAAGCGGGCTGGGAGACGCAACAGCGTCAAGAGAGAGCTCGACCGCGACCGGTGAAAAAGGCCGGGCAGCTACCGAGGCCGCGAGGCGCAGCGACCGGGACAGCGTAAGGCGCGGGAGAAAATAGCGGGCTGGGAGACGCAACAGCGTCGGGAGAGAGCTCGACCGCGACCGGTGAAAAAGGCCGGGCAGCTACCGAGGCCGTGAGGCGCAGCGACCGGGACAGCGTAAGCGCGGGAGAATTTTTTTTTAAAAACCATGGAGAACTCAGCCGCAGCCGGGGGGGAAAGGACCGGACTGCAAGAGGGGCTGGGAGGCACAATTTGAAAACCGCTGGGGAGGGCGAACGCAGCAATACGGCAATCGCCATTACAGCCAGCGGGGGAGAAAGACGAGCGCGGGAAGCCGCCATTTTCGTAGGCGGGGGAAGAAGACGAGCGCGGGAAACCGCCATTTTGAAAAAAAAAATAAAAGAAAAATTTCTTTTTGTCTCTCAAGAAGATTGCGAGGATGCCTAAGCGTGGTAACAGCAATGATTTCGATCCCGATGTTGAAGATTGGGCCACGTATGTAGAACGCATAGAGATATATTGTAAGGCAAATAAAATATCAAATGAAGATAAAGCATTAACCTTACTAAACTCAATGGGTGCTGTGGTGTATGTGCCTTTAAGAGCAATTGTGGTGTATGTGCCTTTAAGAGCCCCAGGTGTGCGTAATGCTGGTAATTGCCACTTGGGCTATATAAGCCTGTGTATTGTGTATATCCTTTAGAACCCCCCCCCAGACTTGCTTAGTAAATACCTATGAACCAACTCCTGTCTTCAGTGTCTTTATCTACACACGGACACTACAGTGGCGACGAAGTGGAAACGGACTTACCTGCAATTCGGCAGCACCTCAAGGACATCGATTCCTCCAGCGTCCAGAAGACTCAAGGAAGTTATAGAAACTGTGGTTTCACCAGCTGTCCAAGCTGGTGGCAGGTACTGCGCTAATCCTTCCTGGGCGTCAGGCTGGGGCTCCAGCGTCGGGCTCTACAGCTGAGACAGGCAGCGAAATCGGAGGCAAGCAATAACGGACTGGGAGGGTGCACTCGGGAGACGGCCGGCGCGGCAAGCAGGTCAGCGTTTAGACCTCCGTCGGGAACGAGTCTCCAACAGTGAATAAACGGAAACCACAGTAAAACAGTGTTGTTATCGGTAGCAGCGGCGGGAAAGCGCAGGAAGCGCCATATCGTTGCTACAGAGAAAAAAAAAGGGCGCGGGAAGCGCCATATTTTTTTTTTGAAATGCCTAAGTCTGGCAATATGGATGCTTTTGATAACGAAACAGAGCCTAACTTTGGCAATATTGATGTTTTTGATAACAAGATAGAGAATTGGACCACATATGTAGAAAGAGTGGAGGTGTTTTGCACCGCAAATGGAATAGAAGATGAAAAAAAAGCTTCAGTGCTTCTGGATCTAATGGGCGCAGAAACATACAAGCTGTTACGCAACTTAATCACTCCAGCCGAACCGATGGACAAGAATTTTGAGGAGATTGTTGATACCCTACACTGCCAATTCGAGGCAGATTCTCTGCAAGACAAATTCATCTGCGATCCCCTAAGTGTAGAAACACAAAAAAAGGTATCTTCTGGAAAAGATTTAACACTGGACAAGGCTTTGAGTGCAATAGGAGCGGCAAAGATACAGCAAAGGCCACAGGACTTCGGCACCCATGAAATGACACGGGGTTTCAAGAGATGTTATCGCTGCGGCAGATTCAACCATGACCAGAGGGATTGCTGGTTCAAAGAAAAAGCATGCAGGCGATGCGGAAAGATGGGACACATTCCACGTGTATGCCGATCTGAAAATAAAAAATCCACTAACGGGAAAAGAATCAATAAGGAAAAGCACAGAAAGGTACAAATGATGACGGACAGTAGCTCCAAAGACCAGAAGAGCGATAGCGACTCCGGGAACAAGAGACTAAGCTCTCTCAAATTACATAATGTAATTGCCAATGAAGATTACCAGACCATTTGGGTTACCCTCATAATAGCAGGGTCCCCAGTTAAAATGGAGCTAGATACAGGATCAGCTCTAACCGTAATAAATCGACGAGATTACGAGAGGCTATTTTCGCATATACCTCTAAAAGACACATCCATTATCTTAAAAACATATACGGGGCAGAAAGTATACCCCAAAGGAAAAATAAAGGTGCCTGTGGTATACAACGGCAAAGAAATACAAAAGTTGTATTTATACATTCTACAAGATGGTGGTCCACCGTTGTTGGGACGTGAATGGATAAGGAAGATACGTTTAGACTGGCACTCCATTCAGGCACTGACGGTGACCAGTAAGGAAAAAAACAAGGATGACATCATACCTGAACGATTAAAAGACATCTTGGCCAACGCCAAAGAAGTGTTTCAAGAGAAACTAGGAACCTTGAAAGGCATCACCGCCTCAATAAAAGTGGAAGATGCAGCAATTCCAAAAAATTTTAAGGCAAGACCGGTGCCATACGCAATACGTCCGGCAGTCGAGGCAGAGCTGGAGAATTTGGAAAAGGCAGGCGTATTATCCAAAATAGATTGGAGCGAATGGGCAACACCCATCGTTCCAGTCATGAAAAAAGCATTGAAAAATAACTCTGAGGAACAGAGAAAAATTCGCATCTGTGGGGACTTTAAGGTGACTGTAAACCCGGTCCTTCACACGGTACAGTATCCTCTTCCGAGGATAGAAGATATTTTCGCCTCACTATCCGGAGGAAAACGTTTCACAAAAATTGACTTGGCACAGGCATATCTACAGATGGAGGTTGAGGAGACCTCTAAAAAGTATCTCACAATAAACACACACAAAGGCCTGTACCAGTACAATTGACTGGTTTTTGGAGTAGCATCAGCTCCAGCTATCTGGCAAAGAGCTATGGAGCAAGTCCTGCAAGGGATTCCGGGGACTCAGTGTTACCTAGACGACATCCTTATAACAGGAGAAAACGACAACGAGCACCTTGCCAATTTGGAGCAGGTGCTCACTAGGCTGAAAGAACGGGGCCTACGAGCAAATCGCCCCAAGTGCGAATTTTTCCAAAATCAGATATCATATTGTGGCCACATAATTAATAAGGAAGGGTTGCATAAGTCACCTGAAAAAATTGAAGCAGTTATAAAAGCCCCAGCACCTGAAAATGTTTCACAATTGAGGTCATTCCTGGGATTAATAAATTACTATCATAAATTTTTACCGAACTTATCAACTATTCTACACCCTCTTAATGATCTTCTACACACAGGAGTGATTTGGAAATGGAACAAAGACTGTAAACGTGCCTTCCATAAATGTAAAGACTTAATCACATCCGAGAAAGTTTTGGCTCATTACAACCCATCACTACCAATCAGACTGGCATGCGATGCATCCCCTTACGGCATAGGAGCGGTATTGTCCCATAGATTCCCTGATGGCTCGGAACGGCCGATAGCTTTAGCGTCACGCTCATTGAACTCAGCTGAGCGTAACTATTCCCAGATAGACAGGGAAGCACTCAGCCTGGTATGGGGAGTGAAGAAATTCAACCATTACCTACACGGACAAAAATTTACCTTGCTGACTGACCATCAACCCCTCATCTCCATATTCAACCCTAAGAAAGGTGTCCCCATTATGACGGCACAAAGACTACAGAGGTGGTCCCTTTTTCTAGGGGCAGACCAATACAACATTGAATACAAAGGGTCAAAACAGCATGGGAATGCTGACGGTTTATCGCGCCTGCCGTTGCCAACGATAGAAGAGGCACCTACAGTAGACCCAGTAGAGATATTCCACTCTACCATAGTGGAATGTCTACCAGTGACAAATTCTGCCATTGAAAGGGAGACCAGAAATGACCCTACTCTCTCACGGGTCTACGATTTAACAATGAAGGGATGGCCAGCACATGACGAACCACTGTTGCCAGCATTCTCGCAAAGAAGAGAACAGCTGTCAGTATGCCGAGGAACCTTGATGTGTGGATCCAGAGTGGTGATTCCACCCAAACTCCAGGATAAAGTGCTAAAGGAGCTTCACGAGGGGCATCTGGGTGGAGTGAAAATGAAGAACCTAGCTAGGGCGTTTGTATGGTGGCCAGGTATCGATGGAGACATCGAAGACATGACCAAGAGCTGCCTAGGATGCCAGAAGGTCCAAAATGCTCCGCCACAGGCCCCTCTACATCCATGGGAGTGGCCCTCATCTCCCTGGCAAAGGGTGCACATCGACTTTGCTGGTCCATTTATGGACTCAATGTTCTTAATCGCAGTTGATGCACACTCCAAGTGGCCGGAGGTAATAAAGATGTCCTCCACCACCACGGAAAAAACCATCACAGTATTAAGGACCATATTTGCCAGGAATGGGCTGCCGGAACAGATATGTTCTGATAATGGACCGCAATTTGTGTCCGAAGAATTCAGAAAGTTCTTAAAGAACAATGGGGTAAAGCACTACACGTCCGCCCCATACCATCCCACCACCAATGGATTGGCTGAAAGGTTTGTCCAGACCTTTAAGAAGGCCATAAAGGCCATGGGTAATGAAGACATAAAACTTCAGCACAAGGTTGGATGACTTCTTATTTGCATATAGGAATGCAACACATATGGTTACAAACCAAACTCCCGCCATGATGTTCTACAATAGAAACCTAAGATGCCGGCTGGATTTGGTCAAGCCCAACATCCGAAGGGACGTGGAGAACCGGCAGTTTCAGGGCATGAATGAAAGGCCAACTAGGGCCTTCCAGATAGGCCAACCGGTTTTGGCCCGGGACTACCGTACCGAGAAATGGCAGCCTGGAACTATCTGCACACGACTAGGACCACTGATGTATACCGTGGACATCGGAGAAAGCATAATAAGGCGCCATGCTGACCAAATCATCAAGTCATCCGAAAAGGGACAACCTACACCACCACGCTATACATCTAACGATGAAGTAGAGATACCCATATCTACCTCCGATCCGGTGATACTGGAACCCGATGAACCCGACACTGGCCTTCAAGCCGAATCAGCCTTGCCAGAAGAACCTACTACACCACCAGAAACTACTACACCCCCGAGGCGTTATCCGGACCGAGTCAGGAAGCCTCCTGAGAGACTAACTTATAATTAATTAATACAGCAATGTATATTATTTTGCATATAACATGTAATTAATAATTACTTAAAATATGATGTACTAGTTAGCTAGAAGGGGAGGAATTGTGGTGTATGTGCCTTTAAGAGCCCCAGGTGTGCGTAATGCCGGTAATTGCCACTTGGGCTATATAAGCCTGTGTATTGTGTATATCCTTTAGAACCCCCCCCAGACTTGCTTAGTAAATACCTATGAACCAACTTCAGTGTCTTTATCTACACACGGACACTACAGGTGCGAAGACATACGGGCTATTGAAGCATCTTCTATCACCAGCTAAACCGGCGGATCAGACTTTCGTTAATATTGTTGCTGTCCTGAAGAATCATTTGAACCCCACACCGCTGATGTTAGCGGAACGATTTAAATTTTATGTGAGAACGCAACTGAAAGAGGAAAGCAACGCGGAGTATTTAATTGAACTGCGTAAGTTAGCGAAATATTGTCAGTTTGGGGAAAGACTGACAGAGGCACTGAGAGACAAATTCGTGTGTGGATTGTCGAAAGAAGGAACACAAAAGCGGCTGCTTGAAGAGAATGACCTTACACTTGATAAGGCTGTCACTATTGCAGCATCGCACGAAGCCGCAGTGAGAGGCACTGCGGAAATGCAGCTGAAGGCAGCGGTACTCAGCGTAGATCAAATGGCTTTGGGTACAACGAAATGTTATCGTTGTGGAAAGACAACACATGATCAGAACCAATGCTGGTTTAAAAACCAGGAATGTAGAAAATGTGGCAAGCTTGGTCACATAGCTAAAGTATACCGGTCAGGAAAGAAGACCAGCAACAAAAAGTCACCGCAGGAAAAGTGCAGAAAGGTACATAAGGTGGCTGAGAAGAGTTCGGATGAACAGAATTCGGATTCAGACTCCAACAGCAAGGAACTGGGTAGTCTGAGAATTCACAATGTGAGTAAGGAAGCTGACCGACAAACTATCTGGGTCACACTGCAGATAGCAGGAGTCCACGTGAAGATGGAATTGGACACCGGATCGGCGTTGACGGTCATGAATAAGCAAGATTACAAAAAGTTATTCACACATATTCCCCTACGGGAGACGGAGATAGTATTGCAGACATACACGGGGCAAAAAGTATACCCCATCGGAAAGATAAAAGTCAAGGTGGTACACAAGGGCAAAGAACACCAAGGAATGGACATATATGTACTACCTGAGGGAGGTCCACCACTTCTGGGACGGGAGTGGATCAGGAAAATAAATATGGACTGGCACCCCCTAAAAGCAATGACGGTAGATTCCGGAAAAAGAAAAGATGTCAAACCTGAACGATTGTCCAGAGTACTGGATGAGGGCATATGCAGCAGTGACAGTGACAAAGCAGAGAGTGAGAACTCGGTGAAGACAATCAGCTCAGACTCTGGAACTGATGATGGTAAGACCAGCCCATGTGCAAAAGACAAGTCTAAAATGGACTTGCAGACTAATGATGGAAAAACGAAGGAGTGCATAAATGCTTCAGAAGAGAACAAAGTATCAGAACAGAATTCCACTGAACAACAACAACATAGTTTGACAGAGAATTCTGAGTCTGTCCAGTCTACAGACATGCACATTTCTGAGGAACACCGGGCTCGAACTCAACTCCATTTCAAACTACAACAACAATTAGAACAAATGATTCACCGTTTTGAGTAAGAGATGAATGCAAAGAAAAAGTCCTTTGACACGGAGTTGGAGAATCTGGGAAGACAGCAGAAGCAGCTGATTGAGAAAATGGAGCAGGAACACACAAACCGTCTGCGCGATGAGGCCAAACGAATCAAAGCTGAGCAAGAAAGGGAATATGTCAAATTCATCGATCAGTTGAAAGCTAAGAAGAATGAGCACCCTTTTGTGAGCAGTGTCAGCAGTAATAAGCCACTCAGGGAATTGGTGGCAGAGGCAAAGGCTGAAGTGATGGAGGAAATAGAAGACAATAGAGAAGAAGCAGAAGATGATGACTCATCTGAACCATTATCACCCCTACCAGGTCACGCACGTGGTCCCTCCGAACTGAGCCAAATCAGTCTGGAAGCAAAAAAACTTCCCAAGGTACTCGAGCCTTTAGAAGTCAACAATGCTGGTTCTGAAGTTACAAAAGTTCAAGCTGTTAAGTCCAGTGAAGGACCATTAGATGAGTCACCCCAGCAACGAGAACCAGAGACCCCTGAAAGGCGCCATGCTGACCAGATCATAGAGTCATCCGAAAAGGGACAACCTACACCACAACTTTATACGCCTAATGATGAAGCAGAGATACCCATAGTATCTACCTCCGATCCGGTGATACTGCAACCAGATGAACCCGACACGGGCATTCAAGCCGAATCGACCTTGCCAAAAGAACCTACTACACCACCGAGAACTACTACACCACCGAGGCGTTATCCGGACCGAGTCAGGAAGCGCAGGAGGCGCCTCCGCAGAGACTGAATCTGTGAACTGTTTTTACATGAAGTTGTGTATATATGTTATGATGTTATGTTTAATGGGGAATATATATACTGTTAAGCTAAAAAGGGAGGATTGTAGTGTATGTAACCGTTCCACCTTTAAGAGAACTATTTTAAGGGTTGCACTACTTTATCTTGGCTGCGGTATACTGTAATACCGGTGGTGACCACACCAGTATATAAGTGCTGTGTAATGATTTATTGGGCAGTTCCGCCCTGACCTTCGACTAGTAAAGACCTGTTAAAAGTTACTCTTGTGATCTGTGTAGTAATTCTCATTATAACACACAGACTTAACAGGAGGGATGAAGAAGATTGCCAAAAAGCCACTCACCCTAACGACCCGAGTGAGATTGTTGAACTTCTTCCTGCATTGCACAGGAGTTCTGGGCGCCACACTGCTGGATTTGACTATTTGCGAAACTTCCCTCCAAGCTCTGCGGTACTCATTCTGATGAGGCCTCCTGCCATTGTCAGGGTACAGCACTGCTCGCCGGCGCTCCACTGCGCCAACCAAAGCATCCAATGCCCCATCGGTAAAGCGCTCCGCTCTCTGCCTCACCCTCTCCATCTGGTCAAAGTTTGTAACGCCACAGTATGAACAGCGCCGATTTTGAGGCCTACAGGGCGATGAGTGTGGCTGCTGATCCTAAATGACCCGCCCCTTTAAGAGCTGGCCGGCGCCAGCATGTCTCGTGGTCATCGATTATTGACAGCACCTGCGCTGCGCCCGGCCGCCCAGATATTGAGTAGCGCCGCCAGGTTAGCGCCTTGGGAGTCCCATGCAGCACCTGATTTTACGCCGCAATCACCTTTAGGGGCGATGCAACCCAATATCGCTCGAGGTGGCGATGAGTTGCACCTGGCGATAGATTTTGCGTACCGCCAATTCTAGCGCCCCAAGCGGGGCTATACCCAATTTCACCCCCTATAGACTTAAGAAAAGCACTGCCTTTCTTGGTGATAAAAGAAACTGGTCAGTGCTCCTCTGGGTGTCAAGACTCATGGATATCCTAGTTGTCCATTTTTACCCAGTCACCAAGTGATTATCTCACGACTTGCATTTCTACTGTGTGCTTCACTTGTAGGAGCAATCTGCCTGGATTTTTCCTTGAGAAAAACACTTAACTTCAAACAAATAAAATGGGGCAGAGAGGCCTTCCGCCAAAACTCCAGCAACAAAAACGCTGCCATATTTTCTTGCTCGTGACCCCACTGTGGAGTGTCGACTATAGAGAGAAGAGAAGGAAGAATGTCCCTGAGCAGCCAACCCTGTCACATACAGATAAGGGAGGAGTTGTGGCCAAGTGCTCCCGGGATTTCCTTTCATTTTTAAAAATTCGTTTATGGGATGTGGGCGTCGCTGACAAGGCCAGCTTTTATTGCCCATCCCTAATTATCCTTGAGAAGGTGGTGGTGAGCTGCCTTCTTGAACCGCTGCAGTCCGTGTGGTGAAGATACTCCCACAGCGCTGTTAGGTAGGGAGTTCCAGGATTTTGACCCAGCGACGATGAAGGATCGGCGATATACTTCTAAGTCAGGATGGTGTGTGACTTGGAGGGAAACTTGGAGGTGGTGGTGTTCCTGCATTTAGTCCGTCTAGTCCTGTTAGAATTTTATAAGTTTCAATGAGATCCCCTCTCATTCTTCTAAACTCCAGCGAGTATCAGCCCAATCGACCCAATCTCTCCTCATACGTCATTCCTGCCATCCCAGGTATCAGTCTGGTGAATCTTCGCTGCACTCCCTCCATGGCAAGAACATCCTTCCTCAGATAAGGCGACCAAAACTGCACAAAATACTCAAGATGTGGTCTCACCAAGGCCCTGTACAACTGCAGCAAGACATCCTTGTTCCTGTACTCGAATCCTCTCGCTACGAAGGCCAACATACCATTTGCCGCCTTAACCGCCTGCTGCACCTGCATGCTTACCTTCAGCGACTGGTGCACAAGGACACCCAGGTCTCATTGCACTTCCCCTTCTCCCAATCTGTTGCCGTTCAGATAATAATCTGCCTTCCTGTTTTTGCCACCAAAGTGAATAACCTCGCATTTATCCACATTATACTGCATCTGCCATGCATCTGCCCAATCACCCAACCTGTCCAAATCATACTGGAGTTTCTCGGCATCCTCCTCACAGCACACACGCCCACCCAGCTTTGTGTCGTCTGCAAACTTGGAGATATTACATCTAGTTCCCTCGTCTAGATCATTAATATGTATTGTGAATAGCTGGGGTCCTAGGACCGATCCCTGCGGTACCCTACTAGTCACTGCCTGCCACTCGGAAAAAGACCCGTTTATTCCAACTCTTTGCTTCCTGTCTGCCAGCCAGTTTTCTATCCAAGTCAGTACCTTACCCCCAATACCATGTGCTTTAACTTTGCATGCTAATCTCTTATGCGGGACCTTATCGAAAGCCTTCTGAAAGTCCAAATACACCACATCCACTGATTCTCCCTTATCTATTCTACCAGTTACATCCTCAAAAAATTCCAGTTGATTAGTCAAGCACGAATTACCTTTTGTAAATCCATGTTGACTTTGTCCGATCCTGTCACTGTTTTCCAAGTGCTCTGCTATTACATCTTTTATAATGGATTCTAGCATTTTCCCCACTACCGATGTCAGGCTATAATTCCCCGTTTTCTCTCTACCACCTTTTTTGAATAGTGGGGTAACATTTGCTACCCTCTAATCCATGGGAACTGTTCCAAAGTTTATAGAATTTTGGAAGGTGACCAGCAATGCATCTACTATTTCTAGGGCCACTTCCTTAAGTACCCTAGGATGTAGATTATCAGGCCCTGGGGATTTATCGGCCTTCAATCCCGTCAATTTCCCTAACACCATTTCCCTACAAATACTGATTTCATTCAGTTCCTCCCTCTCATTAGACCCTATGTTCCCCGACATCTCTGGGAGGTTATTTGTGTCCTCCTTTGTGAAGACAGAACCAAAGTATGTAGTTAATTGGTCTGCCATTTCTTTGTTCCCATTTATAAATTCCCCTGATTCTGACTGCAAGGGACCTACGCTTGACTTCACCAATCTTTTTCTCTTCACATATCTATAGAAGCTTTTACAGTCAGTTTTTATGTTCCTTGAAAGCTTACTCTCATACTCTATTTCCCCCCTCTTAATTAATCCCTTTGTCCTCCTTTGCTGAGTCCTAAACTGCTCCCAATCCTCAGGTTTGCTGCTTTTTCTGGCCAATTTATATGTCCTCTCCTTGGATCTTATGTTATCCCTAATTTCCCTTGTTAGCCATGGTTGAGTCACCTTTTTTGTTTTATTTTTATGCCAAACAGGGATGAACAAATTCTGTAGTTCATCCATGCAATCTTTAAATGTTTGCCATTGCCTATCCACCATCAACCCTTTAAGTAACATTCCTCAATCCATCCTACCCAACTCGCGCCTCATACCATCGTAGTTTCCTTTATTTAAATTCAGGACCCTAGTTTCTGAGTCAAATCCTTCACGCTCCATCTTAATGAAGAATTCTATCATATTATGATCGCTCCGCCCCAAGGGGCCTCACACAACAAGATTGCTAATTAATCCTTTCTCATTACATAATACACAGTCTAAGATGGCCTGATCTCTAGTTGGTTCCTCGACATATTGGTCCAGGAAACCATCCTGTATACACTCCAGGAATTCCTTCTCCACAGTATTGTTAATAATTTGGTTAGCCCAATCTATATGTAGATTAAAGTCACCCATGATAACTGCTGTGCCCTTATTGCACGCATCTCTAATTTCCCATTTAATGCCATCCCCAACCTCGGCATTACTGTTTTGGGGTCTGTATACAACTCCCACTAACGTTTTCTGCCCTTTGGTATTTCTCAGCTCTACCCATACAGATTCCACGTCATCAGAGCTAATATCCTTCCTTAATCTCCTCTTTAACCAGCAATGCTACCCCACCTCCTTTTCCTTTTTGCCCGTCTTACGTGAATATTGAATAACCCTGGATGTTGAGTTCCCAGCCTTGGTCACCCTGGAGCCATGTTTCCGTAATCCCAATCATATCATATCCATTTACATCTATTTGCGCAGCTAATTCATCCACCTTATTACGAATGCTCCTCGCATTAAGACACAAAGCCTTCAGGCTTGTTTTTTTTAACACTCTTAGACCTTTTAGAATTATTATTTACTGTGGCCATGTTTGATTTAAACCCTTGACTTCTCTGCCTGCCACTTTTGCTTTTCTCCTTCCTGTCTTTTGCTTCTATCCTTGTTTCCCATTCCTCTGTCTCCCTGCACAGGTTCCCACCCCCCTGCCATTTTAGTTTAAACCCTCCCCAACAGCACTAGCAAACACTCCCCCTAGGACATTGGTTCCAGCCCTGCCCAGGCGCAAACCGTCCGGTTTGAACTGGTCCCACCTCCCCCAGAACCAGTTCCAATGTCCCAGGAACTTGAATCCCTCCCCGTTGCACTATTCCTCTAGCCACGTATTCATCTGAAATAGCCTTCTATTTCTACTCTGACTGGCACGTGGCACTGGTAGCAATCCTGAGATTACTACCTTTGAGGTCCTATTTTTTAATTTACCTCCTAACTCCCTATATTCAGCTTTTAGGACCTCGTCCCGGTTTTTACCTATATTGTTGGTACCTATATGCACCACGACAACTGGCTGCTCACCCTCCCCCTCCAGAATGCTCTGCAGCCGCTCCGAGACATCCTTGACCCTTGCACCAGGGAGGCAACATACCATCCTGGAGTCTCGTTTGCGGCCACAGAAACACCTATCTATTCCCCTTACAATAGAATCTCCTATTACTATAGCTCTCCCACTCTTCTTCCTCCTGTCCTGTGCAGCAGAACCACCCACGGTGCCAGGAAGTTGGCTGCTGCTGTCTTCCCCTGAGAAGCCACCCCCACCCAACAATATCCAAAGCGGTATATCTATTTGAGAGGGAGATGGCCACAGGGGACCCCTGCACTACCTGCCTGCGCCTACTACTCTGCCTGGAGGTCACCCATTCTCTTCCTGCCTGTGCAGCCTTTACCTGCGGTGTGACCAACTCCCTAAACGTGCTATCCATGACGTCCCCAGCATCGCGAATGCTCCAGTATGTATCCATTCGCAGCTCCAGCGCCACAATGCGGTGTGCCAGTAGCTGCAGCTGGATATACTTCCCGCACACATGGTCGTCAGAGACACAGGAAGTGTCCCTGATTTCCCACATAGTGCAGGAGGAGCATGCCTCGGGGCCGTGCTCTCCTGCCATGACTTACCCTTCAATTAATTTAAATTAACTTAAATCAAATCAATACCACCAATTACAGTACAATTAAATGATATACTCAAGGGCCCTTGGTTACTAGCACTAGAAACTATAACCACAAAAAAATTAAGACCTTCTAAACTTTATAAACTATGAACCTTAACTGTCAAACTATAGAGTAGTATAAATACTCCCTGGCCGTACTCACCCAATCAGCTGCTCCCTCCTGCCCGCATCATGTTTTGAATCGTGACGTGGCTCTGGAACGCCGCCACCGGTCTGAGATTGGTAAGCCTGTGTTAAAAAGCCCGCGAAAGTGAGTTTAAATACTCACTGGGTCTCCGGTCTCACTGCTCCCCACACCAGCCTCTGCAAAGAAAGCCCGCGAAAGTGAGTTTAAATACTCACTGGGTCTCCGGTCTCACTGCTCCCGACACCAACCAAGTGGAGAGTATTCCATCAAACTCCTTACATGTGCCTTGTAAATGGTAGAAAGGCTTTGGGGAGTCAGGAGGTGAGACACTCGCCGCAGAATACCAAACCTCTGACCTGCTGTTGTTGCCACAGTATTTATGTGGCTGATCCAGTTAAGTTTCTGGTCAATGGTAACCCCCAGGATGTTGATGGTGGGGGATTTGGCGATGGTAATGCCATTGAATGTGAAGGGGCGGTGGTTAGACTCTCGCTTGTTGGAGATAGTCATTGCCTGGCACTTGTGTGGTGCGAATGTTACCTGCCACTTATCAGCCCAAGCCTGAATGTCGTCCAGGTCTTGTTGCATGCAGGCATGGACTACTTCATTATCTGAGGAGTTGTGAATGGCACTGAACACTGTGCAGTCATCAGTGTACATCCCTATTTCTGACCTTATGTTGGAGGGAAGGTCATTGATGAAGCAGCTGAAGATGGTTGGGCCTAGGACACTGCCCTGAGGAACTCCTGCAGCGATGTCCTGGGGCTGTGATGATTGACCTTCAACCACCACAACTATCTTCCTTTGTGCTGGGTATGACTCCAATCAGTGGAGAATTTGCCCCCCCCCCCGATTCCCATTGACTTCAGTTTTACTCGGGCTCTTTCATGCCACACTCGGTCAAATGCTGCCTTGATGTTGAGGGCAGTCACTCTCGCTTCTCCTCTGGAATTCAGCTCCTTTGTCCATGTTTGGACCAAGGCTGTAATGAGGTCGGCAGCCGAGTGGTCTTACGCGGAACCCAAACTGGGCATCAGTGAGTAAGTGCCGCTTGATAGCACCGTCGATGACACCTTCCATCACTTTGCTGATGATTGAGAGTAGTCTGATGGGGCAGTAATTGGCTGGATTGGATTTGTCCTGCTTTTTGTGGACAGGACATACCTGGGCAGTTTTCCACATTGTCGGATAGATGCCAGTGTTGTAGCTGTACTGGAACATCTTGGCTAGAGGCGCGGCTAGTTCTGGAGCACAAGCCTTCAGCACGATAGCCGATATGTTATCAGGGCCCATAGCCTTTGCTGTATCCAGTGTGCTCAGCCATTTCTTGATAGCACGTGGAGTGAATCACATTGGTTGAAGACTGGCTTCTGTGATGGAGGGGACCTCAGGAGGAGGCCGATATGGATCATCCACTCGGCACTTCTGGCTGAAGGTGGTTGCAAGCACTTCAGCCTTGTCTTTTGCACTCGCGTGCTGAACTTTGCCATCATTGAGGATGGGGATATTCATGGAGCCGCCTCCTCCCGTTAGTTGTTTAATGGTCCACCACCATTCACGATTGGATGTGACAGGACTGCAGAACTTTGATCTGATCCGTTGATTGTGGGATCGCTTAGCCCTGTCTATAGCATGCTGCTTCCACTTTTTAGCATGCATGTAGTCCTGTGTTGCAGCTTCCCCAGGTTGGCACCTCATTTTTAGATATGCCTGGTGCTGCTCCTGGCATGCTCTTCTACATTCTTCATTGAACTAGGGTTGGTCCCCTGGCTTGATGGCAATGATAGAGTGAGGGATAATGCCAGGCCATGAGGTTACAGATTGTGGTGGAATACAATTCTGCTGCTGCCCCACAGCGCCTCATGGATGCCCAGTTTTGAGCTGCTAGATCTGTTCTGAAACACTCCCATTTAGCACGGTGGTAATGCCACACAACACGATGGAGGGTGTCCTCAGTGTGAAGACGGGACTTCGTCTCCACAATGGCTGTGCAATGGTCACTGCTACCAATACTGTCATGGACGGATGCATCTGCGACAGGTAGATTGGTGAGGACGAGGTCAAGTAGGGTTTTCCCTCGTGTTGGTTCTCTCACCACCTGTCGCAGGCCCAGACTACCTCTGTCCTTCAGGACTCGACGAGCTCGGTCAGTAGTGGTGCTACCGAGCCACTCTTGGTGATGGACATTGAAGTCTCCCATCCAGAGTACATTCTGTGCCCTTGCTACTCTCAGTGCTTCATCCAAGTGGTGTTCAACATGGAGGAGTACTGATTCATCAGCTGAGGGAGGGCGGTAGGTGGTAATCAGCAGGCGGTTTCCTTGCCAATGCTTGACCTGAAGCCATGAGACTTCATTGGGTCCGGAGTCAATGTAGAGGACTCCCAGGGCTATTCCTTCCCGACTGTATACCACGGTGCCGCCACCCCTGGTGGGTCTGTCCTGCCGGTGGGACAGGACATACCCAGGGATGGTGATGGAGGTGTTTGGGACATTGGCTGAAAGGTATGATTCTGTGAGTATGACTATGTCAGGCTGTTGCTTGACTAGTCTGTGGGACAGCTCTCTCAATTATGGCACAAGTCCCCAAATGTTGGTGAGGAGGACTTTGCAGGGTTGACTGGGCTGGGTGTGCCGTTACCGTGTCCGTAGCCGGTGCCGAGTGGTCTGCCCGGTTTCATTTTTATTATTTTGATTTGTAGCAGTTTGTTACAACTGAGTGGCTTGCTCGGCCATTTCAGAGGGCAGTTAAGAGTCAACCACATTGCTGTGGGTCTGGAGTCACATATAGGCCCGACCGGGTAAGGACGGCAGATTTTCTTCCCGTAAGGGCATTAGTGAATCAGATGGGTTTTTACGACAATCCGATAGTTTCATGGTTGCCATTACTGATACTAGTTTTTTTTATTCCAGATTTATTTAATTAACTGAATTTAATTTCCCCAGCTGCTATGGTGAGATTTGAACTCACGCCTCTGGATCATTAGTCCAGGCCTATTGGATTACTAGCCTAGTGACATTACCACTATGCTACCATTCCCTTAATTCTGCCCACTGACCACCACTGAAAATCATCACTACTATTCAGGTAGCAGTGCTGAGCCTGTTTAGTACCTCACAGGCAGGAAGAAATCAGGAAGGTGAAATGCCACATAGGAGTGTGATTCTCCAACACTGTCTTAGCTTATAATCACTTCCAATACTTAGAAGGTGCAGTATCTGAGCATTTAAAAATAATTTATGAAACCTGCTGAGAGCTTAAAGTGAACTGTACATAGTGAAATAATGAATTTTCCTCTGGGGATTCCATTGTTCCTGTGCTTTGAAGAGGAGGATGATGCCAACATGGATGAGGAAAGGATGGAAGCCAAGAGTGTGTAATATCATGCATGCAGGCAACCCCAACCCACAGCTATCCATGCCATGCCATAGGGTTTACAGACTACAATGGTCCATCTGGATATTTCCTATAGGCATTGCCTGAGAAAGCTGTGTTTTCCCTGACAGAGTTATGCCAGCTGTGGGATCTGGACTTGCAGCCTCATTGCACCAGGTGCACAGACAGTCTGTGAGTGTGAAGGTGACAACAGCACTTAATGTTTATGCATCCAGATGCTTCCAGGCAACAGCAATAATATTAGTCAGTCAGCAGTTCATCACTGCATTAGACAGGTCATGGATGCCCTGTTCAGGGACACCTGAGTTTATTCAGTTCCACATGGAGCCAGCAAAGCAGAGATAGAGAGCCATCAACTTCTTCCACATGGTTTGCTACTCACAAGTGCTATAAAAGCCCCGTTTGAAAGTTCCACCAACTTCATCAACAGGATTTAATTCCCTTAATGTCTAGATAGTGGTGCAAGCATCACATTCTGCATGTCAATGCATACTACCCAGGGAATAGCTAAGATTTGTTTACTCTTGGATACCGGCACTCCTCAGCCAGAGCGATATGACAGGATAACTGATAGGGGAAGACCAGGGCACCCACTTCAGCCTTGGCTGATATCTCCTTTTCAGCCTGAGGACAGAGGCCAAAAACAAGTTCAATGAGGCTTTGGGTGCTACCAGATCAAGATGGAACAGACCATTGAAATCCTTAAGTCCTGTTTTTGTTGCCTGGACAGTCATGGGAGCTCTGGAGTACACTTCAGAATTGTAGTGGCTTGCTGCATCTTCCATAATTTAGCCATTACAAAGCAGAGAAAGTGAGAGGATGAGGGTAATGGTGGTCAATCCCCTGCTCAAGGTGAAGACACCTAGGAGAGAGAGTAGGTGGGGCTGGACACCCTACTGGAACCGGCACGTGCCATCAGGCAGGAGATCATCAACATTTTTCAATAAAGAGGGTGCCTTCCACCAGCATGACAGAATAAAGTCTTTCATGATCCCTTGCCTTGCTCTCAGACAACCATTCAGTAAATCTGTAATATCTCTAATATTCTCTCTGGACGAGGACAGTAACAAACATGAATTACCATATACAAGAGTTAACAGGAGGCGTCATTGGAAAAAATATATAAATAAACCAAATTGCCAGATATGTACATGTTTACTACCATCTTGTCCCTTCATTATGCCCTACTACTGTTGCTATTTCTTAGCACCGTGACTACCCTTTGTACCAAAAACTCCTCACTCATGACTCTAACCTCTTACACCTATGTGATGCAACCTCAGTGTCAGGAGGTTATGAGTTTTGTAACTGGGATTGTACCGATTTAGTCCTGAAGAACTGAGATGGTGTCTCAATTACGTAATGTTCTTGCAGGACCTGCTTGCGGTATCACATTGCTGGTGCATACAATTTCTACCAGACCAGAAGCTGTCTTCTATGCTGGCATTGAAGGTGACTGCATTATGCATGTGCACTGTCACTGCGACATCTGCGACCACTCCTTGGGCATAGGCTCAGTTATGCTAATGGTCTACATGAGAGCGGGTTGACTAGCCCCAATTAAGTCCTGAGGAGGGGCTCATCTTCAAGGTATCTATGGAAGCAGTTATTTCTACCACTGGTGTCAGCTTTGGCTCAGTGATAGCACTCTCATCTCTAAGTCCGAAGGTTATGGGTTCAAGCACTACTCCAGACACTTGAGGTCATAATCCAGGCTGATACTTCAGTGCAGTTCTGAGGGAGTGCTGTACTGTTGGGCCTTTTGGATGAGATGTTAAACTGAGGCCACATCTGCCCTCTAAAGCGGACATAAAAGATCTCATGCTGGGGAATAGATAGGCGTTTCTGCGGCCGCAAGCAAGACTCCAGGATGGCGTGTTGCCTCCCTAGTGCAAGGGTCAAGGATGTCTCGGAGCGGCTGCAGAACATCTTGGAAGGGGAGAGTGAACAGCCAGTTGTCGTGGTGCATATAGGTACCAACGATATAGGTAAAAACCGGGATGAGGTCCTAAAAGCTGAATATAGGGAGTTAGGAGGTAAATTAAAAAATAGGACCTCAAAGGTAGTAATCTCAGGATTGCTACCAGTGCCACGTGCCAGTCAGAGTAGAAATAGAAGGATATTTCAGATGAATACGTGGCTAGAGGAATAGTGCAACGGGGAGGGATTCAAGTTCCTGGGACATTGGAACTGGTTCTGGGGGAGGTGGGACCAGTTCAAACCGGACGGTTTGCACCTGGGCAGGGCTGGAACCAATGTCCTAGGGGGAGTGTTTGCTAGTGCTGTTGGGGAGAGTTTAAACTAAAATGGCCGGGGGTTGGGAACCTGAGCAGGGAGACAGAGGAAAGGGAAACAAGGATAAAAGCAAAAGTTAGGAAGGAGAAAAACAAAAGTGGCAGTCAGAGAAATCAACGGTTTAAATCAAACATGGCCACAGTAACTAATAATTCTAATAGGTCTAAGAGCGTTAAAAAAACAAGCCTGAAGGCTTATGTCTTAATGCGAGGAGCATTCGTAATAAGGTGGATGAATTAGCTGCGCAAATAGAGGTAAACGAATATGATTTGGTTGGGATTACGGAAACGTGGCTCAAGGATGGCCAAGGCTGGGAACTCAACATCCAGGGGTATTCGATATTCAGAAAAGATAGGAAAAAAGGAAAGGGAGGTGGGGAATAGATAGGCGTGAGATCTTTTATGTCCACCTCAGAGGGCAGATGTGGCCTCAGTTTAACATCTCATCCAAAAGGCCCAACAGTACAGCACTCCCTCATTACTGGTTAAAGAAGGGATTAACACAATTGTAAGGAAGGATATTAGCTCTGATGATGTGGAATCTGTATGGGTAGAATTGAGAAATACCAAGGGGCAGAAAATGTTAGTGGGAGTGATATATAGACCTCCAAACAGTAAGGCGGAGGTTGGGGATGGCATTAAAAGGGAAATTAAAGAAGTGTGCAATAAGGGCACAGCAGTCATCATGGGTGACTTTAATCTACATATAGATTGCGCTAACCAAATTAGTAACAATAATGTGGAGGAGGAATTCCTAGAGTGTTTACGGGATGGTTTCCTGGACCAATATGTCGAGGAACCAACCAGAGATCAGGCCATCTTAGACTGGGTATTATGTAATGAGAAAGGATTAATTAGCAATCTTGTTGTACGAGGCCCCTTGGGTCGGAGCGATCATAATATGATCGAATTTTTCATTAAGATGGAGAATGAAGTAGTTGACTCAGAGACTAGGGTCCTCAATTTAAATAAAGGAAACTACGATGGTCTGAGGCGCGAGTTGGGTAGGATTGATTGGGGAATGTCACTCAAAGGGTTGACGGTGGATAGGCAATGGCAAACATTCAAAGACTGCATGGATGAACTACAGAATTTGTTCATCCCAGTTTGGCATAAAAATAAAACAAAAAAGGTGACTCAACTGTGGCTAACAAGGGAAAATAGGGATAGCATAAGATCCAAGGAGAGGACATATAAATTGGCCAGAAAAAGCAATAATCCTGAGGATTGGAAGCAGTTTAGGATTCAACAAAGGAGGACAAAGGGATTAATTAAGAAGGGGAAAATAGAATATGAGAGTAAGCTTGCAGGGAACATAAAAACTGACTGTAAAAGCTTTTATAGATATGCGAAGAGAAAAAGATTGGTGAAGTCAAGCGTAGGTCCCTTGCAGTCAGAATCAGGGGAATTTATAATGGGGAACAAAGAAATGGCAGACCAACTAAATACATATTTTGGTTCTGTCTTCACAAAGGAGGACACAAATAACCTCCCAGAGATGCCAGGGAACATAGGGTCTGATGAAAGGGAGGAACTGAAAGAAATCAGTATTTGTAAGGAAATGGTGTTAGGGAAATTGATGGGATTGAAGGCCGATAAATCCCCCAGGGCCTGATAATCTACATCCTAGGGTACTTAAGGAAGTGGCCCTAGAAATAGTAGATGCATTGCTGATCATCTTCCAACATTCGATGGAATCTGGAACAGTACCCATGGATTGGAGGGTAGCTGATGTTACCCCACTATTCAAAAATGGTGGTAGAGAGAAAACGGGGAATTACAGACCGGTAAGCCTGACATTGGTAGTGGGGAAAATGCTAGAGTCCATTATAAAAGATGTAATAGCAGAGCACTTGGAAAACAGTGACAGGATCGGACAAAGTCAACATGGATTCACAAAAGGTAAATCGTGCTTGACTAATCTACTGGAATTTTTTGAGGATGTAACTGGTAAAATAGATAAGGGAGAACCAGTGGATGTGGTGTATCTGGACTTTCAGAAGGCCTTCGATAAGGTCCCGCATAAGAGATTAGCGTGTAAAGTTAAGGCACATGGGATTGGGGGCAAGGTATTGACTTGGATAGAGAACTGGTTGGCAGACAGAAAGCAAAGAGTTGGAATAAACGGGTCTTTTTCCGAATGGCAGGCAGTGACTAGTGGGGTACCGCAGGGATCGGTCCTTGGACCCCAGCTATTCACAATATATATAAATGATCTGGACAAGGGAAGTAGATGTAATATCTCCAAGTTTGCAGACGACACAAAGCTGGGTGGGCGTGTGTGCTGTGAGGAGGATGTCGAGAAACTCCAGTATGATTTGGACAGGTTGGATGATTGGGCAGAAACATGGCAGATGCAATATAACGTGGATAAATGTGAGGTTATCCACTTTGGTGGCAAAAACAGGAAGGCAGATTATTATCTAAATGGCAATAGATTGGGAGAAGGGGAACTGCAACGAGACCTGGGTGTCCTTGTGCACCAGTCGCTGAAGGTAAACATGCAGGTGCAGCAGGCGGTTAAGAAGGCAAGTGGTATGTTGGCCTTCGTAGCGAGAGGGTTTGAGTACAGGAACAAGGATGTCTTGCTGCAGTTGTACAGGGCCTTGGTGAGACCACACTTTGAGTATTGTGTGCAGTTTTGGTCGCCTTATCTGAGGAAGGTTGTTCTTGCCATGGAAGGAGTTCAGCGAAGATTCACCAGGCTGATACCTGGGATGGCAGGAATGACGTATGAGGAGAGATTGGGTCGATTGGGCTTGTACTCGCTGGAGTTTAGAAGAATGAGAGGTGATCTCATTGAAACTTATAAAATTCTGACAGAACTGGACAGACTAGATGCAGGAAGGATGTTCCCGATGGTTGGGGAGTCCAGAACCAGGGGACACAGTGTAAGGATAAAGGGTAGGCCATTTAGGACATAGAAACAGAGAAACATAGAAGATAGGAGCAGGAGTAGGCCATTCGGCCCCTCGAGCCTGCTCCGCCATTCAATGTGATCATGGCTGATTATCCAAATTCAGTACCCCATCCCTGCTTTCTCCCCATACCCCTTGATCCCTTTAGCCTTAAGAAATATATTCAACTCCTTCTTGAATATATTTAATGAATTGGCCTCTACTGCCTTCTGTGGTAGAGAATTCCACAGGTTCACCACTCTCTGGGTGAAGAAATTCCTCCTCATTTCTGTCCTAAATGGCATACCCTTTATCCTTAGCCCTAGGGATTTATCGGCCTTCAGTCCCATCAATTTCCTTAACACCATTTCCTTACAAATACTGATTTCTTTCAGTTCTTCCCCTTCATCAGACCCTATGTTCCCCGACATCTCTGGGAGGTTATTTGTGTCCTCCTTTGTGAAGACAGAACCAAAATATGTATTTAATTGGTCTGCCATTTCTTTGTTACCCATTATAAATTCCCCTGATTCTGACTGCAAGGGACCTACGTTTGACTTCACCAATCTTTTTCTCTTCACATATCTATAAAAGCTTTTACAGTCAGTTTTTATGTTCCCAGCAAGCTTACTCTCATATTCTATTTTCCCCCTTCTTAATTAATCCCTTTGTCCTCCTTTGTTGAATCCTAAACTGCTCCCAATCCTCAGGTTTACTGCTTTTTCTGGCCAATTTATATGTCCTCTCCTTGGATCTTATGCTATCCTTAATTTCCCTTGTTAGCCACGGTTGAGTCACCTTTTTTGTTTTATTTTTATGCCAAACTGGGATGAACAATTTCTGTAGTTCATCCATGCAGTCTTTGAATGCTTGCCATTGCCTATCCACCGTCAACCCTTTGAGTGACATTCCCCAATCAATCCTACCCAACCCGACAGAAATGAGGAGGATTTTCTTCACCCAGAGAGTGGTGAACCTGTGGAATTCTCTACCACAGAAGGCGGTGGAGGCCAGTTCATTAAATATATTCAAGAAGGAGTTGGATATATTTCTTAAGGCTAAAGGGATCAAGGGGTATGGGGAATAAGCAGGGACCGGGTACTGAATTTGGATGATCAGCCATGATCGCATTGAATAGCAGAGCAGGCTCGAGGGGCCAAATGGCCTACTCCTGCTCCTATCTTCTATGTTTCTATGTTACTATTCAAAGAATAGCTGGGGTGTTACCCTGGCCAATATTCATCCCTCCACCAACATCACTAGAAACAGATCATGTGATAATTTATCTCACTGCTATTTGTTGAACCTCACTGTGTGCAAATTGACTGGTTTGCCTAGATCACAACACTGACTACATCTCAAAAATACTTCATTATCTGTGAAGCACTTTGGAACATCCTGCATTTGTGAAAGGCATAATATAAATGCGATGCTTTCTTTTCACTCTGGAAATAATAACTGACCTTAGGGCTTCTTCCTGACATCTTGAGGCTACATAACTATCCTGGACTGCCACAGTCACCAGAGTGTTCCTCACGTGATACAGAAGGGATTATTACTAGTCCTAGCCCCTTTAGGGCTACCCCAGATCAGGCGTATTCCCCAGACGTTCACTTTCAACTAAAGTTTGAGTTAGCCGAATCCTAAAGACGCTTAATTGGGTCTAAAGGTCCAGACTCTCTCTCCCTAAAGGAAAGGAACAACCTAAAAATGTTACCGTCCTCCAGATAGCACTTTTAATAAGTTTAGCTAGACTGTAACCTTCCGGATATTATGAGGGTCTGGAAAACTCCCCCAGAATTCTGCAACTCCTCAGCAAAGAGTGTACAGAGATTGAGTTCACGAGTTTGATACAGAAGTACTATGTGAGACACAATCCGTAAGACAAAGGTCCTCTACCAAACTGCCCCCGCCACACAGTACTGCCCCCCGATGATCAAAATCCATGACAAGGCCTTGGACAATGTGGACCACTTTCCATACCTCGGGAGCCTACTGTCAACAAGGGCAAACGTCGATGACAAAGTCCAACACCACCTTCAGTGTGCCAGTGCAGCCTTCAGTCGCCTTCGGAAGAGAGTGTTTGAAGACCAGGACCTCAAACCCGGCACTAAGCTCATGGTCTACAGAGCAGTAGTAATACCCGCCCTCCTGTATGCCTCAGAGACATGGACCATGTACAGCAGGCACCTCAAAGCACTGGAGAGGTACCACCAACACTGCCTCTGCAAGATCCTGCAAATCCATTGGCAGGATAGGCGCACCAACGTCAGTGTTCTTGCTCAGGCCAACATCCCCAGCATCGAAGCTTTGACCACCCTCGATCAGCTCTGATGGATGGGTCACATCGTCCGCATGCCCGATACGAGACTCTCAAAACAAACGCTCTACTCGGAGCTCTGACACGGCAAGAGAGCCCCAGGTGGGCAGAGGAAACCCTTCAAGGACACCCTCAAAGCCTCCTTGAAAAAGTGCAACCTCCCCACCGACACCTGGGAATCCCTGGTCCAAGACCGTACAAAGTGGAGGAGAAGCATCCGGGAAGGCGCCGAATCCCTCGAGTCTCTTCGCCGGGAGCAAGCGGAAACCAAGTGTAAACAGCGGAAGGAGCGCACGTCAACCCAAGCACCCCACCCACCTGCCCCTTCAACCACCATCTGCCCCACCTGGGACAGAGACTGTAGGTCCCGCATTAGACTCATCAGTCACCTGAGAATTCATTTTTAATGTGGAAGCAAGTAATCTTCGGTTCCGAGGGACTGCCTAAGAAGAATGTGAGACAATTCTAAAAATATATAGACTTATTAAAGAACCGACATGTAATTACAGTAGGTGTTTCAATTGCAACATTAACAGTTCCAAATACAAAAATCTTACAATTCTATTATCAGAGATCCTTATTCTCAAATCTTAACTTCGTTACATTTTTACATTTCTTAGTTTATTCCAGGATATCCACCAAAATCAAATACCTTTGATACCTTTGATCCCCGAGATACAAAGAGTTGAAGACTTACAGAGCTTGCCTCTGAAGCCTGAGAATCACTTTGCCCCTTACAGCGAATCTGTCTTCCCATTTGAAAGTTCAATTTTTATACTCTTTCTCAGTGGTATATCCTTTGAAGTTTTCTGTTGATGTAAGTTAATTATCTCTAGTCATTATTCTGTTGACTTCGGCTATTCTTACAGTCAGTTCAGCTGGTAGCATTAAGAATTATGTCTCCTGTGTAGGTGTCTCAAGCTTAACACAAAAACAATGTGATGGCTGGTGCATCTATTTGATGTCATTCTTACCAAGATCTTCTGTTTGTATCTTTTAACAACGTGTAAATTAAAAACACCTCAACCGGGTGCACCATTGTCTTCTTAATTACCTCAACTGGTTGTAACACAGACTCGTGTCTCCGTGTTTCATTTGATGTCATTTTTACGAAGGCATATGTTTCTTTATCTTTATGTGATTCTTTCCAAAATGTTGGTTTAAGACACTTTAACAGGGTATACCATTGTGTTCTTTCCAAAACTTCAGACTTTCAGGAACCTCCAACCTCCTGCTTCAATAAGGCTATTGATTCAGTGTCAACAACTTATCTTATCTCAATAGCTTGTATGCTGTTTACAGCTTCTCCATTGTTAGGTTTTTAGATTTTCAAGCCATGTCATGTTTTAATCAGAATTCTTTCGTAGAATGGTGTATTTTTCTGAATATGGCTTATTCTTTCACAATGCCATGTCTCCTGCAGTGCGTTGCCAATGTGGGTTACAAACTTCTCCAACTTATCCCCCATATACAACATGGGGGTGAGTTGCTGCACAGCCTGCACATGCGATGTATGTTTGCAAATCATAGATCTTTTAAAGATTGAGCCCCTGAGATCTTGATCCTTAGGCTCCTGAACCAAGTACTGTCATTTCTGCCCCTTCCTGGAGAGAGGGTGGTTTCCTCATCATACCCTCTGTGCTCCTCCTGCTCACTGATGTTCTGTGATTCACTCAGTGATATACCCTCTGTCTCAGTAGTGCCCACCAACCAAGTGGATGTACCTGGGCTGGTGCTTAAATAAATCAGGTGCCATGATGGAGTGGGCGAATCCGGTGGAGGAATGGCTCCTCTGGTGTCAGGCTGCTTGTCAAATGATTCTTTCTGTAAGCATTCCGCATCTTTGAGGGACACAAAGGACATCATTTTAGGAGGATGTGATCTGAGCTGTTCTGTACACGATCTATGCCTAGACCTCTACCACATCCTTCTCCACCAACGGGGGGGGGGGGGGCGGGGGCGGGGGGGGGGGCGGGCGGGCGCCACTGAGCAGGGTGTCTGCCTATCACTTGGAACCTTCCATTGACCTCAAGCAATCGGCCTGACAACTTAATGCTGCATAGTGAAACCAGCTTGTCAGTGCCATGCTAACTTTTATCCCTTTCCCATTTTTCTAGGTCCTTCTCAGCACCTGGGCCTGGATGAGGATTCAGAGGCGGATATTTCTCCAGAAGAAGCACTGTCACCTGTTCCATCCTTCCCAAGCACCATCGCAGAGATTGGCCCGCCAGTTCGAATGGAGAGTGAGTTAGAGGGATCAACACTTGGTGCAGCACTCAGCACGAGTGAGCAGGTGCAGGGAGTAGTGGAAAGAACAGCCCAGGAGACGGCTCGCCAAAAGCAAGCTCGGCTAACAACTGAGACTAGCAGAAATGGTTTACATTGGAGCCAAAGACTGAAGAAGCTTTGAGCACATTACTGAAACTATCTGGACAGAGCTGCATTTGCCTCTGACAGCTTGAGGGTCTGTGAGACCACAGGGATATTTTTACGAACATATGAAATTGACGGGTAGGAAAATACCAACTGGTCCATCAAGCCTGCCCCATGCCTCATGATGGCTGGAGCATCATGACTAGCAACTTCCCCCTCCCCCGCTCCCCCCCCCCCCCTCCCCCTGCAGACATGTAATCTCCTGCGAGAGGCAAAAAAGCCCAGGGCCACTAAGGGAACAAATACTCTGGAAAATTCCTCTCTGTTTTTCCTCCCACCCACAGTGAAAAGTTCCAGGTATAGAATTCATAGAAACTTAGAAACATAGAAGATAGGAGCAGGAGTAGGCCATTCGGCCCCTCGAGCCTGCTCCGCCATTCAATTCGATCATGGCTGATCATCCAAATTCAGTACCCTGTCCCTGCTTTCACCCCATACCCCTTGATCCCATTAGCCTTAATTCCCACTGGGCAGTCCTTTATTTGTAATTATAATGGAGAAGGAGGAGGAGCAGTAAAGGAAGGAGGAAAGGAGAGTGAGGCAGAATATGAGGAGGATGCATCCTGCACGATGTTACCCACCCCAGAGAATTTGCAGGCCACATGGAGAGTGAGGATCATTTCAACAAAGGCAAAAGGGGAGCTGTGCCAGCTACTATATGAAGACATACTACTGAGATAATCTCAGGTGGCCAAGCCTGTGGCCGTGAATGTTGCAACCGCACTTAACTTTTATGCCAGAGGCTGATTTCAGACAGCTACGGGGGTTCTGTGCAATATCACCCAGGATGCCATTCCATTTGTCAGGTAACTGACACCCTTTTTAAGATAGCTGTGGAATTGATCAGTTTGGCATGCGAGCAAGGCAGCAGCATGATGGGGCCATCCAGTTTTGTCATGTTGTTGGATGAGCCAAAATGCAGGGTGCAAATGGAGGGTACCCACATACCATTGCATGTTCCTACCATTAGCTCCTTCATTTTTCTTAACAGAAAGGAGTACCACTCACTGAATGCTCAGATTGTGTGTGACCAGATTCAAAGAATCCTTCATGTGAATGCCAGATTTGCTGCAAGCTGTTGTGATGCATTCATTCTCAGGAATTTTGCCCCCCATGAGCTCTTCAAGGAAGATAGTCAAGTGAAAGGATCGCTTATGGATGACAAAGCATAATCCTGCTGCCATTGGTACTGACCCCTCAAAGAGTTGCAAGAACAGCAGCTGTGGAGCACTACAACTTGGCACATGCCTCTAACAGAGTGATCTTTGAGAGGACCATCTGGGTCTCAAAGGGATGCTTTTGCTGCCTTAATATATGAAGCACAACTTTACCATCCAAAAAGACATAGGGATTCTTGGGGAAGTGACCCTACCTGCTTTACAAGCAGATCTGCATGGAACAGAGCATCAGGAGGAATGTAATTCAGAGGACTCCTCAGTGACAATTGCAAGGGGCGTTTGAACTCAATTTATCAATGAAACATTCTCATCTGTTTAAACACAGGCTACCTTTTTCATTACCATTACTCCTTTTCCTCACCCTCACATAAATTACAACTCTTTCAACCCAGTACCCATCCTAGAACATCACATCAGTCCCCTTTGGCCCTATATGACAATGCAAGTTTAAATCAGCTGATTGAATAAGTGACCACAAAGTAAGTGCATATTCTGTTTTATTACAAGCAATTCAAAAGTGAACATAAGCCATTCTACTCTTTCATCATGCCGCACTTACCCTAGGTGTCAAAACATGCCTTGCATTCTCCTGTTTTAGTGCTTCTCTTAGGTGCAACCTGAGGGCAATGTCACGAGAGGTGATTGCCTGCTCTTGTGGTAAAAGAGGTTCATGGGACTAGGATGTCCGTTCTCATGGCAGCTTGCTCCTGGAAGGGAGCCCCTGTTGGCTGCATCTCTGGAGCTTCTACCTGGGCAGCTTAGTGTCACCTCACATGTGCCACTTGCGTGGTGCTCTGAGGGGTAAGGCTAGATGCCTGCATAGTGCACTGTCCTGAGAAATGGCAGCCTCATGCATATCGTCTCCAACCTTCACCATTCTACTGAGCCCTGGATCTGTGTGTCCACTGATCAGTAGGCTGTGTGGTCTAATGACAGCTATCAGGTCCTAAGAAACAGCGGCCTGCATGCTGCCCCCATTATCTAAAAGCCAGTATGAAGGGTGTCTATTCGGTTCCCTACTGATACCAGGTCAGCAGTCAGAGATTCCACAGAGGTGGAGTCATTGACTGGTTTCTGGCTACTTCTGAGGTTGGGAAGATCTTGCACATTGCTGTGTTAATTCCTGAAAAAAAGAAAAGGCTTCCATGTTGTTACTACAAACGAGGGCTGTGAACTCCAGAATCACAGCAATCAGTTATCACACATCCGTGCAGACTGACGTAGGTGTGTTGTTCCTTGAACATCCTTCTTTTCAGGTGAATACACAGGAATTCTGGGTCCCACAACTCCAAAGCCATGGGCAGTTTTAACCAAAGCCTCCACTGGGAAGGTGACATATCCTCACCCACTCCTCTAGCTCCCTCATGCTCTGAATTGCACAATGTCATTTCCTCACTAACACTATCTAATCCCCCACAGGCGACAGATTCCGAGCTGGTGCTTGGGAGTGAGAAAGCAAGTGACTCGGAAGGACTTCAGGGTGTTCAGGCAGAGGAACATGGAGCAAGAGGTTGCTCCAGGGATTCCTGTGTGGCCTGATCCTCATCATCCTATTTCTCATCATCATCATCCTCTTTCTCATCATCTCTGTCTTCATCATAGTCGACGAAGAAATTTCTGCCTTCCTGTTCTTCCTTCTTATTATCATCTTCCTCTTCACAATTCTTAGCTCTCCGTTGCTGTGATGATTCTGCAGAAAAAGAGTATCAGCTAAGAATGGGTAAGCATTAAACACTTGGACTAGGGAGATAGAGAAGGGTGTAGAAGCTCCTGTGTGACTACCAGGTCACAGGAATGCCACAGCAACTGTCTAGGTGTGCTCTACTAACATGCAGCCGACACTGTCCCACGGATTTTACCATCAATCACTGCTAGAACACCATGCCTCCCCAGTATCTCTATGGCCTGCTCCTCCTAAAAGGTGAACTCTCTAATATCCAGGATCTCCCCTTATCTTTCACAAGCATTGTGCACAGGTACCCTGTAACAAACTTGAGTGCATTCGGTTTTGGCTAGCATTTGAGGGATACCACCCAGGTGACATCAGAGAACTAAAGTTATAGATCTGGTGGTATCATCCTGTTAAAGTGTAGGAAGGAGTTTTTAGATTCTGCATACAAGTAATTGATGTTAGGAGCGATGGCAACAACTATTGTAAGATACTGAGTTAGTGAACCTCTCCAGTGCAGTAGGAAGGGTTACTTGTGAAGCTATTAATTTCAGAATGTCAGCTGTGTGTTGGGGCCCATGGTGCTAAAGGAAAAAAGAGACAGCCATCAGTGTGTTACTTAGCTTGTCTTCGTCAAGTCATTGAACGTTTTCCAGCACTGGTCTGCCATCCTGGGGTGAGAGGTGTCACTCGGTGCCACTGCCACCTCTATCCACATGGCACAGAAGACCCTTTTCTAAGGCTTCCTTCCATGAGCACCTAGCAATCTCTCTCTTTTGCTGCATTTCGTACAGGCGTATCTGTAGGCTGGATTGGTAAAATCATGTGCTCTTCTTTTCTGCTTCTTTGCAATGCCTTGCTCACATCTTTGGATATCTCTGCCAGGTTCTCCACTTGAAGATATTTTTTAATCGTGCCACAGAATCTCACATGAGCCATCTATGACATATACCTGACAGTTACCTCAGTCTTATAATACGTTGAGTACTTAGCAGCTCCACCCCCAGACAGCAATTTTCATCCCTTCCAGTCTTTTTAAAGGCCTGCCATACAAATTTCCACACCTCCTAGCACAGTACTCACATGTTACATGGGAGTTGCACTACTGAGATGCCAGTGAGTATTTAGCTGTCCTCGTGGTCTCTGCCAGGGTCACCACTGCATGCAATGGGTGGGTGGAATTCCTCCTCCGCGACCCAACACTGGTGTAAATGATCCCGTGAATTTTCGGGGCCTTTCTATTTCTACTTCTGGTGGCAATATTTACATTGCCATTTTGTCAGCTCTGCCTCTAGAGGTGCTCACAGTAACCACCTCTTTTGTTCAATCTTGAACCCTCAGGAGGCAGCAGATTTATGTAATTTACTGTACTGCTACCAAAGTTGGCGCAGCAATGTAAACCAAATGTAGTATTAGACTCTCCTCGTATTCAAGCACCACGCTCCCTTGCTCCATGATTATTCTGGCCCCTCATTCATACTTCTTACCATTTCAAATATATGTGCCATGACAAAGATAACTTAATAGTTGTAACCAAAGCGATGACAATGCTGACCTCGAAGAAAGCTGCACACAAAGATCTTGCGATCTCTGTGGTGAAAACTTTAGCTTTCTCGATCTTAATTTGATTGTAGCGCTGTCAAAAGGGGACAAAAGCGTACAGCAGCAGTGATGTCATCAAGCTGTCTAAGCAGCCAATCACATTGAAGAATTCTCACAGACAGCAAACCAGGAAATAAAAAGCACTGATCATTTCACTTTTTAAAATTTTTACAGAGAGCGAAATAAAGATTGGGATATATACATGGTGTTAAGGTAGAAGCTGAAATATCATAAACAAATGTTAAAAAAATTAAAATATATATTTTTTGTTATTTTAAAAATCTAGTCATTTCTATCATAATGGAGAAATTTGACATTCCACAAATATAAAATTAGTTTTTCAGCACCTGAACGGTTGTTCAGCAGACAATACGTCTTTAAAACCCCAGTTACACCTATTACAACAAGGCCTAACTTTTTATGGGGTGTTTAACAGTGATATTAGAGTGGAAAAACTTAAGCTTTCGTCATGCACTGAATCTTGAAGTTACGGTCAGTTTCAGAGGGGTAATGACGGCGATAACTGACAGTTTTGCCATCACTACCACCACAAAATGCGGGCTAATATTATTAACTTTAGTTATTGTCTGTGATCCGCTTGACTGTAAAACCACCACAACGCTGATGCAGAACAATGACAGTTTGAGACATAATGAAGTTGTGAAAATATCAGACAATTTCCAACAATTCTTCCCAATGTGAACATTCTATGGTGTGTTGATAGTTTTTGTTTACACCAGTTAAAACATTACAAATCAATATGAATTTTCTGTTACCAGTTCCCTGTAGCTTCACATTACTCCTGTATGTGTTTCTAATGCGAAGTAGTAAACTAGATTTTGTGTTATGTTTTCCCATGCAGTGGAATAAAATGTCTGAGAAACTGAGGCAGTGCAGGGAGGACCTAGCAGCAGCTCTGGACCGAGCTCTGGAGGACAACATTGTATCTCCTGTGTTCTCTTCAGACCCCGAGTGGCTTGAATCAGCAAGGTTACTGCAACCAAACACTGGTGCATTCATTAACCATCCCATTGCTAGAATGTATCCATCTTTCAATTCTCCACATCTCACCCAGCCAGTTCTGCAAGTATTGCCTGAGAGAGGACCATATTATTGTGTGCCTGCAGAAATTGCCTTGATGGATTGCAATAATATTTCATTTAAAGTAAAGCGGCTTGTTTTTGGAAACACAGAAAGCTTTGATGTGAATGCCACTGTTCCAGTGCCTGATGGTCCCTTTGAGAATGGTTGTGAGAACACACATAACTTTACACAAGAATACATCAGGTACTGAATAACTAAGCTAGGAATTGTGTAAGTTTCCAACACCGATTATACAACTTCCCTTTAAATAGTGCTCCTCACGTGCAGGAAGACGTCTCAAAGCACTTTACAATACAGAGGAAAAGGACATAATGGGGAAAGGGCAAACAATAGAGAGGCTAGGATAGGAAATGGAAGGCACCACCAAGAGGAGGTTTTTGAAAGGCAGGAGGGAGGCAACAAGGTGGAGGGAACTGGGTAGACTAAGGTAGAGATTTCCAGTGGGCACAATTGTAGTAAATAAATAGTTGTCACAGGTGGAGTGGAAGGACAAGAGGTGAGAAACCCTGTATTAGACAATCATAGGGTGTGTGCAGCAACCATAAGGCAAGAGGAGGAGATTGTAAAGGTTCGGTGAGGTGAGGCCATGAAGAGATTTGAAAACAAGGGCAATTTTGACATCAACATGCTGAGGTATGAGGAGTCTTATAGGGCTTGGAAAGTACAGGGTGCTGGAAATGTGGGACTTTTCTGTCCGTAAGTTCAGATTCTGTGTTGTTTTGTAGGAGTTGATCGTCTCAAGAATTGAGGTGGGGAGGTGAGATAGGAAAGCATTAGAGAAGTCAAACCTTGAAGTGATGATGGCATGGACTAAGGTTTCAGCACTGGAAGGGGAAGATGTAGGCAATGTGGTGGAGATAAAATAAAGCAGCCTTGGTAATGGAGGAGATGAGTACAGGGAGCTGAGTACGGAGTCAAGCACAGCACCAAGGTTCCACACCTGACTCAGCATGAGATGGTCATTAGGAAGGTTGATAGAGTCAAGGCCAAGAACACAGAGGTGTTGACAAGAGCCAAATAGGATGTCCCTGGTTTTGCTGAGGAAGTTTTGGCTCATGCAAGTCCTGATATCAGACAGGCAATTTGAAAGTATGGCAACAACCTTTAGGTTGATGGAGGAGGCAGCAAAGTAGAGCTGGAGGTCATCAGCATAAATGTGGAAGCTGAATCCATATTTGCAGATAATGCCTCTGAAGGCTAGCATGTATAAGAACATAAGAAATAGGAGCAGGAGTAGGCCAATCGGCCCCTTGAGCCTGCTCCACCATTCAATAAGATCATGGCTGATCTGATCCTAACCTCAAATATACTATCACTCTCCATCCCACCCGAACCCATGTGATCTCCCAGGAGAGGCGAAAAACCAGATTTTTAAAAAACCCAATGGCCAATTTCGGAGAAAAAATCTGGGAAATTCCTCTCCGACCCATCTAGGCGATCGAAACTCGTCCAGGAGATCACTCTGTCCCTATATTTTCTACAGTACTTACCTTCTGTAAAGGCGATCTCCACCCCAGCCAGGAACAGCAATAAAACCATCTCCTGAAATCTAACAGAATTAGAACACAAGAAGTAGGAGCAGAACCAGGCTACACGGCCCCTGGGCCCGCTCCACTACCCACAGGGCCACGACCATTCCGAACCTAGACTCATGTCCAAATTCCTGCTCGCTCCCCGTAACCCTTAATTCCCTTTACTTCTAGGAAACTATCTATTTCTGTTTTAAATTTATTTAATGATGTAGCTTCCACAGCTTTCTGGGGCAGCAAATTCCACAAACCTACCACCCTCTGAGTGAAGAAGTTTCTCCTCATCTCAGTTTTGAAGGAGCAGCCCCTTATTCTAAGATTATGCCCCCTAGTTCTAGTTTCACCCATCATTGGGAACATCCTCACCGCATCCACCCGATCAAGCCCCTTCACAATCTTATATGTTTCAATAAGATCGCCTCTCATTCTTCTGAACTCCAATGAGTAGAGTCCCAATCTACTCAACCTCTCATCATATGTCCACCCCCTCATCCCCGGAATTAACCGAGTGAACCTTCTTTGTACTGACTTGAGCACAAGTATGTCTTTAAGTATGGACACCAAAACTGTATGCAGTATTCCAGGTGCGGTCTCACCAATACCTTATACAACTGCAGCAATACCTCCCTGTTTTTATATTCTATCCCCCTAGCAATAAAAGACAACATTCCATTGGCCTTCTTGATCACTTGCTGCACCTGCATACAACTTTTTGAGTTTCGTGCACCAGGACCCCCAGATCCCTTTGTACTACAGTACTTTCCAGTTTCTTGCCATTAAGATAATAACTTGCTCTATGATTTTTCCTGCCAAAGTGCATAACCTCACACTTTCCAGTATTGTATTCCATCTGCCAAATCTCTGCCCACTTACTTAGCCTATCTATGTCCCTTTGCAAGTTTTTTATGTCTTCCTCACTCACTACTTTCCCTCCCATCTTTGCATCATCTGCAAACTTTGATATGTTACACTCGGTCCCCTCCTCCAAATCGTTAATATAGATTGTAAAGAGTTGGGGACCCAGCACTGACCCCTGCGGAACACCACTAGTTACTGATTGCCAGTCTGAGAATGAACCATTTATCCCAACTCTCTGCTTTCTGTTAGAGAGCCAATCCTCCACCCACGCCAGAATATTACCCCCAATCCCGTGATTTTTTATCTTGAGCAATAATCTTTTGTGTGGCACCTTGTCAAATGCCTTTTGGAAGTCTAAATACACTACGTCCATTGGTTCCCCTTTATCCACTCTGTATGTTACTTCCTCAAAGAACTCAAGCAAATTTGTCAAACATGACTTCCCCTTCATGAAACCATGCTGAGTTTGTCCTATTAAATTATGTTTATCCAAATGTCCCGTTACTGTCTCCTTAATAATGGACTCTAAAATTTTACCAACCACAGATGTTAGGCTAACAGGTCTATAGTTTCCAGCCTTCTGCCTACTACCCTTTTTAAATAAGGGTGTTACATTAGCAGTTTTCCAATCTGCCGGGACCTTTGCTGAGTCCAGGGAGTTTTGTAAAATTATTACCAATGCATCCACAATCCCTACCGCCACTTCCCTCAAGACCCTAGGATGTAAGCCATCAGGTCCAGGGGATTTATCCGCCTTGAGTCCCATTATTTTACCAAGTACCACTTCCTTAGTGATTTTAATCGTATTTAGCTCCTCCCCCCCTAGAGCCCCCTGTTTGTCCAGTGTTGGGATATTCTTAGTATCCTCTACCGTAAAGACTGATACAAAATATTTGTTCAGAGTTTTTGCCATCTCCATGTTTCCCACCATTAATTTCCCGGACTCATCCTCTAAGGGACCAACATTTACTTTAGCCACCCTTTTTCTTTTGATATAACTATAGAAACTTTTGCTATCTGTTTTTATATTTTTTGCTAATTTACTTTCATAATCTATCTTCCCTTTCTTAATCAATCTTTTAGTTATTTTTTGCTGTCTTTTAAAGACTTCCCAATCTTCTATCCTCCCACTAGATTTGGCTACCTTATATGCCCTTGTTTTTAGTCGGATACTATCCTTAATTACTTTACGTAGCCACGGATTGCTATCTTTTCTTTTACACCCTTTTTTCCTCAGTGGAATATATTTTTTTTGGAAGTTGTAAAATAACTCCTTAAATGTACACCACTGATCATGTACCGTCTTACCCTTTAATCTATTTTCCCAGTCCACTCTAATCAATTCCACTCTCATACCTTCATAGTCTCCTTTATTCAAGCTCAGCACGCTTGTTTGAGATCCAATCTTCTCACCCTCTAATTGAATATGGAATTCCACCATGTTATGGTCACTCATTCCAAGGGGATCCTTTACTAGGACATTTTTAATTAATCCTGCCTCGTTACACAGGACCAAATCTAAGGCTGCTTGCCCCCTGGTCGGTTCAGTTACATACTGCTCAAGAAACCCATCCCTAATACACTCAATGTAGATAGTGAAAAGGAGAGGACAAAGAACACCAGAGCACACCGAAAAAACAAAATAGTGACTGAGCATTGTGGCATCGCCACCTTGGCAAGGAGGATGGACTGGCCAATGGTGTCAAAAGCAGCAGAGGTTCAAGAGGATAAACAAGAGCCATGCCATGGTCATTGTCACACAGGATGTTACTTGTGATTTGAATTAGTGCAGTCTCAGTACTGGGCAGGGCAGAAGCTAGATTTGAGGAACTCAAATAAGCATTCTTTTTCTGATATTTTCCTTTAAATTAAAAAAAATAACGCATTTCCCTTTTTTCAAAAGTCCTTCACAAGAAACCAACAATTATACCTGTCTAGAAGCACAGGGAAATAGTTCTCCAAGCAATTCGTGTGAAGAATTGACAAAGAATCTTCTGGAAGTTATAGGTAATAGTTGTTTATTGCGAACTACTCCATTATTTAAGTAACATGTTTTGAAATTAGGTTATTTGAATATTGGCATACAAAAGCTATTCCTATGAAAGTCCTTTGTATATTAAGTGAGGCATTAACACATGGATTAGCGACTGCTAAAATTGCTGGTGAAATGGGCAGACACATGGCAGATGAAATTCAATGCAGAGAAGTATGAGGTGATATATTTTGGTAGAAGGAATGAGGAGAAACCATACACACTAAATGGTACAATTTTAAAGGGGGTGCTTCTGCATAAATCTTTGAAGGTGGCAGGACAGGTTAACAAAGCAGTTAATAAAGCATATGGGATCCTAGGCTTTATAAATAGAGGCACAGAGTACAAAAGCCAGGAAGTTATGCTAAACCTAGATAAAACACTTGTTCAGCCCCAGCTAGATTATTGTGTCCAATTCTGGGCACCACACTTTAGGAAGGGAGTGAAGGCTATGGAGAGGGTACAGGAGAGATTTAGTAGAATGGCTCCAGGGATGAGGGAATACAGTTACGTGGATAGACTAGACAAGCTGGGGTTGTTCTCCTTGGAGCAGAGAAGGCTAAGAGCAGATTTGATAGAGGTGTTTAAAATCATGAAGGATTTAGATAGAGTAACTAAAGAGAAACCATTTCCAATGGCCGAAGGGTCGATAACAAGAGGCTAAATAACCAGAGGCAACATGAGGGAAAACTTTTTTACACAACAAATGGTTAGGATTTGGAATGCACTGCCTGATAGGGCGATGGATACAGATTCAATAGTAGCCTTTTAAAGGGAATTGGATAAATACTTGAAGGAGAAAACATTGCAAGGATATGGGGAAAGAGCCGGGGAGTGGGACTAACTGGATTACTCTTCGAAGGAGCCGGCACAGACTCGATGGGCCGAGTGGCCTCCTTCTGTGCTGTACTATTATATGATTCTATGAAAATACCAAACCAAGGCATTTAACACAAATGCATTAAGAAGAGCCTCATTTGAAAGCATAAGAAAACAAAAGATTGGTGGGAGCATGTTGCAAGAGTGCCAAACAATTAATGCATCCTGACGATGTTATAGACATCATTGTGAAACTTGGGTGATGTGTACAGGCATCACAACACAGATTTGTATTACAATCTGTAATACACCCTCACAAGTCTTTTGTTGTTCATTTTTGATGATCTTTTCGATACGGGGAAGGTGCATTGGCAACCTGTAATACCATAATTGAGGTGGTGAGGAGTGAAATGACTCTGTTCCATGTTTTGTGGTACGCATCCAAACTTGGGGAAAGTGTTATATTGAATTTAACCAATTCACTTATAAATTAGTTGTATATGGGAAATGTAGAGGCCATTCATCTGACTAATACTATGTCTATGAAATTACACATTTGTTTGGGAAAGTAATTTTTTTATATTTGTTCCTGGGATGTGGGTGTCGCTGGCAAAGCCAGCATTTATTGCCCCTCCTAATTGCCCTTGAGAAGGTGATGGTGAGCCGCCTTCTGCCACAGGGAAAGTCATCGCAAGAATCCTCCTCAACTGCCTTCTCCCAGTGGCTGAAGAGCTCCTCCCAGAATCGCAATGCGGATTCCGCCCAATAAGGGACACAATGGACACGATCTTCACCGCGCGTCAACTACAAGAGAAATGCAGGGAACAGCACCAACCGCTGTACGTGGCCTTCTTTGGCCCCATAAAGGTCTTCGACACCGTCAACCGTGAGGGATATTGGAGTGTCCTCCTCAAATTCGGCTGCCCTCAAAAGTTTGTCACCATCCTCCGCCTGCTTCACGACGACATGCAAGCCATGATCCTGACCAACGGATCCACCACAGACCCAATTCACGTACGGACCAGGGTCAAGCAAGGCTGTGTCATCGCACCAACGCTCTTCTCGATCTTCCTGGCTGCAAAGCTCCATCTTACCCTCAGTAAGCTCCCCACTGGAGTGGAGCTAATCTACAGAACAAATGGGAAACTGTTCAACCTCCGTCACCTCCAGTCCAGATCCAAGGACGTCCCATCCTCTCTCATCGAATTACAGTATGCAGATGATGCTTGCGTCTGCGCACACTCTGAGGCCGAACTCCAAACCATCGTCAACACCTTCACCGAAGTGTACGAGAGCATGGGCCTTACACTAAACATCCATAAGACAAAGGTCCTCTACCAACCTGCCCCCGCCACACAGTACTACTCCCCGATTATCAAAACCCATGATGAGGCCTTGGACAAAGTGGACCACTTTCCATACCTCGGGAGCCTACTGTCAACAAGGGCAGACGTCGATGATGAAGTCCAACATCGCCTTCAGTGTGACAGTGCAGCCTTTGGTCACCTAAGGAAGAGAGTGTTTGAAGACCAGAACCTCAAACCCAGCACCAAGCTCATGGTCTACAGAGCAGTAGTGATACCCGCCCTCCTGTATGCTTCAGCGACATGGACCGTGTACAGCAGGCACGTCCTCAAAGCACTGGAGAGGTACCACCAACGCTGCCTCCGCAAGATCCTGCAAATCCATTGGCAGGATAGGCACACCAACGTCAGTGTTCTCGCTCAGGCCAACATCCTCAGCATCAAAGCTTTGACCACGCTCGATCAGCTCCGATGGACGGGCCACATCATTCGCATGCCCGATACGAGACTCCCAAAACAAGCGCTCTACTCAGAGCTCTGACACGGCAAGAGAGCCCCAGGTGGGCAGAGGAAATGCTTCAAGGATACCCTCAAAGCTTCCTTGAAAAAGTGCAACATCCCCACCGACACCAATTAGGAAAAAAAGGGAGGCTTTTGGCAGATATAAAGGACTAAAAACAGTGGAAGCCCTAGAGGGGTATAGAAAGTGCAGGGGGGTACTTAAAAAAGAAATTAGGAGAACGAAGAGGGGGCATGAAAAACACTGGCGGGCAAAATAAAGGAAAATCCCAAGGTGTTTTATAAGTATATTAAGGGCAAGAGGATAACCAGGGAAAGAGTAGGGCCGATTAGGGACCAAACTGGCAATCTGTGAGTAGAGCCGGAAGATGTAGGTGAGGTTTTAAATGAATATTTTGGATCTGTGTTCACTATGGAGAAGGACGATGTAGGCATAGAAATCAGGCAGGGGGATTGTGATATACTTGAACAAATTAGTATTGAGAGGGAGGAGGTACTAGCGGTTTTAGCGGGCTTAAAAGTGGATAAATCCCCAGGCCCAGAGGAGATGTATCCCAGGCTGCTGTGTGAGGCAAGAGAGGAGATTGCAGGGGCTCTGATACAAATTTTCAGAACCTCTCTGGCCACAGGGGAGGTGCCAGATGACTGGAGGACAGCCAACGTAGTACCATTATTCAAGAAGGGTAGTAGGGATAAACCAGGGAATTACAGGCCAGTGAGCCTAACATCAGCGGTAGGGAAATTATTGGAAAAATTTCTGAGGGACAGAATTAGTCTCCACTTGGAGTGGCAAAGATTAATCAAGAATAGACGGCATGGCTTTGTCAGGGGGAGATCAGGTCTAACCAATTTGATTGAATTTTTCGAGGGGGTGACTAGGTGTGTGGATGAGGGTAGCGCTGTTGATGTAGTCTACATGGACTTCAGTAAGGCTTTTGACAAAGTCCCGCATGGGAGACTGGTCAAGAAGGTAAGAGCCCATGGGATCCAGGGCAATTTGGCACATTGGATCCAAAATTGGCTTAGTGGCAGGAAGCAGAGGGTGATGGTTGAAGGTTGTTCTTAATGACTGGAAGCCTGTGTCCAATGGTGTACCGCAGGGATCGGTGCTGGGTCCTTTGCTGTTTGTAGTGTACATTAATGATTTAGATATGAATGTAGGAGGTATGATCAGTAAGTTTGCAGATGACACGAAAATTGGTGGAGTGGTAAATAGCAAGGAGGGAAGCCTCAGGCTACAGGACGATATAGATGGGTTGGTCTGATGGGCAGAACAGTGGAAAATGGAATTTAACCCTGAAAAGTGTGAGGTGGTGCATTTTGGGAGGACTAACAAGGCAAGGGAATACACAATGAATGGTAGGACCCTAGGAAGGACAGAGGATCAGAGAGACCTTGGTGTACATTTACATAGATCCCTGAAGACAGCAGGACAGATAGATAAGGTGGTTAAAAAGGCATATGGGATACTTGCCTTCATTAACCGAGGCATAGAATATAAGAGCAGGGAGGTTATGATGGAGCTGTACAAAATGCTAGTTAGGCCACAGCTGGAATACTGTGTCCAGTTCTGGTCGCCACACTATAGAAAGGATGTGATTGCATTGGAGAGGGTGCAGAGGAGATTCACCAGGATGTTACCTGGGCTGGAGCGCTTCAGCTGGGGCTGGGGTTGTTTTCCTTAGAGCAGAGAAGACTGAGGGGAGACCTGATTGAGGTGTAAAAAATTATGAGGGGCATAGATAGGGTAGATAGAAAGGAACTTTTCCCCTTAGTAGAGGGGTCAATAACCAGGGGGCATAGTTTCAAGGTAAGGGGCAGGAGGTTTAGAGGGGATTTGAGGGAAAACTTTTTCACCCAGAGGGTGGTTGGAATCTGGAACTCACTACCTGAAAGGGTGGTAGAGGCAGGAACCCTCACAACATTCAAGAAGCATTTAGATGAGCACTTGAAATGCCATAGCATACAAGGCTACGGACCAAGTGCTGGAAAATGGGATTAGAATAGACAGGGCTTGATGGCCGGCGCGGACACGATGGGCCGAAGGGCCTCTTTCTGTGCTGTAAAACTCTATGACTTTATGACACCTGGGAATCCCTGACCCAAGACTGCACCAAGTGGAGGAGAAGCATCCGGGAAGGCACCAAACACCTTGAGTCTCTTCGCTGGGAGCAAGCAGAAGCCAAATGCAAACAATGAATGGAGTGCACGTCAACCCAAGCACCCCACCCACCCGCCCCTTCAACCACCGTCTGCCCGACCTGTGACAGAGACTGTAGCATTGGACTCAACAGTCACCTGAGAACTCATTTTTAGTGTGGAAACAAGACATCTTCGGTTCCGAGGGACTGTTTAAGAAGGAAAAGAGCTGCCTTCTTGAACCGCTGCAGTTTGTGTGGTGAAGGTACTCCCACAGTGCTGTTAGGGATGGAGCTCTAGGATTTTGACCCAGCATTAATGAAAGAACAGCGATATATTTCTAAGTCAGGATAGTGTGTAACTTGGAGAACTTGGAGGTGATGGTGCTCCAATGCACCTGCTGCCCTTGTCCTTCTAGGTGGCAGAGGTCGCGGGTTTGATGTGTGCTGCTGAAGAAGCCTTGTCGAGTTCCTGCAGTGCATCTTGTAGATGGTACACACTGCAGCCAAGGTGCGCTGGTGGTGGGGGGAGTGAATGTTTAAGGTGGTGGATGGGGCGCCGATCAAGTGGGCTGCTTTGCCCTGGATGGTGTCCAGTTTCTTGAGTGTTGTTGGAGCTGCACTCATTCAGGCAAGTGGAGAGTATTCCATCACACTCCCGACTTGTGCCTTGTAGATGGTGGAAAGGTTTTGGGGAGTCAGGAGGTGAGACACTTGCCACAGAATACCCAGCCTCTGACCTGCTCTTGTAGCCACAGTATTTATGTGGCTGGTCCAGTTAAGTTTCTGGTCAGTGGTGATCCCCAGGATGTTGATGGTGGGCGATTCGGCGATGGTAAGGCCGTTGAATGTCAAGGGGCGGTGGTTAGACTCTTGTTGGAGATAGACATTGCCTGGCACTTGGCGAATGTTACTTGCCACTTATCAGCCCAAGCCTGAATGTTGTCCAGGTCTTGCTGCATACGGGCATGGACTGCTTCATTACCTGGGCAGTTGTAAATGGAACTGAACACTGTGCGATCATCAGCGAACATCCCCAATTCTGAACTTATGATGGAGGGAAAGTCATTGATGAAGCAGCTGAAGATGGTTGGGTCTAGGACACTGCGCTGAGGAACTCCTGCAGCGATGTCCTGGGACTGAGATGATTGACCTCCAACAACCACAACCATCTTCCTTTGTGCTCGGTATGGCTCCAGCCAGTGGAGAGTTTTCCCCCTGATTCCCATTCATTTCAATTTTACTAGGGCTCCTTGATGCCACACTCGGTCAAATGCTGCCTTGATGTCAAGGGCAGTCACTCTGACTTCACCTCTGAAATTCAGCTCTTTTGTCCATGTTTGGACCAAGGCTGTAATGAGGTCTAGAGCTGAGTGGTCCTGGTGGAACCCAAACTGAGCAGCAGTGAGCAGGTTATTGGTGAGTAAGTGCTGCTTGACAGCACTGTCAACGACATCTTCCATCACTTTGCTGATGATTGAGAGTAGACTGATGGGGCGATAATTGGCCGGATTGGATTTGTCCTGCTTTTTGTGGACAGGACATACCTGGGCAGTTTTCCACATAGTCGGGTAGATGGCAGTGTTGTAGCTGTACTGGGACAGTTTGGCTAGTTCTGGAGCGCAAGTCTCCTCCATGTTGAACACCACTTGGAAGAAGCACTGAAGGTAACAAGGGCACACAATGTACTCTGTGTGGTGGACTGGATCTGGGAAAAAGCTACACTAGGCCTAGAAATTGGATCACACTGTGCCCGTCTGATGTAAAATGAGCACCTATGGGTCCAGTATGCTGGGTGGCGTTTCCTACATTACAAGTGTGCCACCCGCTCTATTTGTAAAGTCTGCCAAGTAGGCATCCAGGACCTTTGCACATGCAAATAGGGGCTACACTCTGAGACCCCCTTTGCAAAATGTGATTGCGCTGCGCATGCTACAATCAGTTTCTTCAGGCGTTTGGCAGTCAAACCAGCAGTCCTTAAGGTATGTTTGAACTTTTTTATTTACCTGGTAACAGCTGTGGCTCAGCTTCAGTTTTTGATGTTACTAAGTGGTGGAGGAATGACAGAGTGGCGGAATGGATTTGTATGATACAATGGAATGATCACCATGTTGTAAATATTTTAACCGTTGAATAAATCCATATATAAAAAGGGTAGCACTGTTGCCTCTGAGATAGAAGGGCATGGGTTCAAGCCCCACTCCAGAGACTTAGAATCATAGAATGGTTACAGCACAGGAGGCCATTCTGCCCGTCGAGTCTGTGCCGGCTCTCTGCAAGAGCACTTCAGCTAGTCCCACCTCCCCGCCCTTTTCCCGTGGCCCTGCAATTTTATTTTCCCTCAGGTACTTATCTGATTCCCTTTTGAAAGCCACGATTGAATCTGCCTCCACCAACCTTTCAGGCAGTGCATTCCAGATCCTAACCACTCTTTTGCCAATCACCTTAAATCTGTGTCCTCTGATTCTCGGCCCTTCTGCCAACGGGAACAGTTTCTCTCTATCTACTCTGTCTAGACCCCTCATGGGCACAAAATCTAGGCTGACACTCCAGTGCAGTACTGAGGGAGCTGCTTAACGTCCTTAGGATGAGACGTTAAGTCCCTGTCTGCCTTCTCAGGTGGACCTGAAATATTGGCACTATTTGAAGAGCAGGGGCTTCCCCCCATGTCCTGAATCAACATCACTAAAAGAAATTACCTGGTCATTTATCTCATTGCTGTTTGTGGGACCTTGCCGTGCGCAAATTGGCTGCAGCGTTTCCCACATTACAACGGTGACTACACTGCTTTGTAAAAGTATTGGCTGTAAAGCACCATGAATAGTCCTGAGATCAAGAGAGGTGCTATAAAAATGCAAGTCTTTCTTATTGTGGTGCTGGGCGGGCGCCACATTAAATTCAAGGTCAGCGGCCGACTGCTGCTCCCGCCCCCACCGGGGCTCCCCTAGCGACCTTGGCTGGTGTCTGAGCCGGCCGATGTTGTTACCCCACCACGACCAGCGAACTATCTCTGGGGCAGTGACTGGCGCTCGCAGCGCACCAATTTTCTGTGGTCCAGCCGCTGCCTCATGAGGCATGTGCAGCGTGCACCACAACGAGGTCGTGCCCAAATCGGGCGTGACCCGATTTCTCGGCCATTGCATCGGAACTTCGCTGGTCCCAAGGGAGACTGCATTCTGATCAATAAAGGAGCTCAAACCTCAGTAAGTTGACCACCTTGATAAACAGATAAGAAATGTCTGGGACTAGTAGTTTACATAAAAGTGGCGCTCATTGCATTATTCACGGGCGAGTTATTTTCTGTATACCACCCGTCCCTGACACGTTCATACAATGAGACATTGTGACGCTAATGTTTCATTTTTGAAGCTTCAGTGGTTGGTCTTGGGAGCAGTACACCGGGCCCCACTCCTGATCATTTAAAACTGCTTTGCCAGCCTTCCCTAAGTTTGTAATAATTACTGTAGCTTAAGTGTACTTCCAATTGTTCTATCCAAACGAACCTGCATTATTAACAAATCAAACAGTTAAAACATTTAGATATTCACTTTAAGTTTAAAGCGCATGTTTTAATCAAAAAAGACTATTTTAAGGTTATGGGGCAGCAGATATGAGTGTCCCATCTTGAAAACGTGTATCGGTTTACAGATATAAGTAGGGCAGCTTTGGTGAATTGTTCTGCCGCATTTAACCAATGCCTTGTATTTTATGAAGAGAGCACCAGTATTCGAACACTTGAAGCCTTGGCAGGAAAACTGGAACCTTTAAGCGAACCCTGCCTATCTCCCTCCCAATCTGCCGGCTCAGTATCTGCAGAAGACACTCTAGCCCTTTTCTTTGCGGATCCGTCCTATAGCCCAATAAAGAAAGAACCGCACATTGGGAAATACAGAGTCTCAGATGATGACAACCTGATTAATATTGTCTTGGACATGGAGGAGGATTACAACTTGGTGAAAAAATTATAGATAGATAAATATAAATAAATAACGTGACTGGTTGAAAGGGACGCCTAATGCCGAGCACATCCTAATAGTGCAGTGGACGGGTCTGGAAGTTAAGAGGACACGTGTTAAAACTGTTTTCCAGCTGGAATTCATTCCCAGCTTTTCATAGGAGCACGAACACCTACTGAAAGATCCAAATAAATTGCAGAAGCAATTACTTTTAAAATAAAGTTTACACGACTGGGTTGGAGAGTGCTTGAGTGAGGATATGAAAAATGATCACCATTCTGCTCCGCCTGTGGGAAACAACCAAAAAAACGAAGTACAGTTGCAATTCTGTTATGTGTTTGGCATTCAGGATGAAACAGAATGCATAAACCGCTTGGTTACGATCCCATTATGAAGTAAGAGCCTTGGCCTCCAGTTTTATGTACAAATTGCCACTGTCGACCCTCATCGATGACTTACACAACTCTGGAAGGAAAAGCAAGGGACTGTCACGAGTTATCTAGTAGTCCCTTACTATTAAACTTAGTATGTTGGCCAGCTATACGAGGTAAGCGAGTAGGTGCAATTTTTAATTTAAGTAGTCACGGTCATGGTCAGTACAACAATGGACACTCCCCTCTATTTAAAAACACTGACTAATGTATGAAATACTCTATACATTAAAGGTCATGCGATTTGTTCCAAAGAGGAGTCAGTGCAGCTATGTAAAAGAGTTGTATATACTGAATGATTCGTTTCTGTGGAATAAACAGTGTTGGTTCAACATGTGGGATCTTATGAGAAGTTATTTCCCAAGCACAGGGTTAATACTCCCAGCCTGAAAACACACCTATAGTTGAGGTACCAAGACTTCGTACTAACACAAAAAAAGCGTCTGCCAGCTACATACGGCCTAATTAAACTGGTGCGAGAGACAGTTTTTCATCAAAACAGGTTTATTCGAAAAGCGTTCCTTTACATGAGGTTGTTTTATAACAAGTTAGGCTTTTACAGGCTGCATCAAGTACTTTTCAGTTGACCTTTCAAAAAGCACCATCATATAGTAAAATGCCCAACAGCAAACTGGTTCATTCGGATGTGCGAGGAACTTTCTTTCGGGAGTATGGGGAACATTTGGGTCTTTTCCGTTTACTGCATTTCTAAACAGAGGGATCAGACCTATTAGATTAACGCTGAAACATTACAGAGCATCTAATATTTCTTACATGATAGATGTTGTAAGGCGTTATGATTTTACACCTTATAATCATGCACTCTTGACTAAACCTATAGGATAATCACATAATAAAATGCCTAATAGTAACATACCACCACAATTTAACAGTACAGATACAATTTTTACAGTTTTAAAATACACTATTATTAGACCTTTCGCAGAAGAGTTTTGATGTCTTCTGCTATGTCCGTGGCGATGAAACGTTTACTGTAGCGCTTGTATGGCACTCCATCCGCCCCAACGAGGAATTTCTCGAAGTTCCAGGCGATGTCACACCGACAGACCGGGCTCCAGACTATGAACTTGGGGTCGCACATTAAGATGCCTGGTTCGTCGTGGGGTTCAGGCAACCTCTCTTTCAGAAAAGTGAAGATTGGATTCGCGTCTGCTCCGTTCACCAGGGTCTTTTCGGTCACCGGGAAATTCGGCATAAAGCCGTTGCCTGGACGGACATACTTCAAGGCGTTAAGAATCTCGTCATTGGCGTTGTTTTCCTACCAAAAAAAATGGTAAAACAATGTCAACTCCAAAAATATTTGGCCGGAGGTTTCCGCTTCTGAATGGGTGGGAAACCGCGTGCTGGTCCTATTTGCAGCATTTTGACAAGCGGCTGAAAGGTGAAAGTTACATTTCCATTTTAGGCATTTTTTTCCTGGTGAATTCCAATATCCTTTTTGAATAATGGCTTGTTACCGTACAAACCTTTCAGAAGAATTGGGAGCTTGCCGAAAACCACAGCAAGCCAGGAAACTCTGGAAACAGATAAGCACTTGGAAAAAGAGACCTTTCCACAAGCCAATTAATAAAATAAAATAAGCGGGGGCCGGGGGAATGTCTCGGTCTGAAAAGCCATAACAAAAATACTTTCATTTTTTTTCCCTCCCAAAAAAGTCGAACTTACTTGGTAGCCGAACTGGTTGCAGGGAAAACCAAGAACCACAAACCCCTGGCTGCCGTAGCATTTCTGGAGCTCGTTCAAGTTGTGGTAATCCCTGCTCGTCGTGCTTCATAGGGAAGCCACGTTTACAATCAGCACCACCTTTCCCTCGAGCTTGTTGAAGTTTAGGACCTCGCCGGTGAGAAGCTTAGTGGAAAACCCATAAAATGTCTTCCCGCAGCTCCCTGCCATCTTCCAAACCAGTCTCTCCACTCCACTCCACCACGCTGATGACTCTTGCTTGACTGTCTGGGGAAGTGGAGCCACGTGTCCCTATGTATCAAATCACAAAACAAAGCCTCCGACCGAAAGCGCTGATGTAGAATATGATTAAATATACCGTATGTTTTTAAAATACATTCACAGCCCGAGTAAAGCTAAATCAAAAACCGGTAGACTGGTGCGTTTGGTAACTAACAGCCTCCGCAGTATTTTGCTCTGGTAAATATCTGTGTTTAGTAGTTTCTTTGTGATTGTTTCAGTATCAAGTTATAGTCATCAGCATCACGCTACGTCAAAGTGACATTCAGGAAATGATCACATCGGTTGTTTACGCAGGCAGTTTTCAGAGGAGGCTTAAACCTAGCACCTAGAGGTAAATGCAGAGGAAATTGTAGAGCTGCACAACTTCTTGCCAACCAGGCAAGCCAATGTTGAGCACAACTTGCTTGATGTAGTTTCAAGGGAATGGTCTTGTGAATGTTCCGCCCCATACTCAACGCCTTACATGACCTGGGCCTTTCTTTGATCGACCAATAAGGGTGACACTAGGTTGCCCCAGGGTCATCAAACACAAATCATCACAACAGGGGTCTGGTAGCATAATGGTTATGTCACCAATGATCCAGAGACGTGAGTTCAAATCCCTCTGTAGCAGCTAGGGAATTTAAATTCAATTAGTTAATTTTCTTCCGATTAGGCACTTTGCAGCCTTCCGGACTCAATATCGAGTTCAATAGTTTCAGATCATAACCTCAGCCCCTATTACATTTTTACTTATATTTTTTTTCCACCCCTTTGTTTTGGATCCTCCCTCCCCCCCCTTTCCTTTTTTCCTCTCTCCCACACGGCAGCTGTCTCCCATCCTGCCAGTACACTTCACACCTAATCCCGCCGTCTTTTCTCTCCACTGTCCTATTACCATCTCGTCTGGTTTTGAATACCTCTTAAGGTCTCTTTTACTTCTTTTACATCTTTTGTTCTATCGCAGCCCTGCCTTCGGTCTATTTTATTTCCTTTCCAGTTTTGAAAAAGGGTTAGACCCGAAACGTCGACTCTAATTTCTCTCCACGGATGTTGCCTGGCCTGCTGAGTTTTTCCAGCATTTTCTGTTATTTTAGTTAATTTTTAATTCTGGAATTAAAAGCTAGTATCAGTAATGGCTGTTATTGTCATAAAACCCCATCTGCTTCACTAATGTCCTTTAGGGAAGAAAATCTGCCGTCCTTACCTGGTCTGGCCTTGACTCCAGTCCCACAGCAACGGTTGACTCTTAACTGCCCTCTGAAATGGCCTAGCAAGCAGCTCAGTTGTAACAAACCGCTACGAAAAACAATTATACAGTATAAGAATAAAACCAGACGGACCACCTTGCATCAACCTAGGCACTGGCTACAGACACGACAATAGCACACCCAGCCCAGTCAACCCTGCAAAGTCCTCCTCACTAACATCTGAGGACTTGTGCCAAAATTGGAAGACAATGTTCCCTCTAATTTTTTTTGTACTGAGCGGGCCACGGACTCCTTTGAGCGCGACCTTTTCATCCGCTGGCAAATTTTACAACAATAGCAGCAACAGCAACCACTTAAAAGCATATAGACAGTAACGCCATATCGCCACCCCACCATCTCAAATCATGAGACAATCAGACAAGGTTCTATACAAGATTAACATCACTTCTCTGCTTTTGATTTCTATTCCTCTAGAAATGAGCCCCAGTGCTTTATTTGCACTTTTATGATTTTTTTAACCTGCATTGCTACTTTTAATGATTTGTGAATCTCTACCCCGAGATCTCTTTGCACCTTTACCCCATTTAGACTCTTATTTTCCAAGGAGCAGGTCGCCTCCTTATTCCTCCTACCAAACTGCTCCACCTCACACTTATCTATATTGAAATCCATTTGTCATTTACATGCGCATTCTGCAAGTTTGTTTACGATAGAATTAATTAAAAGCTTTTAGTTCATCATGTACAAACTCTATTTTTTTTAAAAAGAATTACCTGTCAGAACTGACTGGGATATAAAAGAACTGCATAATAATGCATTAACACTTCAGAAACGTCACTCAGTTACACGGTTATGTATCAACAAACAATCCAAAAGCCCAAGCTGAGCTGAAAGAGGCATATCTATTCATGTAATTAGTATTAATTTTTAAAGTTTTCAATTAATTATCCCATCCCTTATGTCACTATACCAATGACTGCACAAGCAGCAGGAGCAGGAGCGGCTTTCCTATGGCACTGACGTGCTGTGCGTCCACATAAGTAATTAGAATATTAATCACAATGCAACCAGAAGAAGGGTCAAACCCGAAACGTCAACTCAAATTTCTCTCCACGGATGTTGCCTGACTTGCTGAGTTTTTCCAGCATTTTCTGTTGTTATTTCGGATTTCCAACATCTGCAGTATTTTGCTATCAGACAACCAAGTGCTGTAGTTCTTTAGTTCACAGCATTAAAAAGAACTGAACAAAAACAGGTATCCGTATTTTCAACTTCAATCACTTCCAATAATAAGAACATAAGAACTAGGGTCAGCAGTAGGCCATTCGGCCCTTCGAGCCTGCTCCGCCATTCAATAAGATCATGGCTGACCTTCTACCTCAACTGCACCTTCCCTCACTATCCCCATATCCCTTGATTCCATTAGTATCCAAAAATCTATCGATCTCTGTCTTGAATATACTCAACAACTGAGCCTCCACAGCCCTCTGGGGTAAAGAATTCCAAAGATTCACAACCCTCTGAGTGAAGAAATTTCTCCTCATCTCAGTCCGAAATGGCTGACCCCTTATTTTGAGACTCGTTCTAGGCTCCCCAGCCAAGGGAAACATCCTCCCTGCATCTACCTGGTCAAGCCCCTTAAGAATATTATATGTTTCAATGAGATCACCTCTCATCCTTCCAAACACTAGGGAATATAGGCCTAGTCTCCTCAATCTGTCCTCATAGGACAATCCCCCCATCCCAGGAACCGGTCTGGCGAACCTTTGTTGCACTCCCTCTATGGCAAGTATATCCTTCCTTAGGTAAGGAGACCCAAACTCTACACAATACTCCAGGTGTGGTCTCACCAAGGCAATATATTTGCGCGGGAATTGACGATTATGCCCAAAGCAGAAACTCTATCCCAGAGTGCTGTTTGGTAGCATTAGTCTGTGTAACCATGGGAGAGAGAATGGAAAGTTACTGAAAAGCTTGTTTTTGTCAGCAAGAATTGTATAATAGCAGCCAGTCTAAAGTGAAAAAGAGACAGTCCACGAGACCGACTAATAGAACACTATGCAGGAAGTCGATTATTCTCTCCATCTCCTAAACAGAAGAACTGGCCATTCAAAGGAGAAGAGGAACTCACTAGTTAGTTACAGATTCGACCTAGTGACAACAAATGAGAAGGCAAAGCACAAGTCATTCCCAGAACGGAGTGACTGCTGCCAACGAACCGGAGGCTGCGCAGAAGCGTACTGCGCACTCCAACAAACAGCAGCATGATGTTTCTGCTTTAAAACCGATCATGCTAACCAGCTCGCTCCCTTCCCTGCTTCTCGGCTCGTTCACCAGCTTTCTCCCTTCCCGGCTATCTGCTCCCTACCAGTTATACTCTTTCTCGCTGAGAAGTGTTTATCTTTTCTTGGAAACATCTGTAAAGCATGATAAACGTTGTCTTCTTGAACCTGCACGCCTCCCATGTAACATGTCAGAAATGCAGCACGTATTCACAAGTGCAGAAAAACACAAAGAAAGACTTGACAGCCAATGAAGTACTTTTACAGCCAATGAAGTACTTTTTGCAGTGTAGTCGCTGTTGTAATGTCGGAACATACACTGCGTCACCAAATTAAAAACAAAAAGCAGGAAAAGCTATGATTTAACAGAAATAAACATTCATCTTTCTTCTTGGACAGGAGCACCAATCAGACAGAGTTGAAAATGTTTAATATGTTGACGTAAAGTTGTTAATTTACGAATTTCGCTGCTAATGTTTTTCTCTCAAACATTCTCCGCAATATTAATCCCTGCTCTTATCACAAAAAGTGTCGCAATTAAATAACGGGAAACAAGCTTCATTGTACTCTCAATTTTAAATCTCCTATTTCAAACATTTATACCAAATCGAAATTGTACATTTTCAGTTTAATCAAGTAGATTCTGTGTTTTTCTTAATAAACAAATAGAAGTTTCTTCTAAAGTAGATTCCTGCAATTTTTATACATCATTACATAATTCTTGTTTCTATTAACACGCCACTAAACGTTTAAAAGGAAATCTATATTTACATTATTCCTGTTAGGACGATAGAACAACAGACAAAATAAACTGGTTTGCACCTTACAGGGAACAGTGGCGGTGACTATTCCACTCCTCTCAATATACAGGGGAGGGGCCAGGTGAGACAGCTGCTGGCCTAATGGCATTATCAGTAGTCCCGTCTGTATATTGATGGAACAAGCCAACTAAAGGCCCTGCAATGTTGTGTCCTTCACTAGTTCCTGTGAAAGAATGTCCTGAGCAAGCTAGGCCCATGCCCGAGTATTTATACTCTCCCTGGACAGCGCCACCAGCAGGCCGCCCAGTATTATTTCTTAAGTCATTTCCACATGAATGACAAGATTCATGTCGGGGGGGGGGGGGAGGTCGCGCAGACCCCCGATTGATGCCAGATCAACCTCTGGGCCCTACTGTCCAGGACCCACTCTCTATCTCCAGGCCCCAAAGACAAGTCAGTCTGGAAGGCAGAGCAAATATGTAATGGCACAAGGGAGTATGGCAAGGCTGGATGGCATTTATTTTAATGCAAGGGGTCTTGCGAGTAAGGCAGATGAATTGAAGGGGTTGATGAACACATGGGAGTATGATATTGTTGCTATCACAGAGACCTGGTTGAGGGAGGGGCAGGACTGGCAGCTCAATATTTCGGGATACAGAAGCGAGACAGAGGGGGGTGTAAAAGAGGGGTGTCGCAATATTAATCAAGGAGTCAATTACTGCAGTAAGGAGGGATGATATCTTATCAGGTTCCTCTAATGAGGCGATATGGGTAGAACTTAAAAACTAGGAGTGTACTATAGGCCCCCAAACAGTCAGGGGGAGATAGCGGAACAGATATGTAGGCAAATCTCAGAGAAGTGTAGAAATAATAGGATAATAATAGTAGGGGATTTCAACTTCCCCAATATTAACTGGGATAGTTAGAGTGTGAAAGGCTTATAGGGTGTGGAATTCTTAAAGTGCATCCAGGAGAGCTTTTTGAGCCAGCATGTAGAATGTCCTACAAGAGAGGGGGTGGTACTGGACCTAATTCTAGGGAATGTAGCCGGGCAAGTGGCAGAAGTATCAGTAGGAGAGCATTTTGGTGACAGTGACCATAATTCGGTGAGATTTAAGGTAGTCATGGAAAAGGACAAAGATGGACCGGAAATAAAGGTTCTAAATTGGGGGAAGACCGATTTTAATATGATAAGGCAGGATCTGGCCAAAGTGGACTGGGATCAGCTACTTGTAGAAAAATTCACATCAGAGCAATGGGAGTCATTCAGAAAGGAAATAGAGAGAGTACAGCACCAACATGTTTCCGTGAACGTCAAGGGTGGGACCAACAATTCCAGGGAACCCTGGATGTCAAGGGATATACAAGAATGGATTAGGAAAAAAAGGGAGGCTTTTGGCAGATACAAAGGACTAAAAACAGTGGAAGCCCTAGAGGAGAATAGAAAGTGCAGGGGGGTACTGAAAAAAGAAATTAGGAGAGCGAAGAGGGGGCAGGAAAAAACACTGGCGGGCAAAATAAAGGAAAATCCCAAGGTATTTTATAAGTATATTAAGGGCAAGAGGATAACCAGAAAAGAGTAGGGCCCATTAGGGATCAAAGTGGCAATCTGTGTGCAGATCCGGAAGATGTAGGTGAGGTTTTAAATGAATATTTTGCATCTGTGTTCACTATGGAGAAGGACGATGTAGGCATAGAAATCAGGCAGGGGGATTGTGATATACTTGAACAAATTAGTATTGAGAGGGAGGAGGTACCAGCGGTTTTAGTGGGCTTAAAAGTGGATAAATCCCCAGGCCCAGACAAAATGTATCCCAGGCTGCTGTGTGAGGCAAAGGAGGAGATTGCAGGGGCTCTGACACAAATTTTCAGAACCTCTCTGGCCGCAGGACTGCTAACGTAGTACCATTATTCAAGAAGGGTAGTAGGGATAAACCAGAGAATTACAGGTCAGTGAGCCTAACATCAGCGGTAGGGAAATTACTGGAAAAAATTCTGAGGGACAGAATTAGTCTCCACTTGGAGAGGCAAGGATTAATCAAGGATAGTCAGCATGGCTTTGTCAGGAGGAGAACATGTCTAACCAATTTAATTGAATTTTTCAAGGGGGTGACTAGGTGTGTGGATGAGGGTAGTGCAGTTGATGTAGTCTACATGGACTTCAGTAAGGCTTTTGACAAAGTCCCACATGGGAGACTGGTCAAGAAGGTAAGAGCCCATGGGATCCAGGGCAATTTGGCACATTGGATCCAAAATTGTCTTAGTGGCAGGAGGCAGAGGGTGATGGTCGAAGGTTGTTTTTGTGACTGGAAGTCTGTGTCCAGTGGTGTACCGCAGGGATCGGTGCTGGGTCCCTTGCTGTTTGTAGTGTACATTAATGATTTAGATATGAATGTAGGAGGTATGATCAGTAAGTTTGCAGATGACACGAAAATTGGTGAAGTGGTAAATAGCGAGGAGGGAGATATAGACGGATTGGTCAGATGGGCAGAACAATGGCAAATGGAATTTAATCCTGAAAAGTGTGAGGTGATGCATTTGGGAGGACTAACAAGGCAAGGGAATACACAATGAATGGTAGGACCTTAGGAAGGTCAGAGGATCAGAGGGACCTTGGTGTGCATGTATATAGATCCCTGAAGGCAGCAGGATAGGTAGATAAGGTGGTTAAAAATGCATATGGGATACTTGCCTTCATTAGCCGAGGCAAAGAATATAAGAGCAAGGAGGTTATGATGGAGCTGTACAAAATGCTAGTTAGGCCACAGCTGGAATACTGTGTGCAGTTCTGGTTGCCACACTATAGGAAGGATGTGATTGCATTGGAGAGGGTGCAGAGGAGATTCACCAGGATGTTACCTGGGCTGGAGCGCTTCAGCTATGAGAGACTGGACAGGCTGGGGTTGTTTTCCTTGGAGCAGAGAAGGCTGAGGGGGGACCTGATTGAGGTGTACAAAATTATGAGGGGCACAGATAGGATAGATAGAAAGGAACTTTTCCCCTTAGTAGAGGTGTCAGTAACCAGGGGGCATAGTTTCAAGGTAAGGGGCAGGAGGTTTAGAGGGGATTTGAGGGAAAACTTTTTCACCCAGAGGGTGGTTGGAATCTGGAACTCACTGCCTGAAAGGGTGGTAGAGGCAGGAACACTCACAACATTCAAGAAGCATTTAGATGACGGACCAAGTGCTGGAAAATGGGATTAGAATAGACAGGGCTTGACGGCCGGCATGGACATGATGGGCCGAAGGGCCTCTTTCTGTGCTGTATAACTCTATGACTATGACAAGGACCCACTCTCCGAGGGACTCAGCGCCAGTGCATTGAAGCCCGCTCCTGTGGGACTGTGCGGCCTGCTACGTTTAGTGCGTTGCTCTGGGGGGACATTGGCTCTTTCCCTCCTTCTCTCTCCCCCCTCCGTCTCTCTCCCCCTTCCTCCCTCTATCTCACACCCCTCTCCTTCCTCCGTCTCTCTCTCCTCCACTGTCTCTCTCCCCCCTCCTCCCTATGTTTCTCTCCATCTCTTTCTCTCCTTGTCTGTCTCTCCCCTCCTCCCCTTCTTCTCTCCCCCACCCCCTCTCTCCCCCCTCTCCCCCTCGCTCTCCCCATCCTCTTTCTCTCTCCCCCTCTCTCTTTCCCCCCCTCTCTCCCATCTCTCTCTTCCCTTCCCCTCCCTCTCTCTACCTCCCTCTCTCTCCCCTCCCCCCTCTCTCCCACTCCCCCGCTCTCTCTCTCCCCTTCCCTCTCTCTCTCCCCTCCCCTCCTCCTCCTCCTCATCCTCTCTCCCCCTCCCCTGCTCTCTCTATCCCCTTCCCTCTCTCCCCCTCCCCCTCCTCCTCATCCTCTCTCCCCCTCCCCTGCTCTCTCTATCCCCTCCTCTCTCTCTCTCTCCCCCTCCCCCCCTCCCCCCTTTCTCTCTCCCCCTCCCCATCTCTCTTTCCCTCCCCACTCTTTCTCTCTCTTCCCCATCCCCTCTCTCTCCCCTCTTTGCTCTCTCTCCCTCTCTCCCCCTCTCTTGCTCTTTTTAATAGGTCTCACAGGATCCAGTTCTTCAGGCTCGCAGGAGCAGGCTCCAGTGCACTGGCTGGAATCGGCACGTGTGCACTGAAGCCCGCTCCTGCGGGCCTGAGGAACTGGATCCTGGGACATGATTGAAAAGAGAGCTGGCGCACTGGAGCCCGCACCTGCAGGACAGCACGAGTGCACGGCCTGGAATGCGTGACACCCATGAGATAGCTGCACGGCCGCACACCCGCACAGCTTAACGGAAACAGTGCCCGAGTCAAGCTAGAGCCTGACAAGGTGATACCCACTGAATCATACCATTCAGCCAATGTTCCAGACCCCTCCATCACCAGCCTTGGGTATGTCCTGTCTCACCAACAGGACGGACCCACCAGAGGTGGTGGCACAGTTGCATAGAGTCAGGAGGGAGTGGCCCTGGGAGTCCTCAACATTGACTCCAGACCCCCATGAAGTCTTATGGCTTCAGGTCAAGCAAGGGCAAGGAAACCTCCTGCTGATTACCACCTACCGCCCACCCTCAGCTGATGAATCAGTACTCCTCCACGTTGAACACCACTTGGAAGAAGCACTGAGAGTAGCAAGGGCACAGAATGTACTCTGGGTGGGGGACTTCAATGTCCATCACCACTACTGGCCAAGTGCTGAAGATTTGGCTGCCAGTCTGGGCTGTGACAGGTGGTGTGAGAACCAACAAGAGGGAAAAACCTACTTAACCTCATCCTCACCAATCTACCTGTCGCAGATGCATCTGTCTATAACAGTATTGGTAGCAGTGACCACTGCACAGTTGTTGTGGAGACGAGGTTCCACCTTAACACTGAGGACACCCTCCATCGTGTTCTGTGGTACTTATACCGTGCTAAATGGGATAGATTTAGAACAGATCTAGTCGCTCAAAACTGGGCATCCATGAGGCACTGTGGGCCATCAGCAGCAGCAGAATTGTATTCCACCACAATCTGTAACCTCATGGCCCGGCATATCCCTCATTCTACCATTACCATCAAACCAGGGGACCAACCCTGGTTTAATGAAGAATGTAGAAGAGCATGCCAGGAGCAGCACCAGGCATACCTAAAAATGAGGTGCCAACCTGGGGAAGCTGCAACACAGGACTACATGCATGCTAAAAAGTGGAAGCAGCATGCTATAGACAGGGCTAAGCGATCCCACAATCAACAGATCAGATCAAATCTCTGCAGTCCAGCCGCATCCAGTCGTGAATGGTGGTGGACCATTAAACAACTAATGGGAGGAGGCGGCTCCATGAATATCCCCATCCTCAATGATGGCAGAGCTCAGCACGTGAGTGCAAAAGACAAAGCTGAAGCGTTTGCAACCACCTTCAACCAGAAGTGCCGAGTGGATGATCCATATCGGCCTCCTCCTGAGATCCCCAAAATCACAGAAGCCAGTCTTCAGCCAATTCGATGCACTCCTCATGATATCTAGAAATGGTTGAGCGCACTGGATACAGCAAAGGCTATGGGCCCCGACAACATCCCAGCTGTCGTGCTGAAGACTTGTGCTCCAGAACTAGCCGCGCCTCTAGCCAAACTGTTCCAGTACAGCTACAACACTGGTATCTACCTGACAATGTGGAAAACTGCCCAGGTATATCCCGTCCACAAAAAGCAGGACAAATCAAATCCGGTCAATTACCGCCCTATCAGTCTACTCTCAATCATCAGCAAAGTGATGGAAAGGGTCGGAGACAGTGCTATCAAGCAGCACTTACTCACCAATAACCTGCTCACCAATGCTCAGTTTGGGTTCCACCAGGACCACTCGGCTCCAGACCTCATTACAGCCTTGGTCCAAACATGGACAAAAGAGCTGAATTCCAGAGGTGAAGTGAAAGTGACTGCCCTCGACATCATGGCAGCATTTGACCAAGTGTGGCATCAGGGAGCCCGAGTAAAATTGGAAGTCAATGGGAATCGGGGGAAAACGCTCCACTGGCTGGATCATACCTAGCACAAAGGAAGATGGTTGTGGTTGTTAGAGACCAATCATCTCTGCCTCAGGATATCGCTGCAGGAGTTCCTCAGGGCAGTGTCCTAGGCCCAACCATCTTCAGCTGCTTCATCAATGACCTTCCCTCTATCACAAGATCAGAAGTGGGGATGTTCGCTGATGACTGCACAGTGTTCAGTTCCATTCGCGACTCCTCAGATAATAAAGCAGTCCATGCCCGCATGCAGCAAGACCTGGACGACATTCAGGCTTGGGCTGATAAGTGGCAGGTAACATTCGCAGCACACAAGTGCCAGGCAATGATTATCTCCAAGAGAGAGTCTAACCACCGCCCCTTGACATTCAACAGCATTACCATCGCCGAATCCCCCACCATCAACATCCTAGGGATCACCATTGACCAAAAACTTAACTGGACCAGCCACATAAATACTGTGGCAACCAGAGCAGGTCAGAGGCTGGGTATTCTGCGGCGAGTGTCTCAGCTCCTGACTCCCCAAAGCCTTTCCACCATCTACAAGGCACAAGTCAGGAGTGTGATGGAATACTCTCCACTTGCCTAGATGAGTGCAGCTCCAACAACACTCAAGAAGCTCGACACCATCCAGGACAAAGCAGCCCGTTTGTTTGACACCCCATCCACCACCTTAAACATTCACTCCCTCCACCACCAGCGTACCGTGGCTGCAGTGTGTACTATCTACAAGATGCACTGCAGCAACTCGTCAAGGCTTCTTCGACAGCACCTCCCAAACCTACGACCTCTACCACCTAGAAGGACAAGGGCAGCAGGCGCATGGGAACACCACCACCTCCAAGTTCCCCTCCAAGTCACACACCATCCTGACTTGAAAGTATATCAGCCGTTCCTTCGTCGTTGCTGGGACAAAATCCTGGAACTCCCTCCCTAACAGCACTGTGGGAGTACCTTCACCAAACAGACTGCAGCGGTTCAAGAAGGCGGCTCACCACCACCTTCTCAAGGGCAGTTAGGGATGGGCAATAAATGCTGCCCTTGCCAACGACACCCACATCCCAGGAATGAATTATTTTAAGTGTCCCTTTTAGGGCACCACTAATATGGGATGGTCTAATCAAACTAAAAAGATGACAAAATAATAAATGCTTGAAGAAGAAAAAAAATTGCAGGGGTACGGGGAAAGAGCGGGGGAGTGGGGCTAACTGGATTGCTCTTCGAAAGAGCCGGTGCAGACTCGATGGGCCGAATGGCCTCCTTCTGTGCTGTACTATTCTATGATTCTATGATAAGCTTCAAATGCCACCTTCCCAACTAAATCAGCATTTTGTTATTGATGTCTACAAGACACTCTATACCCTGCGGTGCCCACCAATCACGGAAGGCATCAAGCGCACCAGTGGACACTGCATGCTCCTTCTCCAGGGCCAGCTGGGCATGGACAGGATGGCAGAAGAGAGGCAGGCAGCCACAGCGACCCCTCCCTCCCCTTTCCTATGGGCCTCGCCCGTCCTGGACCTACAAATTGCTGGTTCAGCCAGGCCCAGGAGCTGGCCCACGAGAAGGGCCACCGATTTAAGCCACCCCGCCCCGGACAGCCAATGATAAAATTTTGAGGAGCAGCCCCTTCAGGTCACTATACAGGGGCGGCTACCTCTCGCATTCCACACAGGCATGGGCCGCGGTCTTCTCTAGGCCACAAAAATAACACGCAGCCTGGGCCTCCTGGGAGTCCATGAAGGTGCTTAAAAACCTGTTGCACACGACTTCTGCATGAAACACTCTCCACTCCAGATCCGCAATGGTGCAGGGAAGGACTCCAGCGTAGTGAGCCCTCCATTGGGGCCCTCCGCCAGATGACAAGCTGGCATGTCTGGACGAATGACGAGGGCAAGGGAGTAGAGAGTGTGCAGGAGCAGCCCATACAGGAATCACTTCTGCGCACAGAGGGAATTTCCGAGAGGCAGCTCAATTTGTCAGGTGCAGGTTCCCGAGGGAGGTCCTACGTGACCTGGGAGTAGAAAAATCCCAGGCTGGATCACAAGGTCTCTCTGTGCTAAAAAGAATCATGCAGCCAGAATCGCTTTGCAGGTAATAAGAACATAAGAAATAGAAGCAGGAGTAGGCCATTCGGCCCTTCGAGCCTGCTCCGCCATTCAATGAGATCATGGCTGATCTTCTGCCTCAATTCCATTCACCAGCCCTATCGCCATATCCCTTGATGCCCTTACTAGTCAGAAATCTATCGACTTCTGTTTTGAATGTACCCAATGACGGAGCCTCCACAGCCCTCTGGGGTAGAGAATTCCAAAGATTCGCCACCCTCTGTGTGAAGAAATTTCTTCTCATCTCAGTCCTGAATGGCCTACCCTTTATCCTGAGGCTGTGGCCCCTGGTTCTAGACTCCCCAGCCAAGGGAAACATTCTCCCAGCCTCCACCCTATCAAGCCCTGTAATAATTTTGTATGCTTCAATGAGATCCCCTCTCATTCTTCTGAATTCAAGAGAATACAGGCCTAGTTTACTCAATCTCTTCTCATACGACAGTCCCGCCATCCCAGGAATCAATCTCGTGAACCTTCGTTGCACTCCCTCTATGGCAAGTATATCCTTCCTTAGGTAAGGAGACCAAAATTGTACATAGTACTCCGGTTGTGGTCTCACCAAGGCCCTGTATAACTGTAGTAAGACTTCTTTACTCCTGTACTCAAATCCTCTTGTAATGAAGGCCAGCAGACCATTTGCCTTCCTAATGGCTCTTTGAGCCCTGGACTGGGTTTGGATCTTCACTCTTCCAAAAGTATGACAATGATTGAAGGTGACAAAGAGAGAAGACACAACAGCCAGTAATTGGGAGACCGTTGTGTCATAGAAACATAGAAGATAGGAGCAGGAGTAGGCCATTCGAGCCTGCTCCGCCATTCAACAAGATCATGGCTGATCATCCAAACCCTAGCACCCGGTCCCTACACCGACAGCCATCCCACCCAAGCCCTATCCCCGTAACCCCACATATTTAATCCCCCCTAACACTAAGGGCCAATTTTTTTATCATGGCCAATCAACCTAACCCGCACATCTTTGGACTGTGGGAGGAAACCGGAGCACCCGGAGGAAACCCACGCAAACACGGGGAGAATGTGCAAACTCCACACAGACAGTCACCCGAGGCCGGATTTGAACCCGAGTCCCTGGCGCTGTGAGGCAACAGTGCTAACCACTATGCCACTGTGCTGTCAGTTGAAGTAAATTGTTAAAACCAGCAATTTGCATCCTAGAGGGTTTGCAGTGGGACCTGGCCAGAGTTGGTCCAATTGAGATAAATTGTAGCTGAATGGTATTTAAAATTGTGTCAGTAAAAGACTGTGCAAGAACCGTGCCTAACAAAGTCAGGCAAACGTGATCAGCTTCAAAGACATTTCTTCCATACAAGCTAGAAAGCAAAAGCGAAGGATTTACATTATCTTTCTAGCAAACCAGAAAAGGACTAAACAGGTGGTTTTTCAAAACGTTTCTGTTTCAGGGAATCCCTGTAAATATATCATACTTCTGGTGACCCCCCTGTCAAATACTGACACAATCTCAGGGATTTCCTGTCCCAACCTCTGAAAAAACAGTGCCACTTCCCCAAAAAAAGGAAAACACTGCTTTCATTGCAGAAAACACTTCCTATTAGTAATACGCAACATCAGAAATAATGTGCAATAAGCCAACAAATGCAGCAAGTGCAGAATTCTTGAATTACAGTGAATCAGGCATACTGTGCAAATGGATCATGTGCCTGGCCTCAAACAGACATAAAGGTAATGATCTTATAGGTCACAGTTTGAACACTTAATTCTTTCAGGTTTGGGAGATAATGGAGAAATCTGCTGTTGGTGGAAGGAGAAAAAGCACAAAGTGCAGCTCAACAACAACTTGCATTTATATAGCGCCTTTAGCGTAGTAAAACATCCCAAGGCGCTTCACAGGAGTGTTATAAGACAAAAAAAACTGACACCGAGCCACAAAAGGATAAATTAGGGCAGGTGACCAAAAGCTTGGTCAAAGAGGTAGGTTTTAAGGAGCGTCTTAAAGGAGGAGAGGTCGAGAGGCGGAGAGGTTTAGGCAGGGAATTCCAGAGCTTAGGGCCCAGGCAATAGAAGGCACGGCCACCAATGGTTGAGCAATTAGAATCTGGGATGCTCAAGAGGGCAGAATTAGAGGAGCGCAGATATCTCGGGGGGTTGTGGGGCTGAAGCAGATTAAAGAGATAGGGAAGAGCGAGGCCAAGAAGGGATTTGAAAACAAGGATGAGAATTTTGAAATCGAGGCGTTGCTTAAACAGGAGCCAATGTAGGTCAGCGAGCACAGGGGTGATGGGTGAACGGGACTTGGTGCGAGTTAGGACACAGGCAGCCGAGTTTTGGATGACCTCAAGTTTACGTAGGGTAGAATGTGGGAGGCCAGCCAGGAGTGCGTTGGAATAGTCAAGTCTAGAGGTAGCCAAGGCATGGATGAGGGTTTCAGCAGCGGATGAGCTGAAGCAAGGATGGAGACGGGTGATGTTACGGAGGTAGAAATAGGTGGTCTTAGTTATGCTGCGAATATGTGGTCGGAAGCTCATTTCAGGATCAAATATGACACCAAGGTTGTCAACAGTGTGGTTCAGCCTCAGACAGATGCTAGAGAGAGGGATGGAGTCAATGGCTAGGGAACGGACTTTATGGCGGGGACCAAAGACAATGGCTTCAGTCTTCCCAATATTTAATTGGAGAAAATTTCTGCTTATCCAGAACTGAATGTCAGACAAGCAGTCTAACAATTTAGAGACTGTGGAGGGGTTGAGAGAAGTGGTGGTGAGGTAGAGCTGGGTGTCATCAGCATACATGTGGAAACTGACGCTGCATTTTCGGATGATATCACCAAGGGGCAGCATATAGATGAGAAATAGGAGGGGGCCAAGGATAGATCCTTGGGGGACCCCAGAGATAACGATGCGGGAGTGGGAAGAGAAGCCATTGCAGATGATTTTCTGGCTACAATTAGATAGATAAGAATGGAACCAGGTGAGTGCAGTCCCACCCGGCTGGACGATGGTGGAGAGGCGTTGGAGGAGGATGGAGTGGTCAACCGTGTCAAAGGCTGCAGACGGGTCGAGAAGGATGAGGAGGGATAGTTTACCTTTGTCACAGTCACAAAGGATGTCATGTGTGACTTTGATGAGAACCGTTTCGGTACTGTGGCGGGGCGGAAACTGGATTGGAGGGATTCAAACATGGAGTTCCGGGAAAGATGGGCACAGATTTGGGAGGTGACAAACACGTTCAAGGACTTTGGAGCGGAAAGGGAGGTTGGAGATAGGGCGGTAGTTTGCAAGGACAGTGGGGTCAAGGGTTGGTTTTTTGAGGAGAGTGGTGATGACAGCAGATTTGAGGGAGAGGGGGACAGTACCTGAGGAGAACGAACCATTAACAATGTCAGCTAACGTGGGAGCCAGAAAAGGAAGTTGGGTGGTCAGCAGTTTGGTGGGAATAGGGTCCAGGGAGCAGGAAGTGGGTCTCATGGACAAGATGAGCGTGGCGAGGTCAACAGGGAACATCGGAGAGAAACTGGAGAAAGATGTGAGTTCAGGGCTAGGGCAGGGGGAGAACCATAGAGGAAGTTTGGCAGAGGCAGCTGAACGGATGGTCTCCATCTTAGAGACAAAGAAGCCCATGAGCTCCTCGCACTTGTTGGAGGTGAGTGTGGAGGAGACAGGGGAGAGGGGTTTAAGAAGATGGTTAGCAGTAGAAAATAGTAGCCGGGGGTTATCTTTGCATTCCAGAATAATCCTGGAATAGTGAGCAGTTTTGGCAGACAAGAGTAGGACCCGATAATACTTTACGTGGTCCAGCCAGATCTGGCGGTGAATGGCTAAACCAGTTATCCGTCATATCCGTTCCAAGTCTGCGTCCCTTGGACTTGAGGGAGCGAAGATGAGGGCTGTACCGGAGGAACGGCCAGGGTGAGAGAATAAGATCTTATCTAGAGCAGAGTGGGGAAAGACTGGCTAGGCTGTGAATTTCTTAAAGGAATGATAATGTGATATAGTATTTGTAGAGGTCGAATAAATGAGGGAAATATTTTTTTTAAATCCGACTTTTTTTCCGTTGAGCGATCAAGAGCCACACAATATGGTTCCAGTGATCACGCATTAGGTTACAGACATCTCTTCATAAATTTATCATCCCTGCACCCTGGTGAAATATTACCGAAAAAAGAACCTGTAAGGTGCATCATTTTCATCATTACCATGCGCTGAGGTTAGACAAAGATTCTAATCTACCTGGAAGTCTGCTGACTACATCTCCCCCATATTCTGGGAGTCTAGTGTTACTGCACCTGAGAACTATGATGAGGTTAAAAGGTAACAATCTGTATAGGCCGTGGAAATTTCCCAGTGTTGCGTTCAAGCCTTTTCCTTCCAAATTTTCTGCCCTTTTCTCCTGAAGGTGATGGGTAAGATTCCAAGAGCACAAGTAGGTCAAACATGGGACTGCACAGTAGGTATCAGCAGGCTACCCCAGTCAGCCAGTGGCTCAGTTAGTAACACTCTTGATCCTAAGTCAGAGGGTTGTGGGTTCAAGTCCCTACTCCATGAGACTTGAGCACAAAAATCTAGGCTGACACTCCAGTGCAGTGCTGCACTGCCGGCGGTGCCGTCTTTTGGATGAGACGTTAAACCGAGGCCCCCGTCTGCCCTCTCTGAAGTGGACGTAAAAGATCCCACGGCACTATTTCGAAGAAGAGCAGGGGAATTACAGGAAACCTTTTTTTATACGGGACCGACGTGGTGCCGGTTCATCAAAAATTCCGGATAACCGAACGCTATAGTAAAAGATACGGAGCTGAGAGCGCCGTATAAAGCAACAAACCCTGCTTCAGAACAATGGGCACAAGTTGCAAGCGTCTCTGTAGCTTAGCAACAGCTGCAGCCACACCCTTGCACAGCAACAAATGGAGTAAAAAAAGTAATAAAAGTTACTTGAACCTACTCCTGAATTTTGCCGGTTAACCAAGATTTCCGGTTATTTAGGTGCCGGTAAATCGAAAGTTTCCTGTATCCCCAGTGTCCTGGGCCAATATTTATCCCTTAACATCACTAAAACATATTATCTGGTCATTATCACATTGCTGTTTGCGGGAGCTTGCTGTGCACAAATTGGCTGCTTCGTTTCCTACATTACAACAGTGACCACACTTCAAAAGTACTTCATTGACTGTAAAGCGCTTTGGGGCGTCCGGTGGTTGTGAAAGGCTCTACAGAAATGCAAGTCTTTCTTTCTTGATCCTTACAGATCTCTAGTGACCCCTGCTGAAAAGTGTGCAACAGTGCGTGTGTTCAGTAACAGAAAAAGTAGTTTGTTTTAATGGCCTCCCATAATTCAATAGCCCGCCAATGCTCCGACATTACAACAGTGACTACACTTCAAAAGTACTTCATTGGCTGTAAAGCACTTTGGGACGCCATAAGGTTGTGAAAGGCGCCATATAAATTCAAGTCTTTCTTTCACTGTCTAAGCCAACACTGAAGGAATTGCCACTTAGGTAAGGCACTGAATTCTAAGCTTGTACGACAATATTTAACCTGAATCAGCGTCTTCAATCTATCAGGAGAGAATCGTGGGCTAACAAAGAAGATTGCAATACTGGACACCTTCCACAAACAAACTTGTGGCTTCTCTGAGTCAGATTGCCAAAATAATGGCATTTTTGTGTCATGGGTCCACACCCACGAGGATCGGCATCAAGACTGCCTCAGCTCATCGCTTCTGGTAATATTGATTCAGGGCGGAATGTTGGTCAGGACAGCTTCCTGTTTGTCGTCAGTGTGTGCCACATGAAACAGCACACAAGACCTAATTTTAACATGTCACCTGAAAGGCAGCACCTCCAGCAACATAGCACTTCCTCAGTGCGTGCAATATATTTAAGATCACTGAATATATTTAAGATCACTGAATATATTTAAGAAGGAGATGGATAGATTTCTAGACACAAAAGGCATCAAGGGGGTATGGGGAGAGAGCAGGAATATGGTATTGAGATAGAGGGCTAGAATTTCCCAGGGCCGTGGAGGCGGGAATGGAGGCATGTGGGGTGTTAAAATCGCGAAATCGGGGAGCACAAACCCATCCCGCCCCCATGACCGTTTCCCAGGAGGCGGGTACCCGACCTGTGCTGGGAGCCGCCTCCCCGAGGCGGGAAGGGGATTAGTGCCAATTAACTGCCTGTTAACAGGTAGTTAACAGGCAGTTTTTAGCCTAATCCCTATTTTTATCTCTGAAGTGTGGGCTGCCCGACGGCTCCAAACCACGCCAAGTTAGTGAGGGGGACTGTCGGGCTGAAGGACTTGGAGGGTTCGAGATGTCCGGTGTTCAGGTGAGTGATGGGTGCATGAGTGCAGAGGTAATTGTGTTTGGTGTGTGTAAAGTGTTTAAATAAGTTTTACTTACCTTTACTTACTAATGCAGGCTTCCTTCCTTCAGGTCTCGGGAGTCCCTCATCTCACCGGCGCAGAAAGCAGAATCTACAGCCTCTGCCTTCTGTTCTGGAGAGATCTCTAAATCAGCCTGAGGGGAAGGAATTAACTTAGAGTACAGATTGTCAGTGTTTGACAGCTTCAAAGAGCTGTCAAACGCTGATATTTCATCTGTCAAAAGCTCTTGACAGATGAAATGTCAATCTGTGATGTCACCTGTTGCCAGGTGGCCCTTAATTGGCCTGCTAAGCCCGCTGGGCAGGCTTAACAAGGTCAATCAGGGGAAAATCGAGTGGGTTGGCCACAACTCGTTGGAGGCGGGACTACAACCTCAAAAGTGGGAGTCCCACCTCCTACTCGCCTCCATTGATAAAATCCAGCCCAGAGGATTAGCCATGATCTTATTGAATGGCGGAGCAGGCTCGAAGGGCCAAATGGCCTACTCCTGCTCCTATTTTTCTATGTTTCCAAGTGTTAACCTGGATTACATGCTCGAGTCCTGGAGCAGGAACTTGAACCACAACTTTCTAACTCAGAGGCAAGAATGCTACCAACAGATCCAAGCAGATATACAATACACGCAGCTACTCAAATTGGTTATGTGAGTGGTTTAAAGGAATCATAGATGGGCTATTCAACTTGGTCAAAGAGGTAGGTTTTAAGGAACATCTTATAGGAGGAAAGAGAGGCAAAGAGGTTTAGGGAGGGAATTCCAGAGCTTAGGACCTAGGCAGCTGAAAGCACAGCCACAAAACAGATTTTTTGATTAATCCTGTCACAGAATTGGCACACAATTTGTTGTGTGGCAGTGTTTAGAATTGCTTGATGATTGGGAGGTGATGAAAGCCATTTGGGGTCTCACACAACCAGAAAGAAGCTAAAGTCCCCCTGTCACAGCACTCAGCCATTTCTTAAAAGATTTCTGGGCTTTTCGCTCTACTACCCTATCCTGAAGAACACGTCGTGAAGAAGAACTTCCTGATACCACTTCTAGATTTGCCTGTCATTCGTTTGAACCTGACACTAGGGACGATGTCCGTTTCAAGCTTGTCTAAGAAACACAAAAACTAGACCAAAGTCTAAAGTGGCAAGTCTGATTTTAAGAACATAAGAATTACAAGCTGGAGTAGGCTATTTGGCCCTTCGAGCCTGCTCCGCCATGCAACAAGATCATGGCTGATCTTCTACCTCAACTCCACCTTCCCGCACTATCCCCATATCCCTTCATTCCCAAAAATTTATCGACCTGTCTTGAATATACTCAACAGCTGAGCATCCACAGCTCTCTGGGGTAGAGAATTCCAAAGATTCACAACACTTTGAGTGAAGAAATTTCTCCTTATCTCAGTCCTAAATGGCCGACTCCTTATTCTGTGACATTGACCCCGTGTTCTAGATTCCCCGGCCAAGGGAAACATTTTCCCAGCATTAACCCTGTCAAGCCACTTAAGAATTTTATATGTTTCATTGAGATCACCTCTCATTCTTCTAAACTCTAAGGAATATAGGCCTAGTCTACTGAATCGCTCCTCATAGGGCAATCCCCTCATCCCAGGAATCAGTCTAGTGAACCTTCGCTGTACTCCCACTAAGGCAAATATATAGATTGTAAATAGCTGAGGCCCAAGCACTGATCCTTGCGGTACACGGCTAGTTACAACCGCTAGTGCCAACCTGATAGTCCTGTTCATTCCTACTCTCTGTTTTCTGTCCATTAACCAATCCTCAATCCATGCTAATATATTACCCCCAATTTTGTGTAATAACCTCTTGTGTGGCACCTTATCGAATGCTTTTTGAAAATCCAAATACACTACATCCACTGGTTCTCCCTTATCCATCCTACTAGTTACATCTTCAAAAAACTCCAACAGATTTGTCAAACACAATTTCCCTTTCATAAAACCATGTTGACTCTGCCTAATCAAATTATGATTTTCTAAGTGCCCCGTTACCATGTCCCTAATAATAGATTCTAGCATTTTGCCTACGACTGATGTCAGGCTAACTGGCCTATAGTTCCCCGTTTTTTTCTCTCCCTCCTTTTCATGTTTTTTTTTTAATATATGAAAGCCTAAACATTTCAGTGAAAACTTGCAAATGTGTCATCAATCCACCTTAGATTTCCACTGACCCTGCCAATGTGGTAGACTTTTATTGCCCGGAAAGAAGGGTATGACTCATTGTAGTGAGACATCTTCAGTGTTGATTCATAGTTATCTTGTAGTTAGTTACAATCCCAGCTGGTGGCAGTGTTGGCTTTGCACATTACAGCTTCATATTTTTAAATGTAAGAAGTCACACAACACCAGGTTAAAGTCCAACAGTTTTATTTGAAATCACAAGCTTTCGGAGCGCTGCTCCTTCGTCAGGTGAAGTGGAGAGATGCCACTTATCACACCTCGGCAGAGAGATAATCACAAAGGTGTGAATGGTGTCCAAACAGGTCAGTCAGGAAAACATTACATCAAAGAACAATGAGGTGGGGTCACAAGGGGTCAAATGTTGCAGATGCTGGGGTCTGTATGAAAAACAAAAAACAGACAAAAAAACATTTTCTTTGCTGGAAATCACAGCAGGTTCGGCCGCATCTGTGTAGACAGAACAAGCCAACGATGACTCGAGTCTGGATGACCCTACGATCTTGATCTTGGGTTCATGTCACGCTACATGTAACCCCACCTGACGTAGGGTCATCCAGACTCGAGTCGTCGTTGGCTTGTTCTCTCTACACAGATGCAGCCGGACCTGCTGTGATTTCCAGCAAAGAAAATGTTTTTTTGTCTGTTTTTTGTTTTTCATACAGACCCCAGCATCTGCAACATTTGACCCCTTGTGACCCCACCTCATTGTTCTTTGATGTAATGTTTTCCTGACTGACCTGTTTGGACACCATTCACACCTTTGATTGCTGTGATTATCTCTCTGCCGAGGTGTGATAAATGGCAGTTAGAAAGATTACCTGTAATCATCTGGCATTATTCTCTGACTATATAATCTGTGTCTATAGGCATCTCTCCACTTCACCTGACGAAGGAGCAGCGCTCCGAAAGCTTGTGATTTCAAATAAAACTGTTGGACTATAACCTGGTGTTGTGTGACTTCTTACATTTGTCCACCCCAGTCCAACACCGGCATCTCCACACCATGGCTCATATTTTTAAACACAAGTAGGTGGTGATAATTAGAATGAGTAGGAATTCAAAGATGGTGCAGAATGCCAAATGTACAGCAACAAGGAGTGGGAGGTTTGATCTGCTACTGCGCTTGTAGCAGGTAGGGAGATGCGACTCCGAGGCAACATCTTTTTGCCGCTAGGAGCAAATGGGAAAAAGTGAGAGAAAAATCAGATAGAGGTGTTGCTACAAAGGACCTCCTGCTTAGGAGCTAAAATTGGGAATTAATTGTTTGGGAACTAATGTGTGTGCACGGGGATCTGGAAGTAAGCTGATAAAGAGGACCCAGGTGAGACCTCATGATTGAGGAGAAAACAAAATTGAGAGGGTATGTGCCCTTCACTTCCTTAAAATACATTTTGAAAAATGGAATAAATACAACTTACTTATATAAATCATCTTACTTGCATTTTCTTACTCAGCACAAGAATGAAATATCAATTTTGCAGTTTGTGGACTGTCCAATTGCAGAAATTGGTGCTCTAACACCCTACCTCAAACTGGTGGGCTTGTAGAGTTCATCCCTGCAATAGCGTACAAGCAAGTTTCCCCGTAGGAAAGAAAAATAAATGGGTTCATGTACAGCACATACATTATACCTATACTGCCTTGCACGGAACCTGAATAACTGCCTTGAATAAACTCTTCTTCAGCTCAGCTCATCTATATGAAAAGCAGGTGGCCAACAGCAGGACAAGTTAATCCGAACCCTAATCAAGTGCCTGCTCCACTGGCTTAGTGAGTAACAGTGTTGTGTGGTGTGGTACTAAGCCGTACAAAATCAGGAAAGTCCAAGGTTCAGTGTCTGGTCAATATAGAGTTAGCTGGTTTCAGTATTTAAAACAAAAAATCAGCTTTACAATACAGTACTAGAAAGATAAAAACATATCCCCAATTTCCAAAAAATGTAAATGCAGTTAGAAATGCTAGTTTTGAGGTGACGGGTGTGCTTTGGCAGTAGAGTAGGATGGCGGTATATGACAAACTGGATGATTAATTCCAATATTTAAAGCTTTCTTTTACAGATCCTTACATTATGAATCTCTATTTGGTCAGCAAATCACATGCTCTAATCGGCAATCTAGCAAATCCAGGGCATTTTCTGATAACTTTATCCATTATATCGCAGTTTATTTTGTCCCAACCATTTTTACAATGGCTTCAGGGTTGGGGGACCCACATTTGCAGGTTATGAGAGTTTTTTCCCCCCAAATCTCTAACATCTATTGTTTACCACAAATGATTGGGGTCTGTCCCAATATTTTAAGTTGGGTCAGTTTAATCCTTATATTCATGTTTCACTGAGAATTTCTGATGAAGGGTTACACTCAAAACACTGACCTTTCTGATGTACCTTCTGTACATTTCCAGCATTTTCTGGTTTTAACAATGATAGTGAACCGCTGCCTTCATCCAATCCCAGTTTTAGCGTCCTTGAACCGTTCTGGTCTCACACCATTGGAAAAGAGTGGAGACACAACTTAAAAAGGTAACCAGAAAGATGCATCTGTAGCAAATATGAATTGCCTTTAATAGTTTGATGCAATTTCCACTCATGAAATGGGCACAGCATAGTGACCTGGGGAAAAAAATGCTTTGTAATTCAGTTTTATAATCATTTCATAACCTCTGCTCTATAGTTATACAAGGGAGCTAAAGAAGAATAACTTATATTTAACGATAAAGGTTTACATTCATTGCTATATGGTCATTATGAAGACCCTCCAAACACATGCAAAACAAGTAGTTAAAATTGGTCCAAGTATAGAACTGGAGCCTTTCATTAGCTGCATCTGCTTAGCTTTATTATGAGAGGGGAAAATTCATTGCATGCAGATATTTCATGTCAACCTAGTGATTTACATATAAATAGTTAAACTGCAAACAAATACAATTAGTTTGAATGGCCCTTTTCTGTGCTGTATCATTCTAGGATTCTATTATTAGCACTTCCCTATTTGTTTGTGGATTATAACAGGACCTGCTGAACTTGAATCTCAGGTTTTAAGTAAAAATGATAGTCAACCTCCTTTGTTTGCTACTCTTCACGGCTAAGGGTTTCAATCCATAGGCAAAGGCATATCACCTGCATCTTCAATAGTCCTTTGCTACACACACTCATGCCGTGGCTCCACAACATGTTGTAGTTTTCTCTCAAATCAAATTTGCTCCAAGTATATTGCGATCAAGACTAAAAGATTTTTTGTTTTTTTTAAATTGTATGCCCCTTGTTTTGGTTATTTGGTCTTTGGAATTCTCTAATGAATTTTCCCACCTTCAGTGGTCCAGCACGAATTGAAAACGGCGGAGTGCCGGCTGCGTTCCAAGAGCCCGGCACTGCTCCTCGGTGCCGGGCTCTTTTGCCGGCACTCACGATCCTCGGGGGCCCAGCTCGTGCTGAACAAGGCCCCTCCCCTTTCCGGCGGGCGGCCGCGAATGCTTCCGGGACGCTACTTTTAGCGCCCTGGCGAGGCTGGCGCCCCAAAAGGGGCTATAGACAATTTCTAGGCCATTGGGTTTAATTATGCTCTGTGAATGCATGGCGAAGTGTCTATTCCACTTGTAAGCACTTCCAGTACTGCAACCAGCTCGGCCTCCAGAAAGTCCTCGTTGCATTTCCCCCTCGAATTTTGGTTTCAGTACAAGGAACCCTTCAGTGGTTCGGAATTTTCAATGGGCCGGCACCGGCCTGGTCCCGAGGGTGCCGGATTACCGGGGTTGTACCTGTAAAGCTAAGCAGATGCAGCTAATGAAAGGCCCCAGTTCTATACTTGGACCAATTTTAACTACTTGTTTGCATGTGTTTGGAAGGTCTTCATAATGACCATATAGTGATGAATGTAAACCTTAATCATTAAATATAAGATTTTTTTTTTTAGCTCCCTTACGTAACGGGCTGTGGTTGCTGAATCGTTGAGTATATTCATAAGAACATAAGAAATAGGAGCAGGATGTAGGCCAATCAGCCCCTCGAGCCTGCTCCGCCATTCAATAAGATCATGGCTGATCTGATCCTAACCGCCAATCCACTATCACAGAACCATCTCCTGCATCTAACAGAATTAGACACACGAAATAGGAGCAGGATCAGGTTACACGGCCCCTAGGCCCGCTCCGAACCTAGACTCATGTCCAAATTCCTGCCCGCTCCCCGTAACCCTTAATTCCCTTTACTTCTAGGAAACTGTCCATTTCTGTTTTAAATTTATGTAATGATACAGCTTCTACAGTTTTTTGGGGCAGCATATTCCATGGACCTACCACCCTCTGAGTGAAGTACAGGTAGACTACCCTTTATCCGGACTTCCGAAAACCGAAACCCTCTAAAAACCGAAGGTTTTTTCGTTCAGCGTAAGTCGTGCGTACGAACGAAAAAACCTTCGGTTTTTAGAGGGTTCCGTTTTGGAAGTTCGGATAAAGGGTAAGTCGTGCGCACGACCCCCCGCCGACCCCCCCGGCCCCGACAACCGCCGACCCCGCCAGCCGCCGACCCCCCCGGCCCCGACAACCGCCGACCCCGCCAGCCCCGACAACCGCCGACCCCCCCACGGACCCCGCCGGCCCCGACAACCGCCGACCCCCCTGCCCCCGACCCCCGCCGACCCCGACTTACGCTGAGCGTCAGCGTAAGTCGTGCGCACGACCCCCCGCCGACTCCCCCGCCCCCAACAACCGCCGACCCCGCCAGCCCCGACAACCGCCGACCCCGCCAGCCCCGACAACCGCCGGCCCCGACCCCCGCCGACTTACGCTGAGCGTCAGCGTAAGTCGTGCGCACGACCCCCCGCCGACCCCCCCCCCCCGACCCACCTTCCGAAATCCGAAATTCTCCTTTATCCGAAACTCGGCTGGTCCCGAGGTTTTCGGATAAAGGATAGTCTACCTGTAGTTCCTCCTCATCTCAGTTTTGAAAGAGCAGCCCCTTATTCTAAGACTATGCCCCCTAGTTCTAGTTTCACCCAGCATCGGGAACATCTTCCCTGCATCCACCCGATCCAACCCCTTCACAATCTTATATGTTTCAATAAGATCGCCTCTCATTCTTCTGAACTCCAATGAGTAGAGTCCCAATCTACTCAACCTCTCCTCATATGTCCATCCCCTCATCCCCGGGATTAACCGAGTGAACCTTCTTTGTACTGACTCGAGAGCAAGTATGTCCTTTCTTAAGTATGGACACCAAAACTGTACGCAGTATTCCAGGTGCGGTCTCACCAATACCTTGTACAACTGAAGCAATACCTCCCTATTTTTATATTCTATCCCCCTAGCAATGAAAGCCAACATTCCATTGGCCTTCTTAATCACTTGCTGCACCTGCATACTAACCTTTTGAGTTTCGTGCACCAGGACCCCCAGATCCCTTTGTACTTCAGTACTTTCCAGTTTCTTGCCATTAAGATAATAACTTGCTCTACGATTTTTCCTGCCAAAGTGCATAACCTCACACTTTCCAGTATTGTATTCCATCTGCCAAATCTCTGCCCACTTACTTAGCCTGTCTATGTCCCCTTGAAGGTTTTTTATGTCCTCCTCACTCACTACTTTCCCCCCCATCTTAGTATCATCTGCAAACTTTGATATGTTACACTCAGTCCCCTCCTCCAAATCGTTAATATAGATTGTAAAGAGTTGGGGACCCAGCACTGACCCCTGCGGAACACCACTAGTTACTGATTGCCAGTCTGAGAATGAACCATTTATCCCAACTCTCTGCCTTGTTAGATAGCCAATCCTCTATCCATGCCAGAATATTACCCCCAATCCCGTGATATTTTATCTTAAGCAATAATCTTTTGTGTGGCACCTTGTCAAATGCCTTTTGGAAGTCTAAATACACTACGTCCACTGGTTCCCCTTTATCCACCCTATATGTTACTTCCTCAAAGAACTCCAGCAAATTTGTCAAACATGACTTCCCCTTCATAAAACCATGCTGACTTTGTCCTATTAAATTATGATTATCCAAATGTCCTGTTACTGTCTCCTTAATAATGGACTCCAAAATTTTACCTACCACAGATGTTAGGCTAACCGGTCTATAGTTTCCAGCCTTCTGTCTACTGCCCTTTTAAAATAAGAGTGTTACATTAGCAGTTTTCCAGTGTGCCGGGACCATTGCCGAGTCCAGGGAGTTTTGGAAAATTACCAATGCATCCACAATCCCTACCGCCACTTCCCTCAAGACCCTAGGATGTAAGCCATCAGGTCCAGGTGATTTATCCGCCTTGAGTCCCATTATTTTACCGAGTACCATTTCCTTAGTGATTTTGATCGTGTTTAGCTCCTCCCCCCCTTTAGCCCCGTTTGTCCAGTGTTGGGATATTCTTAGTGTCTTCTACTGTAAAGACTGATACAAAATATTCATTCAGTGTTTTTGCCATCTCCATATTTCCCACCACTAATTTCCCGGTCTCATCCTCTGAGGGACCAACATTTACTTTAGCCACCCTTTTTCTTTTTATATAACTATAAAAACTCTATCTGTTTTTATATTTTTTGCTTATTTACTTTCATAATCTATCTTCCCTTTCTTAATCAATCTTTTTGTTATTTTTTGCTGTCTTTTAAAGTTTTCCCAATCCTCTATCCTCCCACTAGATTTGGCTACCTTATATGCCCTTGTTTTTAGTCGAATACTATCCTTAATTTCTTTACTTAGCCACGGATGGCTGTCTTTTCTTTTACACCCTTTTCTTCTCAGTGGAATATATATTTTTTGGAAGTTGTAAAATAACTCCTTAAATGTACACCACTGATCATGTATCGTCTTACCCTTTAATCTATTTTCCCAATCCACTCTACTCAATTCCGCTCTCATACCTTCATAGTCTCCTTTATTCAAGCTTAGCACCTATTCAAGGCCGAGATAGATCGATTTTTGGACTCTATGGCAATCAAGGGATATGGAGATCGGGCGGGAAAGTGGAGTTGAGGTCGAAGATCAGCCGTGATCTTATTGAATGGCGGAGCAGGCTCGAGGGGCCGTACGGCCTACTCCTGCTCCCAATTCTTGTTATTATTCTGCTCTCCCTTTGGGGGTTTTCCCCTGCGTGGTACACATCACTCCTTAACCAAGGGGCAAACAATTTTGGTCCCAAGCTCCAGACAGTACCATGCATAAACATCAGAAACAGGTTGTACAAAAGTGGCCCAGATAACCTGCCTGTTCAATTTTCCCTCAGCCTGCTCAATATCTTACCCCCCCCCCTCTATCCCTAACTAACCAAGATCGGAAACTTGTCATTTAGGAATTAACGTGTGCAAAACAGTAAAAACTTAAACATTTTTGTTCAAACTGTTCTGCAGAAAGTTCAAAGCTTTGTCCAAGGATGCATCCGGCAGTTTATTCCCAATACTTCAAAGTTTTTTTTAAGCACTAAAATCATAAATAACAAAATGAGAATTGAGTGTTTAAAAATTGAATCATAATTCTAATTAAGGGACAGCAGCAAGAGTAAATGGTAGCTTTCTCCAGTTTTTAAAATTGAATATTTTTCTCCAGTTTGATCCTTTATGATATCTTGAAGAGCGAGTGCCGCAAGTACTGCCGTTAGTTTAAAAATAAAACTCTCTGCTAGGAAGTATGGTGGCGAGAGAGAATTTGTACTCTACCCCAATAACCATACCCCCTCTGGCACCTAGTTCAGGAATTCACCATTCAAATTGACCAAGTTGCAGTCTTGAACCTGCATTTCATTGTTAGGGGGCAATATGTTAAGACATAAACACCATGTCCCACCAGAATGCCAAAAAATATTTCCAAAAGGTGACAGACATAATAATAGGCTTTATGGAAATGTAGAAGTTGCAAGATTACTTTTCAGACACTCGATTATTCACCATCTATTACACAGTAACAGGACCATGCAGAAAGGTCGTAGCAAGACAACTGACAGTAGAAAGTTTCCAAAAAACAGCAATTTCAGCATGATTTTTTTTTTTTTTTTTTTTTTTTAAAGTGCTCCTGTCTGAGGCTTCAGACAGTATTCCTTCCTGATTGACTATAATGCAGCATGATGGAGAGAGCCTATTTTATCCTTCCCTATGAGAACACTCAACTGATTCTACTTTCCTGGCGTCACGCAACATTCAGAACAACTTGCATTTATATACCTCTTTAATGTAGTAAAACATCCCAAGACGCTTCACAGGAGCGTTAACAAACAACATTGACACTGAGCCAATGGAGACATTAGGACAGGTGACCAGAAGTGCCACCCTAGAATAACTGGGTACCATTAAAGGTATTGGATCTGTTGCACATTTTAGGTCCTGCCAAATTTGACACAAGATTTAGACAAAAGTGGTCACATTTTGTTCTGGCAAATTTCAATTTAATGTTTAAAATAAACCTTATAAAACTATTCTGCAGATGGCGAGATGGAAACATAGACTCAACTACGGGGAAGAGGGGCAAGCTGGGGACGTGCACCCCTCATTTTTTAAATTTCTTTCTTGCATGGGTTATTGTCTTCTCTTCCGTCTGCTTCACTTTTCAGAATTGTCAAACAGGTAGGTTTTAAAGAGCATTTTAAAAGGAGGGGAGAGGTGGAGAGATCGAGGGGTTTAGGAAAGAATTCCAGAGCCTAGGCCCGAGACAGAGTAAGTTTAATTACAACTCTTCCACCTTCGATGCAGTTCTATGTTCCAGTTCTCTCTTTCGACTTGCCTTCTGTAGTTTAACACATTTTATTTCACTGCAATGCCTAAATTAACTCTTCCATGCAGAAGCACAACCCCCTATAAAAATAAGTACAGGGGGAAGTGAGGAATATCAGGGACAATTCTGAAAAGTGAAGCAGATGGAGAAGACAATAACCCATGCAAGAAAGAAATTAAAAAAATATGGGGAGCACATCCCCAGCTTTCCCCTCTTCCCCGTAGTTGAGCCTATGCTTCCATCTCACCATCTGCACAATAGTTTTATAAGGTTTATTTTAAACATTAAATTGAAATTTGCCAGAACAAAATGTGACCACTTTTGTCTAAATCTTGTGTCAAATTTGGCAGGACCTAAAATGTGCAACAGATCCAATACCTTTAATGGTACCCAGTTATTCTAGGGTGGCACTTCTGTATTCCTTTTAACGATTTACTTTCTTTTAAGAGTATTAAAAAGAAAAATTCCACCCGACATGTTGTTGAGTCAAAATGGCAGTTTCATACATTCAAAAACTTTTTTTTTTAAAAACAGAACAGCCTCAGCATAAAATATTGAAACAGAAAAGTCTTTTTACACTAAATAATGCATTTCTTTGGCGCAAGAAGATTGGAACACTAAAGAGCAGCAGCACTAACTACGAAGGTACTTGTCATTCACTATTCCCTGTAAAGCAAATGTACAATCTCAGCATTGTGTGTGTGGGGGCAGGGGGCCCCCCAATACAAGCGGCAAAACGTTAATATACTTAGAGCGTCTTTCAGGTACAAAGAGGAATGAAACACACACGAAACAGCCAAATTGCAGAGCAGGTGCTTACCCACTGTATCAGCCCCCATCCGTCGCATTTCCCAGTAAAACATGCTGGATTCATCACCCCTGTGCTCGCTAACCTACACTGGCTCCCAGTTAAGCAATGCTGCGATTTTAAAATTCTCATCTTATTTTCAAATCCCTCCATGGCATCGCCCCTCCCTATCTCTGTAACCTCCTCCAGCCCTACAATCCTCCGAGATATCTGTGCTCCTCTAATTCTGGCCTCTTGAGCATCCCCTATTTTAATTGCTCCCCCATTGGAGGCCGTGTCTTCAGCTGCTAAGGCCCTAAGCTCTGGAATTCCTTCCCTAAACTTCTCCGCCTCTCTATCCTCCTTTAAGGCGCTCCTTAATATCTACCTCTTTGACCAAGCTTTTGATCATCTGCCCTAATATCTCCTTATGTGGCTCGGTGTCAAATTTTGCTTTATAACATTCCTGTGCTGTGTCTTGGGATGTTTTACTACGTTAACGGCACTATATAAATACAAGTTGTTGTTTTTGGTTTTTTTTTTTTTTTAAATCACACTTTTAAAGCAACACTATTGTTACAACCTCAGCCCAACATGCCAGACTGATGGTACACGAATGCACTTCCATCTGCCCAGTTCCCAATCCGAGCCATGGTAATACTAAGCAGATAGTGCTATCATCCCATAGGAATGTAAGAAGTCACACAACACCAGGTTAAAGTCCAACAGTTTTATCAGGTGACGAAGGAGCAGCGCTTCGAAAGCTTGTGATTTCAAATAAAACTGTTGGACTATAACCTGGTGTTGTGTGACTTCTTACATTTGTCCACCCCAGTCCAACACCGGCATCTCCACACCATCCCATAGGAAGAGAGTGAATGAAGGCCACTATCTCCCCTCCCCCTGGAGGCTGCTTTCAAAAAGGAGGAGGATACCATGTAAAATGGAACTTCCAAGTAAAATCAAAGCCATGCACACACCACTACAATTTGGATACGGGCTATCCTTTCTTTTCCCCAAAACCCCATCGACATGGTGAAATACAACTTTTTAGCTAAACCTAGCAAAGCATTTTGGCTGCTTGAGTGACTTTCCCCAAAGCAGTCAATTCATCAATGGGTACCATCAAACTCCAGGGACACTGACAAATATACTCCTTCAGTCAAAAGATTCCCTAGCACTTATAATTAAAACACATCAATCTTTAAATTCTGCGGTTCAATTGACTCAAAGCATACTAGCCTGCCTGATGTGCGCTTTCATTTGCAGCCTCTTTTCTTTTTACAAATAGGGGCTTCTGCCTCCAAAAATAAAGAATGGAAGCCAGTGAAGAAATGCAGAAAATAAAGGCCTAGAAATTCGGTGGGGTTAGCGCCCAATTAGAGGCGTTAGAGGGTCTTGCGCCGGAATTATAGCTGGTAACGAAATTGCGTTGGGCCCTACCATCGGCGTTAGCCGGTAGCGCTGCGCCGGCACCGATGACGTCATCGGTGTGCGCAGCGTCCCGGTTGCCGTGGTAACCCGGCCCCAAGCCCAAATTCAGTTGCGGCCGCCTCGCCCGTGGCAGCCGCAACCAACGATTGTTGAAAGGGATGTTACACACCTTTGCGCCGGCGCATAAAGGTGGAGCGGCGGCCGGCCGCTTTCCCGGCGGCCGCCTGCCCGCACCTCCCTCCCCGGACTCCTCCGCCACCCCCCCGCGGCACTGATGTGTGTGGCCCGCGAGCCCGGCTCTTCCCCGAGGTGCCGGGCTCATTTGTCGGGCGAATCGACCGGCCAGCGGTCGGCTGCAGGCAGCTCCTCCTTAACAGAAGGAGGAGGCCTGCAGTACCCCAGCCTGCCGCACCGCCTCGGGTGCCGCAGCGGGGGATTAGCGCCTCAAAACTGCACTGAACGCCCATAGTGAGGCGCAAAAACCCTCCATTAGCGCCCGCCGCCGTCTGGGCCCGGGGCAACTGAATTTTCGTCGGGCGCAGCGGCATTAACGCCGGCGCAAAATTTCGGGCGCTAAAGCCCTGGCGGACCCACAACCGAATTTCTAGGCCAAAAAGTTTTAAATGTATGTATTTTTTTTAAATAGCAAAGTAAGATATACAAAGCCGATTAAGGGGGGGAAGCATTTAACGGGAAGCTAGATAAGTACTCGAGGGAGAAAGGAATAGAAGGATATGCTTAGATGAAGTAAGGTGGGAGGAGGCACGTGTGGGGTAGAAACACCAGCATAGACCAGATGGGCCGAATAGCCTGTTTCTTTTTTTATTCGTTTATGGGATGTGGGCGTCGCTGGCAAGGCCAGCATTTATTCAGTGCTGTAAATTCTCTAAATAGTAAAAAAAAAAAAATGTAGGATTCAAGTTGTTAAAAAAAGTTGTGGGCAGAACTGAAGTATTAAAACATTCTTCAAATTGTATTTTAAGTCCTTATTTCAAGCTTAAATATTTTTAGAGTAATACAACTACTGACGTTCGAGTAGTTCCATTACTATAATTTGCATTTCAGGGTCAGTGCATTAGCTGAAAGCTTAACAAAAGCAACCGACTCGGGAGAATTTTTTTCTCAATTTGTTGGTAGTTTAAGGGTTAAAAATTACTTGATACGATAGCAAAATACTGCGGATGCTGGAAATCCGAAAAGAACAACAGGAAACGCTGGAAAAACTCAGCAGGCCAGGGGCAACATCGGTGGAGAGAGAAACGGACCCTTCGTCAGAACTGGAAAAAAGCAGGAAATGGAACAGGTTTGGGGGCTGGGAAAAGGGGGAGGGGATGAAAGCACAAAAGGGAAGGTCAGTGATAGGATAGAAAGCAGGAGAGATTGAGAGACATTAAGAGATATTCAAGGCGAGAGGAGGTGGGAATGGGACAGGTTAAGGAACAAAGTTGAGTTTTTCCAGCGTTTTCTGTTGTTATTTTAAAAATTACTTGAATGGTTCAAAGAAAATGGCACACTGGAGTTTTCTTTTTTTGTTAAGAATACACACACACACATAAACACTTACAGAAAGTGTAAAGAATGGACTCGAGACAATTAAAAAAAAACTGGCTTTTATTCTGCTATTAGTATTGCTGGTAACTATTTACTGATACATCCGAAAGAAAAATAAGAACACACCTAAGTAAACTGCAAGTGAGGTACGTTCAGAACCTCAGATATATCTCCAATGTTAAAAACAAAAACATAAAAAGGCAGGCAGTACATAGACTAACATATGATAAATAGAAGGCATTGAATGCATGGTGCTGCTGACCATGCCAAGTTGTTCACTGAGGAGCGACTCAGCTTCACTTCTCACAAGCTGAGCAGCAACTCGCATTTAATCAGCAGGGTCACTTGTAAAACCATGTCCTAGAACCAAGACGGAACTCCTGCCTACCCCCAAACTCTCCCCCCCCACCGACCCCCCACCCCCCAATTAAAATCCCCATGTTGTACACAAGCATGTCAGAGCTCGATTTGGTTTACATCAGTTATCTGTTTCAGAAAGTTACCAAGCTTTTTATACAAAGGAATTCAACTTTCAATTATTTTTTTTCTCCACCCCCCCCCCCCCACCCCCACCCCCTACCCAATACACTTTTAAAAATTTCAGTAGAGGCTACAGTATTAGCGTTAAGAAATCCAATTGTACAAAAGTTGAATTAAGCTAGATCTATAAACAGTGGTGGCAAACTGAATTAAGTTTGGTTCTATGTTGAGAAATACAGGCCGACAAGAGTGCTATTTCCTACCATGTAAGGCTGCACCTGTCGATCGTGTGGATAGGTCAAAAAAAAATGTTACACAGTAATGGCTAACCAAAGTTTAGATGTATACATGCATATTGTAAAATCGACCATAGCTATACATCAGTACACCACTGAACTAGGAAAGAAAAACAACCTTGGCTGGCTTTTTAAATATTGGTAGCAAACTGAGTTGTCGGTAACAGTATTACAGATAAATGAAAGGCCAGTATAATCAAGACACTATCATACTAAGTTTAATAAACATCAATTCAAGATTTTTTTTAAAAATCAAGTGACTGTAAGTGTGTGGTAGGGTGCACTTGGCTGGCATTTTTTTCTTTATAGAACGCTGCAGAAAGCCTTATGTCTAGGGCGCTTAGCTTGCAAGGCAGCCCGTGTGGCCATCTCAAAAACTTCTCTCACTCCCTCTTTAGTTTTTGCTGAGCATTCCATGTAACCATATGCACAAATCTTGGTGACCATCTCTTTGCCTTCTTCAGGCTTTACCGGCTCCTGTACGAGAGAGAGAGAGAGAGAGAGAGAAAGGACTACTTCAAAAACATCATACAGAAACGCAGAATTCATACCCTAATTTGCTAACCTGCAAAAAGGAAAATTGCAATTAGTTCTAGTTACTATCTACACATTCCCGACTTGCCATAGGTAAGGTTTACCGAATTTAGTCATTGGTAGGGTAGATTTAAGCCAAAACTGATTTAAGTTTTCCAAAGACTAGAATTTTGTATGCTGAAAATTTGGTTTGCATCAATTCTGCCACATTCCCCTTTAAACCCTGCTGTCTCTCCTCAGCGTCAGTCCTGGGACAAGAGACAGTGGGTAGGCAATCTGCTTCCAGAACAATGCCAGAACTACAGTGAAGCTGTCAGGTGCATGAGGCCCTCCAAGGTCAACTTGCCCTTAGAAGTTCTCTCTCTATGAAAAATCAGCTAGCGAAAAACTGCACGCATTGGATTAACAAGCTCAAAAGCCTTTTTCGATAGCAAAATACTGCGGATGCTGGAAATCCAAAATAACAACAGAAAACGCTGGGAAAACTCAGCAGGCCAGGGCAACATCCGTGGAGCGAGAAACGGAGTCAACGTTTCAGGTCGATGACCCTTCGTCAGAACTGGAAAAAAAGCAGGAAATGGAAAGCAGGTTTAGGGGCTGGGGAAAGGGGGAGGGGATGAAAGAACTTTGTTCCTTAACCTGTCCTATTACCACCTCCTCTCGCCTTGAATATCCCTTAATGTCTCTCAATGTCTCTTAATCTCTCCTGCTTTCTATCCTATCACTGACCTTCCCTTTCGTTCTTTCATCCCCCTCCCCCTTTTCCCAGCTCCCAAACCGGCTTTCCATTTCCTGCTTTTTTCCCCCCAGTTCTGACGAAAGGTCATCGACCTGAAACGTTAACTCTGTTTCTCTCTCCACGGATGCTGCTCTGGCCTGCTGAGTTTTTCCAGCGTTTTCTGTTGTTATTTCAAAAGCCTTTTTGTTGTTTTAGCAACTTCCAAAACTTGTATTGTGAACAAACACAACTTCACTGTTACGTTTACATAAAATTGAACCAAAAATAAAATGTATCCCTATAAGCAAAGCAGAGAATGCTGGGAATAAAAAAGTGCATGTCTGAAAGGGAAACAATAAGTTGATGTATTGTGTGAGCACCTTTTATCACAACTGATCAAGACTCTCAACTTGAAGCATTAACCTAGCTTTCTTTTTTAAAAGTCAGATTCTGATGAGCGTGATCTTTTTCTCCCTATAATTCTCTACTGACCTGCTTCATCTTTGCCAGTTCCCTTCGTGTGTGATCATCATTCCTCAGGTCTTTTTTGTTCCCAACGAGGATAATGGGCACGCTAGGGCAAAAATGTTTCACTTCTGGAGTCCACTTTTCTGGGATATTTTCTGATTTGGAGAGAGAAAAAATATGAAAACAGGTACATTTTACTTTTCAACATCAAATCATAGAACAGCACAGCACAGAAGGAGGCCATTCGGCACATCGAGTCTGCATGGCACTTTCGAAGACACAATCCAGTTAGTCCCACTCCTTGCAATGTTTTCTCCTTCAAGTATTTATCCAATTCCCTTTTGAAGACTACTATTGAATCTGTATCCACCACCCTATCAGGCAGTGCATTCCAAATCCTAAACACTCATGTAAAAAGGTTTTCCAACCCCCCCGGGAAGGGTCCAAGCCCAGGGGGGTGGGAGTGTTTCAGGCCCAGGGAGGGAGGGGGGGAGGCAGATCCCCAGCCCCGGGGGTACAGGCTGATGGTGGGGGAAGCACTCTTGCTTCTCCCAGCCCACAAGCATTGCTCCTAGAGGCCGAGGCCGCCTTGTTGCAGCCACCGGGAATCCCGAGCCCCGGCCACTTGCAGTAAAACCTGCGAAAACAAGTTAAAGTCGAGGCTTCAGGTCTCATATAAATTGCCAACCCGCCTCTTGGCAACCCACTGCACCTCCCGCGCACGCCCCCCCTACTCCCCGCCGAGTTAAAGGTGAAAGTGGGCAGGTTGGAGTTCACATTATTTTCACTTCCCCCCCCTCTACACTTCCAACTCCGATGTTCCTACCTCTGAAAATGCCAGCCTCTGCCTCTGTATATAAAGCCCAGGATCCCACATTTTTTCTTACCTGCTTTGTTAACCTGTCCTGTCACCTTCAAAGGTTTGTGCACAAACACCCCCAGGTCTCTCTTTTTCTTGCACGGAGAAAAGTTTCCTTTTAAAACTGGACCTCCATGTTAATGTTTTTACAAGCTATCAGTGTTCTCAAGTTTTATTTTAAAATGAGTTTAGACAATGGTTGGGAAACTTCCAATTCCCAGACAAGTGACACACCAGAACCTTCAATGTCAGCAACAATCCCAAAATAATGTTTTCAAAAGACTAGTAAATAAGGTCATGCAACGATTAACTACACCATTAAATAGCAAAGGCATGGAAACAGAAGAAGCTGAACAGCACAGCTGGAAGAACGCCGGCATGGAATATTGCAACAGTAGGGTTAAAGCCAATGACACGATACAATAATTGTAGTGTGACTGCAGAACAAGATTTGAATCAGCACACCAATTGTTAACCTTACAAATTAGATTACTTTACAAGATAGTAAACAATAAAGTCTGCTTCCAGACATTAAGAAATTCATAAGTGGTAGATAGGTAGGCTCATAAATTTATTCAAAAACTTTTTTCAATTGTAAAACCCTTAAATAGTTAAAACTATGGCTGGCTTATATATCCTTCCAAAAAATGTGGCATAATAACTCACCTCAATTATCTATCCATTTAGCAGGTTTTAATTGTTTTTTAATTCTAATGTTAAAATGATTACCCTCCATTTAAAAAATGGAATTCATTTCTAACTAAGCAAACCTGAATGCAGTCTCAAAACTAACAAAAAATACATCAGCTTGTAACTCTAATATATGTAACCAATGGACTGCTGGAGTGAGATGAAAGGTTCACTACACCTGGTATAACAAAGGTACATTCTTACCTAAACTGTCAGGACTATCAATAGAAAAACACATTAGAATAACATCTGTATCTGGATAGGAGAGAGGCCTAAGTCGATCATAATCTTCCTGTCCTGCTGTGTCCCAAAGAGCCAGCTCAACCTAGAGAAGAAAGATCAAAATAATCAATTTTCAGACCTCTCAAACGTGGAGTATTTTAAACTCTCCCCATGACCTCCTGTGGTAATATACACTGGACAGATGGGTCATACTGGTTTAAATGGCTTCTTTTCCTTGAAGAAAATAGACCACCATGTTAGAGCAATTCCTCTAACCGGTCTGCTGAGCACAGAAAAGGAAAGGGAAGTGTGAATATCAGTAAGGAACTCAATAAAACAGTGGATGAATGTTCTACTCCAGAGTTACTGAGCTATTTAATTAGCGGAGGTTGCTGGGAAACTAAGCTCACCAAAAAGGATGCCCGCAGAGAGGAACACATTCACCTTTTTTTGCAACCGGTGTTAGGATCAAGATCTCGCAAGTCAGATAGAGCACAGAAAGGATGCAGGCTTTCATAAGAACATAAGAAATAGGAGCAGGAATAGGCCACTTGGCCCCTCGAGCCTGCTCCGCCATTCAATAAGATCATGGCTGATCTTGGGCTCAAAGCCACTTCCCCGCCCGCTCCCCATAACCCTTCACTCCCTTATCTTGCAAAAATCTGTCTATCTCCACCTTAAATGTGTTTCATGACCCAGCCTCCACGGCTCTCTGGGGCAGAGAATTCCACAGATTTACGACCCTCTGAGAAGAAATTCCTCTTCATCTCAGTTCTAAAAGGGCGACCCTTTATTCTGAAACTATGCCTCCGAGTTCTAGATTTCCCCACGAGGGGAAACATCCTCTCTGCATCTACCTTGTCGAGCCCCCTCGGTATCTCATATGTTTCAATAGATCAGCTCTCATTCTTCTAAATTCCAATGAGTATAGGCCCAGCCTGCCCAACTCTCCCCAGTGTGCCTCAACCCACCAACCTCAGATTTCCTGATATAATTCCAGTACCACTTGTGGGGGAGACCAAAACTAGAGGCCATAAATACAAGATAGTCACAAATAAATCCAACAGAGAATTCGGGGGAAACTTCTTTACCCAGGGAGCGGTGAGAATGTGGAACTCGCTGCCACAGGAGTGGTTGAGGCGAATAGTATAGATGCATTTAAGGGGAAGCTGGATAAGCACATGGGGGAGAAAGGAGTCGAAGGATATGCTGCTAGGGTTGGATGAAGAGGGGTGGGAGGAGGCTCGTGGGGAGTATAAACTCCGGCACAGACCAGTTGGGCCGAATGGCCTGTTTCTGTGCTGTAAATTGCATGCAGGTCTGCGTAATATTTGGATCTTGACATCAAGTATAAAATTTCAGAAACCATTCTGCACGACGAGAGGAGAAAAAATGTTGGGGCTACTGCTGGGCGCAAAATAACTTACAAGAAAAGAATGGTAAAGCAGCACTCCGCCATGAGGAGGAGGAGGATTGGCCTGCAGAATTTATGCGGCCTAGGAGCAAGGGGAAGATCATATGGTTTCCACGAGTAGTTTAGCCTAAAAACTTTAGCGGCACTCCCTGCAGTCCTCCATCCACCTGCCCCTTCCTCTCCCAACGCCGCCCCCCCACCCCACCTTTAAAGATAGACCTAATATACTCATAAGTAAATGAGGAGAAGGTATTCTGTATACAAGTTGGATTTTGGCCTTACAGAGGGAATGTCAGGCAACAGAATATGGTAATTTAAAATCTTGTAAATGATGTCACATCTGTAGTGTACCAAACGATAGATTCTTCTAGCATTTACTACCAACCTGTTTTCCATCCACTTCAATGTCTGCTACATAATTTTCAAAAACCGTTGGAACGTACACCTCAGGGAACTGATCTTTACTGAAGACGATCAGTAGACATGTCTTCCCACAGGCACCATCACCGACTATAACCAGTTTTTTGCGTATGGCAGCCATCACTGTAAAACAATAAAAAAATAAATTAGTTACATCCAACTAAAGGAGAAACCGATTCTCATTTTCAGACACATGCCATTCCAACAGTCAGGAGATGATTTTTTTTTAATCCGCAGACATTCAAGATCTCATTTTGTGAAATCACTAAAAAAAAAGAGGGAAGTTGAAAATGCAGTTGGATTTTGAGCTGGCGAGAGTACTGGTGGGACCTCTTTCCATTCTAGGAGCACCAAGGCCAATTGTAGCTGGCCAGATGACTGAAAATAACTAATTTATTACGGACTGGAAAACAAACCTGTGACCGTCTGGTGGCCTGTACAGCTTATTTCTGCTCCTGGTGATGTAATTCTCTGGTTTAATATAGAACCTCTGAAAAGTACGAATAACTTTTAAACCGGTATCTCGGAATCTCTAAAATTACACAGGATTACATCGAATATACAGCACAGAAACAGGCCATTCGGCCCAACCAGTCCATGCCAGCGTTTAAGCTCCACTCGAGCCTCCTCCCGTCTTTCCTCATCTAAATCTATCAGCATAACCCTCTGTTCCCTTCTCCCTCATATGCTTGTCTAGCCTCCCTCATCACATTCACCTTGTGTCAGCTGTGGCTCAGTGGGTAGCACTCTCACCTCCGAGTCAGAAGGTCGCGGGTTCAAGTCCCACTCCAGGGACTTGAGCCCATAAAGCTAGGCTGACACTCCAGTGCAGTGCCGAGGGAGCGCTGCACTGTCGGAGGTGCCGTCTTTCGGATGAGACGTTAAACGAGGCCCCGTCTACTCTCTCAGGTGGGCGCAAAAGATCCCATGGCACTATTTCGAAGAAGAGCAGGGGAGCTCTCCCTGGTGTCCTGGCCAATAGTTAACCCTCAACCAACATGACTAAAACAGATTATCTGGTCTTTATCACATTGTTGTTTGTGGGAGCTTGCTGTGCGCAAATTGGCTGCCACGTTTCCTACATTACAACAGTGACTCCACTTCAAAAGTACTTCATTGGCTGTAAAGCGCTTTGAGACGTCCGGTGGTCGTGTAAGGCGCTATATAAATGCAAGTCTTTTTTTAATGTATCTATACTATTCGCTTCAACCACTCCCTGTGGTAGTGAGTTCCACATTCTCACCACTCTTTGGGTAAAGAGGTTTCTTCTGAATTCCCTATTGGATTTCTTGGTGACTATCTTATATTGATGGCCTCTAGTTATGCTCTTCTCCACAAGTGGAAACATTCTCTTTGTATCCACTCTATCAAAACCTTTCATAATTTTAAAGACCTCTATTAGGTCACCCCTCAGCCTTCTGTTTTCAAAAGAGACCCAGCCTGTTCATCCTTTCCTGATATGTATACCCTCGCATTTCTGGCAAATTATGAAGGGCCTAGATAGAGTGGGTAGGAAGGACCAATGCCCCTTAGCAGAGAGGTCACTAACCAGGAAGCAGAGATTTAAAGTAATTGGTAGAAGGATTAGAGGGGAGTTGAGGAGAACTTTTTCACCCAGAGGGTGGTGGGGGTCTGGAGCTCACTGCCTGAAAGGGTGGTCGAGGCAGAAACCCTCATCACACTTACAAAGTACAGGTAGACTATCCTTTATCCGAACTTCCGAAAACTGAAAACCTCTAAAAAACCGAAAGTTTTTTTGTTCAGCGTAAGTCGTGCGCACGACATGACCAGAGTGGCGCACGACTTATGCTGAGCAGGGCAGAGGGTCACAGAGTTCCCTCCTGGGTAGGAGATTGCAGGCCGAGCCGGGCAGTGTGAAGGAGGTACCGGGAGAGTGAACCCAACAATACAGCGGCCCGTCCGATAGCTGCAGCGGCCCGTCCGATATTCTTTTCTCCCCCCCGACCCGACCCGAACCGCGGCCCGTCCGATATTCTTTTCTCCCAACCCAAACCGAACCGCGGCTCGTCCGGTATTCTTTTCTCCCGACCCGACCCGAAACGCGGCCCGTCCGATATTCTTTTCTCCCCCCCCCGACCTGATTTGCGGGCCAGCTTAGTAGGAGTCAGCCGATATCCGGCTTTCCAGAGAAGCAGGAAGGGGAATGAGACACGGAACAGTCGCAAGAGGTAGCCTGAACTTTTACAATTTATATTAAATACAAATTTCCCAGCCTTATAATATCTTCTGAAATCCGAAAAATTCCGAAAACCGAAACTCAGCTGGTCCCAAGGCTTTCGGATAAGGGATAGTGGCCTAGAAATTCACTAGCCTTAGCGCCGCTTTTGAGGCGCTAGAGGGACTAGCGCCAGAGTTATGGCCATTTGAAAAATTGAGTGGGGCCCTAAAGCGGCGTTGCACCGGTAGCGCTGCGCCGGCACCGATGACGTCATCGGTGTGCGCAGCGTCCCGGTTGCTGTGGTAACCCGCCCGAACTCCAAAATTGAGTTGCGGCCGCCTCGCCCGTGGCAGCCGCAAGCAACGTTCTGTAAAAGGTGCCTTGCTGAAGTTAGCGCCGGCGCATTAAGGTCGCGCGGCGGCCGGCCGCTTCCCCGGCGGCCGCCTGCCCGCACCTCCCTCCCCGGACTCCTCCAAGACCCCCCCGCGGCACAGATGCATGTGGGCCGCGAGCCCGGCACTTCTCCGAGGTGCCGGGCTCATTTTTATTCAGCCGTCAACGGCCAGCGGTCGGGTGCAGGCAGCTCCTCCTTAACGGAAGGAGGAGGCCTGCACTTCCCCAGCCTGCCGCACCGCATCGGGCGCCGCAGCGCCGGAACAGCGCCGCAATGGGGCAGGTAGCGCCCATTGGGAGGCGCTGAAACCCTCCAGTAGCGCCGGCAGCCGTTTGGGCGCGGCGCTACTGAATTTTTGGCGCGCGCAGGGGGACTTAGCGCCGGTACTAACTTCCGGCGCTAAAGCCCTGGCTGCGCCAAAACCCAATTTCTAGGCCAGTGTACCTGTACTTGGATAGGCACGTGAAGTGTTGCAACCAACAAGGCTACTGACCAAGAGCTGGAAAGCAGGATTAGACTGGAGAGCTCTTTGTCAGCCGGCACAGACATGATGGGCCAAACGGCCTCCTTCTGTGCCATAAATCTCTATGATTCTATGAAAACAGCACAAGTCAGATATGTTTACAGAACACAGGTTAGAAGGAACATTTTGTTCAGGCACACGTTCATTTCTTACCAAGACCAGTAATAAAGCTCCTGGTTTACAGGTTTAGACAATTCTCAGGAAGCAGAATGGGAACATCAATAAATTAACTGATGCAATTGCTTTGAAAAAAGGTGGGTGGCACAATAGCTCTGTGCGTCAGAGCTGCAGCACGCTGTGGGGAGGATGCAGGCTCCGGCAGGTTCTGTTTGAGAATTTGTCCATTTCGACAGGATAATTGCACGAGAATCAGTAAGTAAAGGCCAGGCACTGCTGAAGGGGAGAAAATTAAATCCTACCAGCTGGCAGAAACCCAAAGACCGTCTCCAGTTGCTCCTCTCAGCTGAGTAGTAAGTGGAGATAGAGAGTCAGCCCAATATTGTGGTATATTCCAGGTTTTGTTTTAAAGTGGGGGGGGGTGGGGGAAGGGGGAAAAAAAAAGGAGAATTTGGGCCACAATTTCCACATCTCCTCAATCCTTATAGTACAACAAACTTTTACACTACGTAAATAGAGATCATCAATACTATTGTTATGCTCTTGGAGGGAGTAGGGAATAGCGTTCTTGCAAGTTGATCTTTTACTAAATCTAGAAGTCCTACCTTGGAACACAATCTTCAGATTAAAAAAGAAACTTCCACTTTCTCAGTAAGATTAACGAGGTTAACAATACTGCATTATACAGGCCAAACCGGGATTATTTTTTAAAATGGCATTCCCAGCACTTCAAAAAAGTTACTCTATATAAAAATGTTATTGTTCACATACTTTGGAAAAAAAGTGTTTCTTTGTAACAAATTTCTGATTCAGAACATTTGTCGGGCAATAAATTTAGATATCCAAGCATCACACAAATGTATTCTCTGCTCACTCTCTAAGGGGATTAGTAATGCAAGCGGAGTATGGCACAAGGTGGGGGGGAAAAGGTTTACCTTGAACACTTCCCTTCTATTTTGCAAGATACTGTGATTTGATTTTGTACTTTGGGTCGACAACAGAAATACATAAATGATTCCTCCTAAAACTGAAATGTTCATTCATATCTTACAAAAATCGAGTACAAACGTTCGGCCCTAAAGACAAACAAGTTGATTGCTGATCGAAAATTCAGAAACTGCGATAGTACACAGCATGTATACGGTTTAAATAAAGCCCTCTTCATTCCACAAATTGCCATGTAAATAAGTTTACAGGAAACCTCCCAAAAATCATCTCCCTGCAAACCATTCCTCCCGAAAAAAATTCAAACGAATTAATTGGTTTTCGTTACTTAACCTTAAGCGCTCAAAACCCCTCGTCATTCTGCCTTGAACCCACAACAAATCAATGTCAGTTTGATTTGGTTAGTTTAAAAAGGAATAAGAGGAGTACAGTATACATTGGTCTAAGTAAGCTTCGGGAAAACAAAAGTCGATAAATAAACTAAAACTAGAAAATTAAAAGTAATATAAGGGTTAAGTCATGGCAGTAGAGCTCGGACCTGTGTCATGCTCCTCCTGTAACATGTGGGAAATCAGGGACGCTTCCTGTGTCCCTGACGACTATGTGTGCAGGAAGTGTGTCCAGCTGCAGCTCATGTGGGACCGCATGACGGCCCTTGAGCTGCAGATGGACTCACTTTGGAGCATCCACGATTCTGAGAGGGGTGTGGATAGCACATTTAGTGAGTTGGTCACACCGCAGGTTAAGGCCAGCGTAGACAGTACATGGGTGACCAAAAGGCAGAGCAAGGGCAGGAAGGTAGTGCAGAAATCCCCTGGGGTTGTCTCCCTTAGCAACAGGTTCACCGCCTTAGGTACTGTTGTCGGGGGGGGGTGACACATCGGGGGAAGGCACCAGCAGCCAGGCTCATGGCACCATGACTGGCTCTGTTGCAAAGAAGGGAGGGAAAAAGAGTGGCAGGGCTATAGTAATAGGGGATTCGATTGTAAGGGGAATAGATAGGGGTTTCTGTGGTCGCGACCGAGACTCCAGGATGGTATGTTGCCTCCCTGGTGCAAGGGTCAAGGATGTCTCGGCGCGGGTGCAGAACATTCTGGAGGGGGAGGGGGAACAGCCAGTTGTCGTGATACATGTTGGTACCAACGACGTAGCTAAAAAAAGGGAAGAGGTCCTACAAGTAGAATTTCGGGAGTTAGGAGCCAAGCTAAAAAGTAGGACCTCGAAGGTAGTAATCTCTGGATTACTACCAGTGCCACGTGCTAGTAAGAGTACAGAGAACAGGATAGTTAGGCTAAATACGTGGCTTGAGCAGTGGTGTAAGAGGGAGGGTTTTAAATTTTTGAGGCATTGGAACCAGTTTTGTGGTAGGTGTGACCTATACAAAAGGGACGGTCTACACCTGTGCAGAGATGGAACTGATGTTCTCGGGGTAATTTTTGATAAAGCAGTTCGGGAGCATTTAAACTAGTATGGCAGGGGGCTAGAAACCTATGTAGTGAAATAGAGGAAAGTGAAAGGCAGACAGAAATAAATGATAAAAGGGTGAGGAACAAAAAACAAAGGGCCAAACTAATTCATAAAAAATGTGAGCATAAAAAAAGCCTGAGGGTTTTATACCTTAATGCGAGAAGCATCAGGAACAAGGTAGATGAATTAGCTGTGGAAATAGAGGTTAATAATTATGACCTAATTGGGATTACGGAAACATGGTTGCAGGGTGAGCAGGGCTGGGAGCTTAACATACAGGGGTATTCAGTATTTAGGAAGGATCGACAAAAAAGAAAGGGAGGAGGGGTAGCATTGCTAGTAAAAGAGGGGATAAATGCAATTGAAAGGAAGGATATTAACTCAGTTAATACAGAATCTATATGGGTGGAGCTAAGAAATAGCGAGGGGCGAAAAACATTAATAGGAGTGGTATATAGGCCTCCAAATAGTAAAATAGAGGTTAGGGAGGGCATCACGAGGGAAATTAGAGAAGCGTGCAATAAGAGCACAGCTGTCATCATAGGTGACTTTAACTTACATATAGATTGGACTAGCCTAATCAGTAAAAATAATGAGGAGGAGGAATTCCTTGAGTGTTTGAGGGATGGTTATCTGGATCAATATGTCGAGGAACCAACTCGGGAACAGGCTATATTGGACTGGGTACTGTGCAATGAGAAGGGACTAATCAGTAATCTTGTTGTACGGGGACCCTTGGGTCAGAGCGATCATAACATGATCGATTTCTCACTCGAAATGGAGAGCGAAGAAATTGACTCAGAGACTAAGGTCCTGAATTTAAACAAGGGGAATTATGATGCCATGAGACGGGAACTGAGTAGGTCTGATTGGACAACGTTCCTGGGAGGACTGGAGGTAGATAAACAATGGCAAACATTTAAAGATAGAATGACAAAATTGCAAAAATTGTTTATACCAATCTGGCATAAAAGGAAATCTAAAAAGGTGACTCAACCGTGGATAACAGGGGAAATTAGAGACAGCATAAAATCCAAAGATAGGGCGTATAAAATAGCCAAAAAAAGCGCCAGAGCGGAAGATTGGGAACAGTTTAAGATAGAGCAAAGGAGGGCAAAGGGCATAATCAAGAGGGGCAAAATAGCTTACGAAAACAAGCTGGCGGAAAATATAAAAACTAACTCCAAAAGCTTTTATAAGTATATCAAAAGGAAAAGACTGGTGAAAACCAAAGTTGGTCCATTGCAGTCAGATACGGGGGAATATATAATGGGAAATAAGGAAATGGCAGATCAACTAAATGCATACTTTGGGTCAGTCTTTACGAAGGAAGACACAAAAAACCTCCCTGGGATATCGGGAAAAATAGGGACATTGGCAAAGGAGGAACTGACGCAAATCAATATCTCTAAGGATATGGTGTTAAGGAAGCTAAAGGGATTGAAGGTGGACAAATCCCCAGGGCCTGATAACATGCATCCTAGGGTACTGAAGGAGGTGGCCCTAGAGATAGCGGATGCACTAAGGATGATTTTTCAGAATTCATTAGACTCGGGAACAGTGCCGATGGATTGGAGGGTAGCTAACGTTACCCCACTATTCAAAAAGGGGGGTAGGGAAAAAGCAGGTAATTACAGACCTGTAAGCCTTACATCAGTTGTGGGCAAAATGCTGGAGTCCATCATTAAGGATGAAATAGCGGAGCACTTAGCAAATGGGGACAGGATAGGACAGAGTCAACATGGATTTACAAAGGGTAAATCGTGCTTGACTAATCTATTGGAATTTTTTGAGGGAGTAACTGGTAGAATAGATGGGGGAGAGCCAGTAGATGTGGTGTACCTGGACTTCCAAAAGGCCTTCGATAAGGTCCCACATAAAAGATTAGCATGGAAAATTGAGGCTCATGGGATAAAGGGGAAAGTTTTGGCGTGGATAGGGAACTGGCTGTCAGATAGAAAACAGAGAGTTGGAATAAACGGCTCATTTTCTGAATGGCAGGCAGTAACAAGTGGGGTACCACAGGGATCTGTCCTGGGCCCCCAGCTGTTCACAATTTACATTAATGACCTGGATCAGGGAGTCGGATGCAGCATTTCCAAATTTGCAGACGACACTAAACTAGGAGGGGGGGTGGGCTCAGAGGAAGAGACCAGGAAGCTCCAGAGCGATTTGGACAGACTGGGCGATTGGGCGGATAAATGGCAGATGCACTATAATGTGGACAAGTGCGAAGTTATCCACCTTGGGTGCAGGAACGGGAGGGCAAATTATTATTTAAATGGCAATAGATTGGGAGAGGGGGAAGTACAGAGAGACCTGGGTGTTCTTGTACACCAGTCACTGAAGGCGAGCATGCAGGTGCAACAGGCGGTCAAGAAGGCAAACGGTATGCTGGCCTTCATAGCAAAAGGGTTAGAATACAGGAACAGGGATACCTTGCTGCAGCTGTACAGGGCACTGGTGAGACCACACCTCGAGTACTGTGTACAGTTTTGGTCGCCTCATCTGAGGAAGGATGTTCTTGCCATGGAGGGGGTGCAGCGGCGATTCACCAGGCTGATACCAGGAATGGCGGGAATGACCTATGAGGAGAGACTATGTAGTTTAGGGATGTACACACTGGAGTTTAGAAGATTGAGAGGGGACCTCATAGAAGTGTATAAAATTCTGACAGGTCTAGACAGACTGGATGCAGAAGGAATGTTTCCCTTGGCGGGTGAGAACAGAACTAGAGGACATAATTTAAGGATAAGGGCTAAACCATTTAGGACAGAGATGAGGGGGAATTTCTTCACTCAGAGAGTGGTGAACCTGTGGAACTCATTGCCACAGAGGGCAGTGTACGCCAGCTCATTAAATATATTTAAGAGGGAATTAGATATATTTCTACGGGCAAAAGGGGTTAAGGGTTACGGAGAGAAGGCGGGGACGGGATACTGAATTAAAGGATCAGCCATGATCTCATCGAATGGCGGAGCAGGCACGAAGGGCCGAATGGCCTACTCCTGCTCCTATCTTCTATGTATCTATGTATCTATGTATGTAGGTGAAGTGTCCAGAATTGATTTCAGAACTTGATTTCTTTTAACGTTTTATGCCTAAAGTACTCCATTTAAAAAAAAAGTACATTTTCTTTTCTACACATAAACTACCTGGTGCTCTGCACGTGCAACACTTTCCAAAACTTGCGGCATGCTGCTCGTATTTTAGCGTTAGCATTGGGGTCTACTGATGCAGCTGCCTCTAGTCTACTAAAGCAAGGTGCCCCTCGTGCAGCCCGAGCTGCCTGGCATCTCTGTGTAGGTAGGGCCCCCTTTTCTGCCATGGGGGGGGGGGGGGTGGTGGGTCCCACTGAGAAACCCATTCAAGCCAGCATGGGGGCCAGGGAAATAAAATTATTTGTTGGCACAAAAGCTCATGAGAATGTAAGTGCTCATGAGAATGTAAGTACTAACAGCAAAAAAAAGGTGAAGAAACGACTAAAATATTCTTACTATTTATATTGCTATGTTCTTTCCACAACCTCCAGGATACTTGCCACTGCCAAGCAACCCTGGATACCTGCTCAAATGGGTGGAATGCACGTCAGAGCCAACACAACCATAAGTTACTATTAATTTCAAGTGGCCTCCTACAGGCTCTTCTACTGCCAGTGGTGCCACCCACTAGACCCGTTTCCTGTGCTGTAGACTCAATGTAGTTCATAATTGTATGTACAGGAAACTCTTTTTTATCCGGCAGCCAGTTGATCAAAAAGTCCAGATTACAGAGAGGTATACTTACCAAGGTACGAGAGCCCCGTACACGGCCACAGGGGCAGGAGCCCCGGTTACACGGCACTTGTGCAGGAGTCCCGGTTACACGGCCACAGTTCCAGGAGTCCCTGTTGCACGGCCACAGGTCCAGGAACCCCGGTTACATGGCCACTAATATAAAGTAAAACTTACCTGAACCTACTCCTGAATTTTGCTGGTTAAGAGAGAGTTTCCTGCATCTGTCCAAGTTTCAGTTCAAGCACTTCAAAATCAACCCACTGTGTGAAACCCTTTGAGGTGTTCTGACAGTGTGATTAAGCTGTATAAATGCAAGGATTGCTATTCCGCTATCGGCTCTTACTGAGCCTGTAATTGAAGGAATGGATGGGGTCACTCCCACCAACACGGTCACTATTAATATCAAGAACCCGACCTCTGGTGACCGCTGGCACTGGAGACCCCGGTTTCCATTGGTCTCATGAACTATCACGCAGGTCGGCGATTGCAACTCACCACTCTCCCTTTTCTTCCAAAAAGTGTCTTTATTTCCCTCCCTCCATCTTCTCATTAATTTCCTCCACCATTACCCAGAGAGTGGTTAGAATGTGGAACTTGCTACTTGAGGAGAATAGCAGAGATATCTTTTAAGGGGAAGCTAGATAAACATATATGAGAGAGAAAGGAATGCAAGGATAGAGTGAGATGACGTAGGGAGGGAGGAGGTTCGTGTGGAGCATAAACACCGGTACGGCCCAGTTGGGCGAATGGTCTAATTCTGTGCTGTAAATTCCAGGTACAGTACAATGCAATGGAATACACACCCGGGGCATTTTCAACAAGGCGGGACGGCCACTGATTTTGCACAACAGGACGCCATGATGCCACCTGGAATATCAGGTAGTAAAGGTAAGGAAAATATAGGCGTAGGATAGAAATCATAGAATCATACAGCACAGAAGGAGGCCATTCGGCCCATCGTGCCTGTGCCGGCTCTTTGGTAGAGCTCTCCAATTAATCCCACTCCCCTGCTCTTTCCCCATAGCCCGGTTAAAAAAAGAAATTCCCTTGAATTATTTATTCAATTCTCTTTTGAATCTAGCAGCGTAGTAAACTGGTCATGTGTAATGAAATAGAATGCTGGCTTCCGATCTCAGGCATTTCAGACTTTGGGCTGAGTTGACATAGTCTACACGATAAAGGAAATAGACATGCGAGTGCAGAGATCTCTCTCACTGGTCAGGTAGCTGAACTACAGATGCCTACATTTTATAGATGTGTGCTACCAGATGATGGATTAACATGCAGCTCCCACAGCTTCTGGATGCAAGATAAAATCTCTGCCCATTTACGGTGAAGAAATTAACTTCAACTTTGAGCCAATTGCGCAGTAACCGCCAAGGGTTCACCTGTAGCTGTGTCATAGGCTATGACAAAGAGAAGCCAGTACAGTCACTGTTTTGACCTGCCCAAGAACATTATTTGCTGTGGGCACCAGCAATCTTCAAAGCCTTGCTACATTCTATGAAGGTATGTCTGAACGAATGCTGGCTAACAAGTCAATTTAAAAGGCTGCGATGGAAGACGTTTGTAGAAATAAAAAAAGTGCATACTCAGGAAGAAAACAGATTTTTCTTCCAGATGTTGGTATCAAAATTCCATAGCGGCTTGGAAAGAAATAGTTCACCGGGCTTATCGACTGACATTGGCTCCGGCTTCTAAATAACAAAATCAACACCGTAACTATTTTGAAATAAACCACATGATGAGCCGCGTTGCTCTTACTGACACATAGGCCGGAATCTTAATTGGGAGGCGGGTTGGGAGCGGGGAGGCTCAGAAGCAGTCCCGTTCCTATGTACTGTACTCCATCTGCAATAAAAGATGAATATCTCTGCAGTCAGAGGATGTTAACGAGTAGAATAATCTTTCTCTTCCCACCCCAACCACTGACAGCATTCTGAGCTATTCTAACCCACAACTAAAACATTTTGTAGCACAAATCGCAATCATGCAAGACTGTTAAAGCACTGTTTTAATCGTTTTTGCTGGAAATTTCGCCTGAAATCATTCCAACTAATTTTCAATTGTCAAACTGCTGTCAATTTCTGGTGGACAACGACCTCTTTTAGATCTACAGCTTCAAAGTAGCCTCAAAACCAGTTTGAAGCGTGGACTTCCGATCAATCTCCCCATCAAAACAGTAGTGCTAAATTACAGGTATTTATCATCAGGAGATTTTCTCCCCTCCTGAATGCACAGACCCTTGCTGGAGTTGGTTCCACATACTCCAGGCATTCTCCAGTACAGAGGGTAGGTACTGCAGGGAATTCAGGGCCAGAGTGATCGCCTGGACTAGTTTCGATCACATAGATGGGTGCTTATCTGAGGAAGGATGTTCTTGCCATGGAGGGAGTGCAGCGAAGATTCACCAGACTGATACCTGGGATGGCAGGAATGACGTATGAGGAAAGATTGGGTCGATTGAGCTTATACTCGCTGGAGTTTAGAAGAATGAGAGGGGATCTCATTGAAACTTATAAAATTCTAACAGGACTAGACAGACTAGATGCAGGAAGGATGTTCCCGATGGTCGGGGAGTCCAGAACCAGGGGTCACAGTCTAAGGATAAGGGGTAAACCATTTAGGACAGAGATGAGGAGGAATTTTTTCACCCAGAGAGTGGTGAACCTGTGGAATTCTCTACCACAGAAGGCAGTTGAGGCCAATTCATTAAATATATTCAAGAAGGAGTTAGATATATTTCTTAAGGCTAAAGGGATCAAGGGATATGGGGAGAAGGCAGGGACAGGGTACCGAGTTTGGATGATCAGCCATGATCTCATTGAATGGCGGAGCAGGCTCGAGGGGCCGAATGGCCGACTCCTGCTCCTATCTTCTATGTTTCTATGAGAGGAATTTCCCAGATATGCATCTCCAAATTGGCCTGAGCTTTTTCGCCTCTCCCGAGAGAACATGGTTTAGGGTAGGGTGGAGAGTATATATATTGTGTGGGACAGGCTCAATGGACCAGAGGATCTTTACCTGTCAGTCATTGTTCGTATGTACCTCACCCTGGGGATTATTATTCATGTACGAGCCAAGAAAGTGGACACACACACCGCTCTGACAAAAGGTCACTGACCTCGAAGCGTTAATTCTGTTTTTCGCTCCATAGATGCCACCTGACCTGCTGAGTATTTCCAGCATTTTCTGCTTTTATTACAAAAAAAAGGATGAGGATTTCCCCCGCTCGCAACCCCCCCCCTCAATTCCTTCCAGCCCTCAATTTTCTCCCACTGCCTCCTCGACGCGGTACAATTCCATGGCCATCAGGTGTTCCCGTCTGTACATCATCTATGTGTGTGAGCATCAACAGGAAACGCCAGCTTATTCAACTGCACAGGGAGGTAGGCATCAATGGTTTTACAATTTACACACATCTATTAACAACGGCTTGCATTTATATAGCGCCTTTAACGTAGGAAAACGTCCCACGGTGCTTTAGGGAGCATAATCAGACAAAAATTGATAGAGAGAAAAGAAAGAGATGTGAAGTGGGGTTACTAAAAGCTTAGTCAAAGACGTAGGTTTCAAGGAGGGCCTTAAAGGAGAGAGGGGTGGAGAGGTTTAGGGAGGAAATTCCAGAACTAAGGACCTTAGGGGAATTCACAAGAGGCCAGAGTTGGAGGAATGTAAAATTCTTGAAGGATTGTAGGGCTGGAGGTTACAGAGATAGGGAGATTCAAGGCCACGGAGGGATTAGAACACGAGTATGAGAATTTTAAAATCAAGGTATTGGTGGATCGGGAGCCAATGTAGGTCAGCGAGCACAGGGGCGATGGGTGAGCGGGACTTGCCGTGGGTTAGGATACAGGCAGCATAGCTTTGCACAAGCTCAAGTTTTGCAGGATGGAAGCTGGGAGGCTGGCCAAGAGAGCATTGGAATAGTCAATCCTACGTGGATGAGTGTTTCAACAGTTGATAAGCTGAGGCAAGTGCGGAGACAGACAATATTACGGAGGTGGAAGTAGGTGGTCTTTGTGATGTAGAGGATATGGGGACGGAAGCTCGATTCAGGGTCAAAGAGGACACAGAGGTTGCAAACAGTCCCGCTCAGCCTGAGACAGTGGCCAGGGAGGGGGATGGACTCGGTAGCGAGGGAATGGAGTTTGTGAGGAGGGCCAAAAACAATGGCTTCGGTCTTCCCAATGTTTAACTGGACAAAATTGCAGCTCAACCAGGACTGGATGCCGGACAAGCAGTCTCATAACAACAAGGAGGCAGTGAAGGGGTCAAAAGAGGTAGAGCTGGGTGTTATCAGCGTACATACAGAACCTGACATCATGGGGTCTATATTAACCTTGCCCCCCCCCACCACCCCCCAAATGACAGGCGGGAGAGTTAAAAATTAAAAATCGTGTAAAGCGATCCCAACCCACCGTGTACACACATGCTGTCATTTTTACGGCAGCAGATTGCGTGGCGTGTCTGTGTCCCGCTCAAGAGGTGAGACACTTCATTTAAATCAGGCTCCCACAGTGCAGTTGCACGCTCCCTCCGAGCCCCCTCACCATGCCCAGTCTTTACCTCCCTCCTCGCTGTCGCACTCCGAGCCACCTCACCATGCCCGGTCTTTACCTCCCTCCCCGCTGTCGCGCTCCGAGCCCCCTCACCAGGCCCAGTTTTCACCTCCCTCCTCGCTGTCGCGCTCCGAGCCCCCTCACCATGTCCGGTCTTCACCTCCCTCCTCGCTGTCGCGCTCTGAGCCCCCTCACCATGCCCAGTCTTCACCTCCCTCCTCACTGTCTCGCTCCGAGCCCCCTCACCATGCCCAGTCTTCACCTCCCTCCTCGCTGTCTCGCTCCGAGATCTCACCATGCCCGGTCTTCACCTCCCTCCTCGCTGTCGCGCTCCGAGACCATGCCCAGTCTTCACCTCCCTCCTCGCTGTCTCGCTCCAAGATCTCACCATGCCCGGTCTTCACCTCCCTCCTCGCTGTCGCGCTCCGAGCCCCCTCACCATGTCCGGTCTTTACCTCGCTGTCGCGCTCTGAGCCCCCTCACCATGCCCAGTCTTCACCTCCCTCCTCGCTGTCGCGCTCCGAGCCCCCTCACCATGCCCGGTCTTCACCTCCCTCCTCGCTGTCGCGCTCCAAGCCCCCTCACCATGCCCGGTCTTTACCTCCCTCCTCACTGTCTCGCTCAGAGACCTCACCATGCCCGGTCTTCACCTCCCTCCTCGCTGTCTCGCTCCAAGCCCCCTCACCATGCCCAGTCTTTACCTCCCTCCTCGCTGTCTCGCTCCGAGCCCCCTCACCATGCCTGGTCTTTACCTCCCTCCTCGCTGTCTCGCTCCGAGCCCCCGCACCATACCCGGTCTTTACCTCCCTCCTCGCTGTCTCGCTCCGAGCCCCCTCACCATGCCCAGTCTTTACCTCCCTCCTCGCTGTCTCGCTCCGAGCCCCCTCACCATGCCCAGTCTTTACCTCCCTCCTCACTGTCGCGCTCAGAAACTCCACCATGCTCCGATCTGTTCCGATTGCCAGCAATCGTCCCCAACTGCGGTCGGTCTTGTACCACCGCTGGCTTCGCTGCCCAGCCTGTCAATCTGGCCGGCTGCAGGACTGCAAAGCGGAATTAAAAAATAATAACGAGGTCCTGCCGAATTCGTTGAGCGGCAGCGTGTAGATGATAAATAGGAGCGGGCCAAGGCTGGATCCTTGAGGGACTCCAGACGCAATGGTGCAGGGGCAGGAGGAGGAGCCATTGCAGGAGAGGCATTGTTAAGTGTTTACAGCAATCAGGAGTAGGAACAGTGGCTCATTTTCTTGTCCCTAATCGAGGGCAAAAGGGAAGACTGAATCTAAAGAATAGACATACAATAAGTACTTAGATATTAGAGAGGACGAAACAGAATATGAAGAACTTAGGAGAGAAGTTTAACAAAATCCATCAGGAAGGCGAAGAGAAATTACGAAATCAAGGAATATAAAAAGAAATATTGATGTGTTCTATGGACAGATAAATAACAAAAAGGAGGAATAGGGCCACTAAAGGATGAGCAAGATAAACACACAGGTAATGGCAGAGAAATGGCAGTGTGGTTTCATAGAAGAGGGGATAGTACCAAAGGCCTGGCAGCTAATGTTCCTATGTACAAAAAGGGAGATAGAACAAAAGCTGGGAACTATAGACCAGTCAGCTTAACGTCAGTGATAGGAAAGATACTGGAATCTATAATAAGTGATAGAAGAGCGCAGAGAGGCAGAAAATAATTTTTAAAAATCGTCAGCATGGATTCCAAAAGGCTAAGTCATGTTTAACTAACCTGACAGAATTCTTTGAAGAGGTAACAGAGAGAGTAGACAAGGGTAATGCAGTAGATGTTATATACTTGGATTTTCAAAAAGCCTTTGATAAGGTACCCCACGGTAGGCTCATGACAAAGGTTAGGGCATGTGGAGTCAGGGGACAAACAGGTGAATGGATTGCAAATTGGCTAAGAAATCGAAAGCAGAGAGTAGGGATAAAGGGTAGTTATTCAGATTGGAGGAGGCTAGAAAGCGGTGTTCCACAAGGACCAGTGCTGACACCACTGTAATGTTCCCTTTAATTTTTCTATTTAAAAGCTGGTGAACGAGCTGCACATTGGACCACTGTTACTCATAATTTACATTAATGATTTGGACTTAGGAACAAGTAACTCAATATATTTGCAGATGATACCAAACTGGGGCCGGGGGGAGCGTGGGGGGAGGAATAGCTAACACTGAGCAAGAAGGCAACAGAACCAGGGGAGTCCCAGTCCCAGAATAAGGGGTCGGCCATTTAGGACTAAAATGGGGAGAAATTTCTTCACTCAAAAGGGTTCTGAATCTTTGGAAATCCCTACCCCAAAGAGCTGTGGATGCTCAGTCGTTGAGTATATTCAAGACAGAGATCGATAGATTTTTGGATACTAAGGGAGCCAAGGGCTATGGGGATATTGCGGAAAGTTGGACTTGAGGTAGAAGATTAGGCTCGAACGGCCTACTCCTGCTCCTATTTCTTATGTTCTTATTATAATACAAGACATTAGAAAACTTGCAGACTGGGCAGTTAAGTGGCAAATGAACTTTAACATAGATAAATGTGAGGTGATGCACTTTGGTATGAAGAATAGAAACATCACCTACACCTTAGAAAATAAGAAACTAAATGGGGTAGAAGAGCAAATGGATCTAGGGATACAGGTGAACAAATCATTAAAAGCAGCATCGCAGGTCAGCAAAGCAATTAAAAATGCTAAGAAATACAGGAGACTTTGGTTTATCCGGAGGTTGTATGTCCAGAAACCTCGATCTACCGGCAGAAATCAGGAGCCGTTTTGTTAGGTTTTTTTTCTTCTCGTGGCTTTTTTTTCCTTCTCGTGGCTTTTTTTTTTCCAACAGTCAGGCTCTGGAAAGTCTCTCTGAAGCTGTTGCTAAGCTACAGAGACACTTCCAAGGTACGGGCCGACTGTTTAGAAGCTGTTGCTAAGCAACAGCGTTTGTTGTCAGATATGGAGATGAAAACCTCCGTATGCTTCAACATTAACGCTGGTACGTCCGGCAGTTTTGATAGATCGGCAACAGCTCGGTCCCGTTGGTGCCGGATATAACAAAGTTTCCTGTACTGGGATTTATTTCATGGGGTACAGAATTCAAAAGTAGTAAAGTAATGTTAAACATTGTATAGGACCCTGGTCAGACTATACTTGGGAGTACTGTGCACAATTCTGGTCTCCATACTATAAAAAGGGCATAGAAGCACTGGAAAAAGTGCACCTTTTTTCTTTACAAGGATGGTACCAAAACGACCTAATAGAGATTTTTTAAATTATGAGTGGGTTGTACAGGGTAGATGTGGAGAGAAAGTTTCCACTTGTGGGCGAATCCAGAACAAGGGGCCATAAATACAAGATAGTCACTAATAAAGCAATAGGGAAATAAGGAGACATTTCTTTACTCAGAGTGGATAGAATGTAGAACTTGCTACCACAGGAAATGGTTGCGGTAAATAGCTTAAATGCCTTCAAAAGGAAACTAGATGCATACATGAGAAAAGGGAATCGAAAGGTATGAAAGGCTGAGATGAGGTCGATGGAATGGGAGGAGACTCGTGCAGAGTATAAACAGCACAGACTAGCTGGGCTGATGGCCTGTTTCTGTGCTGTATGTTCTATGTAATTCTATGTAACGGCACTCATACCCACTGCCGTTGACACATAATAGAAATTGCAAAATGGAGAGAGAGAAGAAACTACACATGTTGGAAAATGAATTAAAAATCAAAAAAGTAATGGAAAGTACACAGCAGGCCCACCAGCACTTGGAAAGACAGGGTCTCCACTTGAAATCAGTTATATAACTGATATTTCCCCTTTATAGGCATTATAACAGATCTACTCTATTTCCAGGATTTTCTGCTTTTATATCATAAATTTGGAGTTGTGTAAATCCCTGCAAAAGGCAGTACCTTTATACTTTTTCAGGAAATTAAAGTACGACTTGCTAGAAGGATTGAATACTGCTAAATTAAAATTTGGCATCAAATGCTGCTGTTGCCTTCAGTGGCCTAAGAAAGGAGTGTGATCCAAATATACCTCTTAGAGTACACTGTAAATGTTTAAATAGTACATTTAGACAGGATACAAACTTAATCCCAGCATTTAACACATGCAAAGACTAGCTGTGACTGTCGTCGGTGCATCAGCAATGAGTGAAATCAGGATACCCAGAACATGTAGGGTGGCAGTTTTGGCTCAGTGGTAACACTCTCGCCTCTGCGTCAACCACGAGCTCCAATACTGCTTTTTGTGGGCTCAAGCCCCACTCCAGGGACTTGAGCACGACTAGGCGGACACTTCAGTGCAGTACTGAGGGAGCGCTGCACTGTCAGAAGAGGAGATGTTGAACCAAGGCCCTGTCCACCCTCTCAGGAAGACGCAGAAGATTCCGTGACACTACTTGAAGAGTAGGGGAGTTCTCATCCTGGGATGGCAGGAATGACGTATGAGGAGAGATTGGGTCGATTGGGCTTATACTCGCTGGAGTTTAGAAGAATGAGAGGGGATCTCATTGAAACTTATAAAATTCTAACAGGACTGGACAGACTAGATGCAGGAAGGATGTTCCCGATGGCGGGGGAGTCCAGAACCAGGGGTCACAGTCTAAGGATAAGGGGTAAGCCATTTAGGACAGAGATGAGGAGGAATTTCTTCACCCAGAGAGTGGTGAACCTGTGGAATTCTCTACCACAGAAGGCAGTAGAGGCCAATTCATTAAATATATTCAAGAAGGAGTTAGATATATTTCTTAAGGCTAAAGGGATCGAGGGATATGGGGAGAAGGCAGGGACAGGGTACTGAATTTGGATGATCAGCCATGATCTCATTAAATGGCGGAGCAGGCTCGAGGGGCCGAATGGTCTACTCCTGCTCCTATCTGCTATGTTTCTATGTTTCTCCCCAGTTCATGACCAATATGTAACCCTCAACCAACATCACTAAAACAGATTATTTGGACATTTATCTCATTGCTGCTTGTGGGAGCTTGCTGTGTGCATATTGGCTGTCGTGTTTCCCTACATTACAGCATTGACTACACTTTAACAGTACTTAATTGGCTGTGAAGTGCTTTGGGATGTTCTGAAGTCCTGAAAGACAATATGCAAATGTAACTTCTTTATTTCTTTCTGCTGCCATTTTGATGTGGTACGCGCTTTGTCTACCTAGTTTATGGAGGTTGTTCTGCTGATCAAGTACGTGTTTATTTTAAAAGCATCAGCTGGTCATGAAACTACATGTACATGTTTGCCAACGTCATGACGCTGTGTGATGACGAGGGGCTCACACTCACGCAGTTTTGGCTGTTCCGGTTTTAAAGAAAGGTCTTCACCACCACCACCATTGCCCTGAGCAAATACTGTAGCTCTGCTTTGGGGTTGCCACAGGCTGTGTGCTTTATGAGCCAGCTGCACAAGATCAATATAACAGCAGCTAAAGTTGGAAAAAGATGAAAATCAGCAACTGGTACATTAGGCAGCAGGCTGGAAAAAAGTAGCACACCAAACTGGAGAAGGGAAGTGGCCATCCACATATGTAGGGCTGGTGGCACGTTAACAAATCTCACTGGCTGCTGATTTATAAGGAGGCGCAACACATTGGAGAGATTCCTACGACACTCTCACGTCAAGAACATCTCTATAAAGGAAATCTTTTTTAAAGCTCCTCTTCAGTCCCACTTCTGCTTTCCTGAAGCAACAAAACTACTTTACATTAAAATTGCCCTAACATGACATGAATATGAAATAACTTGCCTCGTTCTGCTGCTGCCTTGGCCAAGAGAAAACTTTACTTTAAAGCTAGCCTAGAATACAAAGTCACTGGCCACAGCCTAACTGTTTATACCATTATGCTTTAACATCAGCAATCACAACTTTACCGCTGGCATATAGTTCCCTTAATGTTTAAGGGCAAGCAGGATTCCGGTTTACTCAATGCGCGAAATTAATGAGTGCCACAGAACGATTAATCTTTATGATCAAACGTCACAACATCCATAAATGTTTGTAGCCAAATTTCGCCTACAAGTTCTAATTTTCAACGACAATTTAGTCATTTCAACTGTGAGCTGGAAAGCAGCACTGAACAGTTGCCAAGTCACACAGGGAAGAAAGGAAATTCATGGGGAAAGTCATCATAGCCAACCCTCACTTCTTAGCAACCAGCTATACTGTGGCATCTTTAGAAAGACAGACTTGCATTTATGTAGCACCTTTCACAACCTCAGGACGTCCCAAAGCACTTTACAAAAGTACCTTTGAAGTGTAGTCACTGTTGTAATGTAGGAAACACGGCAGCCAATTTGCGCACAGCAAGCTCCCACAAACAGCAATGTGATAATGACCAGATAATCCCTTTTAAGTGATGTTGGTTGAGGGGTTAATTAATGTTGGCCAAGACACCAGGGATATTCCGAAATAACAACAGAAAACGCTGGAAAAACTGAGCAGGTCAGGCAGCATCCGTGGAGAGAGAAACAGAGTTAACGTTTCAGGTCGAAGACCTTTCGTCAGGACTGAGAAAAAAGCAGGAAATGGAAAGCAAGTTTGGGGGTTGGGAAAAGGGGGAGGGGATGAAAGAACAAAAGGGAAGGTCAGGGATAGGATAGAAAGCAGGAGAGATTAAGAGGCATTCAGAAACATTAAGATATTCAAGGCAAGGAGAGGTGGAAATGGGACAGGTTAAGGAACAAAGGATGGCTATAGATGAGGTGTGAATTGTGCTGGCAGAATGAAGGACAGATGAAGGGGGGGGGGAAGAAAAAACAAAAAGTGTGGATAAAATATATATATATGTGTGATAGGGGCCGAGGTTATGATCTGAAATTGTTGAACTCTATGTTGAGTCCGGAAGGCTGTAAAGTGCCTAATCGGAAGATGAGGTGCTGTTTCTCGAGCTTACGCTGAGCTTCCGTGGAACAATGCAAGAGGCCGAGGACGGTGAGGTCTGAGTGGGAATGGGGCGGTGAATTAAAGTGACAGGCCACCGGGAGCTCGGGGTCCCCCTTATGGACTGAACGGAGGTGTTCCGCAAAGCGGTCACCAATCTGCGTTTGGTCTCCCCAATGTAGAGGAGACCGCATCGTGAGCAGCGTATACAGTATACTAAATTGCAAGAGGTACAAGTAAATCACTGTTTTACCTGGAAGGGGTGTTTGGGACCTTGGACAGTGGGAATGGGGGAGGTATAAGGGCATGTGTTGCATCTCCTGCGCTTGCATGGGAAGGTGTCGGGCGAAGGGGAAGGGGTGCTGGGGGTGGTAGAGGAGTGGACTAGGGTGTCGCGGAGGGAGCGGTCCCTACGGAATGCTGAAAGGGGAGGTGAGGGGAAGGTGCGTTTGGTGGCGAGATCACGCTAGAGGTGGCAGAAATGGCAGAGGATGATCCATTAAATGTGGAGGCTGGCGGGGTGAAAAGTGAGGACAAAAGTTAGCAAAAAATATAAAAACAGATAGTAAGAGTTTTTATAGTTATATAAAAAGAAAAAGGGTGGCTAAGGTAAATGTTGGTCCCTTAGAGGATGAGACCAGGAAATTAATGGTGGGAAATATGGAGATGGCAAAAACACTGAATGAATATTTTACATCAGTCTTTACAGTAGAAGACACTAAGAATATCCCAACACTGGACAAACAGGGGGCTAAAGGGGGGGGGAGGAGCTAAACACGATCAAAATCACTAAGGAAGTGGTACTCGGTAAAATAATGGGACTCAAGGCGGATAAATCACCTGGACCTGATGGCTTACACTCTAGGGTCGAGGGAAGTGGCGGTAGGGATTGTGGATGCATTGGTAATAATTTTCCAAAACTCCCTGGACTTGGCAAAGGTCCCGGCAGACTGGAAAACTGCTAATGTAACACCCTTATTTAAAAAGGGCAGTAGACAGAAGGCTGGAAACTATAGACCGGTTAGCCTAACATCTGTGGTAGGTAAAATTTTGGAGTCCATTATTAAGGAGACAGTAACAGGACATTTGGATAATCATAACTTAATAGGACAAAGTCAGCATGGTTTTATGAAGGGGAAGTCATGTTTGACAAATTTGCTGGAGTTCTTTGAGGAAGTAACATATAGGGTGGATAAAGGGGAACCAGTGGATGTAGTGTATTTAGACTTCCAAAAGGCATTTGACAAGGTGCCACACAAAAGATTACTGCTTAAGATAAAAAAAATCACGGGATTGGGGGTAATATTCTGGCATGGATAGAGGATTGGCTATCTAACAGAAGGCAGAGAGTTGGGATAAATGGTTCATTCTCAGACTGGCAATCAGTAACTAGTGGTATTCCGCAGGGGTCAGTGCTGGGTCCCCAACTCTTTACAATCTATATTAACGATTTGGAGGAGGGGACCGAGTGTAACATATCAAAGTTTGCAGATGATACTAAGATGGGAGGGAAAGTAGTGAGTGAGGAGGACATAAAAAACCTGCAAGGGGACATAGACAGGCTAAGTAAGTGGGCAGAGATTTGGCAGATGGAATACAATACTGGAAAGTGTGAGGTTATGCACTTTGGCAGGAAAAATCGTAGAGCAAGTTATTATCTTAATGGCAAGAAACTGGAAAGTACTGAAGTACAAAGGGATCTGGGGGTCCTGGTGCACGAAACTCAAAAGGTTAGTATGCAGGTGCAGCAAGTGATTAAGAAGGCCAATGGAATGTTGGCTTTCATTGCTAGGGGGATAGAATATAAAAATAGGGAGGTATTGCTTCAGTTGTACAAGGTATTGGTGAGACCGCACCTGGAATACTGCGTACAGTTTTGGTGTCCATACTTAAGAAAGGACACACTTGCTCTCGAGTCAGTACAAAGAAGGTTCACTCGGTTAATCCCGGGGATGAGGGGATGGACATATGAGGAGAGGTTGAGTAGATTGGGACTCTACTCATTGGAGTTCAGGAGAATGAGAGGCGATCTTATTGAAACATATAAGATTGTGAAGGGGTTGGATCGGGTGGATGCGGGGAAGATGTTCCCGATGATGGGTGAAACTAGAACTAGGGGCATAGTCTTAGAATAAGGGGCTGCTCTTTCAAAACTGAGATGAGGAGGAACTACTTCACTCAGAGGGTGGTAGGTCCATGGAATATGCTGCCCCAAAAAGCTGTAGAAGCTACATCATTACATAAATTTAAAACAGAAATAGACAGTTTCCTAGAAGTAAAGGGAGTTAAGGGTTACGGGGAGCGGGCAGGAATTTGGACATGAGTCTAGGTTCGGATCGGTCATGGCCCTGTGGGTAGCGGAGCGGGCCCAGGGGCCGTGTAGCCTGATCCTGCTCCTATTTCATGTGTCTAATTCTGTTAGTGGATTGGCGGTTAGGATCAGATCAGCCATGATCTTATTGAATGGCGGAGCAGGCTCGAGGGGCCGATTGGCCTACTCCTGCTCCTATTTCTTATGTTCTTATGTTCTTATGAACTCTATCGTGGTTCCGGGAGGGAGGGGCAGGGGGTGAGGGCAGAAGTACAGGAGCTAGAATGGACCCGGTCGAGGGCCGTGTCAACCACAGTAGAGGGGAATCCTCGGTTGAGGAAAAAGGAAGACATGTTGGAAACACTGGTGTGGAAGTTGACATTGTCGGAGCAGATGCGGCGGAGACGGAGAATCTGGGAAAATGGAATAGAGTCCTTACAGGAGGCGAGGTGGGAGGAAGTGTAGTCCAGGTAGATAGTCCCCTGCTCTTCTTCGAAACAATACCATGAGATCTTTTACGTCCACCTGAGAGGGCAGACAGGGGGCTCGGTTCAACGTCTCATCGGAAGGACGGCACCTCCGACAGTGCAGCACTCCCTCATTAGCACTGGAGTGTTAGGAGGACTGCAAGCAGGTCTCTAGTCAGAGGAGATTATTTAAGATCGGGAAAACATCACAAAGTAAAAGGGGAACGGGATGTGACCTCAAGCAACTCGTACACACATTGATCAGCTCAAGAGGAACACTGGTACAACCCTGGAAAAAGGTTGCCATTACCTGACCCCACGAGTGTGTATTCAGAGTGATCGAAATAGAGAGAAAACCAACTGGGAGTTTAAATGTGTGTATTTGGTTTCGTATATGTTACTTTCACAATGAATATATTTTCTAACCAACACCAAAAATAGTCCTATCACCATCTCGTCTTGTTTTGAATACCTCTTAATGTCTCTTCTCTTTTGTTCTCTCCCAGCTCAGCCTCTTAATCTATTTCATTCCCTGTGCCTCTTTAGTCTTGATAAAGGGTTCACCCGAAACGTTGACTCTAATTTCTCTCCACGGATGTTGCCTGGCCTGCTGAGTTTTTCCAGCATTTTCTGTTGTTATTACCAACAAGTGTTGTAATTGCAAGTGTTACTAGTCTTTTGTAGAACAAAAACAAGCAAAAGATAGAAGTGCATCACATTTCTGATTAGAATTTAGACACTGCTACTCTACATCAAGCAAGCTGAAATCCGTGCCATAATGCAAACTTAACATACTTTGGTTTCAAAAGATGTATAACACCATTCAAGCTGCTGACACAATTAGTTGCAGTCTGACCCAGTTTCCAGAATAACTCAAAGCTTATTGGCAAACCCGACACTCAGATTCCCACATCCACGTTCCAGTTTCTATCCCAGAGTAAGCCTAAGGGAATCAAACACGGACTGCAACCTACATTAATTTCCCCACTCCTCAGCAAGGCCTCCCCCAAGTCAAAACATAGGAAAGGAACCCATTATAAAATAATTAAGAAATAGCATGAATTGCTACTTTAAAAGAGCACACAAGAAATATGCAATTTGCTTTGTCGTTCATAGCAAATACTCAAGATTATTCATGTCTGAGAGTAAAGTTGTTCCAAATTTTAGTAATGTAGCATAACATTTCTTTCTCGCATTGGATTTCCAAAATAACTATTTTAAGTCAAGTTGAATACCCTGCATTTAGTGAATCCAGTGAATAAACTTATAGTCAAGCTCCAGCATTAATATTTTGCCTGAAGCGTGATCTCCAATGTGGATTCTGCTGAAAGATTACAAATGGAGCAACATACACCTACATTGCGCCTGTATTTCTCATTCCATACACTGCTTTAAAAAAACTTGCATTTCTATAGCGCCTTTCACGACCATTGGATGTCTCAAAGCACTTTACAGCCAATGAAGTACTTTTTGAAGTGTAGTCACTGTTGTAATGTGGGGAAAGCGGCAGCCAATTTGCGCACAGCAAGCTCCCATAAACAGCAATGTGATAATGACCAGATAATCCAATTTTAGTGATGTTGATTGAGGGATAAATATTGGCCCAGGACACCGGGGATAACGCCCCTGCTCTTATTCAAAATAGTGCCATGGGATCTTTTACGTCCACCTGAGAGGGCAGACAGGGCCTCAGTTTAATGTCTCATCCGAAAGACGGTACCTCCGACAGTGCAGCGCTCCCTCAGCACTGCACTGAGAACATCAGCCTAGATTTTTGTGCTCAAGTCCCTGGAGTGGGGACTTGAACCCACAACCTTCTGACTCAGAGGCGAGGGTGCTGCCCACTGAGCCACAGCTGACACTTGTGGTATTGGCTAAAGGCAGTTCAGTGGACTGATGTGTCAGGCAATTTCCGTCACCCCATGTTACGAATAGTGAATCCTGTTCAAAGCTCAATCATTTCCAGATATGTCCTCACTTCAAGGCAATTATTTGTCCAGCACTAGGGTGCCTCTCATCAGCACATTGAAAGCACTGAACAGAACGACGGGTGACTGAGAAATGCTGGTAAGCATGTGTTTATAAAAAAAATGAAGGTTATATAATAATTCAATAAAATACACTTCCTATTAAGAACGTTAAAGATTTTGACCTCCATTTGCCCTGGACTGCTTTGCTAAATTTCATTCAGCCCATGTACAGGACAGCAGGGATCGATTTTTCTATCCTTCACATCTGTTGAAACTACAAAGAGTATAGCTCGAGAACGGCCTTAGGTTTGTTCTTTCATAAACTCTTCTGTACTTTAAAAAAAACTTCATCTGATACCCATGGGAAATTAAAGTTCCACAAAAAAACAAATAAAAAAAAGTTTGCAGCTACAACTGGATTCCTCCACAAACCCTTGAGGAAAAAAAAGTGTTGTAAAATCCTAGTGTGAAGTGACGTTCCGAGTCTCCACCGCACCCCCCCTGCCACCCCACTCCCTCCCCGCCACCCCACTCCCCCACCACCCCCCGGCCATATTGTTAACAGGCTGATAACATGAATGAGCTAACTTATTTTTTCTTTTAGAGGGAGGGGGTAAGCAAAGAGAGAGACTTGCATTTATATAGCGCCTTTCACGATCTCAGGACATCCCACAGCACTTTACAGCCAATGAAGTACTTATGTAGGAAATGCAGTCAAATTGCACACAGCAAGCTCCCACAAATAGCAATGAAATAGAGGACCAGATAATCTGCTTTAGGTGTTGGTTGAGGGATAAATGTTGGCCAGGCCAAGAGAGAAGAAAGAAACTAAACAAGATTTGTGAAACTGACAGGCCAGTTATATTAACTAAGCTCACTTCTACTTAGATTGCTCCCCTCCCTTCACCCCACTATTGGCAGCAGTACCTTCAGCCACCTCAGCCCACGCTCTGGAATTCCATCCTGAAATCAATTCAATTCAAATCGCTTTATTGGCATGACAAGGTACATCTTATGTTGCCAAAGCATCGAAAAACATTCATGGTTGAACACAAAAATACAGATCTATCCATACAGTGTATAAACAGATATATCCCTGAGTGTATAAATATAGGCCTAGAAATTGAGTTGGCGCCGCGCCAGGGCTTTAGCGCCGGAAATTTAGCGCCGGCGCTAAGTCCCCCTGCGCGCGCCAAAAATTCAGTAGCGCCGCGCCCAGACGGCTGCCGGCGCTACTGGCGGGCGTGAGCGCCTCCCAATGGGCGCTGACTGCCGCATTGCGGCGCTAATCCGGCGCTGCGGGACCCGATGCGGTGCGGCAGGCTGGGGAAGTGCAGGCCTCCTCCTTCAGTTAAGGAGGAGCTGCCTGCACCCGCCCGCTGTCCGTTCAAATATTGGAAAAAATGAGCCCGGCACCTCGGACAAGTGCCGGGCTTGCAGGCCAGACGCATCTGTTCCGCGGGGGGGGGGTGGAGGAGTCCGGGGAGGGAGGTGCGGGCAGGCGGCCGGCGGGAAAGCGGCCGGCCGCCGCGCGACCTTAATGCGCCGGCGCTAACTCGGGGAAGACTCGGTTGAAAAAATCTTAGTTGCGGCTGCCACAGGCGAGGCGGCCGCAACTCAATTTCGGCGCTGGGGCCTGTCACCACGGCAACCGGGACGCTGCGCACACCGATGACGTCATCGGTGCCGGCGCAGCGCAACCGGTGTAACGCCGACGGAAGGGCCCCACTGAATTTTCAAACTGGCCATAACTGCGGCGCTAGGCCCTCCAGCGCCCCAAATGGGGCGCTAAGCCTACTGAATTTTCAGCCCATACATTCATATAATTTGTATATACTCTTTTCTTATATTTAGTGGTTGTCCCTCTATTTATGGCAAGCTGTAACATAGTGTGCCGCTAAGGTTACACAATTTCTCTCTTCCCCTAGTAGGTATGGGAGTTTTTAGTCGTCATTCAAATTTCTGAATTCCGGGCATATTTTTGTGAATTTTGGGTAGAAATTCTCCCTTATGCCCTGATATTTTCTACAAGCTGTGAGGAAGTGCATCTCTGTCTCCACCACTCCCTGACTGCAGTGAGAGCATATCCTGTCCTCTCTTGGTAGCCGGGTCTGCCTGTGTCTACCTTTTTCGATCGCCAGGCTATGTTCACTAAGTCTGTACATTGTCAAGGTTTTTCTCAGTTTGCTGTCCTTTACCATGGTCAGGTAATCAGCCATGTTGTATTGTCTGTTTAGGGCCAAGTAGCAATTGAGTTTGTTTTGGGTTTTTGTTGTTTCTGCCCAATATGACAGATATTTTTCCTTTTGCTTAGTGACGATTGTGTTGGGTCGAATTCTTTGTGTTACGCTGTCACTGTCCTGGGGCTGGTTATTGTTAGTAGTGTTAGTAGTTATTTCACTGAGTCCCAGGACTAGTTGACTGAGGGTATTCTTCTTTATGGTCCTCTCTTGGCATTTCAGGGCTTCGTAATGATAGCAGTGGGGGTTGCTCATTTTTAGGTGTTTCCAAAATTTGGTGGCTCTTTTTTGGATAGTGATTATTAATGGATATTGGCCTAGTTCTGCCCTGCATGCATTGTTTGCGGTTTTCCTTTGAGTCCGGAGGATACTTTTACAGAATTCTGCATGTAGGATCTCAATTGGGTGTTTATCCCATTTTGCAAATTCTTGTTGTGTTAGCGGTCCCCACACCTCACTGCCATAGAGTGCAATTGGTTCAATTACTGATTTAAACATTTTGAGCCAAATGCTAATTGGGATTTCTATTTGGATTGATTTTTTAATGGCATAGAAAGCCCTTCTTGCTTTCTTTTTCAGTTCATTCACAGCCAGATGAAAATTTCCCGTAGAACTGATTTTTAAGCCCAAGTATGTGTAGTTAGTGGTTTGTTCAATTTTGGTTGTTCTTAGTGTGAAATTTATTTTGGGTCCCTGATGTCTGGATCTTTGCTGGAACACAAGGACTTTGGTTTTTTGGGGATTTATTGTCAGGGCCCAGGTCTGGCAGAACGACTCCAGTAGATCCAGGTTCTGCTGTAGACCCTCCTTAGTTGGTGACAGCAGAACCAGGTCATCTGCATAGAGGAGGAATTTAACCTTGGATTCCCATATAGGGTGAGGCCGGGTGCTGTAGATTGTTCAAGTAGTTTTGCCAATTCATTTATGTAAATATTAAAGAGTGTCGGTGAGATGGGCGAGCCCTGCGTCACCCCACGCCCCTGTGGGAAGTATTTTGTTTGTTTGTCTCCAATTTTAACTGCACATTTATTGTTTGTATACATTGATTTAATTACATCATATGTTTTTCCCCCTACCCCGCTTTCGATAAGTTTCAGGAATAGACCGTCGTGCCAGATGGAATCGAAAGCCTTCTGGAAATCTATAAAGCATGCGTAGATTTTGCTTTTGTTTTGATGAACGTGTTTGTCAATTAGGGTCTGTAGGGTGAAGATATGATCTGATGTTCTATAGTTTGGCAGGAATCCAATTTGGCTTTTACTCAAGACATTGTGCTCCTTAAGGAAGTTTGTAAGTCTTTTGTTTATGATACTACAGAATACCTTTCCCAGGTTACTGTTTACACAGATGCCTCGATAGTTATTTGGGTCGACTTTGTCCCCACTTTTGTATATGGGCGTTATGAGTCCTCTGTTCCAGATATCGGGGAAGTAACCGACACTCAGAACCAAGTTCACTCTGCCTCTTCACCTCCCCTCTCAACCTTTAAAATATCCTTAAAATCCCACTTCTTTGACCAGTCACCAATCCTAAGAGTGCCTTGAGCTTGGCATCCAGTTTGTTCTCCTTGCACGGAGTGAAACACCTTGGGAGGTGTTCATCCGTTAAAGGCTCGATTTAAAATGTTGTCGTTTTAAACGCTATTTACAACAAGCATAGGAACGATACAGCACAGATGGTACAAATCACACAAATTTACAACAAAGCATCTTGCCTTCACTTGATAGTAAGCCACGACGGGAAATTTGCATTTAATAGGCACAGTGTAGTCACAAAACAAAACTAAACAGGGAGTTGGGGTATTAAAGCCAATTGTCACAATGCTTCGCCTGTTTATAACTAGAATCTATGAGCCCAGAAAGTTATTTTAAAATTAATATTTCATAAAAGTATCATTACATAGACTGGGGTTGCGTATAAACTTTACATCAGAGTGGCTTTTATATACTGACAAAGTGTAAAAGATAGCCCATTTTTGTTTAGCTCATCATTTTTTTCAGCCATTTTAATTCATTCAGAGACATCAGTGAACATGTTCCAGCATATATTCTAGCTTAGTTTTTTTTTAAAAGCTGTAAAAAGAATTTATGCTATTGCCTTTTGAATTTTTCTTGGCCCCAGGCCAGGAGGTATGGGGCAGGGTGGTGGGGGGAAGCATTCCTATTCCAGTTCATCAACCTTTGCTGGAAATGTGTATGTAGACATTGTGTGAGGACAGAATTGAGATTGGCTGCGATGACCTCCACCATTGAGCAGTCCACTGACATATACTGCCCAGGCGCGCTCTCAAAAAATATCCATTTGGGTGGAATATCAGAAAGGTATGCTGCACCCTAGCTTAAGCCACTGTCTTCAGGAGAGGCGAGGGGAGAAAACTGAAAATGAAAGTTAAAAAGCCTCACTTTTTTAATTTAAAAAAGAGCAAATTAAACTCAACGCCAAGTGCAATTGGTAATGCCACTGTTTGTGGGGATCAGCATTTCAAGCAATTGACACCATGAATGAACACTAGGCTGCTGATTTTAAAGAGGGTTCTGTAAAACTATTAATAACCAGCCATGTCAGCTGCTGGAAGAAAAAAATGAAAGACACTGCATCTATATTGTACCAGATGTTATCCTCGAAACATCCCAAAGTGCTTCACAGTTAATGAGTTACTTTTGGAGTGTAGACAATACTGTTATATCAACAACCAGTATGTGCACTGGACAATCCTACAAACAGCAAATGAGATGAATGATCTTACCAGTTGATCTGTTTTTGGTGGTGTTTTTTGAGAGAGAAATATGGGTCAGGACCAATGTTCCCCCTAAGGTGCGCGGCCAGACACCAATCGGGAGGTCCCGCACAGGCTGCTCGCACCGGGGGCGCGTGACAAATTTAAAGGGACCACGCAGCAAAAAAAAATTAGAGGGAACATTGGCAGACAAAGAACTTCCTCCTCAATTTTAAAATAGTGTCATGGGATTTTTTACATCTGTGATTTAATAGCTCACCCAAATGATGCCTCTGACAATGCAGCACTGCTCAGTAATGCACTGAAGCGTCAGCCTAGATTATGTGCTAAAGTCCTAGAGGTGAACTTGATCCCACAACCTTCTGACTCAGAGGTGAGATGCTAACAACTAAGTCATGCGGAGACTAAATTTGATCTATAGCAGATGCTATCTTTGCTGTAGAAGCAACACTAGTGAGTGGTCACTTCAGGCTTTCTTTAAAAAAAAACTTTGTACCAGCAGTTAGTGAAATCACATTATTGGTCAAGTTTATGTCCACAGACTAGGTAAAATATTGTGCAAGGCACCTTACTAGGTGACATACCCGTTTAACTTCAATGTACAGGTAAATATTTGCCTTTAGAATTAATCGCAGATATTTTTGCCAATGTCTGTTGATCGTGTTTAATAAAGTACAGTACTCAGCAGAGAGTTGAAAACAAAGGCCCACCAAATCCCAGATATAAAACAATACAGATAACAATGAGGGGAACCTCTGGCCTCCACCATCCGAGCGCGTGCAGTCTGCTGTTGATGTAGGAGTTCTAGAGTTCTACAAAGCTTTACAATAGGCAAATGGATATAAATGAAAAAAATACATTACCTAGGAATCATAAAGGGCAAGTAATTCTCATTCATAAATGTGCCTATTAAAAAGTTTTACCAGGAGCTATGCACTCAGCTTGAACAGAATCTCAGTGACCGTGTAATTCAAAAGCATTCTTTTAAAACATTTAGGGCTAGATTTTCAGTATAGGCAGTTTTGGGGCGCTAACCTTAGCGCCCGCCCGAAGTTAGCGCCCGCCCCAAAGTAGCGCCCCGTTGCCGGGAATTCAGTGGCTTCGCCCTAAGAGGTTGGTGGAGCGCTAAAAGAGGCGTTCCACTACTCTCTTTAGGCGCTAAGCCGGCGGTCCAGAGGGATAGCGCCCAGGCGGGGCGCAGCACGGGTGCGGTCATTTTTGCACTGACAGCAGACCCCGTGGTGCCGACCAGCTCTTAAAGGGGGAAGGGACGAATTGGTCTGCTGCCACGCCCTGCACACTGCAGCCTTGCAAAGAGGCCTCAACACTACTGCTCAGCCCCAGGGAGTCATGGCAACGCCAGAGAAGGCCCGTCAGCGTGCCCTGCGCTTCTCAGAGGGTGATCTGGACATAATGGTCACAGCTCTGGAGGTGAGGCGCAAGATCTTGTTTCCAGACAGTGGGAGGAATCCAACCCACCACGACTACACCAAAGCCTGGAAGCAGATCGCCCAGAGGGTGACGTTCACCGGCGAGGCCCCCAGGACCCACACACAATGCCGTAAGAAATACAACGATCTGACCAGGATTGTGAGGGTGAGTAGCCTTTCCAGTCTCCTCCTCATTCTTGCATGTACACCTGACATGATGGGCAAAGGGACCTGAAAGTCCTTTTGGCCAGCCCTCAGCCAGCAGCATTGGGACAGTCATGAGCATCAAATGGCCATTCGGCACTCTACACTTTGGCCAAGCTATTCCACCATGGGAGGCAGTGGACAGTACATCAGGGCTTCACTCTGTCCAAGCTATTCCACCATGGGAGGCAGTGCACACTACATCAGGGCTTCACTCTGTCCAAGCTATTCCACCATGGGAGGCAGTGGACAGTACATCAGGGCTTCACTCTGTCCAAGCTATTCCACCATGGGAGGCAGTGCACACTACATCAGGGCTTCACTCTGTCCAAGCTATTCCACCATGGGAGGCAGTGCACACTACATCAGGGCTTCACTCTGTCCAAGCTATTCCACCATGGGAGGCAGTGCACACTACATCAGGGCTTCACTGCGCACTTACAGCCCATCCTTTCTCTTGCAGGCTAAAGTAGCGTTTAATCGCCAGGCCCGTGCCAGGGGTGGCCGCGCCAAGCTGCAGAAGCTCACTCGGCTGGAGGAGCGCGTGTGTGTGCTCATGGGAGCACGTGTGATTGTCCCCACAGCGTGCGGTGTATCCGACCCTCCACTGCCCGGCAATGGTAAGGACCTCGCCTTTTGGCCCTCTCGCGTCGCACTGGCCCATCCGAGCTACCTCCTTTGCCACTGTCCCACCAATGCGCTGAATCCCACCAGTCCTAACTCCCTCGCTGACGCCGTCTCCTCACTCTGAAGCTACTCTTGTGCATTCCTGCTTTCAGCTGGTGACGACCAGGACCCTGAGGCTGCCAGTGACAGCACCTCCAACCAGGAGGAGGAGGAGGAGCAAGCCGGACCTTCGGGGGAACAGTCACGTCCCGCAGGAGAGGAGGAAATGCTCGACACCTCCTCACTGGACGAGTGCCTGGAGGAACTGTCGCAGGGCAATGCAGCTTCTGGGACCAGTGGCGTCCAGCCACCCAGCAGCCGTGCGCGTGGCCCGCGGCCTTCCCCCCAAAGGGGGGAAGGATCAGAGGGGAGTGCTGCTGCTCGGCACACTCGCCGTCACCAACGCGGCAAGGGTCCCCTAGTTCGGCCCCCTCCTCCCCAGCGGGAGAGTCGCGACTCCAGTCCGGACACCTTCACTTCGGAGGAGGTGCGGAAGCTCGATCAGATGGCCGACGACTCGGACCGGCGCCACACGGAGCTCATGAGCGTGGTGGGGCGCATGCCTGAGGCCATCGAGTCGCTGGCGACCAGTGTGCGCGAGTTCGGGGCAGCAACTGCCGCGACTGGCCGCATGCTAACTGATGCCGTCAAGACCCTGGCGGATGTGATGCGCGCGCACACCAGGACCACAGGGCCACTCACTGCTGCCACACGCGCTGTCTCAGGCAGGCATCGCCAGGGCAGGCGCCGCGCTGGACCATCCCAGCAAGCCGGCCGTCGGCTGATTGCTGCGGATCCTGCAGTGCGGGCCCGGCCGAGTGCCACCGCGCCACAGCACCAGCCAGCGCATCCCAGACGCCAGCTGGCCCACATTGCGCCATCCGTCGCCGCCATTCCCCCTCTGGGGCGTCAAGGGCAAGCGGCTGCAGCTGATGGTGGCCAGGCTCAGGTGCGCCACTCAGGAGACGGCCCCTCGAGGCCCAAACGCCGTGTAGGCCGCCCCCCAGCGGCATCTGGCGGAAGGGCATCTGAGCCTCAGGCGCCTTCCCCCAGCCTCGCAGCAGCCACTGGGCAGAGCTTGCGAAGGAGCAGCAGGCAGGGCAGGGGAGGCAAAATGCTGGCCAAGGTCTCGCCCTCGCGGGCCACTCAGTAGAGGGTGTGGCCAGCTTTCCTTTAATATGGCGGTGGCCATCTTTATTTTGCCCATGGTTGTGCTTTTAGAGGGCTTTTTTTTTGCGTTAGGCCGACGTTGAGGCCCGGTTTCAATAAAGGTGGAGTGGCTCCTCCCCAGTTTGTGGGAGTGAGTCGTTTGTTGGGCTTTTTGTGGGGCCCGTTTATTGTTTTTGGGGATTCATGTGGGAAGGGCTTTTCATTTTTGTTTAATAAAAAATTATCTTTATTCATGCAGTCTCCATGGTTGTTCTTCTTAGTGTTTGTTGGCTTCGCCGGCTGAGGGCTTGCGGAGCGGCTGCATTCATCTTCCCTCATGGCCCCTGGCCATTCCCTGACAGGGGGCTTAGAAGTACCGTGTAATAAGGTGGCGTCGTGCGGCCCTTGGCCCTGGTCGCTCCCTCCTGGGAACGTACTCCTGCTCCTCCTCCTCCTCCTCCTCCTCCTCCTCATGCTCCTCCTGCTCCTCCTCCTGAGGTGCTGGTCCAACGTCAGGTGGCAGTGCCTGAGTCCTGCGGATAGCCAGGTTGTGTAGCATGCAGCAAACCACCACAAATTGGGAGACCCGGTCCGGCGAATACTGGAGAGCTCCTCCGGAGCGATCAAGGCAGCGGAACCGCTGCTTGAGGACCCCAATAGTTAGCTCGATGATGTTGCGGGTGGTTTGATGGCTCTCGTTGTAGGCCTCTTCAGCAGCGGTCCTGGGCGCGCGGAGCGGGGTCATGAGCCAGGTGCACAAAGGATAGCCTTTGTCCCCGAGTAGCCATCCTCTTGGGGGAGGCTGTGCCTGGAACATGTCATGCACAGTACTCTGCCGCAGGATAAAGGCATCGTGGCTGCTGCCTGGGAAGCTGGCATTGACTGCCATGATGCGCTGCTTGTGGTCACAGACCAGCTGCACATTCAGAGAATGGTAGCCCTTCCTGTTGCGATACTGCTCGCCATGCTCCAGAGGGGCCCGCAAAGCCACATGCGTACAGTCAATGGCGCCCTGCACCAAGGGGAATTCCCCGAGTCTGGAAAATCCCAATGCGCGCTGATGCTGGCTCTCCAGGGCCATGGGGAAGGAGATGAATTGGCTTCTCCTTCTGAACAGTGCTTCGGTCACCTGGCGGATGCAGCGATGCGCGCCGTACTGGGAGATGTTTGCTATGTCCCCAGCAGCGTATTGGAAGGAGCCGGTGGCATAGAAGTTCAATGCCACCGTCACCTTCACTTCCACCGACAGAGACGTCCTGCACCTGAGCTTTGGCCGCAGATCTCGGCGAAGCAGGTGGCAGATCTCTGCAATCACCCCCTTTCGGAATCGGAGCCTTTTAACACATCGCGCGGCACTCATGTTTAGGTAGGAGCGCTGCTGGCGGTATAGCCTGACTGGGTAAGGCCTACGTGGCCGACGCCTGTAGCCCCCTCTGCCTCTAGCCAGGGCTGCCCCTCTCACAATGCGTCTGCGAGCCCTACGGACATGGAGCTGCAGCTCCGCGTTGGCACCCCATGCAACCCCCATCAAATCCTGGCAAACAGTCTAATTTCCAAATGGCCACTTGCAGCGCTATTGCCTGAGTCCAAAAATACCTGGCTCTTGCTGCTTGAAACCAGTTAGCTATCCTCCTTGTTGTGTCTCCAGAAATGCGTTGCACAAGACTGTTTTCAGAAAAAAGGATGGCCTTTATACTGGAGAGGACGTTCCCTTTAATTAGCGCCCCCCGGGGCCCGCGCTGGTTGTGTTGCGTTCCTTTTTCCAAACGCTCCGGCCGCCCGCCGCACAATGGGGCGGTCCGACTGAAGTTTGCAATCGGGGCGGCCAAAGGGCGTTGCACGAGGATGTGACGTCATTTTCTGCGCGCGCATCCGGGCGGGCGCTAAACTTTGCGCCGGCGCTAACGGGCAACTTAATTTGGGGCGGGGCGCAAACTGCGCTGCGCCCGGGCGCTACACGCATAGTGCCCGGAAATCACTTCTCTTAAGGCGCTAACTGCTGGCGCAAGCAACTGAAAATCTAGCCCTTAGTGTCAACGCCGAGGTTAAGTTTTACTCGGGGCTGCAGTCTGAAAACTGGTCATCCTTTTAACATCTGATTTTTCAGAAAATTGGTAATAATCCACATAGTAGAATCTTAATGAAAACAGTTCCACAGCAAGGAATTTCATGCATTCCTGATGCACAACAGTAACATGCTATTCCTCATTAACAATAGCACCCCCTGTAAACGCTCAAGAATTAAGTTTGAGCATTAACTCAAATGCTTATCACATTTGCACTGGGCACCAGGGTGTAAAATAAGTCCATTCACTTAGATGGATACAATATGGCAATAGCAAGACATTATTCAATTGTATTAACAATACTTCATCTGTTTAATAAACTGAATGACTGCTCATGACAAAAGACTCAACAGTACTCAGTTAACTAAATGCTTATGTTTAATGCATTTGCTATTGGTAATCCAGTATTTGTGGGGTTTTAAAAAAAAGGTTTACAAGAAATATCTGTACTCCTTCTGATAGGGTGAAAAGACTGCTCAATGCGGCTGCTTACAGACATTTCCACAGATGGAGCTTAGGGAGAGATCAGAGAAAGTAACCAAGAATTATAAATACCCACGATCTCAACTCTCCTCAAATAAGGACACTTTATAACTAATTGTTCCTCACATTACAACAGTGACACTTCAAAAAAGTACTTCATTGGCTGTAAAGCACTTTAGGACGTTCAGTGGTCGTGAAAGGCGCTATATAATTGCAAGTCTTTTTAATCCACTTTCAACTTCAAATATGGGGTTAGTGGGATGGTTTTCTTTAGATGGCACTGTGTTTCTTTTTTCAGTGTTTATACTGGCCTTGTTCTAAAGCTATTTTTTGTAATGTCAGATTAGATACTTAGGTTTTAATATGTTAAAGGGGCAGATAACGCAATTGGTTAATAAAGGTCATCTAAATCCCTTAACGTGCTGTGACACTGAAATGCACTCTTGTAAAAGAAAGACTTGCATTTCTATAGCGCCTTTCAGGTCCACTGGGTGTCCCAAAGTGCTTTACAGCCAATGAAGTACTTTTTTGAACGGTAGTCACTGTTGTAATGTGGGAAACGCAGTAGCCAATTTGCGCACAGCAAGCTCCCAAAAACAACAATGTGATAATGAGCAGATAATCTGTTTTAATGATGTTGAGGGATAAATATTGGCCAGGACAAAGTGCCTTTGTTATGTTATGTACTTGGGGCAAGAAAAGTCCATCAGGCCAATACACGTTCGTCCCATTTCTTGCTGAACTCAACGCACCCCTTCCTCTGTCCCGACTCTCAACACCCCCCCACCCCTCATTATGCTGTAATGTTCAAAATACTAAACAGATTTACAATGTGCTCCGCTTATGATTCAAATGTAAATTCACCATCTCTGATCTATATAGTCTTCAAAAGTAGAGTTAGCTAATCTCAGGTAGGGCAGCGATAATGCCGCTACAATTAGCAACAAAGTCCCTACATTAGGGAGTGGGAAACAGGCCACAGTTTTCACTCATGAACACGATGGGTAACTCTGCTGGAAGTGTGCATGTCGTGGTGGATGAAGCCAGAGATCAGCTCAAGCGGAGATATCCTCCACAGTTCAATGCCAGCACTCAAGGTAATAAAGGACAACCCAACCCCAGTAAAAGACAAGTCTTCAGGAGAGAAAGGGTGGGAGAGAAAACCAGAAGAGAAAAGGCAGGCGAGTAAACTGTAAAAACAACACCAGGTGGTCGAGTTTCCGCTTGTTTACGCCATTAATATCAGCAGAATCGGCCGAACCAGTGCAAAAGGTCGGGAAATTTTAAACGCAAGTGAGTTACACCCCAAAGGCCATGCGATCGAGTTTCCACAATCTTTTACGCCGGTTCGAGATTCAATTTGCCGGAATCAGGCCCCGCCAACAAAACTGGCCACATTTCCACGTCGAGCTTCCGCTGACTGGGGAAGGCTCTTCAAATTATGCTAATTTTCTTAAGCGCACAGGTACTAGTACGTGCGTTTAAAATAAAAATTTAATGTCAAAAAATACTTAATTTACTAAGAAACTGACTAGTGTACACCAATGAAAGTAGGAAATGGTTCCGGTTAGATTTTTTCCAAGTCATTTTCAGTGATTTTAAATCAGGTTACTCACAGGTGGAAGACTTATTACAAATGCTTATTTTGTTTGCAATAAACCCATTTTTAGCTGTAGTAATAAAAGTGGACCAGGTTACCACTCGTAAATACAATCAATGAGTACTTCTTAAATAGAAAGGAAAAAAAAACTAAACAATTACATTCCATTACGCTGTGCAATTGTGCTGGTTCATAGAAGATTTTAAGTTGGTGATTATGCAACTTAGAGCGCAGTTTGGGCACAATTTCCCAATTTTGCCCAAAGTGGAAACTTTACCCCTTGCTGTTTGAGGCAGAAGTGTGAATGTAGGAATTAGCAAAGACTAAAATGGTGGGAAACACAGTACCCACCAGATTGAAAGTGTTATTATAAAGCAGCAATTTGAGAGGTTCAGATAATGTAAAACTGCAAGACTGAAGCTAAAGTGTATTATCTACATCATTTCAACCCTGTCACAAATTATGTACAGCAGATCTTCAACAAAATATCTATGACTTTTGCAGGAGGTGGGGGCGGCTCTCCAATACATCTCTAAATGACAGACAACTGTTCTTAACATGTAATTTTGAGATGGACAGAAAATTTTTAATTAATCAAAACACTCCCCTCCCTGCTGGGCTGGATCCCTCATTACTCATGGCTTGCTCCGAAAACTGAAAAAGCATATTAGCAGTTGAAACCCAACATGGCTTTTCAACAAGTTCTGAAGAAGGGTTTCGACCTGAAACGTTGACTCGGTTTCTCTCTACGGATGTTGCCTGGCCTGCTGAGTTTTTCCAGCGTTTTCTGTTGTTATTTATAGCGTTTCAAGACACTTTATAACAAAAACAGACTGGCATTCTGATATTACTGTTTGCATAGTAATATAGTAGTATTGATTTCCAACTTTTTTGAACATATCTTGGAAGTTTATTTGATCCCAAATAGTAATGTAATATAGCAATAGCAAAAATAAAAAAAGGTGGCCGTCATCGACATTATAGCCACGTCTTTTCCGTAGGTCGCCTTGCTAAAGGGTTGCTTCTAGTTCAAGACATATAGCAGTAGATAGCATTAACAACGTTCAACTAAACTAGTTTTTATTTTCCCTTTTGGATGCTTCCAATTAGATTTATAGATAAATAATGGCCAAGTGTAGCTCCATTAAATATTGGGCTAGTTATGATTTTCTCCCCCCAAATGCTTCTGATGAAAGACTGAATAATGTGCTACCACAGTGACTGCTAGATTGTTCAATTACACAGAAGTTACTTTGTGAAACATTATGGATATATTTTTGTATTTTCTGGTTTTGCAATAATCCCTCACCGCATTAGACATGTGTGACAGTAAAGATTTAATTTTTCCCCCTTGCCCTCTCAAGTCAGTGGGTAGCACTCTTGCCTCTGAATCAGAAGGTCGTGGGTTTAAGTCCCACTCCAGAGACTTGAGTACATAATCCAGGCTGACACTCCGACAGTGCAGTACTGAGGGAGTGCTGCACTGTCGGCAGTGCGGCACTGTCGGGAGTGCCATCTTTCAGACAAGACGTGAAACCGAGGCCCCCGTCTGCTCTCAGGTGGATGTAAAAGGTGCCATGGCACTGTTTCGAAGAAGAGCAGGGGGTGTCACCTCCACTGTCCTAGTCAATATTTATCCCTTAACTAACACACTCAAACAGATTATCTGGTCATTATCACATTGCTGTTTGTGGGGCCTGGCTGTGCGCAAAATCCGTGTTTCCTACCTACATTACAGCAGTAACTACATTTCAAAAGTTCTTAATTGGCTGTAAAGCGCTTTGGAATGTCCCATGGTCATGAAAGTCACTATATAAATGCAAGTCTTTCTTCCTAGCTCCCTCAAGTCCACAGTACTCATCTGCTCCTTCACCTCATTCTATGCACAGCAAACAATCTGCACAGCCTACAGTATGTGAATGTTATTAATTTCATCCCCTCCCCATGCATGCAATCACATTGCCCATCATGCGCTACCAGTTGACACTTTTGAAATTTTGAATTATGCCTTGCTCCACAGACATGTAGATGATCTTTGCAGCGCTAAGATCATGAAAGAGTTTCCAATGAGTCAGATAATTATCAATGATTGCAGTCACCTTTCGCTTCTGCCTTGCCTGTGTCCCCGTTGAAGTACCAGATCCACTCTGAAAACGGTTGTGATGTTATCCATACCTTTTTGTTGCTTTTGTGTGCAACCGCCTGGTAGCGTGCATAGATTCATGAAACAGATTTCACAGGTTTACAGATAGACATTGGAGGAGTTGTCTCCCCACTCATGCAAGCTCTTTCTTTCACTTATATTGGCACACAGCAGAAAGGTGCTGTTTTTCCCCAGTGAACATTTCTCCCCTTTGAACCCAAGTATTTGGCAAGAGTTTATAAAACAGTCCAGACATGTGTGTGTTAAGAATATCCTCTGCAAAGTAATCACCCAAAAATGGTGGCATTTCAGACGTGACAGACTTGGACCCAACACTTAACATTCAACACTTTTATCACGTCACAGCCCGAAATTGTGAAGCCAATCAAAATGGCCTTGGAAAGAGTCAGCAAACCACCTTGTGTTTTCCACTAGAAAAACACTTATTGGGGTAGCTCTTGTTTAGGATTTGGGCAATCTATTTTACCAGTACTTCTTCCAGTGTGGAAATTAATTTCTGCATGTGCATGCTTGAAGTCAACATAGACTTTGTATTCTGGCACAGTTTTGCCTCATCATGCTGCCATGTCAACAGCGCATTCGGCAGCACACCATACTCTTGAGCAATTTACATTTTGGGGAGGGAAGCTGCTGCGGACCATGCCCATGGCAGTTGGTTTTGTTTAAATTTTCATCCACTTGTTTTTGCTTTGCTATGTCTTACATGTTCACAGGGACTCAAACCGATTCACACAGCACCCTTGAAACAATTCAAATCAGATTGGCTGTAAGTCACAGCATTACTACTTTAGCAGCAAGGTTTGTAATAGAACATATCAAGAAATTGAGGGTCTTGAGAAATATAATGGCTGAAAAATGAAGCAAAGCACTGCTAGGATGCACCAAGAACTTCTTCTTCTTAGGCAGTCCCTCGGAACCGAGAAGGACTTGCTTCCACATTAAAAATGAGCTCGCAGGTGACTGATGAGTCCAATGCGGGACCTACAGTCTCTGTCACGGGTGGGGTGCTTGGGTTGACGTGCGCTCCTTGCGCTGCCTGCGCTTGGCTTCCGCTTGCTCCCGGCGAAGAGACTCGAGGTGTTCGGCGCCTTCCCAGATGCTTCTCCTCCACATTGTGCGGTCTTGGGCCAGGGATTCCCAGGTGTCGGTGGGAATGTTACACTTTTTCAAGGAGTCTGAGGGTGTCCTTGAAGCATTTCCTCTGCCCACCTGGGGCTCTCTTGCCGTGCCGGAGCTCCGAGTAGAGCGCTTGTTTTGGGAGTCTCGTATCGGGCATGCGGACGATGTGACCCATCCATCGGAGCTGATCGAGCGTGGTCAGAGCTTCGATGCTGGGGATGTTGGCCTGAGCAAGAACACCGACATTGGTGCGCCTATCCTGCCAATGGATTTGCAGGATCTTGTGGAGGCAGCGTTGGTGGTACCTCTCCAGTGCTTTGAGGTGCCTGCTGTACATGGTCCATGTCTCTGAGGCATACAGCAGCACCAAGAACACCATGCTAAATACATGACAGTTCATTTGGCCTTTTTATGATTGTATTTTGTGGCTCCACTTAACCTTTGATACATCAACGTCTTACATCCAATACATATGCAAGTTAAATTCAATACAATTTGTTGTTTAGGGAATGGGACCATTCCAGAACCACAATATATCGAAGTTTCATATATTGAGAAAAGAAAAAAAGAGAAAGACTTGTATTTATATAGCGCCTTTCACGACCACCGGACGTCTCAAAAGCCAATGAAGTACTTTCTGAAGTGTAGTCACTGTTGTAATGTAGGAAACGCGGCAGCCAATTTGCGCACAGCAAGGTCCCACAAACAGCAATGTGATAATGACCAGATAATCTCTCGAGGCTCAATTGTATGAACTTCTTCCAAACTAAATCTCAAACTTAAAAGCCAGTACTCCAGGCAAAAAGTACAAATAAAATACCTAAACATCTCTCTCACCCAAAAGAAGTCGAAAAACGTAACATTTTACTAATAAAATATCTAACATCGTAATAATACCAGAGTGCACTACTGTACCCATTGAACACCTTCATGCATCAGATTTACATAGAAAAGCAGCGAAGTAACAAAACAGTCATAAGATTTTAACACAAGACCTTTTTTTAAAATTAAAAATGGACCTTCCCAGGAAACATTCATACCAGCACTTCAAAGGTGTGATTATTTGTACTATAAAGGCACTGCAGGATCTTCATCAAGATTACATGTGATGGGCGCTCCACAACTGTGGGGTTTTTTTTTATTTTTTTTTATAAAAGGTCATAATCCACCCTTTTATCTGCACTGCTAGACAAACATAAAAGGTAAATGTAATGAATTGGCAGAAGTTGACCATCTGTGCATTCCAATGACAAGCAGGTATGTGAAACATCAGGTGTGTAATACCACAGCTTTCGGTTGCACTGATGTCACAGAAAGTTATAACTCAAAACGCCTCACCAACTATAGTACTTCAAAATGTTACGTCAAATTGTGCAATTGTGTGTTTAAAAACTTTCAGCAATGTACTATAAAGTTCTATTACTGCTGAAATTATTTTAATTTCAGTGATAACTATCATTACTATCCCACAAAAAAAGTCACAAGAAAAGTAATGGCTAAATTTAGTCATTCCAAATTTGTAAGTATGCCCAGGATTTAAGATTTATATATATTTTTTAATGAGTTTAATCCATCATCTGAACATCACAGATGTTTTACAGTTTTGTAACATGTTATGTTTAGTTTTCTTTCATTAGCTGCTCAACAATAACAGCCGATACATGTCTAATAATCATCATCAACAATTCATATACAGGAAACTCTTTTTACCGGCACCTAAATAACCGGAAATCTCTCTTAACCGGCAAAATTCAGGAGTGGGTTCAGGTAAGTTTTACTTCATATTAGTGGCTGTGTAACCGGGGTTCCTGGATCTGTGGCCATGTAACCGGGGTTCCTGCACCTGTTGCCATGCAACAGGGATGCCTGGATCTGTGGCCGTGTACGGGGCTCTCGTACCTTTTACTATACCTCTCTGTAATCCGGACTTTTTGATCAACCGGCACCACGCCGGTCCCGTCGGTGCCGGATAAAAAAGAGTTTCCTGTAAAATGAGCAATCAGCGCTAAAATATAGACAAAAAGGCAATGCAGAGATGCGTATGGGCCAATAGGCAGCTGAACAATAGATATCCACAACTCCTCTCAACGGTCTTTCGAAATTCTTATCTACATCCAAGCCATTTCCCCTTGCTGCTACCAAAGAGATATGGCCAGTGCTATCTTAAAGCAGTCAATAAAGATGGGGAGGTGAAGGAAGTAAAGGAATATAATCAGCTGCAAGAAAACACTAGTCATCTTAAATGGTTGGCTGATCTGGAACAACAGGGCCTTATGTAGCACCTTTAAAAGCAGAAAAATATCCCGAGGCATTTCACGGATGCAAGGAAAAAATGGACACTGAGAAAATGAAGGCGGTATTAGGAGAGGTGACCAAAAGCTTGGTCAACAAGGTTGATTTATAGGAAGGCCTTAAAAGAAGAGAGGGACCTGGAGAGGCGGAGGGGTTTCAAGGAGGAAATACCAGAGTGTGGGACTGAGGCAGCTGAAAGCAGAGCCACCAACGGTGGGCCAAACAGAGGGAAGGAAGTATAGAAGACTGGAGTCAGATGAGTGAAGAGTTTGGAGCGAAGGTGGGGTTTGTACTACTGGAGGAGGTTAGAGTTAAGAGATTGGTGAGGCCATACAGGGATTTAAACACAAAGATGAGAATTTTAAATGTGAGGCATGGGAAAATGGGGAAGGGGGGGGGGGCGCAGGGCTAGCAAATTCTGTGTTCCCAGGGCTAGCAAAGCAAAATATTGTTAATTTGACCTTTGCTTGAATTACTTTCCCACCTTTATAAAAAAAATGTTCATGGGATGTGGGTGTCTCTGGCAAGGCCAGCATTTATTGCCCATCCCCAATAGCCCTCGAGAAGCTGGTGGTGAGCCACCTTCTTGAACCGCTGCAGTCCGTGTGGTGAAGGTACTCCCACAGTGCTGTTAGGGAGGGAGTTCCAGGATTTTGAACCAGCGACAACAAAGGAACAGCGATATACAAGTCAGGATGGTGTGTGACTTGGAGGTGGTGGTGTTCCTATGCGCCTGCTGCCCTTACCCTTCTAGGTGGTAGAGGTCGCAGCTTTGGGAGGTGCTGCCGAAGAAGCCTTGGCGAGTTGCTGCAGTGCATCTTGTAAGTGGTACACACTGCAGCCCCCGCCCACCCCATTAAAAATACATTTTGGGCCATTTTGTATTTCACCATTTTAGGTTTCTTGCTGCATGATTTCTGTGGTAAAACAAGCAGATTCTGCTTTTTGTTTTTATGTTCATTCTCATCAAAACTGCATTTTTGTCCAATTTCCTTTCCTCCTACAGATTTTTTTTAAGTTACTCTCCAGTATGGATAGTTTGCATTTCTTGCACCCAAAGATTCCTTTCTCCCACCAACCTACACAGACCCACGATGCTGACATCAGATCTATCCAGTAACAACCTTGAATTGAAAGAATTCTTACAATACAACAAAACTTTTAATATATTGCACTTTTCAGAAAAACAATTGTAACCTTGTTCAGGGGGATGAAAATTATCCTAGAAATTTGATAATCAAAAAACCATTATACAGTTTTGAAATGTAGAACAGTTCTGGTTTGTGAGAAACTTAGCGTGGTCTCAAGATACAGAAACTGGAATTTTTGGCTTTTACTGGAGAAATTCTATTGCAGTCAAAAGCTGGCCAAACAGATTTCTCATTTTTGTTAAAACAAAGCAATTCCAAACATGGTTTTTAGAGGGGGGGGGGGTAAGAGAATGGGTGGAGTTTTGAGCTTCAGAGCAAAGAAAAGTTTAAAGAGCAAAGATCACTTGATTATACACAATCTGAGTTGGCGACTTTTGTACCAGTTTGTACGGTGAACTCATGTGCAGACAAGCAAGCAACCTGCAGATAGAACATTTTGGCAAATAGTGGGCATAACATGATTTGAGTCACATTAAAAATAGAGTCAATGATAAAGATGATCCTGTTCAAGCGGTCTAAGTCGTTGGATTTAGGCTCCATTCTCTACAGGGGCATGGGTTCGGATCCCACCTCTGCCAGTATTTATTCTTCCACTTAGAAACATAGAAGATAGGAGCAGGAGTAGGCCATTCGGCCCCTCGAGCCTGCTCCACCATTCAATGAGATCATGGCTGATCATTCAAACTCAGTACCCTGTCCCTGCCTTCTCCCCATATCCCTTGATCCCTTTAGCCTTAAGAAATATATCTAACTCCTTCTTGAATATATTTAATGAATTGGCCTCAACTGCCTTCTGTGGTAGAGAATTCCACAGGTTCACCACTCTCTGGGTGAAGAAATTCCTCCTCATCTCTGTCTTAAATGGCTTACCCCTTATCCTTAGACTGTGACCCCTGGTTCTGGACTCCCCCGCCATCGGAAACATCCTTCCTGCATCTAGTCTGTCTAGCCCTGTTAGAATTTTATAAGTTTCAATGAGATCCCCTCTCATTCTTCTAAACTCCAGCGAGTTCAAGCCCAATCGACCCAATCTCTCCTCATACGTCATTCCTGCCATCCCAGGTATCAGTCTGGTGAATCTTCGCTGCACTCCCTCAATGGCAAGAACATCCTTCCTCAGATAAGGCGACCAAAACTGCACACAATACTCAAGGTGTGGTCTCACCAAGGCCCTGTACAACTGCAGCAAGACATCCTTGTCTTGCCTGAAGGCTTTGTGTCTTAATGCGAGGAGCATTCGTAATAAGGTGGATGAATTGGCTGTGCAAATACAGGTAAACGAATATAATTTGGTTCGGATTACGGAAACGTGGCTCAAGGATGGCCAAGGATGGGAACTCAACATCCAGGGGTATTCGATATTCAGGAAAGATAGGCAAAAAGGAAAGGGAGGTGGGGTAGCATTACTGGTTAAAGAAGGGATTAACACAATTGTAAGGAAGGATATTAGCTCTGATGACGTGGAATCTGTATGGGTAGAATTGAGAAATACTAAGGAGCAGAAAACGTTAGTGGGAGTGGTATATAGACCTCCAAACAGTAAGGCGGAGGTTGGGGATGGCATTAAAAGGGAAATTAAAGAAGCGTGCAATAAGGGCACAGCAGTCATCATGGGTGACTTTAATCTACATATAGATTGGGCTAACCAAATTAGTAACAATACTGTGGAGGAGGAATTCCTGGAGTGTTTACGGGATGGTTTCCTGGACCAATATGTCGAGGAACCAACCAGAGATCAGGCCATCTTCGACTGGGTATTATGTAACGAGAAGGGATTAATTAGCAATCTTGTTGTACGAGGCCCCTTGGGTCGGAGCGATCATAATATGATCGAATTCTTCATTAAGATGGAGAATGAAGTAGTTGCCTCAGAGACTAGGGTCCTCAATTTAAATAAAGGAAACTACGATGGTCTGAGGAGCGAGTTGGGTAGGATTGATTGGGGAATGTCACTCAAAGGGTTGACGGTGGATAGGCAATGGCAAACATTCAAAGACCGAATGGATGAGCTACAGAATTTGTTCATCCCAGTTTGGCATAAAAATAAAACAAAAAAGGTGACTCAACCGTGGCTAACAAGGGAAATTAGGGATAGCATAAGATCCAAGGAGAGGACATATAAATTGGCCAGAAAAAGCAATAATCCTGAGGATTGGGAGCAGTTTAGGATTCAACAAAGGAGGACAAAGGGATTAATTAAGAAAGGGAAAATAGAATATGACAGTAAGCTTGCAGGGAACATAAAAACTGACTGTAAAAGCTTTTATAGATATGTGAAGAGAAAAAGATTGGTGAAGTCAAGCGTAGGTCCCTTGCAGTTAGAATCGGGAATTTATAATGGGGAACAAAGAAATGGCAGACCAACTAAATACATATTTTGGTTCTGTCTTCACAAAGGAGGACACAAATAACCTCCCAGAGATGCCGGGGAACATAGGGTCTGATGAAAGGGTGGAACTGAAAGAAATCAGTATTTGTAGGGAAATGGTGTTAGGAAAATTGATGGGACCAAAGGCCGATAAATCCCCAGGGCCTGATAATCTACATCCTAGGGTACTTAAGGAAGTGGCCCTAGAAATATTAGATGCATTGCTGGTCATCTTCCAGAACTCGATAGACTCTGGAACAGTACCCATGGATTGGAGGGTAGCTAATGTTACCCCACTATTCAAAAAAGGTGGTAGAGAAAAAGCAGGGAATTATACACCAGTAAGCCTGACATCGGTAGTGGGGAAAATGCTAGAGTCCATTATAAAAGATGTAATAGCAGAGCACTTGGAAAGCAGTGACAGGATCGGACAAAGTCAACATGGATTTACAAAAGGTAAATCATGCTCGACTAATCTAGTGGAATTTTTTGAGGATGTAACTGATAAAATAGATAAGGGAGAACCAGTGGATGTGGTGTATTTGGACTTTCAGAAGGCTTTCGATAAGGTCCCGCCTAAGAGATTAGCGTGCAAAAGTAAGGCACATGGGATTGGGGGCAAGGTATTGACTTGGATAGAGAACTGGTTGGCGGACAGAAAGCAAAGAGTTGGAATAAACGAGTCGTTTTCCGAGTGGCAGGCAGTGACTAGTGGGGTACCGCAAGGATCGGTCCTAGGACCCCAGCTGTTCACAATATATATTAATGATCTGGACGAGGGAATTGGATGTAATATCTCCAAATTTGCAGATGACACAAAGCTGGTTGGGAGGGTATGCTGTGAGGAGGATGTCGTGAAACTCCAGTACGATTTGGACAGGTTGGGTGATTGGGCAGAAACATGGCAAATGCACTATAATGTGGATAAATGTGACGTTATCCGCTTTGGTGGCAAAAACAGGAAGGCAGATTATTTTTTGAATGGCAATAGATTGGGAGAAGGGGAAGTGCAAAGAGACCTGGGTGTTCTTGTGCACCAGTCGCTGAAGGTAAGCATGCAGGTGCAGCAGGCGGTTAAGAAGGCAAATGGTGTGTTGGCCTTCGTAGCAAGAGGGTTCGAGTACAGGAACAAGGATGTCTTGCTGCAGTTGGACAGGGCCTTGGTGAGACCGCACCTTGAGTATTGTGTGCAGTTTTGGTCGCCTTATCTGAGGAAGGACGTTCTTGCCATGGAAGGAGTGCAGCGAAGATTCACCAGGCTGATACCTGGGATGGCAGGAATGACGTATGAGGAGGGATTGTGTCGATTGGGCTTATACTCACTGGAGTTTAGAAGATTGAGAGGGGATCTCATCGAAACCTATAAAATTCTGTCAGGCCTGGACAGGCTAGATGCAGGAAGGATGTTTCCGATGGCCGGGGAGTCCAGAACCAGGGGTCATAGTCTAAGGATAAGGGGTAAGCCATTTAGGACTGAAATGAGGAGGAATTTCTTCACCCAGAGAGTGGTGAACCTGTGGAATTCTCTGCCACATAGGGCGGTGGAGGCCAGTTCATTAAATATATTCAAGAAGGGGTTGGATATATTTCTCAAGGCTAAAGGGATCAAGGGATATGGGGAGAAGGCAGGGACAGGGTACTGAATTTGGATGATCAGCCATGATCTCATTGAATGGCGGAGCAGGCTCGAAGGGCCGAATGGCCTCCTTCTGTGCTGTACTGTTCTGTGATTCCATGAAAGGAAGTACACTAACTGGTAAGATTCTTGGCAGAACAGAAGAACAAAGGGATCAGATACATAGATCTTTAAAGGTGTGATGAAATAACTCTGTGTTCTGGCATTTGTATTGTCTGTTGTTGTTGTACTTGTTAATGTCTGGAATGTTCTACAGGTGTAACCACTAATGCTACTCCCTAGCTCCGCCCCTCTGGATCCTCCAGATTGGTGTGATTGGTGTGAGTCTTACTTATAAGAGCTGGGTCGGTGATGAATGATGGTTGCCCTGTGTTAACTTGATGCCAAGATTCTTACTTAATAAAAGCCCTGAGTTTGAAGCCTTGACCTGGACAGGGAGTCAAGGCAGGGACTGGACTTGCTCAGCTCATTCTCAGCCTTGCTGTCTAAGGAGAAACAGAGTGGAAAGTGGTGGTCTCCTTCTACCATCAACTTCAACTACTGAGGTGCCTGGAGAGAGAGGACAGAGGAGGAGAGGAGGAAGGGGAAGGCCAACTTCATCATCAACCAGGGGAGAGGCCCTTCCCATCACTGCCTCCCCAAATTGGCCTCCTTTTCAGGAGAGGGAGAGAGGGGAGAAACAACCACCGACCAACCTTTTGGAAGGAGGGAAGAATAAGAACATCTACAGGTGGGTGTTATTAGGTGCACTCTCCTAAAGACTTTGTTTTGTAGGTGGGGGGAGGAAAGAAGACAGAAGACAAAAGGCCGGAACACCAAGGGGTGTGTGTGTGTGTGTGGCTCTTGTAAAACACTAGGCCACACACACACCACTATTAAAACATCCCTTCCACTGCCTGACCTGGGACAGCTGGAGCTGCCTAGGCGAAGTCAATCAACCCATTTAAGACCTGGTGTAAAGGACTGAGCCTGGGCATTCTCCAGCTTTCCCGGGTGAAGACATCTTCTCCCCCCACCGGAAGACCAACAACAGACTTTATTTTTCCATCGGAGAGTGCACCCCTGCCGACACCCACCCACCATCCTGAGTGGTGACCCTGCCCTTGCGGCCTCCCTCCTTCCCAAACCCCCCCCCTCTCTCTCTCTCTCTTCGTCTCTCTTTGCTTCTCTCTCTGAGGCACCTCTATTTTATATACATTGATTGCCACTTGAGCAGAGGGGAGAGGTGTGCCTTCAATTTAACAGCTCCCTCTGCTCAAGAGAAGACACAATTTAACAGCTCCCTCTGCTCAAGAGAAGACACTAATTAACCTGAGGCCATTAACACTTTCAGGCCTGTGACTTGGGGTGAGTGTGGCTCTTTCAAAAAAAAAACACCCATAATGGCGACTACTTCATCGCCGGTGACGGGGTCAGCAAGGTCATATGCGGCGGTCACAGCCACGGCTGCTCCCGCTGCTTCTGCTGCCCCGTCACCTTTCACTTTAATAACTAAAAAGCTTGGGGTGAAGAGCTACACTCACTCCCACATGACTATTGAGGCCTGCGTAAAAGCCATGGCTGGGGTTGTCGGCCCCTCAGCCATCGTCGCAGCCTCAAAAATGTACGGGAAGGCTGTGTTCTTCCTGGGGTCGGAGCGGGCGGTGTCCCTGGCCAAGGGGCTCACCGTGGGCGGGACCTTCCTGCCAGTGGATCCTCTCGAGGCCACCGCGCGGAGGATCGTTATTTCCAACGTCCCGCCCTATATTCCTGGTGAGCTCCTCCTCCCCCACTTACGCCATCTTGGGGAGGTGAGGTCGGGGATCACGCCTATCCCGCTCGGCTGCCGGGAAGCCAGCCTTCGGCACGTCTTCTCCTTCCGGCGCCAGCTCTTTATTCAGCTGGCGCGGGAGGAGGACACTGACGGGGCTTTCGTCGTCCTCCACGAGGGGACCGCCTATCGCGCCTTTTGGACGGCGGATGGTGTGCGGTGCCACGCCTGCAAGGAGGTGGGGCACATCAGGAGGAACTGCCCCGCCTCCAAGGCCGCTGCTGCTCCTCTCCCCGGGTCTGGCCGCGCCCCCCAAACAACCGATGCGCGGTCGTCGTCGGAGGCCGATGCCATCAAGACCTCCGGCGGGGGGAAGGGAGTGCGTCCGGGCGGAAGGAAGGCGCGGAGAAAAGCCAAACACCTTAGGGTGGGTCCCCCCAGGGAGGGCGAGCCCTTGAACCTGGAGCCCCTGACACCCGCGCTCCTCGCGGAGTTGGTCGGGGCAGAAGAGGGTGGGAGGGACCTCGTGCCCGAGCCTATGGTCGTGACCGCCGCGGCAGAAACGTCAATACCTGCGGCCGGGCTCGGGCCCGAGGAACCCGACAAACCTGCTCCACCGGAGGGAGCTGAGGAGGAGGCCTCTGGAGACATGGAGGTCTCCCTCGCTCCCTCCGTGCTAAAAAGGCGCGACCCCCTAGAAGAGGAGGAGGACGGGGAGGAGGAAGGTCCCTCCGACCTGGGGGAGTCGTCGCCCGCCGCGGGTACTGCGCCCCCCCCCCGCTGTCATTATCACCGGCGATCGGCAGGGGTCACCTGTGCCTCGGGAGGCTGAGGCAGATGTGTCTGTCCAGCACGTGCCTCCCGGGGATGGGGATGAGACCCTGCTCATGGGGGGGGGTCGCGGAACAACCCGCGGCAGAAATTGATATTCTTTCGGTGCCGTTACCCCTCGCCGGGTCGGGCGGCCTGGGGTCTGGGTCGGGCGAGCTCGAGGAAAATGATCTCGCCCAATATGGCCCGGACATTCCCCAGGGGCTGCTCGACCTGGTCGAGGGTTTAGTTGAAGGCACCCCTTCCGCTGGGTCGGAGGCTGGTGGCGTGGAGGGGGAGGGCCCCCTGACTGTGTCTCCGGCGCCGGACGTCCTAGAGGAATTTCCATTGGTTTACTCCCCGATTTCTCCAGACGTCTGGCGTCTGAGGCGGAGGGGGACTCCGAACCGCCGCTGTCTTCTGGCCCGGTGCCCCCGGAGGAGCCCAGGGAGGAATCCTCTGCCACCAATCCTGGGGGTGAGATCTGGGCAGAGGCGGGGCCGGCCGATGCGGCCGAGCCGTTCGCTGCGCACTGCGCGACGGACGGGTCGGCCACTGGTGGCGACCTCCCGGAGGAGGACGGGGACTCGGTGATGGGCGCGGAGGACGAGTTGGATTCCATCGCCGACGAGGCGATGGATGACCTCGTGCCCCTCGCCGAGTCTCCCCTCATTCCCGTCAGGGAACTCCGGGATTTTGTGGCCGTGTGCCAGGGTCGTCAAAACAAGACCCGGCTGGCCCTCGCCAGGGAGCTAGCGCTGCTCATCGGGTCGGTCCGCGCCGCCGTCAAGATCATGGGCGCGGATGTGAGCCCGCTCGAGCTGCGTCGGCTCGGGTCGTTCCTCACTGGGCTGCTGAGGGAGTGGCGGTCGACTAACAGCAGCGCTCCCTCCTCCCGTTAGGTGTAGGTAGAGGTTGCACTATGCTTCTGATACGAAGATAATCATAGCCAGCCTCAACATCAACGGCAGCAGGGAGGCTCGCCGCAGATTTAATAACCTTTCGGTCCTTCGGGACGGGAAGTATGCGGTGTGCTTCCTGCAAGAAACCCACACCGTTCCGGGAGACGAGGCCACGTGGCTCCTGGAGTGGCAAGGAGGGGTCAGCATGAGTCACCTCACCAACGTTTCCAGCGGGGTGGCTATCTTGCTGGCCCCACATTTTCAGCCGTAGATCTTGGGGGTCAAGGAGCACGTGCCGGGCCGCTTGCTCCAGGTCACTGTTCGCCTGGGGGGCGTGCCGCTCCATCTAGTGAATGTGTGTGCCCCTCAGGCGCGCAGCAAGTGCGCTTCTTTGAAGAAGTGTCTTCTGGGCTCCATCGACGTGGGCGAGTGCGTCATCCTCGGGGGGGGATTTTAACTGCACCCTCGAGGCGAGGGACCGTCCGGGTCCCCTGCGATGCCCGGCGGCGATGGAGAAGTTGAGGGACCTGGTCGGGTCCTTCGACTTGGTGGACGTCTGACGAAATCTCCATCCCGACTCCAGCGCCTTCACTTACGTGGGGTCTGGAGGAGGAAGGTCCAGAATTGACCGCCTTTACATTTCCCGGGCGTACGTCTCCTGCGTTCCGGCGGCTTCCATGCGGCCAATGCCGTGCACGGACCACCACCTGGTGTGGGCGGAGCTCGTTCCGCTGCGCGCGCCGGGGGGGGGGGGGGGGTCCGCGTACTGGCATTTTAACAACCTGCTGCTGGAGGACGCGCGGTTCCGGGATTCGTTCCGTCAGTTCTGGGCCGACTGGAGAAGGAAGCAGGGGGGCTTCCCCTCCTTGAGGCTATGGTGGGACGTGGGCAAGGCTCACGTCCGTCTCTTGTCAGGAGTACGCGAAGGGGTCGACCAAGAGGCGTGAGGCTCGGGTCGGGCGGTTGGAGAAGGAGGTGCTCGACCTGGAGTCCCGTCTCGGTCAAGTCGTCGAGGACCCGGCCCTGCGGAAGGTGTACGAAGAGAAGGGCGCGCTGAAGGACCTGCAGCTCGTCGGGTCCCGAGGCGCGTATGTGAGGTCGCGGATCCAGTTCCTGCGGGACCTGGACCGCGGCTCCCCCTTCTTCTACTCGCTGGAAAAAAGACGGGGGGTCCGTAAGCAGCTCTTGGGGCTGCTGGCCGACGACGGATCTCTGGTCTCGGATCCGAAGGGAATCAGCGCGGAGGCCCGCGCCTATTACAGGGCTCTGTTCTCTCCGGATCCGTCCAGCGAGGATACGCGCAGAGTTTTGTGGGAAGACCTGCCGAAGGTCGGCGCCGAAGAATTGGACGCTCCTCTGAGTCTGGAGGAGCTGACCGGCGCCCTCCGCCAGCTCTCCAGGGGAAAGTCCCCGGGGCTGGACGGGCTGACAGTGGAGTTCCACAGGGCGTTCTGGGACGTCTTGGGGGGCGACTACGCGCGGGTCCTGGGGGAAAGTTTGGCGACCGGGGAGATGCCCCTCTCTTGGCGCAGGGCGGTTATTGTCCTGCTGCCTAAGAAGGGCGATCTCCGCCTCCTTAAGAACTGGCGCCCGGTCTCCCTCCTCAGCACGGACTATAAAATTTTTGCCAGGGCCATGTCTGCTCGCCTTGGCGCCATGCTGGCCCACATGAACCACCCCAACCAGTCCTACACGGTCCCGGGCCGGACTATCCACGATAACATCCATCTGGTCCGGGACCTGATCCACCATTCCCAGAGGGCTGGTCTGTCGGTCGCCTTCCTTTCCCTGGATCAGGAGAAGGCGTTCGACAGGGTGGATCACGAGTATCTCTTCAGCACTCTACGCGCATTCGGGTTCGGGACGCATTTTGTCGCCCGGATCCGACTTCTGTACGCTGCCGCAGAGTGTCTGATTAAAGTTAACGGGTCCTTGACGGCGCCCCTTCGCTTCGGGAGGGGGGTGCGTCAGGGATGCCCCATGTCCGGTCAGTTATACACCCTTTGCGTAGAGCCTTTCTTGCGCCTCTTGCGGAAGAGGTTGACGGTACTGGCTCTGCAAGGGCCGGGCATGGAGGTGGTCCTCTCAGCTTACGCCGATGACGTGCTCATGGTCACGGATCCCGCTGACTTGCGGAGGATGCGGGAATGCCAGCAGATTTACTCGGACGCATCCTCCACCAAGATCAACTGGGAGAAATGTTCCGGACTCCTGGTGGGTCAGTGGCGGGTGGACTCCCTGCCGGAGGAGTTCAGGCCCTTCGCCTGAAGCACCACGCACCTCCTCTACTTGGGAGTCTACCTTAGCCCTGCCGAGGACACCTGGCCGGCGAACTGGCAAGAGTTGGAGGCCAAAGTCACCACTCGCTTAGGACGCTGGACAGGACTGCTCCGAGTATTGTCCTACAGGGGTCGAGCGCTGGTCATAAACCGGCTGGTGGCTGCCATGTTGTGGTACCGGTTGGTCACTTTGCTCCCTCCCCCTGCGTTTGTCGCCAAGATGCAGAAGAAGCTCGTCGACTTCTTCTGGGGCAAAAGGAAGCACTGGGTCTCTGCCGCGGTTCTGAGTCTCCCGCTTAGGGAGGGCGGTCAGGCGCTGGTGTGCCTTCGCACCCAGGCTGCGACTTTCCGTCTTCAGACGCTGCAGAGATACCTGTACGTCGAGAATCCTCCGAGATGGTGTGCGCTGGCGACGTATTTTTTCCGCCAGCTGCACGGCCTCAATTACGACATGCAGCTCCTGTTTGTGAAAGTGGGCAGCACGCGTGCCAGCCTGCGGGAGCTGCCTGTCTTCTACCAGGAACTGCTATGGGTTTGGAACTACGTCGCTTCCAGGCGCAGCTCACCCCCGTCAGGAATGGCGGCTATCCTTCGGGAGCCGCTGCTCAGGAATCCGCACCTCCATGTCCGCGGGTTCGGGTGGCTGGCGGAGCGCAGGGCTGTGCCTGGCAAGGTGACGAGAGTCGGGGACCTGCTCGATGGCAGAGGAGCAGGCTGGATGGCGCCGGAGGAGTTGGCGCGGCGCATATCTTGGGCCAACGTCCAGCTCGCGGTCAATGCCAGAGTCGATGAAAGCGACACTGCGCCCCGGCGCCACAAGGTGTATCGAGGCGGCTCAAGCGCGTGGGGCGATCCCGCCCGAGCTTTCCCCCGTTTGGACGGAATTCCTCATCGGCGCCCGGCCCCGAAACTCCCCTCGGGAGCCGGCGCCTCACAACTTGAGCCGTCTCGAGGAAATACCCTCCGTGCCTTTTCATTCCGCACTGAGGTATTTCCTGTACGGGTTGCTCCTGCACACTCTCTACTTTGCCATCTTCGCCTGCCGTCCGGACACGCCTTGGCGTGCCGTCTTGCCTTCCGGCGGAGGTCCCCAATGGAGGGCTCTCTATGCGGGAGTCTTCCTTTGTTCTATTGGGGACTTGGCTGGGAGGGTGTTGCACAGAGCAGTCCCGTGCAATATATTTTTAAGTAGGTTCACGGACTCCCAGGCCGCCTGTCTTTTCTGCGGCCTGGAGGAGTCCGTGTTTCATATATGCATGGAGTGTGAGAGGTTGCAGCCCCTCTTCCATTATTTGAAGGGGCTGCTCCTCGATTTTTGGTTGCACTTCAGTCCCACGCTCTTGATCTACGGTCACCCGGTGCAGAGGGGAGCGGGCAGGTTGGAGGACCTACTTGTGGGCCTGCTCCTGGGCCTGGCTAAAAAAGCCATCAATTGGTCCAGGCAGCGGGCGGTTGAGGGGGTCGTCCAGCCAGATTGCCTCCCTCTCTTCCGCGGCCATGTTCGCGCCCGGGTGGCCCTGGAGATGGAGCACGCGGTGTCCGCCGGCTCGCTCGAGTACTTCCGCGACCGGTGGGCGCCGGGGGGGACTGGAGTGCATAATTGATTTGGACAACCAAATTTTAATTTGATTTGTTACGGTTTATTTAAAGTTTAATTAGTTACAGTCTATTTGTTTATGTTTGGTTCAACCAAAAGAGCGCCCCTCTGGATCCTCCAGATTGGTGTGAGTCTTATTTATAAGAGCTGGGTCGGTGATGAATGATGGTTGCCCTGTGTTAACTTGATGCCATGTTCTTACTTAATAAAAGACTTTAGTTTTAAGCTTTAACCTCTTGGATTCAGGCCGTTATTTGACACATCAATTTTATTCAGTAAAACTTTTGGAAGATGGATCGATTTTTGAAACCAGAGCGTCTGGATATCGATCCCCATTTGGCAGACGCGTCGAAGAAATTTACACATTGGCTTCGATGTTTTGAACACTTCATCGCATCGTTCGATCCGACGGTTAACAAGTTGGGTCTTCTAACCAACTTGGTAAGTCATCAAACTTACTCGATAATTGAAGATATTACTACATATGAAGAGGCCCTCGCAGCTCTTAAGGCCCAGTACCTTAAGTCGGTTAATGAAGTATACACCAGGTATCTTTTGTCTACTCGCAGGCAATTACCCGAGGAATCCCTGGACTATTTCCTGCAAGACCTGAAGGCTTTGGCTAAGGATTGCAACTACAAGGCTGTCTCTGCCATAGTGTATCAGGAAGAAGCCATCCGCGATTCTTTCATATCTGGCCTCCGGTCTAATTATATTAGACAGAGACTCCTCGAGAATGACTCGTTAGTTTTAAAAAGGGTCGTCGCTACTGCTCGATCGTTAGATGTAGCCCAGAAGAATTTAGAAGTGTATGCATCAGCCCATGCGTCTTTCTCAGCCTTGTGTGCTCCGAGTATGGAGGCAGCCATAACACCAATGGAGCCTCCACTTAATCCTATTGTTGCGGCTGTACCCCATGGGTCTAAGTGTTATTTTTGTGGCCAATCTAAACACCCCAGGCAAAGATGCCCAGCCAGAGAGGCTACCTGTTTTAAATGTAAGAAACGGGGACATTTTAGCAAAGTGTGTAAGGGTAATCCTGTACCCGATGTCTTTTCTGCTGCCGCCTATCGTTTTACTCTAGCCTCGGTTACGGTTGACCAGACCATACCGTGTTCCTTGTCGAAATCTATGATGGACATCAAGATTAATGGTCGTCCTACTGGGTGTTTGATAGACTGTGGCAGTACTGAAAGTTTTATACACCCCAACCTTGTTAACTCCTGTTCATTGAAGGTGTATCCTACTCGAAGTGAAATCGTGATGGCGTCCAAGTCCCTTACTTCGGAGGTAACTGGATATTGTAAAGTCACATTTACCGTTAAGGATACAGAGTATAAGGACTTTAAACTCCTCATATTACCTCAGTTGTGCGTGAACTTAATTTTAGGCTTAGACTTCCAATGTCAGCATGAGAGCGTCACCCTTAAGTATGGTGGATCCCAGCCTCCGCTCACAGTCTGCGGCCTTTCTACTTTAAAAGTAAGTCCGCCTTCTTTGTTCGTGAACCTTGCTCCTAATTGTAGACCTATAGCAACTAAGAGTCGACGGTATAGTTCAGAAGAGAGGAAGTGGAAAGGCTTCAACGGGAGTGTGCTGCCTCTCCCTCTAACTTAACCTCACTGTATGTATTTAACTTACTTATATATGTATAACCTACCTGTTGGGGCCGTTGCCCCTTTAACTTACCTTTTAGGGCCATTGCCCCTTTAAGACGCGCCTTAGCGTGCTGACGTCACGTCACGTACAACGTAGCGTGCTGACGTCACGGCACGTACGACGTGACGTGCGTGAGGCGGCTGCCGGCCCGACTCGGCCTTCCAGAAAGGCTGCCGGCACAGCCCGGCCTAGCGTCTTCGGCCGCATCTACCAGCCGCCGGGAGCGACGCGATCTTCCGCTCCCGCGGCAAGCATCGGCTCAGCCTGGCCTCCAGCTCCCGCTCCCGACTTCGGCCTCCACGGCCAGAAACGCGACCACGCGCATCACGTGACGCCCCAAGCGCGGACAACGCTACCGAGCGTGATGAGGTCATCACGCTCCCCACAGGACTGCTACGTAGTCCTCGTGGAGCCCTCGCTGGGACACAGACCTACACCACGGTGCTCCTACAGCAGCACAGGCTCTGGGCAGTTGTATTGTCCCCATGCTTGAGTCTTGGAAATTGTTTGTCTGTAAGTATTTTAGAATGCTATGGATGATTAATGTGCACTGTATGTTGTAGAAAATGTTTAGTTGTAACTTTTCTCTGCCTAGCTGATTAACTAGTAGCTGTATTTTCATACACTATGTACAGGGCTAATTTAAAGAGAATGCCTCCCAGTTTACTAAATGTACTGTGTTGCTCAGGCGTACCTAAATCTGTGTATACATATCAGTTATGCGCCTGTATACTAATGTGTGCTTCCATTTCTGTGTTGTATTTCAGTTTTACAATTAGAATCGTTCAGTAAAGCGTTACAAGAAAAGTCAAGCCTTGTGATTTTATTGGAAGATATCGAGTTGTTCGCTATCTGTCTAGCTCTGCATAGAATCGCGTTGCGAGGGCAGAACAGTAAAAAGACAACAGCACAGCGGGCTCAAGCACAGGAAAATACCACTCAGCTACCATGAGTCTACGCTCAGGAAAACAATATACCATAGAGGACGTCGACCAGTCAAGCGAGAAGCATGAGCCTCTCCTAGCAAACGATGCCAAGTCACAGCCCTCTAAAGTATCCCCTAGGTCATCTCGGCGGTCCAGCAGACCGTCGTCATCGACAGCTTCTGCAGCCGCCAAAGCACGTGCCAAGGCAAAAGCTGCCCAGGCTCAATTGTCCTTCGCTGAAAAAGAAGCTGACCTTATGAAGCAGAGAGCCGACCTCGAAGCTAGTATGATGAAGCAGAAAGCTGACCTTATGAAGCAGAGAGCCGACCTCGACGCTAGTGTGATGAAGCAGAGAGCTGACCTCGACGCTAGTGTGATGAAGCAGACAGCACAGTCCTCTAAAGTATCCACTAGATCATCTCGGCAGTCCAGCAGACCGTCGTCATCGACAGCTTCTGCAGCCGCCAAAGCACGTGCCAAGGCAAAAGCTGCCCAGGCTCAATTGGCCCTTGCTGAAAAAGAAGCTAGGGTTATGAAGCAGAGAGCTGACCTCGCTGCCAGTCTCCACATTCTCCAAAGCCAGAGAGCTGCCGCTAAAGCTAAAGCCGCAGCTTATGAAGAAGGTGAGGAGAACGAAGGCGGGGAGCCCAGCCAGGAAACATATGTTCTGGGACAGCCCCTCAGTCCAGTGCAACGTACAAGTGAGTGTGTCCAACAACACTCCAAATTGTTCTCCAAGGAAACATCCAACTATCTCAACGCAGAACCAGCTACTCAACACAGTAGCAAACAGCCTGTTTTTGGAGACACTGAGCTTAAAGGAGAAGAAACAAGCAAGACTTACCTACAGAGACCTCCACAGCACTCGGCCAATCCAGCCAAGCAGTCCTCACCCGAGCCACAGGGTACACAGGACCTCGCTGGGTGCCTTATCCGCCGAGAGTTGTTGAGTTCGGGCCTTCTGGAGTTAGATGGCCGTCCTGAAAGTTGTTGGCCATGGAAAGAGTCCAACCCGAGACTACACAAGGTAGCATCGAACAGTGGACAGGTGATGGAAGCCTTCCCTGCAGAGGACCGTGCCAAGGATCTGAAGGATTTGCACCTTGGAGTGGATCCTCCCCCCCTTCAACGGAGCCTGGGGCTCTCCTGGAACCTGGAAACAGACAGCGTCACATTCCTGGTGTCCCGTGAAGAAAGGCCATTCACACGGAGAGACATCCTGTCCACAGTCAACAGTTTGTACGACCCTTTGGGGTTCGTAGCTCCCATAACAATGCAAGGAAAAGCATTTGTACGGGAACTCTCATCGGATCAGAGTGAGTGGGATGCTCCACTCCTCCCTGAAAAAGAAGCAAAATGGAACCTACAGTTGATCAGAGACAAGATTGACATCGATGTGGGCGCCGTCAAGTTCTTCACGGACAGCAAGATTGTACTTGGTTACATCCACAACTCCACAAGAAGGTTTTACGTGTATGTTTCCAACTGGGTGACTCGTATCAGACGATCCACTCACCCTGACCAGTGGTGCTATGTCTCCACAGACCTGAACCCTGCAGACTATGCTACCAGGTCTATACCAGCAGCACACCTACAGCAAAGCAGTTGGTTCTCGGGCCCCTCTTTCCTGTCTAATGTCAACACAGAGGAGACTCTTGAGTCCAATCCCTTCACCCTTGTGGAGCCTGAAGCTGATACTGAGATTCGGCCTGAAGTTACGACCCTGGTCACCAAAGCCTCAGAATCTCAGTTGGGCTCACAAAGCTTCGAGCGATTCTCAAGCTGGAGAACACTCTGCCGAACCACAGCCCGACTCATTCATGTAGCAGCATCCTTCAAGGGGAATTCGGACAACATAGAACGCAAAGGATGGAAATGTTCTAAAGAAGTATCCAGCACAAGTGAGCCATCACAAGCCAAAGGTGTGATCATTCGCTCTGTCCAGCATGATGTCTTCAAGGAGGAATTCAAATGTCTTGAAGAGGGACAGACATTCCCCAAGCAAAGAGGAGAGTATTTGTCCACCCTACAGAGCCGTAGGAAATGGACAGAAGACAAGCCAAACGTCAAAGTGAGAGACGTTGTCTTGCTGAAAGACAGCCAAGCACGCAGAAATGAATGGCCAGTGGGCCTGGTTGTCAAAACTCTGCCGACCAGGGACAAGAGGGTCCGCAAGGTGGAGGTGAAGATTGTCAAGGAGGGGCCTATCAAAGTGTTTCTGAGGCCAGTCTCAGAGATCCTCCTTTCTGAAGTAACCTAGAGAACGGACTCTGAGTATGTTGCAGCCAAAGGACGTTTTCTTCAGGTTTATTTTGTATCTGTAGTGGTACAATGGAATTGTACCAAGCGGGGAGTGTGCTGCCTCTCCCTCTAACTTAACCTCACTGTATGTATTTAACTTACTTATATATGTATAACCTACCTGTTGGGGCCGTTGCCCCTTTAACTTACCTTTTAGGGCCATTGCCCCTTTAAGACGCGCCTTAGCGTGCTGACGTCACGTCACGTACAACGTAGCGTGCTGACGTCACGGCACGTACGACGTGACGTGCGTGAGGCGGCTGCCGGCCCGACTCGGCCTTCCAGAAAGGCTGCCGGCACAGCCCGGCCTAGCGTCTTCGGCCGCATCTACCAGCCGCCGGGAGCGACGCGATCTTCCGCTCCCGCGGCAAGCATCGGCTCAGCCTGGCCTCCAGCTCCCGCTCCCGACTTCGGCCTCCACGGCCAGAAACGCGACCACGCGCATCACGTGACGCCCCAAGCGCGGACAACGCTACCGAGCGTGATGAGGTCATCACGCTCCCCACAGGACTGCTACGTAGTCCTCGTGGAGCCCTCGCTGGGACACAGACCTACACCACGGTGCTCCTACAGCAGCACAGGCTCTGGGCAGTTGTATTGTCCCCATGCTTGAGTCTTGGAAATTGTTTGTCTGTAAGTATTTTAGAATGCTATGGATGATTAATGTGCACTGTATGTTGTAGAAAATGTTTAGTTGTAACTTTTCTCTGCCTAGCTGATTAACTAGTAGCTGTATTTTCATACACTATGTACAGGGCTAATTTAAAGAGAATGCCTCCCAGTTTACTAAATGTACTGTGTTGCTCAGGCGTACCTAAATCTGTGTATACATATCAGTTATGCGCCTGTATACTAATGTGTGCTTCCATTTCTGTGTTGTATTTCAGTTTTACAATTAGAATCGTTCAGTAAAGCGTTACAAGAAAAGTCAAGCCTTGTGATTTTATTGGAAGATATCGAGTTGTTCGCTATCTGTCTAGCTCTGCATAGAATCGCGTTGCGAGGGCAGAACAGGGAGGGAATCATCGAACACAGTAATAGCCCGTGGCGTGCCCAGGTGGTGGTGGTTAAAACTAATGAAAAGACTTGTGGTCGATTATAGCCAGACTATAAACTTGTATACCCAATTAGACGCCTATCCTTTGCCTCGTATTTCTGAGATGGTGAACCAGATAGCTCAGTATCGCGTGTTCTCCACCATTGATTTAAAGTCCGCCTATCATCAACTCCCCATTAAAATAAAAGACCGACCTGATACGGCCTTCGAAGCTAATGGGCGCCTGTACCAATTCCTTAGGGTGCCCTTTGGAGTGACGAATGAGGTATCCGTCTTCCAACGGGAGATGGATCGTATGGTGGATGAATACGCGTTGGAAGCAACATTCCCGTACCTGGACAATGTTACTATCTGTGGGCGCGACCAATGGGAGCATGATCAAAATCTCACGAAGTTCCTAGAGACTGCAAAGAGGTTAAACCTGACCTGCAACGAAAACCAGTGTATCTTCAATACTACACGTTTGTGTATTCTTGGTTGCGTTGTGGAGAATGGGGTAATCGGGCCAGATCCTGAAAGATTACGCCCGCTTAAGGAATTACCTTTACCTTACACTGTAAAAGCTTTAAGGTGGTGTCTGGGATTCTTCTCGTACTATGCCCAGTGGGTGGCTAGCTACTCAGATAAAGTCCGACCTCTTATTAAGTCGACGTCTTTTCCGCTATCGGCGGAAGCTCAGGAGGCTTTCTTTAATATCAAACAGGACATTGAGAAGGCAGTGGTATGTGCCGTGGATGAGAAGATCCCTTTTCAAGTGGAAAGTGATGCATCTGATTTTGCGTTGGCAGCAACTCTTTATCAAGCTGGTAGACCAATAGCTTTCTTCTCTCGTACATTGCAAGGACCAGAAGTTCGACATTCTTCAGTGGAAAAGGAGGCACAGGCAATTATCGAAGCAGTCAGGTATTGGAGACGTTGGGGCAGTAATTCCTCCCCAAACGGGCGAGTACGGAAGGGGTACTCACGCGTCTGGCCGGAGGAAATGCCGGTTTTCAGCATGCACAGCGCATGCGCTGAAAACCGGCATTTCCTCTCCTCTAACCCAAGAGGTGAAGAGGCTAGCGCGTGCGCTGTAGGGGGCAGTGCGTGCGTCTTGGATTTCCTCTGTTTTGGGGGATTTACGCATGTGTAAAGGCCTCCGGTCTTTACGCTTGTAAAAAGCACACGTAAGTATTTATTTTTACAGGTAAGTGGTGTTTTAGTGCAATTTAGAATTTTTTTTTCCCCACAGGTTTATTATTTTAAAGAATCTACAATAAGGTAAGTTTAGTTTTAGACCCTTTTTATTAATTTATTTTTTTCAAAAAAAAAAAAAATTGTTTAAATTATTTTTTTAAACTTATTTATACTTAATTTAATGATTGGGATGTTTTTTAAATTTTTATTTAAAGTTTAAATAGTGTTTTGAGCCCCCGTAGTTTTCATGAGTTCTTACACAAACTCATGAATGAACCTTCCCCTCCCCTGATTGGCTGCACAGTGCTCACCTGATCCCAGCCGGCACATCGCACTAACTACGCCGCTGGATCAGGTAAGCACATCGCGCCGACATCTGAACCGGGCCTGTGACAGGAAATGCAAGCAGGCCCGGGCTTCAGATGTCAGCGCGCAGGGTGAGTGCAGATCGGGGGCTTGCACGCGCGGCAAGCCCCCGACACCAAGTTCTGGGCCATTATCTCGCTGGCCAACGTTTCATGCTCATTACTGACCAGCGATCTGTGGCCTTTATGCTCAACACTAAGCAGAGAGGCCAGATCAAAAATGATAAGATTTTAAGATGGCGAATAGAACTGTCAACATATGACTATGATATTCAGTACAGGCCTGGAGTATTCAATGAGCCATCGGATGCTTTGTCACGAGGAGTATGTGCTAGTCTAGGTATAGATAAGCTTCAAAGTCTCCACGACGCACTCTGCCACCCTGGGGTTACCAGAATGAACCACTTCATTAAGTCCCACAATCTACCTACTCTATTGAGGAGGTCCAGACAATGACCAGAACCTGTCGTGTTTGTGCTGAATGCAAACTCCGCTTCTATAAGCCGTCCGAGCCAGCTCATCTTATTGAAGCAACTCGACCATTTGAGCGTTTGAGTCTCGATTTTAAAGGTCCTCTTCCATCAAGCGACCGTAATGTCTATTTTCTTAATATTATAGACGAGTACTCTCGGTTCCCTTTTGTTATCCCCTGTCCGGATGTGACTAGTGCTGTTGTAATTAAATGCCTCTGTCAACTGTTTTCCTTGTTTGGCATGCCTAACTATATACATAGTGATAGGGGTTCTTCCTTTATGAGCGAAGAATTGCGACAGTTTTTACTATCGAAAGGGATTGCAACGAGTAGAACTACCAGCTATAACCCTCGTGGTAATGGGCAGGTCGAGAAAGAAAATGCGACAGTGTGGAAGGCTATCGTACTGTCTCTGAAGTCGCGAGGCCTGCCGACCTCTCGCTGGCAGGATGTCCTGCCAGACGTGCTGCATTCCATAAGGTCTCTTGTTTACAGCGACGAATGCCACCCCTCATGAAAGGATGTTTAGTTTTCCAAGAAAAGCTACTAATGGAGTATTGTTACCCACATGGTTGACGACCACGGGCCCTGTGCTGTTGCGCAGACATGTGAGAGGCCACAAGACTGATCCACTGGTGGAGGAAGTACAACTCCTCCATGCTAATCCCCAGTATGCGTACATTCAATATCCGGATGGGCGAGAAGATACGGTCTCTATTAAAGATCTTGCACCTGCTGGAGCTCAAAGAGTTCGATTCTGAGAGTAGAGTTTTCAATCGTGGTATTGGACCTTCAGAGACACAAACCCTCAGTGTGGAAAACACTGATGATTCTGGGAATTCGAAAGAACCGGAGTTAGTACTCCGAGAGGAGCCTCAGCAAGAGTTACGTCGTTCCCAGAGGACTATTAGACCTCCTGACAGACTGAATCTATAGCAGGGGGTGAATGTGATGAAATAACTGTGTTCTGGCATTTGTATTGTCTGTTGTTGTTGTTGTACTTGTTAATGTCTGGAATGTTCTACAGGTATAACCAGTAATGCTCCTCCCTAGCCCCGCCCCTCTGGATCCTCCGGATTGGTGAGCGTCTTACTTATAAGAGCTGGGTCTTACTCATAAGGGCTGGGTTGGTGATGAATGATGGTTGCCCTGTGTTAACTGTTCTCACTTAATAAAAGCCTTTAGTTTTAAGCTTTAACCTCTTGGATTCAGGCCGTTATTTGGCACATCACTGGGTTGGAGTGCAGGTAACAAGGCCACAGAAAGGCAAATGTGATTCAGAATGTTATATCCAGCGGCACTCAATATAAAAGCAGGAACAAAATGCTGAATTTGTACAAGATATTGGTTAGGCCACTGTTGGGAGTACCGTATGCAGTTCTGGAAGCCATGGGAAAGGCATAATGTAAATACATTAGAATGATAATTCTGACAAAAGAGTGGTTATCGTTGTGAAGAACGACGTGAAAATTGGGGCTTTTCTAACTGGAACGTTAAAAGGGACCTAATCGTGATTTTCAAAATTATTAAACATTGAGTGGAAAGTTGTTTCTGCTGGTTGGGGAATTGGAATAAGAGGGCATAATCTGAGGATCATCACTAGAAGAGAGGTGAAGTTAGAATTACCCACGCCTGCCCCACCCCCCCCAGAGGGTCATTAGGATTTCATCACATAAGGCAGAGACTGTCATTTAAAATGAAATCATATAGGTATTTGAAAACATTGTAAAAGTATACAGGGAAATGTGATTACAGTGATCGCTCTTCAACTGGAGCTATATACTGTACTAATACAGGCACAATGGGCTGAATAGCCTCTTTGCTCTATTTGTAAAATTCTAGACCATAAGCATGCTTTAAAAATAGCTTTGCTCACATTTAGTTTAAAAATGTAGGGCACTCCCATTCCAACTGGGACACCTGGCCTGTTTAAAATAGTTAGCCTGTTTTTGTAGTATTTTAGTATAAACAGTAGAAAATTGATGTGTATCTGGAGTCAAGGGAATTACATATTGGCACAGCATCATTACTAAAGGAAACTGCTGCATCGAGTGCTTCTCGGATATGTATGAATGTGACGAGACTCTGATCTGAAACTAGTCACAAAACCATCACCACAATGAAAACAGCAAGGTTCTTCTGGCTGCTCCTCCTCCTCTTCAATTTTAAGTGCAACTGTTCTATAAAACCTATACATAGGTTGTCTACAGTACTTCAATAAGCAGAATTATTTATTTGGGATATTTTCACACTTCATTCATTTGAACGGTGAAAAACAGCAGTACAACTACAGATTTTGTACTTCCAAACTTGGGCTGTGTCTTTAAGCTACACAACTCTAGGGTGAAGTACTGGTAGGTACAGGTCTGTCAATTCTAGTGGTAGTGTGGGAACAACTTGAGGTGAACCAAAAACATCACACATTAAAGCCTATAGGGTCAATTATGATTCTACTTTTAGTGTATTGGTACCAACACTCTTATGCCTGGTGAGAATATTGCTATTACACAGATAAGTAGGTGATTTTCTGCATTTTCCAGAACCAAGGAACAATAATGAGGCCCTTTTCACACAGGAATTGTTCTACTCCAGGATGCTGGTTAAACATTAACTTTATCCAAGTTAAATGACCAAATGCAAGTTTTAAAACCAGGTAGTTGGTAAATGTATGGGCTCAGGAATTCCTCACTTGAATTGTGCACCTGGCTATCTATGCAAAACAATGTTATATACCACCTTTTACGTAGGAAAACACTCCAAGGTGATTCACAGAAGCATAATCTGACATAAATTGAGACTGAGCCAAAAGGAAGAGGTATTAGGAGGGATGACTAAAAGCTTGGTGAGACACTTTTCTGCCCATCCCATCGTTAGAATGATCAACATATTTCCTTATTCTGCTGAACATTTCCTCGCCCATCCTTTTCACGAAAACAACCATGCAATATATTTACATCCCACTCAAGTTTGACTGGAAGATGCATAAGCACAGAATACAGTAACTGGCCTCCTTGCAGTAAACCATTTTTACACTTTCCCCCACTCCTGCAGGCATTGACTTCTTACCAGGGTATAGTTTATACATCACCAGATGCCTTCTAATACCACACTCAAAATGGCCATTATTCAAGTGTAGGTCTTGACTACAAGTATTAGCAGGCTATCCAACTATGGCAGACACCACAGCCAAACTCATCACGCATGCCCAGCAGAATTCTCTGTATGACCATCAGGTGCGGGATCCATGGTCAATTCTCCCTGCCCAAGCCCAGATGCACTGCAGCCAATTATACCCCCACTGCTGTCTCAGCTGAGGTCAGCTAACTCGGTGAAGACTGGGGATCAAACCAAGGATCTTCCCAGTCTCAGATAGTTACCATCTCAGAGCAATCAGGGAAGCCCCCCCTAAAATAAAATTGGTTTACGTCATATATTCTCTGAGATTTACAGGAGGTCAGATCTGTTCAAAATTTTGCCATAGAAATAGTTTTGGTGAAATTCACTACAGCAAACAGATCATGCCTAAAATATCAGGATACAAGGTAACAATAAATTTTGCAATGGTGGCTGACACAAAGTGCATTTTAATTTGGTAACAGCACTTAAAAAATTTGTTGGAGAATCAGTAACATTAATCCAGTTTAAATAAAACTGAAAACATTTACAACATTTATGTACGCACAAAATTATGCCTTTTGCCGTCCCAATAGGATCAGAAGCAGTTCCCCTTTTTCAACGTATGGGAAACAATAAAAGCTTCCTTCATTGAGAAAATGTCATCCCCAGAGATGTGGAGTCAGCCAAGACATCAGCTCTGTCCGGGATGCATCTACTGAGCTTTTTTTTCCCCCCCTCTTCCTTCTGTTGATTTATAAACTATAAAAATGAACATTCAAGAATCTTTCTATTTAGAATCATAGGATGGTTACAGCACAGGAGGCCATTCGGCCTGTCCAGCGCGTGCCAGCTCTCTGCAAAAGCACTTCAGCTCGTCCCACTCCCCCATCCTTTCCCCATAGCCCTGCAGATTTTTTTCCTTCAGGTACTTATCCAATTCCCTTTTGAAAGCATTTGTGTCATGAAAAAGGTCAACGTGGCTTGAAAACAGAAAATCCACCAGAACCATTTCAAAACAAGGGCGATACACAGGCTGCAGTCATGAAATAGCATCAATATGGCTTTAGTTACTCAAAATCGAGAGAGAAAAAAAAAGAATTTTAAAAAAATATAGGGAAATTACATCACGTCCGAGTGCCTTAACATTTCACTTTTGTCACTTTTATTGGGAATGTTATATGCATTTGGGAGGAGGAAAGTCATCATGAAAACAATACAGACCAAATACAACAAATGCTAGACATTTTATTCTTTTTAAAAAAAACGATTCTAACCTGGGCAACATTTACACACAAAAAAAGACGAAAAATCCAAACTCTCTATTAACCCCTTCACCCGCCCCTTTGAAAAAACAAAAAAAAGTCGAAAAGAACAAAAATATGACCGGTGTGCCAAAAACATAGACACTGAAGCCAAAGAAAATCTAAATTTAGGGCGGTTGCCATTTTAAAATAGATTACCTCATTTTAGATGTCCTGATATTTCCGTTTAAATATATATATATATATAAATAAAATAAACCGTTTATACTTCAAATTTACAGCCAAACCCTGCAGATGTGCAAAGCGCGATAGCATTCAAAAAGACAAACACCTTCGTCTTTCTCAGTTTTAAATAAAAAGTTTCCCCATCCTTCATAAACATTTATATTGTTTCCCCTCCCAATTTTTTTTTTGTAAAAACCATCTACAATTGTGGGGTGGGATTTTATTTTCTCCCTCAATTGGAATGTCAGACTTCCTGGAGTCTGAAGTAAATCAATTCGATTTGAGGAATTAACAAACCACACAAGAACAACAAAAAAGTTTACATATTAAAAGAAACTTCTCCCTCCCCAATTGGCAAAGGCGACACCGACTTGCAAAAAAAAACACACCCGCATCCAACTTTTCACTTCATGAAGAAAAATGAGGGGGGTTAACTAACCTGGTTTTAAAATCTCTTGGGTTATATATTATTTTATAAATTCAGGAGGTCCACCACCCTTCAAGATGCTCATATTTTCCTTGGGTTGGGTCAAACCTCCTCCAACAACAAAAAAAACTCCTCCAAACACAAGATGGCGGCCGCCAGCAACAGATGATTAAAGAGAAAAAATGGGCCAAAAAAAACCACATTCAAAATCCATACATAAAACATCAAAAGATCAACACGCACAGTATCTCATTGGTAAGAGCCTAATATCGATATTTTTTTTAAACTGCTTTTCTTCCGCCCCCTCTTGAAATCCTGTCAAGATTTTAAATTTGAGGACAAAAAAAAATGTCCTGTCAGAACCGACCGGTTTCTTGTTAAAAGAAAAAAAGCCCCCTCACCACCAAAAAAAAACAGGGGAGGGCGGATATATAGAAATAATAAAAAAGAAGGGTTTTAGATCTTTCAAAAAAAAGGTTTAAGAATCTCCCGAATGAGAGGTAGGTTGATGGAAGGTGACTTACCGACAGGATTTTTATTTTTGTGTCTGTGTGTGGGTAGGTTTTTGCTGTCCTTTTTTTCTCTCACTCTCTGGCGCCGCTTCCTTTTTTTTCTCTTCTCTCTCTGGGTTCCAGTCAGACACGGCGCGCTCCCGATCAACGTGGCCACGCCTGAGGGGGTGGTAGCCACAAATTCAAAGCAATGCAGGCAACCCCTTCTCTCTCTCTCCCCCAAAGGCAAGCTTCGTTTCCCTTAGCAGGCTGCTAATGGATCGTGTGAAGAACCTGCAGAGAGAGAGAGAGAGAGAGAATTTAGCAATAGGGTGGGGTGGGTGTGATTTTTCTCTGGGTGTGGTTTTAGGCTGACACTCTAGTGCAGCACTGAGGCAGCTATTTCGAAGAGCAGGGGAGTTATCCCCGGTGTCCTGGGCCAATATTTATCCCTCAATCAACATCACTGCAATCTGTTTCATTTCCTGCCTTTTTTCCCCTCAGTTCTGAAGAAGGGTTTCGACCTGAAACGTTGACTCTATTTCTCTCTCCACGGATGTTGCCTGGCCTGCTTCGTTTTTCCAGCGTCTTCTGTTGTTATCACTGAAAAACAGATGATCTGGTCATTATCACATTGGTGTTTGTGGGAGCTTGCTGTGCGCAAATTGGCTGCCACGTTGCCTACATTACAACAGTGACTACACTTCAAAAAAGTACTTAATTGGCTGTAAAGCGCTTTGGGACATCCTGTGGTCGTGAAAGGTGCTATATAAATGCAAGTCTTTTTTTCTTTTAGGGCTTTGGTACTGCACACGTTTTACAGAAAATTCCTCTGTGCCTAGCTTAGTGACTGGGTTGAAATAAAACACAAAAGTAATTTTATGCTGATGCATTAATCACCAATATGCCACCAGAGGCAATTAAACCTCTCAGTTGGTAAATGTATTCTGTAGTGTGGAACTGAGTCATATACACTAGGAAGGTTCCAGCTACAATCCTCATTCTGTGGCAGTCAGGACAACATAATTAAAATTCAACTCTGAGTGCCCCCAGGACTATTTTAAATGCACTGGAGAGGTACCACCAACGCTGCCTCCGCAAGATCCTGCAAATCCATTGGCAGGATAGGCGCACCAACGTCAGTGTTCTTGCTCAGGCCAACATCCCCAGCATCGAAGCTTTGACCACGCTCATTCAGCTCCGATGGACGGGTCACATTGTCCGCATGCCCGATACGAGATTCCCAAAACAAGTGCTCTACTCAGAACTCCGACACGGCAAGAGAGCCCCAGGTGGGCAGAGGAAACGCTTCAAGGACACCCTCAAAGCTTCCTTGAAAAACACCCCCATCGACACCTGGGAATCCCTGGCCCAAGACTGCACAAAGTGGAGGAGAAGCATCCAGGAAGGCGCCGAACACCTCGAGTCTCTTCGCCGGGAGCAAGCGGAAGCCAAGCGCAGGCAGCGCAAGTCAACCCAAGCACCCCAGCCACCCGCCCCTTCAACCACCATCTGCCCGACCTGTGACAGAGACTAGGTCCTGCATTGGACTCATCAATCACCTGCAAACTCATTTTTAATATGGAAGCAAGTCATCCTCGGTTCCGAGGGACTGCCTAAGAAGAAGATTTTAAATGCATCAATGAAGTGACGCTGAGCCAACCCAATGCCACCAAAGTAAAATACACACTCGACGTACTACCACTACTCCCCCCCCACCCCCCAACCTCAAGAGGACAGCGCCACTAATATGAGTGGTCTATCTAAACTAAAATTGTATGTGAGTTAAATTAAAATGAGATCTTCCTGGTTGATGATACAACCAATATCCTGTGGTGCCCACCGGTCGCAGAAGACTTCAAGCGAACCGGTGGACACACTGCGTGATCTCTTACCAGGGTGACCCGGGCGCACACAAGGTCTCGGAAGAGTGGCAAGCAGCCAGAGTGATCCTCACAGTGGACCCTGGACCTGTGGATGGCGATTTTAGTCAGGTACAGACCCATTAGGAGATCCCTGATTGCCCTTCTGCACACCAGGTGATCGAAGATGAGGAATGTGAGGCTGAAATTCAGCCAATTATCGAGAAGCAGCCCCTCAAGGTGATGGAAGAGGAGCTGCAACCCTCTTTCACTGCATATATATGTGGAAGATGGTTTCATCCAGGCCGCGAAATGTACATGCGGACTGGGTATCTGGAAAATAGGCCAGATAGGTATTGGAGGCCAGCGCGCCATGCAACACTCTCCACGCCAGGTCCTCAGCGGTGCCAGGGAGGATCCTTAAATTGGGGATGCTCACCTCCGTTGGCCAGATGTTACGCTAGACATGTCCAGCTGGAAGACTTGGGCAAGGAAGTAGAGAGTGTGCAACAGCACCTTATACAGAAAATCCCACCGTGCAGAATGGAATGGCACCTAGGGAATTTCTGAGAGAAGCCTCAAGTTGTGAGACAAACATTCCCGAGGGTTGTTTCAGGGCCTGAGTGCCCCTAGGCTAGGGAGGGAAAGGAAGTTAGCCAGAAACCCCTGTTCCCATTGCTATTCACTGACTCATGTTCAAAAATGATAGCAAGTGGACATCAGTTGACGTTGAAGGTGAGCCAAACTGGTTTTATGATAGGCAATCAGTAATTTTTGTAATTGAAAGCTGGGCAGCCAAAGTTCAGTTTTAATTTATTTAATTTTAGAAAAATGCTGCGCATATGCCGCAGCAGTTTTCCATCTGCGTGTGCGTGGCAGTTGTAAATTCTACCAGCGCTGCCTATTTTCTTTCATTGCAGGCTCTGCATCCTTTCACCAATGGAGCAAGGCTGGGACATGTAGTAGGATGGCTCTGCCTTAAGAAACACATCAGAAATCAGCTGCCCACAAATCTCTCAACAGATCTTTGTGAAGCTCAGCTCTCCAACGTATTGATTGTTCCTGGGGTTTTCAATTGTACTAAGCTCCTGACCCAAGCCTTTCCCCTTCCTGAGCTAGGAACTCGGCAAAAGGTAACAGCTCTGGTGGTGGTGTGATGCCCACAGAGAATAGCTTGTCACTACTCACCACCCACACTTGAGCGAGAGGCCAGAGGACTGCAAGTAGAATGGAACTGTGCCCAGGCTGAATCTTGCCTACAGGATAAAAGGGGAGAAAAATAAAAGAAGCAGAAATTATGATGTCAGCAGACCCAGCAAATAATATATTTTAGAAGTGGATTTTGTTTAATTTGGATTTAAATATGTTACTCAAGCGCACCAATGGACTCAGTTCTCCTACATTCCCTGCTCCCATCCAGGAACAAGGCTGGGATGCTCCCCATTTACTCATCTTTTTACCCTGGTCATAGAACCCTTGGCAACATGGATTAGAGCAAACCCAGACATCCATGAAGCACAGGCTGCAGGAAATGAGAACAAACCATTGCTACATGGGGACAACATACTACTGCATGAAACAAACCCAATCACCTCAATCTTCAATACCTTTCTCAAATAACAAGCTCAACTACTGCAAAATTAAGGGCACATCCCCCTTTGCAGGACATCCCCGAACACATATAGGAGTCCGTTTGCTAGGAAATATAAATGACACCCAAAGTTGCCACTCTGTACGAAAGGCACCAACACCGTCTACCCCCCTGTCCCACCAACCTATTTGCCCACATATATCACTTCTAACTGGCTGAACACAATAAAGGTGGTATATTTCCTGACTTGGACATATACCACTGTTCTTTCATTGTCGCTGGGTGAAAATCGTGGAACCCTCTACCTAACACCCCTTTGAGAGCACTATCACCAGAAGGGCTGCAGCGGTTCAAAGAGGAGGCACACCACCACAACCTTCTTAGGGCAATAAGGGTGGCGCCAAAAATGTATCCACATCTACAAGTTAGCCGATCCAATAACGTGGGCATCGCAATTAGCTACATGTGCAAGCGTGGACACCGGGTGAGAACAGGTTTGGGATCGGCCTTGATAGCTTCAACATTTGGATAGCCAGTGAAGACTCATGCGTGAATATTGGCCACTTTGGTGAGGTACCAGAGGGTTAGACTATAGAACCCAGTGAAGGAGTCAATATCTTCAGGAGAGAGGTCAGAGGAGAAAATTAAAGAGTAGAAAAGCATTGTTGAAATGAGGAAGACAGAAAAGTGAACATTGTGGCTTTGGTGATGGCAGCATTTAATATGTCAATGGACTGCACATTCACTGGGATGTTTTTTTTTTAAGCTTGTAATTATTTTCCAAATTCTCTTCAAATACCCATCGCATCCATAAGTTACATTTATATAATGGTTTCTCCACTGATGGCTCAAGTGGTGAATACACTTCCCAACAAAGCAAATGAGATCAAAACGGAGGATGGACTCATCCATTTTTTTCCTTTATGCCTCTGCGAAGCACCTTGGGACATTTTTCTATGTTAAAGGCACTATATAAAAGTAAGTTTTTGTTGTTGTTAGCTACATGCTGCCCCCTCCATGACATCATCACAGGCATGATGTCAACTTTCACTTGTACGCTGATGATACCCAGCTCTCCCTCTACTTCTTCCAGCTCTACATTAGGAAAACCGTAGCCGTTGTCTTCACTTCCACAAAGTCCTTGCTCTTGCCACTGACTGTATCCCCCTCCCTAGCTACAGGAAACTCTTTGGTATCCAGCACCGACGGGACCGGGATGGTGCCGGTTGATTAAAAATTCCGGATAAGGAAGAAGGGACATGGAGTGACAATGGCCCAAGGTACGAGAGCCCCGATCACACAGCCAGAAGTGCTGGAGCCCCGATCACACAGCCAGAAGTGCTGGAGCCCCGATCACACAGCCAGAAGTGCTGGAGCCCCGTAGCACAGCCAGAAGTGCTGGAGCCCCGATCACACAGCCAGAAGTGCTGGAGTCCCGTAACACAGGTACAGGGGACCTGGTTACACAACCAGAGGTGCAGGAGTCATGGTTACACGGCAAAAGGTACGAGATCCCCGGTTGCACAGCTGCAATTATACAGTATACGGAAGCCTCAAAACCTACTCCTGAATTTTGCCGGTTATTAGAGAATTCCGGATAATTCGGTGCCGTTTAAACGAGAGTTTCCTTACATTGTCAGGCTGAACAAAACCATTTGCAATTATGTCACCTTATTCGACTCTGAATTGAGCTTTAAATCCCACATGCCATCCATCACCGTGTCCGCTTACTTCTACCTCTGCAACATGGACCACTTCTGCCCCTACCGCCACCTCTCTGCCACTGAAACCTTTGTACATACCTTTCTCACCTCGAGAATCAATTATTCAAACACTCTCCTTGCTGGTCTTCCAGCCTCCACCCTCCATAAACCCCAACTTGTCCAAAACACTGCCACACTTATCTTGTCCTGCACTAAAAGAAAGACTTGCATTTCTATAGCGCCTTTCACGACCACGAGACGTCCCAAAGCACTTTACAGCCAATGAAGTACTTTTGAAGTGTAGTCCCTGTTGTAATGTAGGAAACACGGCAGCCAATTAGCACACAGCAAGATCCCACAAACAGCAATGTGATAATGACCAGATAATCTGCTTGAGTGATATTAATTGAGAGATAAATATTGGCCAGGACACCGGGGATAATTCCCCTACTCTTCTTCGAAATAGTGCCATGGGATCTTTTACGTCCACCTGAGAGGACAAACAAGGGCCTCGGTTTAACGTCTCATCCGAAAGACGGCACCTCCGACAGTGCAGCACTCCTTCAGCACTGCACGCCTAAGTTAATGCGCTCAAGTCTCTGGAGTGGGACGTGAACCCACAACCTTCTGACTCAGAGGCGAGTGTGTTACCCACTGAACCATGACTGACGCTTAGCACATCACCTCCCACCCTCACTGACCTACACTGACTCCTCATCCACCAATGCATTAAATTTAAAATCCTCATCTATAAATCCTCTCATGGCGGTACCTCACTCTGTCTCTGCAATTTCTTCCAGCTCTATATGCTCTCTTGAATGCGCCATTCCTCTAATTCCATCCTTGTATGCAGCCCTCCACTTTTTCCCACCATTGGTGACAGAGCCTTCAGCCTCCTCGGCCCCATTCTCTTTAACACCCTCTCTAAATTTCAATGCCTCTGCACCCTTTGCTCCACCTTTAAAAATGTCACCAAAGCACATCTTTTTAATCAAGCAATCATCCCTTCTTAATCTCTTGAGGATCCCTGATTATAATCGCTCAACCTTTGGTGGCCGTGCCTTAGAGAACATCTACCAGAAATGCTGTTTACGGAGGTCACTGACCATCATCAAAGACCCTACCCACCCCAGCCACAGTTTGTTTGCCCCCCCCTGCCATCTGGGAGACGCTACAGATGCATTCGCACCCGAACGACCAGATTTAGGAACAGCTTCTTTCCCAGGGCTGTCGTCCTACTGAACTCTACAAATAAACTCTAAAGCCTGCACATCTGCCAATGCACTTTATTATGTTTTATGTTTATGTATTGCAAGCCAAATGAATGTTGAATGTTAAATGTCTTAATCAAAATGTACACTCTCGGGAGCCGCAAGCCTACATTTCGTTGTACTGCACTTGTGCACTAACAATGACAATAAAGTTGATTATTATTATTATTATTATTCTGTTGCCTAGGCCCTAAGCTCTGGAATTCCCTGCCTAAACCTGTCCGCCTCGCTCCCTCTCTTTCCTCCTGTAAGATGCTTCTTAAAACCAACCTCTTTGACCAAGCTTTTGGTCACCTGCCCTAATTTATTCTTATGTGGATCGATGTCAAATTTATTGTCTTAAGATACTCCTGTGCAGCATCTTGGGACGTTTTACTACGCTAAAGGTGCTATATAAATACACGTTGTTGTTGTTGTTGTAATCTTGTACTTCCTGTCTCGACATCTGTTTTATTAACACCTATTTGTGAAGCGTCTTGGGATTTTTCTTTACATTAAAGGTGTTCTATAAATGCAGGAAGTTCTTGTTGATGTTATGCTGCGGAGATGTGCTGAGTGGAACATTCCAGTGATCAGTGCTGGGTCCTACTGATTCTGAGCAATGTGGCTTCAGAAACAAAATACAAGCGGGCCATGGTTGCAAATGCTATAAAGTGAGAGGGACTGAAGCAACCAAAGAACTACAGAAGGACGAATAATACAGATGCAAATGTAAGGTGTTACAAATAGGTGGGGAAAATGGAGGATGTGCTTGATGAAAAATGAAAGACTTGCATTTATATAGCACCTTTCACGACTTCAGAACGCCCCAAAGCTCTTTACAGCCAATTAAGTACATAGAAACATAGAAACATAAAAGATAAAAGCAGGAGTAGGCCATTCGGCCCCTCGAGCCTGCTCCGCCATTCAATGAGATCATGGCTGATCATCCAAATTCAGTACCCTGTCCCTGCCTTCTCTCCATATCCCTTGATCCCTTTAGCCTTAAGAAATATATCCAACTCCTTCTTGAATATATTTAATGAATTGGCCTCTACTGTCTTCTGTGGTAGAGAATTCCACAGGTTCCCCACTCTCTGGGTGAAGAAATTCCTCCTCATCTCTGTCCTAAATAGCTTACCCCTTATCCTTAGACTGTGACCCCTGGTTCTGGACTCCCCAACCATCGGGAACATCCTTCCTGCATCTAGTCTGTCTAGTCCTGTTAGAATTTTATAAGTTTCAATGAGATCCCCTCTCATTCTTCTAAACTCCAGCGAGTCCAAGCCCAATCGACCCAATCTCGCCTCATACGTCATTCCTGCCATCCCAGGTGGAGTCATGTAACAGATTATCTGGTCATTATCACATTGCTGTTTGTGGGAGCTTGCTGAGTGCAAATTGGCTGCCACGTTTCCTATATTACAACAGTGACTACACTTCAAAATGACTTCATTGGCTGTCAAGTGCTTTGGGATGTCCGGTGGTTGTGAAAGGCACTGTATAAATGCAAGTCTTTCTTTCTCTTTTACCAGATAATCTGTTTTTAGTGATATTGATTGAGGGCTAAATATTGGCCAGGACACCAGGGATAACTTGCCTGCGCTTCTTTGAAATAGTGCCAAGGGATCTTTTACGTACATCTGAGCAAGCAGACGGGGCCTCGGTTTAACATCTCATCTGAAAGACGGCACCTCAGACAGTGCAGCTCCCTCAGTGCTGCACTGGAGTGTCAGCCTGGATTTTTGTGCTCAAATCTCTGGAGTAGGACGATGAACCTACAACCTTCTGACTCAGAGGCAAGAGTGCTACCAACTGAGCCAGAGCTGAATAGTGTTTAACTGGCATAGGGAGAAACTGAAAGTGACCTGGGAATGATTGTGGCCTTAATATTTACCATGTCCAGTCATTGCAGAGCAGTTTCAACAAATCAAACAGAATGCGGAGTTATATTACCAAATAAATAGATTATAAGCCTTGGGTTACCATGTATAGTGTCCTGGTCAAGCCACGACTTGAGTATTGAGTTCAGTTCTGGTCACTGAAGCATAAAGGAAACATTCAAGCCCTGGAAGCAATGCAAAGAATGACCACGTGGCTTTAGGTCAAGGGAGCACAGTTACAAACTGATAAGTGGTAAGTTCAGGACTAATGTCAGGAAGCACTTATTTACACTAAGAGTAATTAACACTTAGAATCTACTTCTGGGTAGGAAAATAGCAGCAAAAGCTTTGGACTCATTCAATAGGCAATTGGATCCTGTAATCCAATTTGGGTCTCGACAGCATAACAGCAATAAGAACAACTTGCCTTTTATAGAACACCTTTAACGTAAAGAACAATCCCAAGGTGCCTCACAAATAGGTGTTAATTAAACAGATTACAGAAAGTTACAGCAAGCAATTAGGAAGGCAAATGGTATGTTAGCCTTTATTGCAAGGGGGTTGGAGTATAAGAGTAAGGGAGTAGGGACCAAAATGGAGATCTATTGGTGGATGCAGAAGACATGGCTGAGGTACTAAATGAATACTTTGCATCAGTGTTTACCAAGGAAGAGGACTTTGCCAAAGCTATGGTAAACGAGGAGGTTGCCGGAATATTGGATGAGATAAAAAAAGAGGTACTAGAAAGGCTCGCAGTACTTAAAGTAGATAAGTCACCCGCTCCAGATAGGAAGCATTCTCGGTTGCTGAGGGAAGTAAGGATAGAAATTGCGGAGGTTCTGGCCACAGTCTTCCAATCCTCCTTAGATACAGGGGTGGGGCCAAAGAACTGGAGGATTGAAAATGTTACACCCTTGTTCAAAAAAGGAGAGAAGGATAAACCCAGCAATTACAGGCCAGTCCGTTTAACGTCAGTGGTGGGGAAGCTTTCAGAAACAATAATCCGGGAGAAAATTAACAGCCACTTGGAAAAGTATGGACTAATAAAGGAGAGCCAGCACGGATTTGTTAAGGGCAAATTGTGTTTGACTAACTTGATTGCGTTTTTCAATAAGGTAACAGAGAGGGTGGATGAGGGCTGTGCAGTTGATGTTGTGTATATGGACTTACAAAAGGCGTTTCATAAAGTACCACATATTAGGCTTGTTAGCAAAATTGAAGCCTATGGGATAAAAGGAGCAATAGCAGCATGGATACAAAGTTGGCTAAGGGATAGAAAACATAGAACCACAGAATGGTTACAGCATGGAAGAAGGTCATTTGGCCCATCGAGCCTGTGCCAGCCCTCTGCAAGAGTACTTCTAGTCCCACTCCCCCACCCTTTCCCCGTAGCCCTGCAAATATTTTATCTTCAGGTACTTATCCAACCCCCTTTTGAAAGCCGTGATTGAGACTGCCTCCACCACCCTTTCAGGCAGTGCATTCCAGATCCTAACCACTCACTGAGTAAAAAAGTTTTTCTTCATGTCGCCTTTGGTTCTTCTGCCAATCACCTTAAACCTGTGTCCTCGGGTTCGTGACCCTTCCGCCAATGGGAACAGTTTCTATCTACTCTGTCCAGACCCCTCATGATTATGAACACCTCTATCAAATCTCCTCTCAATCTTCTCTGCTCTAAGGAGAACAACCCCAGCTTCTCCAGTCTATCCATGTAACTGAAGTCCCTCATCCCAGGAATCATTCTCGTAAATCGTTTCTGCACCCTCTCTAAGGCCGTCACATCCTTCCTAAAGTGCAGTGCCCAGAATTAGGCACAATACTCCAGTTGAGGCTGAACCAGTGTTTTATACAGGTTCATCATTATTTCCATGCTTTTGTACTCTATACCTCTATTCATGAAGCCCAGAATCCCGAAAACCTTTTTAACTGCTTTCTCAACCTGCCCTGCCACCTTCAACGATTTGTGCACATATACTCCTAGGTCTCTCTGTTCATGCACCCCCTTTAGGATTGTACCCTTTAGTTTATATTTCCTCTCTTCATTCTTGCTACCAAAATGTATCACTTCACACTTTTCTGCGTTAAATTTCATCTGCCACATGTCTGCCCATTCCACCAGCCTGTTTATGTCCTCTTGAAGTCTATCACTATCCTCCTCACTGTTCACTATACTTCCAAGTTTTGTGTCATCTGCAAATTTTGAAATTGTGCCCTGTACACCCACATCCAAGTCATTAATATATATCAAGAAAAGCAGTGGTCCTAGTACCGACCCCTGGGGAACACCACTGTGTACCTTCCTCCAGTTCGAAAAACAACTATTCACCACTACTCTCTGTTTCCTGTCACTTAGCCAATTTTGTATCCATGCTGCCACTGTCCCTTTCATTCCATGGGCTTCGACTTTGCTGGCAAGCCTATTATGTGGCACATTGTCGAACGCTTTTTAGAAATCCATGTACACGTCAACCGCATTGCCCTCATCAACCCTCTGTGTTACCTCATCAAAAAACCCGATCAAGTTGGTTAAACACGATTTGCCTTTAACAAATCCGTGCTGGCTTTCCTTAATTATTCCACAGTTGTCCAAGTGACTGTTAATTTTGTCCCTGGTTATTGTTTCTAAAAGCTTCCCCACTACCGAGGTTAAACTGACTGGCCTGTAGTTGCTGGGTTTATCTTTACACCCTTTTTTAAACAAGGGTGTACTATTTGCAATTCTCCAGTCCTCTGGCACCACCCTCGTTTCTAAGGAGGATTGGAAGATTATGGCCAGTGCCTCTGCGATTTCTTCCTTCACTTCCCTCAGTGTCCTAGGATGCATCCCATCTGGTCCTGGTGACTTAACTACTTTAAGTACAGCCAGCCTTTCTAGTACTTCCTCTTTATCAATTTTTATCCCATCCAGTATCTCCTCTACCTCCTCCTTCACTATGTCTATGGCAGCATCTTCTTCCTTGGTGAGAGAGTTGTGTTACTTGGCTGTTTTTTGGACTGGAGGGAGGTATACAGTGGAGTTCCCCAAGATTCAGTAGTAGTACCACTGCTGTTTCCTATATACATTAATGACTTGGCCTTGGGGGTGCAGGGCACAATTTTGAAATTTGCAGATGATATGAAACTTGGGTGTGTAGTAAACACTGAGGAAGATAGTAAGAGACTTCAAGAGGGAATAGACAGGCTGGTGGGATGGGCGGACGCATGGCACATGAAATTCAATGAGGAAAGTGTGAGGCGATACATTTTGGTAGGAAGAATGAGGAGAGACAATACATGTTAAATGGTACAATTTTTAAAGGGGGTACACGAAGAGAGAGACCAAGCCAAAAGTCTTCCACATGGGCTATACTTCAACAATAGAACAACAGATTGTTACTATAACAACAACAGTTTGCATTTATATCGTGCCTTTAACAGAAAAACATCCCAAGGCACCGCACAGAGGCATGAGGGGAAAAACAGAGACTGAGCCAAAGAAGGAGAGATTAGGAGCGGGTTACCAAAAGTTTAATTAAAAGATGGGTTTTAAGGTGGAGAGGCAGAGAGGTTTTGGGGAGAATTCCAAAGAGTTGGGACTTAGGTGGCTGAATGCACAGCTGCCAATGCTGGGCGAAAGGTGGGTGCACAAGAGGCTGGAGTTGAACGGAGAGATTGGAGGGCATTGTAGAACTGGAGGAAATTACTGAGATAGGGAGGGACAAGGCCATGGAGGCATTTAAACACAAGGATGAGAATTTTAAATTTGAGGAGCCAGTGTAGGTCAGTGAGGAAGTGAGACTTGGGGGGCGATTTTAACCCTACTCGTTCAGCAGAAATCTGGCGGTTGGGCAGTTAAAATTGCCTTGGCTCTTACCTGTCTGAAAGCCGCCATGATCACAACATCTGCAATTTTAACCTGCTCTCCTGAGCAGGCAGCAAGGACACGCACCCGGAGCCAACAGAGGGGCCCTTCTTTACATGCGCATGTTGCAGCCCAGTGACATCATTGAGACTCGATTGTAATTTTAACTCAGGCCTGAGCGGGGAATCCACCTAGAATTAAAATCGGTGCCCCTTGATGTTGGACAGAATATAGGCAAGTAAGTTTTGGATGAATTTTATGAAGGGTGGGCGATGGGAGGCCAGCAGGAGAACATTGGAGTCTGGAGATGAAAATAAAGCATATATAGTGGTTTCAGCGACAGATAAGCTGAGGTAGAAGCAGAGATGGGCAATATTATGGAGCTGGTGCTCCTTCCCCAGGCCATGCATCTACAAGGAAGCACAAAAAAGCAGTCTGGAGGATTTGAAGGCTGAGCCATCTGATTTTCCCTTGCCCCATTGCCCAGAGGTGCCTCCCCATGAAAATCAGAAGTATAGTGGAATGGGAGAAATGGACTACTCTGTGGTGCTATATTGCACCATTGTGGTACCCTTCCAACCCAACTCTCTAAAACCTCTTTCTCATCTACAAGTCAATTGGGATATCTGACACTTCTGTTTTCATTTCTATTGCTAGATCATTACTAAAATTTTCAGTGCTTTGGGGTGAAAAGTTAAATCTGTAGGCAATTCCCAGCCTGCCCGCTTTTGGAAAAGGACTGATGAGCGCAACCCTTTTATGAAGTAATAATTGGACTTCTCCACAGTTTCCAAGGAGAAATTAATAATGGAAAGCTGCTGACCATTCTAATTCTGATGAAGGAGGTTATTACAACTATACAGATTTGTCAGGCCAAAGGCACAGATGGACATCCTATAGATTTTTAGAAGGTGTTTTGGCTGCGGTTCACTCCCCTATAATAGGGATATAGAGGCGTGCTATCTCTGCGGGAGAGCTACTTTGCTGCTGCAGACAAGCTGTTATTTCTGCATTCCCTTTAAAAAAAAAGACAAATGCTTTTCACTCTGGGCCTGCTACTGCCTATTTCTCTTGTCAGTGCAGACCTCTAGATACCGACAAAAGCGTTAGCCAGATGATGAGAGAGAATTCTTCCCTTAACTGCCAATCTGGACCAAGCTGGCTTAGTTTAAACCTACCTCTTTGACCAAGCTTTCGGTCTCCTGTCCTAATATCACCTTCTGTGGCTTGGTGTTAAATTTTGTTCGATAACACTCCTGTGAAGTGCCTTGGGATGTTTAACTATGTTAAAGGCTATGTTGCTGGTCAGCGTTCCAAAGACAACATTCCTGCTTTCATCGTCTGCTAATTCACACCGGCTATTTCGTCGGGTTTTTAATCAGCTTATAGGTTTTAAGTCATTTACCTGATGGTTTACATATTGATTTAGTCAGATAAATGACTTGAAACCTATAAGCTGATTAAAAAACCCCGAGAGGAATAGCCAGTGTGAATTAGCAGATGAAAGCAGAAATGTGGCCTTTGGTGGATGCAGTGCAAACACACACATACAGTCACTCCCTGGCTCGCCCAGGTGCCTCATGAGGTTAAGTCACTTCTAAGTGTAATACCCACTGGAAATGTTATGTATGCTAAGTATGGTTATCAATCTTTAAATTAGACACTGTATTATCATTGTTATAAATCCCTGGGTTAAAGTTGCCCATGTGAAGGTACGGCAAGAACTTTTAAGGACACAATGTGACTAAGAGCAGACTTTCCATAATTCTGCACCAGTATCAACTGTTGCAGACAGTGAGGCTGCGCAGTCTCCAGGCAGAAACCCCAGGAGGAAGGGGTGGAGTCGGGTTTTTCGAGCGGGAAACGGGAGCGACTGGAAGAAAAGAGGACGGGAGCTCTGAAAAGAGGGCTCAGGAGGCAAATGGCTGCCGCATCCCGTCCCGGGCTTCCAAACTTGGCCGCCGCCCTTCGTATTAGTAGCTCTGCATCCAGAACTCAAAGTGGGATTCAGTGATCGTGAAGAGAATTCAACGAAGGGGTTCGGAGTCGTAAGTCTTGCAGACATTATACATACCATGAGCTCCAACTTAAGCGCGCCAACGAAAGAGTGCACTCGAATTTGGACACAGGGACAGATTCTCCTTTGAATCCATATAAATGGAGAATGTATGTTTATTATGTCTAGATTCATTCTAACGTATGCAAATGTCTAATTTGGGTCATTGACCCGTAATCTTCTTATACTGTCTGACGTTAAAACTATAAAGTAAGATCATTAGAATTAAGCCATTGTAGTAGTGATCTCCTTACTGGACTATAGAATACTGTCTACAACAGAGACCACATTCTCACATATATCTAGAGAACCGTGAAGGGGTTACATTTTGGGGGCTCATCCGGGATCGTGGTCTATTTATGTCAGTAAACTAACAGTATTGAATGCTCATTGCTAAGAGAGTGGTTTGTGGTTTCTACTGGGCTGTTTGAGCATAAAAGATGGATGTTATTGAGGTTGAAGCTTGGTGCAAACGGAAGCAGATAGCTACTACCCATGCCGTTGTGCTGAATGGTGTTGCTAACGATGACCCTGATGATGTCTTGCTAAGGGCTCTGAATTGTGTCAAAGCCTTTGGAAAGGTTAGGATAGTTGAGCGCTGCTTGGATACAGCTACCAAGAAGCAGTTTGTGTTGATCCAGACATCAGAGAACCTGAGAGGTCATGGTTTACCTGAGGCAGTTGGGCTTTCTGAAGAGGCTGGTCCCTGGCCAGTTCAGTTTGTCCCTATCACTACTAAGGAAGAAGAAGGGTTTCAGACCAAGTTGTTGTCATTCTTGAGACAAGAAGGAAAGACTGTTGCTGATGTCAAAGGTCTGATAGGTCCTTCGGCCCTGGATATGAACACTCAGTTGGTCAGTGCCATTAGTTCTCTGGTGGATAAATGCACCAATCTGCCCTTCGAGGCTCAGGGATACCGTAAGCTCCGTATGTTCTCAGGAGTGAGACCAACTCCCAGTGGGGAAGAGGAGTACGACGCCTGGGCTGAGCAGACCCTGCCTCTGCTAGAGGAATGGCAGTGCAGTGACAATGTGAAGAGGCAGAGAATAGTAGAAAGCCTTAAGGGTCCTGCTGCTGACATTGTAAGATTCTTAAAGGCGCAGAACACCTCTGCTACTTCCTTTGACTACATGCAGGCTCTAGAAACTGCCTTTGGAACTACTGAAACCATTTCAGATTTGATGGTCAGATTCAGAAGCACATTCCAGTGTGAGGGAGAGAAGCTGTCCAGTTATCTGCTGAGAATAGACAAACTGCTGCATTGTATGTTACGGAAAAGAGGGATTGAGTTGCCTGAAATGAATCGGTTCCGCATTGAACAGGTTGTGCGAGGTGCATTGCTCGAAGACGTGACTGCTCTTCGCATACGCATGACCCATAAGTTGCGAGATCCACCTACCTTCACTGAGCTGCTAAGGGAAGTCAGAGAGGAGGAGGATGTGCTTCAGGCCCGGAATGTAGCAAAGAGTGCTGTGATGTCCAAGCTTGTGACTCCTGTTACAGTTCCTATTCCTAAGGGTGATGTCAACCCTGAGATGGAACAGCTGAAGAAGGAAATAAATCATGAGAGCCGAGATGGCATATTTTCGGTCTAAGCCCAACACAGAAAGGGATGACGCACGGGTGCAAAAGGTTGAACACCCTGCGAAGTCTAACAGCAAAATGAATGATTCCTCTAAAGGATATCCCCATGAAGGAGATAGACCTGGAGTCTTTTGTTATAACTGTGGAAAGGATGGACATTTCAAGCGAGAATGTAGAGGTGAGGAAAATCTAAAAAAAGTAAATGACCGTCTCATAAAACTTAGCAAGAAGTCGGGAAACTACAAAGGGGCACAGTAACGGAACGGCCTGCTGTCCCTGTAGTTAAGACACGTTCTGCTAAGTGCAATAATAGACGAGGGGATATGAAAGACATCATACCTGAAGGTTTAGTAGGGCCGAGTTCTGCTGTATCAATACAGATTGAAGGCATTTATACTAAAGCTATCCTCGACACGGGTTCTCAGGTTACCATACTGTACAGATCCTTCTATGACCGATACCTGACGCATTTGCCGTTAACCCCAATCAGTCTTCTGCAGATCTGGGGCCTTAGTCCTGCTGATTACCCATATGATGGCTATTTGTCGCTGAGGTTGGAGTTCTTGGAAGCTGATGTAGGGACCACTGAGACCATTGATGCACTTGTGTTGGTTTGCCCTGACCCCATGGTGAAAGGTGAGGTTTCCATACTGGTTGGCAGTAATACACCCATAGTGAGACGACTCCCGACAAGCTGCAAAGAGCAGGGAGGTGAAAACTTCTTGAGCACCAGACACATTCACCCTGTTTTCAAAAAGGCTTTTGAGAAACTGCCTGAACTTTCTTCCGACGTAGATGATAGCAAAAGAGGAACTGTGTGGTACGTTCGAGCCAAACCTATCACCCTGCGTCCTGGAGGAGTGGCTAGAATCCCTGGGATACCAAAATTCCCTGGAACGCCAGGTACTGAAGCCATTCTGATAGAGTCACCTGATGATCCTGCAGAAGAGTCACGGTTTCCAAATGAGCTTCTGGTGAGACCAGAGTTGCAGACCCCGACAGCTGTGATGTCAAGGAGAGTTACAGTGACCGTGAGGAATATGTCAGGCAAAAGAATCACATTGAGGAAAGGAATGCCGATTGCGCATCTGTTTCCTGTAAATGTACTGTCGTCACATGTGAAGGAAGAGTCCAAAGTTAACTCAACCGGAGATCTGACACCCTCCTCCTTCAACTTTGGAGATTCATTCATTCCTAAAGAATGGAAGGACCGATTAGTCAGGAAGATGATGGAGCGGAGAGGAGTTTTCTCTACTCATGAGTTTGATGTTGGTTGTAGTAAGAGTACTCGCTATTCTATCAGAATTACCGAGGATAAACCCTTTCGGGAGAGGTCTCGACGGCTGGCACCAGCTGACATCGAAGCAGTGAGACAGCACCTGTCGCAGTTAAAAGAAGCTGAGATCATTACCGAGTCCAGGAGTCCTTATGCATCTCCTATAGTGGTGGTGAGGAAAAAGAACGGAAAGATTCGGATGTGTGTGGACTTTAGGACGCTTAACAGACGTACTATTCCCGACCAATACACCGTTCCAAGAATTGAGGATGTACTGGCTTGTCTTAATGGAAGCAAGTGGTTCAGTGTGTTGGATCTCAGAAGTGGATACTACCAAATACCGATGAGTGAATCGGACAAAGAAAAGACAGCCTTTATATGTCCAGTTGGGTTCTACCAATTTGAAAGGATGCCACAGGGAGTTTCAGGCGCTCCAGCAACTTTTCAAAGAATAATGGAACAAACAGTTGGGGACATGAACTTGCTCGAAGTATTGGTGTACGTGGATGATATCATTGTGTTTGGGGCAACCCTTGAAGAACACGAAGCTCGGTTGCTGAAAGTGCTTGGTCGCCTGGAGGATGAAGGTCTCAAGCTATCATTGGACAAGTGTCAGTTTTGCCAAACATCCGTGTCCTATGTGGGGCATATTGTATCACAGGATGGAGTAGCCACAGATCCATCCAAGATCGAAGCTGTTACCACATGGCCCAAACCGAACACGGCGACTGCCTTGCAGTCATTTCTTGGGTTCTGCGGATATTACAGGCGCTTTGTGCAGGATTACTCCAAAGTGGCCTGTGATAAAAATAATAACTTCCGGGAAGTTATGTCATCACTTCCTGTGAACTGTGAACTATGAACTATGAACTGTGTACATACCTCACTTCCTGTCATGTGTCACTTCCTGTTGGACTGGTATAAATACTGGTCTGTTCAGTATTGTAAGAGGCTTCTACCAGAGGCATGGTAAAGACCTCTCTTGTATATAGTGTGTTTATAAGTTACTTAAAGCTTACTTTAAAGTTACTTGATGGTAAGCCTCCTTTTTCTTACATCATGGCCCATCCTCTGAATCAGCTGCTGGCTGGTTACCTCCCACCAGCCGAGAGGAAGAAAAAGGCTAAAGGCAAAGAGAACAAGGACTACTTCAAACCCTCTGAGCCTTTTGGTGTTAGATGGGATGAGAAATGCAAAGAGGCCTTCCACACCTTAAAGCAAAGTCTTACTCAAGCCCCCGTGTTGGCTTTTGCAAACCCACAGCTGCCATATGTGCTACACGTGGATGCCAGTCAAGAAGGGTTGGGTGGTGTGTTGTATCAGGACCAAGGAGCAGGGCTGAGACCCGTAGCGTTCATCAGTCGCAGTCTTACGCCATCAGAGCGTAACTACCCAGCTCATAAGCTAGAATTCTTGGCGTTGAAGTGGGGGGTGGTGGATAAGCTGCAGGATTATCTGTATGGAGCGAAGTTTGAAGTGAGGACAGACAATAATCCATTAACCTATGTGTTGACTTCGGCAAAACTTGATGCCACCGGCCACCGCTGGCTTGCTGCACTATCTGCTTACGACTTTAGTCTCAGGTACAGACCTGGGAACCAGAACATTGACTCAGATGCTCTGTCTCGTCACCCACACTACCAGAAACCAGAGTGGAAAGATGTTGCTTCAGCAGATGTGAAAGTAATGTGTCAGATGTCCGTGGTATCTGGACCAAAGAATTCATTTCATGCCCGAGAGATTGACCACTTGGGAGCGTCAATGCATGCTGTTCCCCAGGCATTTTGCAACCTTTCCAGTTTGGATGTACAAAACTTACCCATGTTGTGTTCATCTGAAATATCCAAAGCACAACAGGAGGATCCCTGTATTCATGAGGTGTTTTCAGCTCTCCGTCTGGGTGATATTACACAGATCGACAAATCAAAACATCCTGACTGTCGTCTGCTCCTAAGAGAATGGGACCACTTGGAAATTAAAGAGGGAGTGTTGTGTAGAATCACTCACCCACCCACTAAACCATGTCATTCACAGTTGGTCCTGCCTGAAAAGTACAGGGAAATAGTGATGAAGTCTTTGCATGATGACGCAGGTCATCTGGGAGTAGATAAGACCTATGGGTTGGTCAAGGACAGATTCTATTGGCCGCGTATGAAGTCTGCGGTTGAGGAGTTCTGCAAGTCCTGTGCACGTTGTGTCCAGAGAAAGACTTTACCTAAAAGAGTTGCTCCTCTGTTTCACATGCAAAGTGATGGACCTCTAGACCTTGTCTGTATGGATTTTCTGTCCATCGAACCCGATTCCAGCAATACCGCAAATGTCTTGGTCATTACAGATCATTATACTCGCTACGCCCAAGCTTTTCCCACAAAGGATCAGAAAGCATCCACCGTTGCCAAAGTGTTGTGGGAGAAATACTTCATCCACTATGGACTGCCAAAGCGAATACACAGTGATCAAGGTAGAGACTTTGAAAGTAGACTTATACATGAGTTGTTGTCCATGCTCGGGATTGAGAAGTCAAGAACAACTCCATACCATCCTCAGGGAGATCCTCAACCTGAGCGGTTTAACCGTACTTTGTTAGACATGCTTGGAACGCTGGATTCAAAGCGAAAGAACAAGTGGAGTCGGCACATTGGACATCTTGTTCATTCTTATAATTGTACCCGAAATGACGCTACTGGTTTTTCACCGTACTACCTCATGTTTGGACGTGAAGCGAGGATGCCGGTGGATTTGTGTTTCGGAGTATCCAGTGATGGCACATCACAGAGAACTTACCTCAAGTATGTATCTGACATGAGAAAGGAATTGCAAGCTGCTTATGAACTTGCTGAGTCTGTTTCTGCCAAACAGAATAAAGGAAATAAGCAGAGGTATGACCAGAAGATCCGTTTTTCCCAACTCATGCCTGGTGACCGAGTTCTCATACGGAACCTAGGACTTCAAGGGAAACATAAGTTAGCAGACCGCTGGGCTTCTACACCTTACATTGTTGAAAGTCAAATGACACAACTACCTGTGTTTCGGCTAAAACCTGCAGGTGGGAATGGACCCATAAAAATACTGCACCGGAATCATATCCTGCCATTGGGACAGCAAGTGCGTCTGGATCCGCCAGCGGATAATGAGCCGACACCTAGTAGGAGAACCCTGCAGAGAAGAAGAAGGAAAAAAAACGAGAAACCAGGAAAACTTTGTTCCAGAAGACAGAAAACCCATGACACAGTGTGTGGATCATGAGGAACCTGATGAGTCGGAAGATGAAGAATGGGATCTATGGTACGACCTCCCAGAAAGACGCATAAGACAGAATCTGGATGAATTGTCTGAACCATTTAGCTCAGACTTGGACATGGTCTGGGAAGAACCAGATGCTTCCAAGAAGGAGATAAAAGAGACTGAAAGGCATGATAACAAAGGAACCAACGTCTCCAACGTAGTTGAAGGAACTGAAGACCGGGTATCCGAAATAAGGAGCTCACAGCGAGTTAAGAAGGTTCCTGAAAGATTGACATACAGTACACTAGGAGTGCCAAGTGTAATGATAGCCCCTACGGTTCGATATGTTACCTCCCTTTATACATGGCTGGGAAGCATGCAACCACTTATGTGTAAAGTTCATTAGTCATGGGGACATGCCTATATTTGGTGGGGGGGAGTGTAATACCCACTGGAAATGTTATGTACGCTAAGTATGGTTATCAATCTTTAACTTAGACACTGTATTATCATTGTTATAAATCCCTGGGTTAAAGTTGCCCATGTGAAAGTACGGCAAGAACTTTTAAGGACACAATGTGACTAAGAGCAGACTTTCCATAATTCTGCAGACAGTGAGGCTGCGCAGTCTCCAGGCAGAAACCCCAGGAGGAAGGGGTGGAGTCGGGTTTTTCGAGCGGGAAACGGGAGCGACTGGAAGAAAAGAGGGCAGGAGCTCTGAAAAGAGGGCTCAGGAGGCAAATGGCTGCCGCATCCCGTCCCGGGCTTCCAAACTCGGCCGCCGCCCTTCGTATTAGTAGCTCTGCATCCAGAACTCAAAGTGGGATTCAGTGATCGTGAAGAGAATTCAACGAAGGGGTTCGGAGTTGTAAGTCTTGCAGACATTATACATACCATGAGCTCCAACTTAAGCGCGCCAACGAAAGAGTGCACTCGAATTTGGACACAGGGACAGATTCTCCTTTGAATCCATATAAATGGAGAATGTATGTTTATTATGTCTAGATTCATTCTAATGTATGCAAATGTCTAATTTGGGTCATTGACCCGTAATCTTCTTATACTGTCTGACGTCAAAACTATAAAGTAAGATAATTAGAATTAAGCCATTGTAGTAGTGATCTCCTTACTGGACTATAGAATACTGTCTACAACAGAGACCACATCTCACATATATCTAGAGAACCGTGAAGGGGTTACATAAGAAAGCTAATAAGTAATTTTTCAGTTACTGAGTCAGTGTTTATGGACACCCTATTTGTGCACATATAGTTCCAAGTGTGCTCAGTCGTGAAAGAAAGCTAGTGTTCTGGGGAAGTAAATCATTTACGACTTCCAGCTAAAGCCGAGCATCACTGGGCACCCGTGCAGGATCATGCAATCGGAATCAATGCTGCAACACACCCTATCAGCAATTAAATAACTCGGTCTGAACCCAGCCTCTTGCTTAAACACTGCAGCTAACAAGAGGTTTACTCGAGGAACAAATCAACCAAAGTTCACTTGTGAAAGACGCCCAATTATTGTGTCATTCAAGCTTTTGTAAAAAGAAGCATTTACCATCACAGTTTGAACATTAATAACAACAGAAAATGCTGGAAAAACTCAGCAGGCCAGGCAACATCCGTGGAGAGAAATTAAAAGTCGACGTTTCGGGTCGAAACCCTTTTTCAAAACTGGAAAGGAAATAAAATAGATCGAAGGCAGGGCTGCGATAGAACAAAAGAGAAGTAAAGAGACATTAAGAGGTATTCAAAACCAGACGAGATGGTGATAGGACAGAGGAGACAAAGACAGCTCAGATTAGGTGTGAAGTGTACTGGCAGGATGAGAGACAGCTGCCATGTGGGAGAGAGAAAAAAAAGGAAAGGGGGGGGGAGGGAAAACCCAAAACAAAGGGGTGGATAAAAAATATAAGTAAAAATGTAATAGGGGCCGAGGTTATGATCTGAAATTGTTGAACTCGATATTGAAACCGAGTCTTTCGAAACGTCGACTTTTAATTTCTCTCCACGGATGTTGCCTGGCCTGCTGAGTTTTTCCAGCATTTTCTGTTGTTATTTCGGATTTCCAGCATCTGCAGTATTTTGCTATCGTATAGTCTGAACATTTACTGCTGGTGGGCATTTCAATAATTCGTGCAATAATTAGTACTGTCATTGGCTGTAAAGCGCTTTGGGACATCCGGTGGCCGTGAAAGGCACTATATTAATGCAAGTCTTTCTTTTTTGGAAAGTTAAATTAATTCTACTTTGCCCTGACTGAGGAGTCCAGACTTACGATAGGGAGAAATTTAACAGCATGTAAACCCAGACTCACACTTTATCTTGTATCTGATCAGATTTCATGGTTTTATCAGCTGAAAAGGTGACTAATGAGTGAACACTTCATTTTAATGCCTATACAATGCACTTAACAATTACACACCAACTATTTATTTTGTGCTATAGCTTGCTCTTTATTTCAGAAGGTTTTGCTAAACTTGCGATACAAGAAATACAAACAGCACAAGGATCCAGTGCCGATTTTGTTCGTGGCTTACAACACAGTCCTTGCATCCCCTTCAGACTGCTCTCCTGGCCTTCCAGTGGCATCCGAGTAGTTCAAACAAATTAAAAGCCTGCATTGCACTCTCAGCTCCACTCCTTCTTGCTCCATCTGCTTATCGTTGGCAATGGGCAAACAGAAGGACAGACAGTTGTATAATTAGCAGAGAATTGATACCGATTTGTTGTACAGGAAACTCTCGATTTACCTGCACCTAAAAAATAAAACTGGGGTACCGGAAATCTCTGTTAACTGGCAAAATGCAGGAGTAGGTTCAGGTAAGTTTTACTTCATATTAGTGGCCGTTCCTGGATCTGTGGCTATGTAATGGGGTTCCTGCACTTGTTGCTAAGCAACAGGGACGCTTGGTCTGTGGCCTGGGTTCCTGCATTTGGGAAGCCTGGATTTGTTGTTGTGTACGGAGATCTCCTACCTTTTAACTATACCTCTCTGTAATCCGGACTTTTTGATAAACCACGCTGGTCCCGTCGGTGCCGGATAAAAAAGAGTTTCCTGTAGTATGATATACCTGTGGTTCCATTGCCTAATATTCTCTGTATATACTCCCAAGTGTCAGCCACGTCAACCAACACCTAAAACAGATTATCTGGTCATTTATTTCATTGCTGTTTGTGGGATGACAACAACAACAACTTGCATTTATATAGCGCCTTTAACGTAGCAAAACATCCCAAGGCGCTTCACAGGAGTATTATCAAACAAAATTTGACACCGAGCTACCTGAGGAGATAGTAAGACAGATGAGGTAGGTTTTAAGCAGCGTCTTAAAGGTGGAGAGGTTTAGGGAGGGAATTCCAGAGCTTGAAGGACCTTGCTGAGCACAAATTGACTGCTGCGTTTCCTACATTACAACAGTGACTGCACTTCAAACAGTACTTCATTGGTTGTAAAGCGCTTTGGGACGTCCTGAGATCGTGAAAGGAGCTGTTTAATTGCAAGTCTTTCTTTCCAATAAAAATTTTCTTTTCAAAAAAAAATCAAAGGATTATTACTGATTTAAAGGAACACTCTTATCTAGCAGACAGTTGAATTGTTAAATCAGCTTGAGCATCTGATGTGATTACTCAGTAGCGACACAGGCAGCTGAGCAACACTGAAATGAGTATCTTATCAGTGGCACTCTAAAGGTTAAAAGTATGGAAAGAGTACTTGTCCCCTTTGTCTCCTGAAGGCACTGAATCTGGGATACAGCCTCATGAATGAGTTCAGATAGTGAATTTCGATAGGCTACTCGACTGTGGAGGGCACATCAGTTGAGTCCGATCCTACTCTCACCTGACATCCAGGCACTTTGCAGCAAAGGTCATGGTTAGCAATCAGTAACGGGAACCCTGGCCGCTTTTATCTCTTCACTGCTGGCCAGGCGGAGATCAGTTAACTGCACAGACAGGGATTGAAACTGGGACCAACTGGTGTCTGCAGTTTAGAACTGCGCCAGGTGATGCCTTTACCAACAAGGCCAATTAAAAGAAAAAAAAATGGGCCAGAAATTAGGATCGGGTGCTTGCCGCGCGTGCAAGCCCCCGATCTGCACTCACCCTGCGCGCTGACATCTGAAGCCCGGGCCTGCTTGCATTTCCTGTCACTGGCCCGGTTCAGATGTCGGCGCGATGTGCTTACCTGATCCAGCGGCGTAGTTAGTGCGATGTGCCGGCTGGGATCAGGTGAGCACTGTGCAGCCAATCAGGGGAGGGGAAACTCATTCATGAGTTTGATAGTAAAGACTGTCAAACTCATTAAAAGTACGGGCGCCCAAAAGACTAGTTTAACTTTAATTAAAATTAAAAAAAAATCCCAATAATTAAATAAACTATAAATAACTTTAAAAAACTATTTAAAACAATTAATAAAATTTTTGAAAACATTTTTTTTTTACAAATTCGGGTCTAAAAATAAACTTACCTTACTGTAAAGTCCTTAAAAACAATGAAGCTGTGGAAAAAATGTAATAATTTTAAATAATAGACCACTTACCTTCAAGAATCCACTCCTTACGCCTCCTTTTTTCATTTCCAAAAAGTTCAGGCCCTTGCACACGCGCAAACCTGTCTAAATGAAGGAAGTTCAACGCGTGCGTTGGGACCGGAATTACTGGCCCATTAGTCTCATTACATCCCTCAGAAATTTCTCAATGAATTACTTTGAAGTGCAGGGACTTACACAGGAAAACTCTACCAACATCGCAGAACAAACGTATGAGTTTTTGAATCAAGGAATTGGTTATAATTCAGACACTTCAGGGGCGATTATAACTCTCCCCAACCGGCGGTAATGAAGCGGTGAAACAGTTTAAATGGAGCAACTCCATTTCCTGCTCAGTTTCCACTGATCGGCAATTATAACGCCTCATTAGAACATTCCTACATTACAACAGTGACTACATTTCAAAAAGTACTTCATTCGCTGTAAAGCGCTTTGGGATAAGGTAGTGAAAGGTGCTATAGAAATGCAAGTCTTTCTTTCTTCTCTGTTTTTTGCGGCAGAGGAGGCTCGCGCTGGACTCTGCTGGGAGCCTCATTAATAAAGGCAAATCGATGTCCCATAGCGTGCATGGGAACCCCCCCCTCCCCCAGCCCGCACCCACCTCCATGGAATTTTAATCAGCTGCTGAACAGGTCACCCACCCATCTTCTGCCAAGTAAACCTGATAGGTAGTCAGCGAGTCCCACTAACAACAACAATCTGTATTTATAAAGCTCCTTTAACGTAGTAAAACATTCCAAGGCGCTTCACAGGAGTGTTATAAAACAACAATTTGACACCGAGTTACATAAGGAGATATTAGGGCAGATGAACAAAAGCTTGGTCAAAGAGGTAGGCTTTAAGGAGTATCTTAAAGGAGGAAAGAGAGGTGGAGAGGCAGGGAGGGAATTCCTAAGTTTAGGGCCTCAGCAGGTGAAGGCGCTGTAGTGTATGTACCTTTAAGGGGGAGAACTACTTTTTACAGCTCCTGTATCCTGTAGTACCGGCAGTGACCACACCTGTATATAAACCCTGAGTAGTGCTCTGTACAGTCAGTTGCAGTTTGAACCCTCATTCAGTAAATACCTGTTGATCGTTCCCTGCAGTCTTTGTCTGATTATTGAAGGACACCACATTAAGATACCCGGATCTAACATTGGCGACGAGAAGATTCGAACCTACCTGCAACTCTGCATCACCTCCCAGGGATTCGCTCCTGGAGAACAGTGGAAGGAGGTCGAGTCCAGAAGCACGGGCATCGCAGGGGTGGCTGTCAAGAGCCAGGCTTGGCTTTCCAGCCACGGTGGTCCAGCGAAACGGGCTGGCGACAGGTACTGCGCAGACCCTTCCCGGACAGCGGCGGCTAGAGCCGACCGAGCGGCACAGAAAGGGCCGAGCAGCGTCGACGGGAGGGAGAGAGAGGGCAGAGCGCACGGGGTGCAGCCGGTGTTCGAAGGCCGAGCAGCGTCAACGAGAGAGGGCAGAGCGCAGCCAGTGTTCGGGACCGAGCGGCATCAACGGGGGAGAGAGGCGAGAGAGAGCAGAGCGCAGCCGGTGTTCAGGGGCCGAGCAGCATCAACGGGGGAGAGAGGCGTGCAGGAAAACGTGAGGTGCTGCCATTGCCACGAGGACCGCAGAGAGCGGCATTGGCAGCAGTGCAGGAGCAGCGCACGAAACCCACAGGGCGTCGCCATTTGCCAGGAGGACCGCCAAGAGCGGCGTTGGCAGCAGCACGGGAGACGCCATTTTAAGCCGCTGCGGGGAAGAAAGGAAAGCGCGGGAGACGCCATTTTAAGCCGCAGCGGGGAAGAAAGGAAAGCGCGGGAGACGCCATTTTAAGCCGCAGTGGGGAAGAAAGGAAAGCGCGGGAGACGCCATTTTAAGCCAGTCTAACCACACCCAAAAATGCCGAAGAGTGGCAGTATCACAGCGTTCGACAATGAAGTCGAAGATTGGACGCCATATGTTGAACGCATAGAAGTATACTGCAAGGCGAATGAAGTGCCAGATGACAAGAAAGCGCTGGTATTGTTGAATTCAATGGGTGCAAAAACGTATGGCTTACTACGAAACCTAGTAACCCCAGAGAAGCATGTAGAAAAGGGTTTTGAAAACATAGTGTCAATCCTACAGGACCATTTAAACCCCACGCCGCTGCTGATAGCAGAAAGATTTAAGTTTCACAAAAGGAACCAGCATAAAGATGAAAGTACTGCTGAGTATTTAACGGAACTGCGCAAGCTATCGAAACACTGCCAGTTTGGAACGGGACTAGCAGATACTTTAAGGGACAAGTTTGTGTGTGGGCTTCAAAGTGAAGGAACCCAGAAATGGCTTCTATCAGAAAAGGATCTTACGCTGGACAAGGCTTTCAGCATGGAAGTATCACACGAAGCAGCCGCATGGGGCGCTGCAGAGATACAACGGAGACCGCAAGAATATGGCACAAATGAAATGTCATACGGAACAGTGAAGTGCTATCGCTGCGGCAGAACAACACACGACCATAATGATTGTTGGTTCAAGGACAAAGTGTGCAGACAGTGTGGAAAAGTAGGACACATAGCAAGAGTCTGCAGGTCGGGAAAGAAAACCAGCAGCAAGAAATCTCCACAGGAGAAGTACAAGAAGGTACATAAGGTGACGGAGAGTAGTTCAGACGAACAGAAGAGTGATACAAACTCCGGAAGCAAGGAGCTGGGTTGTCTGAAACTACATAATGTGGTCAAAACGGAGGATCACCAAACTATCTGGGTCACGCTCAAGATAGCAGGAGTCCAAGTGAAAATGGAATTGGACACAGGATCAGCCCTAACAGTCATAAACCGAAGGGACTACAAGCGGCTATTCTCACATATACCCTTGAGAGATACAAAGATTGTCTTGAAGACGTACACGGGGCAAAAAGTCTACCCCAAAGGAAAAATAAGGGTGAACGTTATATATAACGGCAAGGAAACACCAAAAATGGACCTATATGTATTGCCAGATGGAGGACCACCACTACTAGGGCGTGAATGGATCTGGAAGATACAGCTAGATTGGCATTCCATACAAGCAATGGCTGTAGATGCCAAAAAGGGTGACGACGTCACACCTGGACGACTGTCAAAAATGCTAACTGACGCACAAGAAGTGTTCTAGCAGGGACTCGGAACACTAAAAGGCATAACAGCGACGATCAAAATAGAGGAAAATGCAAGCCCAAAGTTTTTTTTAAGGCCAGACCGGTACCTTATGCGATCCGCCCAGCCGTCGAAGCAGAGCTGGAAGGTTTGGAACGTTCAGGAGTACTGTCCAAAGTGGACTGGAGCGAGTGAGCTACACCCATCGTTCCTGTAATGAAGAGGTCGCTGAGTAATACGCCTGGGGAACCAAAGAAGGTTCGCATCTGTGGGGACTTTAAGGTGACAGTGAACCCAGTCCTTCACACTGTACAATATCCGCTTCTGCGGATTGAAGATATTTTCGCCTCGCTATCTGGAGGGAAACGCTTCACTAAGATTGATCTGGCCCAGGTGTACCTGCAAATGGAGGTAGAAGAAGCCTCGAAACAGTACCTCACGATCAACACTCATAAAGGTCTCTACCAATACAACCGGCTGGTGTTCGGGGTAGCATCAGCTCCGGCTATTTGGCAAAGGGCAATGGAACAAGTCCTGCAAGGGATTCCAGGGACCCAGTGTTATTTGGACGACATCCTGGTCACGGGCGAAAATGACAGTGATCACCTCGCCAACCTGGAGCAGGTGCTCACTAGATTGAAGGAATATGGGCTCCGAGCTAATCGCCACAAATGCGAGTTTTTCCAGGAGCAGATCTTGTATTGTGGCCATGTTATTGATAAAGAGGGGTTACATAAGTCCCCTGAAAAGATTGAGGCAGTAGTCAAGGCTCCAGCACCGGAAAATGTGTCACAACTGAGGTCGTTCCTCGGGCTGGTGAACTACTACCATAAGTTCTTGCCGAATTTGTCTACCGTACTACACCCACTGAACACCCTACTGCAAACGGGGGTACCATGGAAGTGGAGTGACAAATGTAAACGAGCTTTCCAGAAGAGCAAAGCATTGATCACATCGAAAGATGTGTTGGCTCATTTCAACCCAGCACTACCAATTCGGTTGGCGTGTGATGCATCACCCTATGGCATTGGAGCGGTGCTGTCGCACAAATTCCTGGACGGCTCGGAGAGGCCAGTAGCCTTTGCGTCTCGGTCACTAACCTCAGCCGAGCGTAACTACGCCCAGATTGACAGGGAGGCCCTCAGCCTAGTGTGGGGAGTGAAAAAGTTCAATCACTATCTGCACGGGCAGAAGTTCACCTTGCTGACTGACCACCAACCACTTGTCTCCATCTTTAATCCAAAGAAGGGCGTTCCAGTGATGACTGCGCAACGGCTACAAAGATGGTCCCTTTTTCTAGGGGCGCACCAATATGATATCGAGTATAAGGGCACGAAACAGCATGGAATCGCTGATGGGCTATCACGCCTGTCACTGCCTACTGCGGAGGAAGCACCAGCAGTGGATCCTGTCGAAATATTTCATTCGACTATAATTGAATGCTTGCCAGTAACTAACGCTGGTATAGAGAAGGAGACCCTAAATGACCCGACACTGTCTCGGGTATATGATTTGACGGTGAAGGGATGGCCAGCACATGGCGACTCACTGTTGCCAGTATTCTCATCCAGAAGAGAACAGCTGTCAGTATGCCAGGGGACCTTGATGTGTGGATCCCGAGTGGTAATTCCACCCAAGTTAAGGGAGAGAGTGCTCAATGAGCTTCACGAAGGTCATCTGGGAGAGGTGAACATGAAAAGCCTTGCTAGGGCTTATGTGTGGTGGCCGGGGATCGATCAGCAAATCGAAGACCTGACAAAGAGCTGCTCAGGATGCCAGAAGGTCCAAAATGCACCACCACATGCCCCTCTACACCCATGGGAGTGGCCCTCATCTCCATGGCAACGGGTGCATATTGATTTTGCTGGTCCATTCATGGACTCAATGTTTTTAATAGCCGTGGATGCGCACTCGAAATGGCCTGAGGTGATCAAAATGTCCTCCACCACCACAGAGAAAACTATTGCAGTCCTACGGACCATTTTTGCCAGGAACGGCTTGCCAGAGCAGATTTGCTCTGATAACAGACCACAGTTTGTGTTAGAAGAGTTTCGAAGATTTATGAAAAGGAATGGGGTAAGGCATTACACATCCGCCCCATATCATCCAGCCACAAATGGATTGGCTGAGAGGTTCGTACAAACCTTTTAAAAAGCAGTAAAGGCCATGTGCGATGACGACATTCCACTGCAGCATAAGGTGGACAATTTCCTGTTAGCCTACAGAAATGCGACACATGCAGTCACCAACCAGGCCCCAGCCATGATGTTCTTTAACCGAAGGTTAAGATCTCGCCTGGATTTGCTCAGACCAAACATACGAAGAGATGTTGAGAGTAAGCAATTCCAGCACATCCACGAGAAGCCAACAAGGAGCTTCAATGTAGGGCAACCAGTCTTGGCCCGCGACTACCGAACAGAAAAATGGCAACCAGGAACGATATGCACACGGCAGGGCCCACTAACGTACACAGTGGACGTTGGGGAGAGCATCGTGAGACGCCATGCTGACCAGATCCTAGAGTCACAGGAACAAGTCAACCCCATGCCTCACCCATACGTACCTGGTGATGAACCCGACGTACAGGTCGCATCTACCCCAGAAACAGTAGCATCGGAAGCTGATGAACCAACCGACGACAGGGGGCCAGAATCGCCTCCGCACCAAGAGCAAGACACTCGGGAAAGACGCTATCCAGAAAGGATCAGGAAGCCTCCCCAAAGACTGAATATATAAATAGACTATTTTCAGCTAATGTTGCATGTTAAAAGTGTTAATTGTAATTAGTTTGATATTTAATTGTTAAATGAGTGTTATGGTACTGTTAATCTAAAAGGGGAGGAATTGTAATGTATATACCTTTAAGGGGGGAACTACTTTGTACAGCTCATGTATACTGTAGTACTGGCAGTGACCACACCTGTATATAGCACTGAGTAGTAATCTGTACAGGCAGTTCCACTGTGAGCCACGTTGAGTAAACACCTGTTGTACCGTTTCTTCCTGCAGTCTGTGTCTTATTGTACCCAGACACAACACCCACAACCCATGAATGAATTTAAAAAATGCTATCAACACTTCTCCATTTCTGGCCTCCTGTGCATCCCCGATTTTAATCGCGCCACCATTGCCGGCTGTGCCTTCAGCTGCCGAGGCCCTCAGCTCTAGAATTGCCTCCCTAAATCTCTCTGCCTCTCTTTCCTCCTTTAAGGAGCTCCTTAAAACCTACCTCTTTGGTCATCTGCCCTAACATCTCCTTATGTGGCTTGTTGGCAAATTCTGTTTGATAACGCTCCTGTGAAGCACCTTGGGACATTTTACTATGTTAATGGCGCTATATAAATGCAAGTTGTTGTTGTTGTTATACTCCAACCCCCTTGTAATAAAGGCTAACATTCCATTTGCCTTCCTAATTGTTTGTTGTACCTGCATGTTAACTTTCTGTGATTCGTGGCGAAGGACCTGCAAATCCCTCTGAATACCAACATTTACTAGTCTCTCACCTTGTAAAAAATATGCTGCTTTTCCATTCTTCCTATCAAAGTGGAACATTTCACACTTCCCCACATTATTGTCCATCTGCCAATTTCTTACCCAATCACTTAACCTGTCTATATCCCTCTTTATATCCTCTTCACGGCTTACTTTCCCACCTAGCTTTGTATCGTCAGCAAACTTGGATACGTTTCGCTTGACCTCTCATTTAAGTCATTGATACTGTTCGCAACCTCGGCTTCCTATTTGAGCGGAGTTTCTCACCAAGACCGCCTGCTTCCACCTCCACCTGTCTCCACCCCTGCCTCAGCCCATCTGCTTCTGAAATCCTCTTCCATGTTTTTGTTACCTCGAGACTCAACTATTTCAATGCTCTCTTGGTAGTCTCCCTTCTGCCACCATCCATAAACTTGATCATCCAAAACTTCCTTACTCTTATAGTTACCTCTAGACTTGACTATTCCAACGCACTCCTGCCGGCCTCCTATGTTTTACCCTCTGTAAACTTGAGGTCATGCAAAACTCTGCTGCCCGTATCCTAACTCACACCAAATCCTGTTCACCCATCCTCGCTGACTTACATCAGCTCCTGGTCCACCAACGCCTCGATTTAAAAATTCCCATCCTCGTGTTCAAATCCGCCCATGGCCTCGCCCCCTCCCTATCTCTAACCTCCTCCTGCCCTACAACCCTTCAAGATCTCTGCATTCCTACAACTCTTGTGTATCGCCCACTTTCTTTGCCCCACCATTAGCCGCCGTGGCTTTAGCTGTCTCGGCATTAATCTCTGGAATTGCCTCCCTAAACCTCTCCGTCTCTCGTCCTTTAAGATGCTCCTTACATTCTACGACTAATCAAGCTTTTGGCCACCTGTCCTAATGTCGTCTTCTGTGGCTCGGTGTCAATTGTTCTTGTCTGATTACACTCCTGTGAAGTGTGGTGGGACATTTTACTACATTAAATGCGCTATATAAAAGACAAGCTGTTGCACCGGATTACCAAAAATCAGGAAATGAGGGATATTGTTATCCCAACCTTCATCAATAAGCTGGATCTGCTGAACACCATGAAGCTTCATAAGATCCAGGAAAAACTGGAAGTGACCTGTAACAGAAACCAGTATAGGTTAGGTGGACCCTTCCTGCATCACCCCCGGGGACAGAACAATGGACTCACTGCGCTAGGTCCAAATAAATCCTAACTTCACAAACACAAGTAATGCAAGAACAATTCTTTTCCAAATTGATTGTTAAATTAAATTTTAGAAAATGGAAGGAACATCAGATGGATTCTATTAACGGTATGCGATCTTCCCACCTGATTTTCCTTTCTGTATTCCACCCAGGTGATACTTATTTGTTTCCCATTCACCCACCTGGGGAAACAATCTTTCATTGTTTATCCCCAGGTTTCACTCACCCCTTTACTGGCTGCTCCCACTCACCACGTCGCTTCGGCAACTGCCCCCGGCTTTGCAGAAAATGCTGGTCCCACGCTCCCATTCCTCAGTCTCCCTCTCCCTTCCCCACTCGAGCCCTAATCCCTCCGACCACCAGTCTCCTGCTCTCTCCGACCCCCATTCCCCACTCTCCTTCCAACCCGAGAGCCTGACCCCATTCCCCAGTTTCCCTCTCTTCCTGAGCCCTCATCCCCCAAACCACCTTCTTCTTCTTCTTCTTCTTCTTAGGCAGTCCCCCAAACCCTATTCTCCTTCTCTCACCGATCCCCATTCCCCAGCTATCCCTCAGCCCCGGCTCCCATTTCACAGTCTCCATCTCTCCCTGAACCCCATTCTCCCTCTTTCCCCAACACCCATTCCCTAGTCTCCATTTCTCCCTCATCCCCCGACCCCCAGTCTCTGTCTCTCATCACCAGACTGTCCCAGCTCTCTGCAGCGAGTGGGGATGTGTGTGACATCACGGAGAGAGAGAAGGGAGGCCACTACCGCGAGGGAAAATTTAAAATGCAAATATCTCCCGGATGCTGCCACACCCCATTCCAGGAGGGTTGGCAATCCTATCTCTTCATAGAAACATAGAAGATAGGAGCAGGAGTAGGCCATTTGGCCCCTCGAGCCTGCTCCGCCATTTAATGAGATCATGGCTGATCATCCAAACTCAGTACCCTGTCCCTGCTTTCTCCCCATATCCCTTGATCCCTTTAGCCTGAAGAAATATATCTAACTCCTTCTTGAATATATTTAATGAATTGGCCTCAACTGCCTTGTGTGGTAGAAAATTCCACAGGTTCACCACTCTCTGGGTGAAGGAATTCCTCCTCATCTCTGTCCTAAATGGCTTACCCCTTATCTTTAGACTGTGACCCCTGATTCTGGACTCCCCCACCATCAGGAATATCCTTCCTGCATCTAGTCTGTCTAGTCCTATTAGAATTTTATAAGTTTCAATGAAATCCCCTCTCATTCTTCTAAACTCCAGCGAATATAAGCCCAATCAACCCAATCTCCCCTCATACGTCATTCCTGCCATCCCAGGTATCAGTCTGGTGAATCGTCGCTGCACTCCCTCCATGGCAAGAACATCCTTCCTCAGATAAGGCGACCAAATCTGCATACAATACTCAAGGTGTGGTCTCACCAAGGCCCTGTACAACTGCAAGACATCCTTGTTCCTGTACTCGAATCCTCTCGCTATGAAGGCCAACATACCATTTGCCTTCTTAGCCGCCTGCTGCACCTGCATGCTTACCTTTAGCGAATGGTGCACAAGGACACCCAGGTCTCGTTGCACTTCCCCTTCTCCCAATCTATTGCCGTTCAGATAATAATCTGCCTTCCTGTTTTTGCCACCAAAGTGGATAACCTCGCATTTATCCACATTATACTGCATCTGCCATGCATCTGCCCAATCACCCAACCTGTCCAAATCATACTGGAGTTTCTCAGCATCCTCCTCATAGCACACACGCTATGTGTCATCTGCAAACTTGGAGATATTACATCTAGTTCCCTCGTCCAGATCATTAATATATATTGTGAATAGCTGGGGTCCTAGGACCGATCCCTACGGTAGCCCACTAGTCACTGCCTGCCACTCGGAAAACGACCCGTTTATTCCAACTCTTTGCTTCCTGTCTGCCAACCAGTTCTCTATCCAAGTCAGTACCTTACCCCCAATCCCATGTGCTTTAACTTTACACGGTAATCTCTTATGCGGGACCTTATCGAAAGCCTTCTGAAAGTCCAAATAAACCACATCGACTGGTTCTCCCTTATCTATTCTACCAGTTACATCCTCAAAAAATTCCAGTAGATTAGTCAAGCACCTTCCCTGCCCTCCATCTCTCTTTGCCCGCTCATGGGTGGGCCTCCTGGTTCTTGGAACTTCTTGCACAACAGCTGCTGGTATGAAACATTGAGCAAAGATACTGGACTGCAGGAGACCCAATCTTTATAATGAATAATGTTTGCAGAGGCTATGTGGTCACAATCATAATCATAATCATAATCAACTTTATTGTCATTGTTAGTGCACAAGTGCAGTACAACGAAATGTAGGCTTGCGGCTCCCGAGAGTGTACATTTAGATTAAGACATTTTAAACATTCAACATACATTTGGCTTGTACTACATTAACATAAACATAACCATAATAAAGTGCATTGGCAGATGTGCAGGCTTTAGAGTTTATTTGTGGAGTTCAGTAGGATGACAGCCCTGGGAAAGAAGCTGTTCCTAAATCTGGTTGTACGGGTGCGAATGCATCTGTAGCGTCTCCCAGATGGCAGGAGGGCGAACAGACTGTGGCTGGGGTGGGTAGGGTCTTTGATGATAGACCGTGACCTCCGTAAACAGCATTTCTGGTATATGTGCTCTATGGTCGGTAGCCGGGTGCCGGTAATGCGTTGGGCAGTTTTGACTACCCGCTGCAGGGCTTTCCGGTCATAGTAGCTACAGCTGCCATACCATACTGTGATACAGTTCGTCAGGATGCTCTCTATTGTGCAGCGGTAAAAGTTAGAGAGGATCAGGGGTGACAGGTTACATCCCTTCAGCCTCCTCGTGCGCTGCTGGGCCTTCTTCACCAGAGAGGAGGTATTGAGGGACCAGGAGAGGTCTTCCGTGATGTGGACTCCGAGGAACTTAAAGCTGTCCACCCTTTCCACCACAGCCCCATTGATGTGGATGGGGGTGTGACTTCCGCCTTTAGACTTCCTGAAGTCCACAATGATTTCTTTGGTTTTCTTGATGTTAAGGGCCAGGTTGTTATCGGCGCACCACTTCACGAGATGCTGGACCTCCTCCCTGTAGGCTGACTCATCGTTGTTGGTGATCTGGCCTACTACCGTGGTATCATCCGCAAACTTGATGATGGTGTTGGAACCATGAACAGCCACACAGTCGTGGGTGAAGAAGGAGTAGAGGAGGGGGCTCAGCACACATCCTTGTGGGGCCCCCGTGTTCAGGGTCAGGGGGGGGGGGGAAGGGGGAAAGGTGTGGTTACCTAATTTGACAGCCTGGGGTCTGTTTGTTAGGAAGTCCAGGGTCATGTGATCAAATCTCCAGGAATGCCTCCAACCAGACTTGGTTACCCTGGGCTGTGTCAGCTTTTTTAAAACTATTAGTCAGCTTTTGCTAGTTTTTCTAACTTAATATTTATGAATGTGCCAATGTTACAATTTTTGCGATTCTAAAAACCAACAATATGTAAACAAGCAACTCAGCTGATTTAAGTGCCACGTATAATTAGGTTATGCTTAACTTTTTTTGTTTATTTCCTACTCAGCGCCTCTGAGTCAGAAGATTGTGAGTTTAAGTCCCACTCCAGGGACTTGAGCACAAAAATCTAGGCTGATGCTCCAGTGCTGAGGGAGTGCTGCACTGTTGGAGGTGCGTCTTTCGGATGAGACGTTAAACTGAAGCCCCGTCTGCTTGGTCAGGTGGACGTAAAAGATCCCATGGCACTATTTCGAAGAAGAGCAGGGGAGTTATCCCTGGTGTCCTGGCCAATATTTATCCCTCAATCATAGAAAACATAGCAGATAGGAGCAGGAGTAGGCCATTTGGCCCCTCGAGTCTGCTCCGCCATTCAATGAGATCATGGCTGATCATCCAAATTCAGTACCCTGTCCCTGCCTTCTCCCCATATCCCTTGATCCCTTTAGCCTTAAGAAATATATCTAACTCCTTCTTGAATATATTTAATGAATTGGCCTCAACTGCCTTCTGTGGTAGAGAATTCCACAGGTTCACCACTCTCTGGGTGAAGAAATTCCTCCTCATCTCAGTCCTAAATGGCTTACCCCTTATCCTTAGACTGTGACCCCTGGTTCTGGACTCCCCAACCATCAGGAACATCCTTCCTGCATTTAGTCTGTCTAGTCTTGTTAGAATTTTATAAGTTTCAATGAGATCCCCTCTCATTCTTCTAAACTCCTGCGAGTACAAGCCCAATCGACCCAATCTCTCCTCATACGTCATTCCTGCCATCCCAGGTATCAGTCTGGTGAATCTTCGCTGCACTGCCTCCATGGCCAGAACATCCTTCCTCAGATAAGGCGACCAAAACTGCACACAATACTCAAGGTGTGGTCTCACCAAGGCCCTCACATTGCTGTTTGTGGGAGCTTGCTGTGCGCAAACTGGCTGCCGCCTTTCTCTACATCACAACAGCAGCGACCGCACTTCAAAAAAAAAGAGTACTTGAGTGGCTGCAAAGCGCGCTTTGGGACGGCCGGTGGCCTGTGAAAGACGCTGTAGAAAGGCGGGTCTTCCAGACCAGAGACCTGGCAGCTAATTTTGAAAAAAAAAACGAAACGAATCGCGGTCCCGGTCGCCAGGTAACTGTGTTTTTTGTCCCCTCTTCGGCTGCCGTCGAAAAACTAAATTTTGATTCGAGTTCACAGATACGTCTGGACAAGTGACGACTGGGGAAAGCAAAGAAAAAGGCAAACAGCAAATGGGCGAGTATTAAAAAACAGTCTGTTTTTAAAAAAAAAGCTGCGACGGAGTTGGGCGCCCGCTAATTGAAAGGTGTGTGTTAGAGAGTGTGTCGAAAGCGCACTTGGTGTGGGAGGCGGGCCGCCAGCGGGGTGGAGGAGGAGGCAGATCGCTGTCAGCCACAATATCGAGAGGGCCGGTGGAAAAAACAAGCTCCCCTCTATTCCTCACCCCTCACCACCGAGTGATGCGGCGCCTGCCGCGGCCATGGAGGCGCCGTGGGACTTCGGCTTCTTCTCGTTCCTGGTGGACGGCTTCTTCTCCTTCTGCGACGAGTTCGCCCAGGACTGGAGCAGCAACGACATGCGGGTGACCATCTTCAAGATCCTGCTGGGCTGGCTGGCCTGCAGCCTGCTGGCCATTCACATGGCCTGGAAGTTTTACGGGGCCACCGTCAATGACATGTACTACAGGCAAGGTGGGTGTGTGTGTGTGAGGAAAATGTCACTTTCTAATTTTACAATACTGCCGAGTCAGTGTTTCAAGTTACTGCTGTTGCTAATTAAAGTCCAGGGTTGGGTTTTTTTTCAGTCTACCTCTTTCATTTAAATCTGGTAGTACTCGTTACAACTCATCAACTACATGATAAATCCATTACATTCATTAACCACAATAAGGCTAAGCCTTAAAAAAACAGCTTTAAGATTAACAGTACAATGTAAGAATTAATGAATTCCAACGAATAACGGAGATCGACACAAGAGAACAACTGAACAGGTCTTTACTCAATGGAGATGCCACGAGGACTGCCTGGGCAGCCCCGTGGTTTGCGACGTGACATCATCGCGTTTGCCCGCGCTCTTAAAGGGGCCATGCCCCGTACATGCAAACTCTATATACAAAACACAGTAATGCCTAACAATGGTACAGGTTTAGGCTGGTGTTAGAACATCGTTAAAGAGAATTATATACAGTTAGCCAGAGTCATTCAGTGGTTCTGCCACAACAAATACAATAATAAATTTTTTCAGACAAAAACAATGTCAACAATACAGGTACCCATAGTAAAAAAACAATACATACCAGTCCTATTGGCAATCTAGTAACTCTTCATTTTTGCTTGGTATAACCTGTTGTCCTTTAAAAAAAATTTTAACATTCAAGTACAACAGTACTTATACAACTCATCAGTTACATAGTAAATCCATTACATTCATTGACCAATTATGGTCAACAATATAAATACAATAAATTTTACAGGTAAATCAATAATGTTTACAGTACAAACTGCAACTATTTAATAAAGTCCAGGGTTGTTGGAACTTTTTTTTTGAGGAACAGCTGACCAGGAACTTGGACTAAATCAAAGCCTATCTATCGCTTAAGTTTCTGTCTTGCTGCTCGCATGTAAAGAGGCTCAGATCGTGTGCTGTTTTACTATTTTTGTCAGCCAGTGGCTCAGTTGGTAGCACTCCTGAGTCAGAAGGTTGTGGGTTCAAGTCCCACTCCCAAAGACTTGAGCACAAAAATCTCAGCTGACGCTCCCAGTGCTGAGGGAGTGCTGCACTGTCGGAGGTGCCGTCTTTCGGATGAGACTTTAAACTGAGGGCCCCTCTGCCCTTTTCGGGTGGACGTAAAAGATCCCACGGCACTATTTTGAAGAAGAGCCGGGGAGTTTTCCCTGGTGTCCTGACCAATATTTATCCCTCAATCAACGGCGCTAAAAACAGATGATCTGGTCATTATCACGTTGCTGTTTGTGGGAGCTTGCTGTGCGCAAATTGGCTGCCGCGTTTCCTACATCACAACAGTGACTACGCATCAAAAAAGGTACATTGTTGGCTGTAAAGCATTTTGGGACGTCTGGTGGTCATGAAAGTCTTTCTTTCTATTTTCACAACAGTGGAATTTGTTGTGAAATTCGTCCTCTTTTATTTTCAATGATTTGTTTACCTCCATTTCCCCCCCCCCCCTTTTACTGAAGATGATGACTTGTGCGCAGATTCATGGACATTGGTACACTTTTTGTACAAGTGGCCACGTCCCACAAACACCGTCTGATAACGGTGACAGGTTATTTCATGGGCAGCAGTCTGGAATGTCAGCAGCAGTGATTTGTTCCAACCCAAAGAGCTTAAGGCCTGCTCTGTGGCCAGATATTTTCCTGGCTGAGATCACTCCGTTAAACTCGGCACAGACTGAGGTTCAAACATTGTTAGGTCCCCGTTTCTATGGCTCCATTGTTGTGCTGTGTGGTGCCTTTACTCACATCAAGGTGGTGACCAATTATCGTCGAGACATTTTCCCTTTGTTTCAACTTCCTTATTTGGAAATGCTCGTGACATTTGCTGCTAGGAAGCCTGTTTGAACAGTCCGAGAAATGTTAGTTGCTCTCTTTTGGGGGAAAGATAGTGTGAACTATTCACAAAATGGTCTCTAATATGGTTGCTGACTCTTGTTAAATATTTGTTTTCATCATGATTATAATCTAATTGTACATCGTGGTTCTTTCATCTTGAATGTAGTGCACTTGCATTGAGCCAACTGGATAATTTTTTATATAATATATAGTCATGTCCCATAATGCTTCACAAAATTAATTGGTTTATGAAGTAAAATCATTTTATAGGCAAACGCAGCAGCCATTTTGAAAACAGAGCAGGGTCCCACAAACCACACTGACCAGATAATCTGATTTGTTGGTGTTAGTTGAGGTCATATGTTTACTGGGACTCTAGAAGAATTCCCTGCTCTTCTTTGGAAAAAGTGCCATGGGATCTCTTGCAAACACCTGGATAGGCATATTGTTTAATGTGTCAGCCAAAAGACAAAATTTGTATAACAAATCCTAGGACCCCAGCTGTTCACAATATATATTAATGATCTGGACGAGGGAATTGGATGTAATATCTCCAAATTTGCAGATGACACAAAGCTGGGTGGGAGGGTATGCTGTGAGGAGGATGTCATGAAACTCCAGTACGATTTGGACAGGTTAGGTGATTGGGCAGAAACATGGTAAATGCACTACAATGTGGATAAATGCGAGGTTATCCACTTTGGTGGCAAAAACAGTAAGGCAGATTATTATTTGAATGGCAATAGATTGGGAGAAGGGGAAGTGCAAAGAGACCTGGGTGTTCTTGTGCACCAGTCGCTGAAGGTAAGCATGCAGGTGCAGCAGGCGGTTAAGAAGGCAAATGGTATGTTGGCCTTCGTAGCGAGAGGGTTCGAGTACAAAAAACAAGGATGTCTTGCTACAGTTATACAGGGCCTTGGTGAGACCGCACCTTGAGTATTGTGTGCAGTTTTGGTCGCCTTATCTGAGGAAGGACGTCCTTGCCATGGAATGAGTGCAGTGAAGATTCACCAGGCTGATACTTGGGATGGCAGGAATGATGTATGAGGAGAGATTGTGTCGATTGGGCTTATACTCACTGGAGTTTAGAAGATTGAGAGGGGATCTCATCGAAACCTATAAAATTCTGTCAGGCCTGGACAGACTAGATGCTGGAAGGATGTTCCCGATGGTCGGGGAGTCCAGAACCAGGGGTAATAGTCTAAGGATAAGGGGTAGGACATTTAGGACTGAAATGAGGAGGAATTTCTTCACCCAAATAGTGGTGAACCTGTGGAATTCTCTGCCACAGAGGGCGGTGGAGGCCAGTTCATTAAATATATTCAAGAAAGAGTTGGATATATTTCTTAAGGCTAAAGGGATCAAGGGATATGGGGAGAAGGCAGGGACAGGGTACTGAATTTGAATGATCAGCTATGATCAGGGCAGCACGGTGGCATAGTGGTTAGCACTGTTGCCTCACAGCACCAGGGACCCGGGTTCGAATCCGGCCTCGGGTGACTGTCTGTGTGGAGTTTGCACATTCTCCCCGTGTTTGCGTGGGTTTTCTCCGGGTGCTCCGGTTTCCTCCCACAATCCAAAGATGTGCGGGTTAGGTTGATTGGCTATGATAAATTGACCCTTAGTGTTAGGGGGATTAAATACGTGGGGTTACGGGGATAGGGTGGGATATGTGTTGGTGTAGGGGTTACGGGGATCGGGTGGGACATGTGTCGGTGCAGGCTCGATGGGCCGAAATGGCCTCTATCTGCACTGTGAGGTTTCTGTGATTCTGTGATGATCTCATTGAATGGCGGAGCAGGCTCGAGGGGCCAAATGGCCTACTCCTGCTCCTATCTTCTTTGTTTCTATGCACTGAAGAGTCATGGTTATATGCTCAGCTCCTAGAGTAATACTTGAATCCACAACTTTCTGACTTAGAAGTGAGAGCCAAGCTGATACATATGAGAGAAATTATTACATTGGTCAGTTAGGTGCTTTGAGCTACGCTGTCAAGTTATATATCCTGGGAATTCTATCAGATCATTCACTTTGAATGCAAACTGAAAAACATTTGATTTTCAAATCCACCCATTTACCCCTTCCAAAAATAAATGGGCGAAGGAAGAAAGTTTGTGAATCAGACAAAACAGGAACAGTATAATTGGAAGAGAGAGAAAAATCAGCAGGAGGAGACCTTACTTCGTCATTGTAACACCTAGTGACAGATCTATGGGTAGCCTGAGAAGATGGGCCAGACTGTCGAGCCCTCTCATTTGCAGAATAAAACATAGAAAAGCTATTAAATTTAAATAATGCTATCCTCACCCCATCTGGGTACTTTTATTTTAATGTTTAGCAAATCTCCAGTTCCCTTCTGGCACAGTTGGCAATGGTGCTATGTAACTGAACCATATAAACCAAGGCTTGAGCTGTGCTGGTTCAGCTGATCTCAGCCAGGGCCACAATGGGAGGTCTCACAATTGGCTTCAGTCGAGAGAGGGGGAAAGTCGGCTGTGATTTCCATCCCTAATCGTTTTCCAATGACCCGCTGCTGGAAAGTGCACATGTGTGGAGCACAAGATGGAGCTTGGCAGTTCAAAGGTTTTGGACTTTTCAACGTGGACTTTTAATACCAGCTTTTCAGAAAAACTAAAACAATGGATTTGGACCTTTTTTTGGTGTGCGCTCTTAAAGTCTAAATAAGGCCTGTGAAGCGGTAACTGTCAAGGCGACGCTCACGCGGGAACCGTGAGATGGTTGAAGGAAAGGACTCGGTAAAAGGGCAGGATTTGGTTCAACTTGGCTAATATCAGAGTGCATGATGGTTTTTGCTTACTGTCCATGACGTTTGGTTAAAAGTACGTGTCTGTACCTTTAGTAAAGCTACAAGGCCAGGACAGCGTTGAAGATTTTCCGTACTCTCGAAGGACATGGAGAGATTAGGAAACATAACAAAGATAGCTGTCCTCGAGAACCGTGAGAAGAGAGAGAAAGGAAAACAAACAAGCTATTTTTGCAGTAGCGACGAGAGATTTAAAAACGGCCATTTTCGTGTTTTCGAAGAGACCAAGCCAGGAGCAATTCAAAGATGTCAACAAAGAATTAACCCCTCCGTCTCCTGAAGCAGAAGAATTGATCATTCTGAGTTTCAAGTTGTACTACCGGCTAAGGTTGTTGGCATCTTTATCTGTAAAACTGTTGCGTCTTAATGTCAATAAAACCAATTATTTAGAAAAGCTTTCAGCCTAGGTTGATCCTTACCTCTTGTACTCTTTTAAATTTAAAAAAAAAAAAACCCTACGCAGTGATCCTTCCAGTGCTGAGTAGCCTGCTCTGTCTACGCTCATGTGAAGAATGTCCAGTTGAATAAGATCCCAACAGATGGCTGGTGCCCATGGAGCAGTATCCCAGCGTTAGTCTGCATCTTCAGGAATGGAGAAAATTGCTCAAAAAAACAAGCACACAATCCCTGCCATACCGGATATTTAAACCTGTAAAGTTTATCAGTAGCTGCATAGCTGCTGTCGGCTGTCGGGCCTATCAGATAGCAGCTGCACGGGACATAACGTGGGTAGGTTTCTTAACTGTTGCAGATCAGAGGGTATCAAAATGAGAAACCAGCGATGGCTGGGATATTGCAGGATGTAGCTCCCATCATGTTGCGTTAGTGTCTTCTCTATATATGTAACTTTTTATTAACTTCCTTAATTGACTACCGTGAATACATCCTCTCCTGAAGGTGATATGCTGAGGCGCAGTTCCACAGGCACCGATGACAACCCTCCATTACTTTACTCAAGTGGCCATTCTTCATGTGTGACAGTGATTGTTGATGAGCTACACTTCTATGGGGGTATCCCAATTGAACTTCCTCCAATCCTCACCCAATGCCCATATAGATGTGCATTTTAAAGAAAGAAAATAACTTGAATTTTCATAAAACTGGGATGTCCCAAAGTATTTGTCAATTAAGTACTTTTGAAGTGTTGCCTCTAAACTTGACTATGCCAACGCTCTCCTGGCCAACTATCTTCCACCCTCCAAAAGCTTGAGCTCATCCAAAACTCTGCTGCCCATATCCTAACTCGCACCAAGTCCCGTTCATCCATCACCCCTGTGCTTGCTGACCTACACTGACTCCCGGTCCAACAAAGCCTCTTTTTAAAAAAATAAAAATTCTCATCCTTGTTTTCAAATCCCTCCATGGCCTCGCCTCTCCCTATCTCTGTAACCTCCTCCAGCCCTACAACCCTCCGAGATCTCGGCGCTCCTCCAATTCTGGCCTCTTGCGCATCCCCTCTTCTAACCGCTCCACCATTGGTGGCTGTACTTTCAGTTGCCTAGGCCTTAAACTCTGGAATTCCCTCCCTAAACCTCTCTACCTCTCCCTCCTCCTTAAGACCCTCCTTAAAACCTACCTCCTCCTGCCCTAATTTCTTATGCGGCTTGGTGTCAATTTTTTTTGTCTTGCAACGCTCCAGTGAAGCACCATGGGACATTTTACTACCCTTTAAAGGCGCTATATAAATGCAAGTTGTTGTTGTTGTGAATTTACTATTGTAATTTAAGGTCACCTGAATAATGATCAATGCTAGAGCACTGGCTGAATAAATTCCCTCTGGTTCCCCCAGCCCAGGGGCACTGATGCCAAGCATAGTACCACCATCCCCCGCCAACCCCCCTCTGCTGCCCTGGCTGAGATCTGCTAACTCAGCTCAGACCTCATTGGACTGATCAGATTTAAATGAAGGAAGGGGGAAAATGCAAGGTACCTTTTGACTGCTTTACGTTTTGAATTGATATTGGTAGAAACATGAAACAACACTGAACTCCGTGGAGTGAGCAATTACTGAGAGAGCTGGGAACGATGAACTGAAGTTATATTTTAAACCATTCTGCCGCTGTATACAGGAAACTCTCTTTTATCCGGCACCGACAGGACCGGCGTGGTGCCGGTTTATCAAAAAGTCTGGATTACAGAGAGGTATAAAAGGTATGAGAGCCCCGTACACGGCCACAGATCCAGGCGTCCCTGTTGCATGGTAACAGGTGCAGGAACCCCGGTTACACGGCCACAGATCCAGGCGTCCCTGTTGCATAGCAACAAGTGCAGGAACCCCGGTTACACGGCTACAGATCCAGGCGTCCCTGTTGCATAGCAACAGGTGCAGGAACCCCGGTTACACGGCCACAGATCCAGGAACGGCCACTAATATGAAGTAAAACTTACCTGAACCTATTCCTGAATTTTGCCGGTTAACAGATTTCCGGTTATTTGGGTGCCAGTAAATCAGTTTCCTGTAGTTATGATTCAGGTTGTTTGCATTGATTTACGTAGTAAATGTGTTCTGTAACATGCCTCTAGGATCTGCAGCTATGAATATTGTATTGTGGGAGTCACCACGTTATGGTACTTTATATGGTGCGGGATGCCATAGATTTGTGGTTGCCCTCTGCCATTTGTACAAAATCCAACTGAACAGAAGTGATTGTAGCAAAAGTTAAAATGAGTAAAAGTGAGGAAGTGCTGCTTCAGTTGTACAGCGTCTTGATCAGACCCCCAGGGAAGAGATATTGGCCTTGGAATGGGGTAGAGCACAGATTCACCAGAATGATACCAGGGCTTAAATTATGAGGAAAGGTTACGTAAACTTGGTTTGTATTCCCTTGAATTTAGAAGGTTGGGGGTGATCTAATTGAGGTCTTCAAATTGATACTGGATTTCGGTAAGGTAGGTTCAAATTAACTATTTCCTCCGGTGGGGGAATCCAGAACAAGGGAGCATAATCTTAAAATTAGAGCTAGGTCATTTTAGGAGTGAAATCAGGAAGCACCACTTCACACAAAAGGTAGTAGAAATCTGGACCACTTCTTTCCTCTTTCCTAAGAAAAGGCTGTGGATGTTGGGACAGTTGGAGCTTTCAAGACTGAGCTAGATAGATTTTTGTTAGGTAAGGGTACCACGGGATATGAATCACAGAATCCCCACAGTGCAGATAGAGGCCATTTCGGCCCATCGAGCCTGCACCGACACATATCCCACCCTATCCCTGTAACCCCACGTATTTAATCCCCTCCTATCCCTGTAACCCCACGTATTTAATCCCCTAACACTAAGGGTCAATTTATCATAGCCAAATCAACCTAACCCGCACATCTTTGGACTGTGGGAGGAAACCGGAGCACCCGGAGGAAACCCACGCAGACACAGGGAGAATGTGCAAACTCCACACAGACAGTCGCCCGAGGCCGGATTTGAACCCGGGTCCCTGGCGCTGTGAGGCAACAGTGCTAACCACTATGTAATGGAGTTGGAGGTACAGATCAGTCATGATCTAATTGAATGGTGGAACAAACTTGAGGGGCCGAATGGCCGCCTCGTATTCCGAATGTGCATAATAGTGACTACTTTAAAAAGTAATTAATTAGCTGTGACGAGCTTTGGGACATCCTGAGCACTTGAAAGGCAAGTTTGCGCACTGATTTCTTTGGCAGCAGTATTTCAGTCATGTGCGTTCATGAACCTCAGACTCCCCTGCCTATCTCCCCACAAAAAAGTGAGTTACTGACTGAAACTCATTGCCAAACATTTGGAATGTAACATAGTAACATAGAGATAGGAACAGGAGTAGGCCATTCGGCCCTTCGAGCCTGCTCCGCCATTCAATGAGATCATGGCTGATCCTCGTCTGAGATCATAGCTGATCTTACCAGTTCAGTACCCCGTCCCCGCCTTTTCTCCGTAACCCTTAATCCCCTTAGCCTTCAGAAATATATCCAATTCTCTCTTGAAAATATTTATTGAATTAGCCTTCACAGCCCTCTGTGGCAGGGAATTCCACAGGCTCACCACTCTTTGAGTGAAGAAATTCTTCCTCATCTCTGTTTTAAATGATTTGCCCGCTATTTTTAGACTGTGGCCCCTGGTTCTGTGCTCCCTGGCCATTGGAAACATTCTCTCTGAATTCAGCCTGTCCAGGCCTGCCATAATTTTATATGTTTCGATGAGATCCCCTCTCAATCTTCTAAACTCCAGTGAGTACAAGCCCAAACTATTTAATCTCTCTTCGTAGGTCATTCCCGCCATTCCAGGTATCAGCCTGGTGAATCGCCGTTGCACTCTTTCCATGGCAAGAACATCCTTCCGCAGATGGGGCGACCAAAACTGTACACAATACTCCAGATGCGGTCTCACCAGCACCTTGTACAGCTGTAGTAAGGTATCCCTATTCCTATACTCGAACCCCCTTGATATGAAGGCCAACATACCATTTGCCTTCTTAATCGCCTGTTGCACCTGCATGCTCTCCTTCAGTGACTGGTGCACAAGAACACCCAGGTCCCTCTGCACTTCCCCATCTCCCAATCTATTGCCATTTAGATAATAATCTACCCTCCTGTTTTTACCCCCAAAGTGGATAACCTCGCATTTATCCACATTATAGTGCATCTGCCACGTATCCGCCCATTCCCCCAACCTGTCCAAATCGCACTGTAGCCTCCTGACATCCTCATCAGAGCCCACCCCTCCTCCTAGTTTAGTGTCGTCAGCGAATTTGGAAATATTGCATCCAATTCCCTGATCCAGATCATTTATATATATATTGTGAACAGCTGGGGTCCCAGGACAGATCCTTGCGGCACCCCGCTGGTCACTGCCTGCCACTCTGAAAACGAGCCGTTTATTCCAACTCTCTGTTTTCTATCCGCCAGCCAGTTCTCTATCCACGTTAATACTTTGCCCCCAATCCCATGAGCCTTAATTTTGCATGACAATCTTTTGTGTGGAACCTTATCGAAGGCTTTCTGGAAGTCAAGGTACACCACATCCACTGGCTCTCCCCCATCTATTTTACCAGTTACTTCCTCAAAAAATTCCAGCAGATTAGTCAAACACGATTTACCCTTTGTAAATCCATGTTGACTCTGTCCGATCCTTTCCCCATTTGTCAAGTGCTCCGCTATTTTATCCTTAATAATGGACTAGCATTTTGCCCACAACCGATGTAAGGCTTACTGGTCTATAATTCCCTGCTTTCTCTCTACCCCCCTTTTTAAATATTGGGGTAACATTAGCTACCCTCCAATCCACGGGTACTGTTCCCGAGTCAATGGAGTTCCGGAAGATGATCCTTAGAGCATCTGCTATCTCCAGGGCCACCTCCTTAAGTACCCTAGGATGTAGTTTATCAGGCCCCGGGGATTTGTCGGCCTTCAGTCCCCTCAACTTACCCAACACCATATCCCTAGAGATACTAATTTCTGTCAGCTCCTCCCTCTCATTAGTCCCTATGTTTGCCGATATTCCTGGGAGGTTATTTGTGTCCTCCTTTGTGAATACAGAACCAAAGTATGAGTTTAATTGGTCTGCCATTTCCTTATTCTCCATTATATATTCTCCCGAATCGGACTGCAGGGGACCGACTTGGGATTTTACCAGTCTTTTCCTCCTGATATACCGATAAAAGCTTTTGCAGTCTGTCTTTATTTTTGCTGCAAGTTTACTTTCGTATTCTATTTTCCCCTTCCTGATTAATCCCTTTGTCCTCTTCTGCTGTATCCTGTACTGCCCCCAATCTTCCGGTCTGGTGCTTTTTTTTGCCAGTTGATATGCCCTTTTTTTTTTTTTTTGTATAATGTAAGGTTAATGTAGTTTATCAGGCCCCGGGGATTTGTCGGCCTTCAGTCCCCTCAACTTACCCAACACCATATCCCTAGAGATACTAATTTCTGTCAGCTCCTCCCATTTGTATAATGTAAGGTTAATTTTTCACTTTTTATCAGTATGTCATTGAACCTGTTTCAGGTGGTGTAATATAGATGATGTTTATAGAATTGATTGTGACATAGGTACTGGATAGTAATAAGTTGTTTTATTTAACAAACCCTTACAATTAGGGAGCCCATGTAGAATGAGGTAGCCTGAAGCGTATTACAGTAAAGTAGCCCGTACCAGTGTTTGCAACCGTAACCAAGGCTGACACTCCAGTGGACTACAGGTGATGAACCAAAGTCCCATCGGCCTGTTCTGGTGGTTCAGCTGGATAGTAAAAGATCCTGTGGCGTTATTCGAAGAAAAGAAAAGCGTTGTCCCAGTGACTAAGCCAACATTCCTCCCTCAACCCCCCACCAATAAAAAAACAGATTAACTAACAATTCATCTCGTTGGTCTTTGTGTGGTATTGCTGACACAATGGCTGCCTTGTTTACCTAACTTAACAGTCACTGTACTTTGAAAGTAATTTGTTGTGTGAAGCAATTGTGTATTTTGTGAGAAGGTGATGTATTTGTATTAAAAGGTTGAGATAATGCCTTAAAAATATCAGCTGAGCTCTGATATGTTTTACATCTCTGAAATGCACTCCTGTTTCTGTGCGTAATTAGGTAACAACTGCTTGTATTTACATTGCGCCTTTTCATATAGAAAACGGCCGACTGCACTTGAGAGGTTTTATCAGAAAATGGGAGCCAAGCCAAAGCAGGAGATATTGGGAGGGTGACAAAAACTTGGTCAAAGAGGTGGGTTTGAGAGAGAGAGAATGAGAATTCCAGAGCATGGGGGCTAGTCAGCTGAAGGCATGGCCAACAATGATGGGGGGGGGGGGAAATTGACCAGAGGGGTGGGGGTGGGTGGGCGGGCGGGAAGGTTGTATAACTGGAATGAGGTGGGGAGAGGAATGGAAACGGTGTCAAGGCTTCAGTCTTCCCAATGTTTAGCTGGAGCGAATCGTGGCTTATCCAATTTGTGGATTATTCAAGACTGGATGTCAGACAAGCAATCTGACAGCTCGGAGGCAGTGGAGGGGTCAAGCTAGGTGACTGAGAGGTAGAGCTGGGTGTCGTCGGCCTACATATGGAAGCTGACTCCATGTCTGCAGATGATGTTGCTGAGCATCGGGAGGGTTGGGTTGAAGATGGATCCTTGGGGGAACTTTGGCGGTATTGATGCAAGCATGGAGATAAAGCTTCTTAGTTATGGCTTTATCCCATTTTTGGCAATTTTTGTTTTGTTTACTGCAATGTGAACATGGACAGCAGCCCTGCATAAATGAATCACATGATTTGAACAGACCTGTTCGAGTTTTATTTTTGTTGCACACACCATGGATCTTTAGTAAAAAGCATTATTACAGGATGTAGTTAGTGATGCATTGCTGTTTTGTGTGTGATACTAATAATTCATTAGCTTCATGCTCATTATTGAGGACATTCTCCAAACTCCTGAACACACTAACTCTGCACTTCTGTTATAGAACGCTTTTATATGTTTTATTCCTCTTTTCCTCAAGTTCGAGTCGTTAAACATTAGTCCACAGCTGAAACGATGTGAACACTTAGAATAGTTATTTCAAATTTCATTTATTTGGTGTACTTCTGTTGCCACTATTTTTAGTTATAAATTTGATTGGCTTGTTTCATTTGACGTGTTGGAAAGAGCCTCGTGATATAATGGCAGTGTAGGAATGTCTAGTTCCTATCAAAAGACTGAGGTCCACTCAGGCGATCAAATAAACGAGGTTTAATGAAAACTAACAGAGTTTAACGGATAATTACAGGAGAACATCGAATATAGGTCTAGTCAGTTCGGAGGCTCCACGAGGACTGCTTGGGCGGTCCCGTGGCTGACGTCATCACGTTTTTCCCGCCGGTGGGGGATCACGTGATGAACGGCGTGACGTCATCGCGTTTACCCGCGCTATTAAAGTGATCGCGCTCTGTACATGTAAACAGTGAAAACAAAGATACAGACTCCGGCTGTAGCTAACATTATTAAAGGGAATTATATACAATTGATCGGAGTCCCTTAGTGGCTCCGCCACAGCAGCAATGTTGTTCAGGACAAGTATGTGTTTTTACAATCTTGCCAATGGCCGTTTTAGCCCTCTGCTTCACTTCAAAGTGTTCTTCATTGATAAAAGTTCACTTTTTTGAGAATAATGCAGCAATTTAAGAAAGCATTCATGGGATTGCACAGCATTGTTATCACTCCATCGTATTGTTCAGTGGGGTGGTATGTGGGCCTGCACCACCTTCGACGTGGAAGGTTTTCCACTTTTGGATGTGTTGTTGGGGAAATGCCACGAGATGGGCCAGTATTTTCCTGCGAAGGGGCTGGAAGAGGAAAATTGCAAGAGAGTCCCCTGGGGCTGCTCTAACGCAATTCCAACTGGATAAAAATGCAAGTTGTGATGACTTGTAGTGTGGTGGAACGAGCTTTTTGAATTTGAGTTTCTTTTACAGGTAGCGGAGGCCAGAATGGTGGCACTCCCGATGGCTCCTCGAACTTTACTAGTTGGTATGTTTCCTTTTTTAAAGAAGTTTTTAGAAATGCGATGCACCACACTTTGTAAAAGGCTGATTTTAACGGAAACCTTTTCAAAATAATTTTATTGCGCAATTTTCGCATTTGTCTAAAAGTTAATCTTGTTAAAGATCACAATCTGTTCATTCAGAATTTCTATCCAAGTACACCATTAAAGTAGATCAACCAACGTAAATTTTTGCCTGCAAACCTGCAAGGTGCTTGTGCACTCTGGAACTTTGTCGAAGGGGCTTTCTTCCTATGAGGATCTAAATACTTTGAGCACTTGAGGTCCACACAGGCACATTATGGGTTGCTGGAAAAACAATAACAAATGTGAACCCTGGTTGATTTCTTTTACCTCCCCTCCCAACCCAATGGGACTAAGGCTAATTGTAACGCCTCTGCTGCCTCCCTGCCTGAAATCAGCTAATTGAACATAGACTAGGGATTGAACCAGCGACTTTCCTCAGCTGTATGTTCATCCATGGCTTTGTTGCATAGAAACATAGAAGATAGGAGCAGGAGTAGGCCATTCGGCCCCTCGAGCCTGCTCCGCCATTCAATGAGATCATGGCTGATCATCCAAATTCAGTACCCTGTCCCTGCCTTCTCCCCATATCCCTTGATCCCTTTAGCCTTAAGAAATATATCCAACTCCTTCTTGAATATATTTAATGAATTGGCCTCCACTGCCTTCTGTGGTAGAGAATTCCACAGGTTCACCACTCTCTGGGTGAAGAAATTCCTCCTCCTCTCAGTCCTAAATGGCTTACCCCTTATCCTTAGACTGTGACCCCCTGGTTCTGGACTCCCTGGCCATCGGGAACATCCTTCCTGCATCTAGTCTGTCCAGTCCTTTATAAGTTTCAATGAGATTCCCTCTCATTCTTCTAAACTCCAGCGAGTATAAGCCCAATCGACCCAATCTCTCCTCACACGTCATTCCTGCCATCCCAGGTATCAGTCTGGTGAATCTTCGCTGCACTCCATGGCAAGAACATCCTTCCTCAGATAAGGCGACCAAAACTGCACACAATACTCAAGGTGTGGTCTCACCAAGGCCCTGTACAACTGCAGCAAGACATCCTTGTTCCTGTACTCGAACCCTCTCGCTACGAAGGCCAACATACCATTTGCCTTCTTAACCGCCTGCATGCTTACCTCCACACTTGACTATTCCAATGCACTACTGGCTGGCCTCTAATGTTCTACCCTCCGTAAATTGAGCACATTCAAAGCTCTGCTGCCCGTGTCCTAACTCGCATCATGTCCTGTTCACCGTTCACCCATCACCCCTGTGCTCGTTGACCTACATTGGCTCCCGGTTAAGCAACGCCTCGATTTTAAAATTCTCCTTGTTTTCAAATCCCTCCATGGCCTCTCCCCTCCCCATCACTAACATCCTCCTGCCCCACAACCCTCTGAGATATCTGCGCTCCTCTAATTCTGGCCTCTTGAGCATCCCCTGTTTTAATCGCTCAACCATTGGCCGTGCCTTCAGCTGCCAAGGCTGGAAGCTCCGGAATTCCCTCCTTAAACCTCTCCGCCCCCCCCCCCCCTCCTTTTTTAAGATGCTCCTTAAAACCTACCTCTGACCAAGCTTTTGGTCATCTGTCCTCTCCTTATGTGGCTCGGTGTCAAATTTTGTTTATAATGCTCCCGTGAAGCGCCTGGGACATTCGACTACGTTAAAGGCGCTATATAAATACAAGTTGTTGTACTCGCTGCCTTAACTAACGACCTTTTAGAGGAGTCCTCCCCTGGAGTTGTTAACGTGGTGGGTTACTGTTTCACAGGTGCAACCAGCCTACCAGTATCTCCTCTAAATTACCATTCTTCTTTTGTGAGCTTATAGGTAAATGTTAGCAGGCAATTGAACTACAGGAAAAGTTCTGATATCCGGCACCGACGGGACCGGCGTGTTGCCGATATATCAAAACTGCCGGACATGCAAAGTTAACGTTGAAGCATACGGAGATGAAAGTCTCCATATTCGACAACAAACACTGTTGCTCAGCAACAGCTTGTAAACACTCGGCCCGTACCTTGGAAGCGTCTCTGAAGCTGTTGCTAGGCTACAAAGACGCTTTCCAGAGCCTGCCTGTTAAAAGAATGCTAAGAGAAGAAAAAAAACCTAACCAAAACGGCTGCTGATTTCTGCCGTTGGAGCGAGGTTTCCTGCCATACAACCTCCGGATAAACCAAAGTTTCCTGTATTGAGTATGTCATAGCAATGCCCAATCGTGGTACTCCCCCAACAACATGCTCATGTGTGTACTTTCCAGCAGGGTCACTTGATAGTATCAGGAGTAGCTTTATGCCCCCCCCCTCCCCTATCCAGAGGGTGGCGAGAGCAGTTATAGTTCCCCTACCACCCCCCACCCAAGATCCGCACAGACCAGCGATCAAACCTGAGACCTTCATGCTCTTTATGGTGCGGTTCCACTCTAGATTGCAAAGTTACCAAAGAACCATCAGTGGAGCAATGATTTCACATTAAAAAAAAAATTATAATTTGTTTTCCTTGCCAATTTTCTGTCCTCTGTCTTTCCTGAAGGTGTTGCTTGGGGTATGGCTGCATGGGTTCCTTTTGCTCACCCAAACACCATCCCTGTTGGCTCATTTGATAAATACATGGGTAGTAGTGAGTGACATAAATCAAGAAGCTCCGAGGTCTGATCCTTGGTATGTGATGAGTTAGCTGGTCCAGATGAAGCTGCAATGGGGCTGCTACAAGTAGCTGTAGCATCATTCGGCTGAAGGGAGGACAAAATTGGGCAGGACTTCTCTTCCTGATCACGCTTTGAAAATGGCTGTGTGGGGAAATTTGGATGGAGGGAACCAGATGGTTCCCTCCACCGCACCATGAGTTCTGCTTCAGGAAAAGAGGGTTAAAAGTAGAAATTTGGAGGGGGAGGCAAGCGGCTCATTACATTTCACGGAATTTAATTGTCAACAAGTGTAATGAAATGATACCAGTTTTGACTCCTAAAATGTTTTTAATTGTTTCCACAGGGAAAATGCCAGTGGCGAGTCATGTAAAAGTCACAGCGAGTGAGTGACGAAGGTGTGTGAATTCTGCAGCCAATACATGCGCTGGTTTGCTGTGTGGAGGAAAGTTGAAGTGAACCTGGAATGTTGAAACTGCTGTTGGGTGCTAGACTCTTCAAAGTTTCGCGTGTTGCAGCCTGATAACTTGAAACGTGCCATTGTGACTCAGTGCCGTTAATTTGCTTTTGTTTTATAATATCCTTAGGCTTTGCTGAGTGGACACTGGTATCAGGGGGAAGTGTATGTTGGCACGTGTGTTGGTTTAAAAAGTACCAGTGATGAAAATGTTGATCACTCACTTGAACAGCGATGTGCTGGGCTCAAACAACTCCCCCAGGATCCTGATTTGTGGTGAGAAATGGATTCTATCCGGAGGGGAGAAAAAGAATCCACGTGATTCTGTTTAGACAAGAGCCAATTTCAAGTAGGGATGGGTGTCCTTGTAAGCCCAGCAACACATTATCAAAGAACTAACAAGAGCTTGGTGGCGTCTTCCTCCTGTCACAACGTTGTTTTGCAGCAACTTGTCAAGGGTCTCCTGAACTCCGATCAGTATCCTTTAGTCCTTAAAAGCCACCAAACTGCTTCTAAACTGACCCCCAAAGTGCAACAGGATGGTTTGTGAGGGTATATCTGAAAGAGGTATTGTTAAGAATTAACTTGTAAAATAGAGCAGTTTTGGATTTTGATACCCAATATGCTGTTGGTTTTATTTTGCTCTCTGTATACAGTACATGCAAAATATTGGCTGAACCCAAACTTGTTTGTGTATAGACATGGCCAGTAAAGTTTAATCGCAACATTATTAACAGGAAGTTGGACTGACCTCTGAGTGACCTGTGGCAATATAACATTCCTTAATTCTCCACACTGGGAGCATCTTTTAACGTCCCTGTGATGTTCTGAGTAAAAAAGCTAATGGCTTGTAACCTAATGAGTAATCTACAGCTTGAATTTCAATTTAATTTATATAATTGGTCAAAAATCCCATTTCACCCCCTCCGCTCCCTCCCCACAGCAGACTTTACTCGCCAGCCAGATGATTTACCGGCGAGCTGAAGCTGGCCCTCTGTTTGTCACTCGCAGCTTGCCGACAAAATGTTAGTGAGGCCCAAACCGGGAAGTGGTTCGGGTCTCCCGGCTGCTGAGTTAGGTGGACGCTGCAGGAGCATCACCGATATTGTGCCTGTTCGGGAGTACAAACCGAAACTCTTCCCCCGTTGGGCGAAGCTCAAGTTGCTTTCCCAGAGAAGAGAGTGAGGAGAAGAGCGAGAGGAGAGTGAGGAGAAGAGAGAGCGAGAGGAGAGTGAGGAGAAGAGCGAGAGGAGAGAAGGAGAGAGAGGAGAGAAGAGCAAGAGAGAAGAAAGAGAAGAGAGAGAGCATTTCCTCGGGTTGGTCAAACCCTTTCTGACCGCCAGCTCAGGAGTTGCATTGGATAAGGCCTTGGACCAGCTCGCCCTCCTTCCCCAAGGCTTGATGTGAACACTAGCCAGTCAGCTGACTAGATTTTCATGCACTTCTCACCAGGTTTAGTATTCCACAGGGTGAAATGGACTTTATGCACTTAATTCTACAGGTTTGGGAGACGGGCACTTGTGTACCATAAGAGTATAACGCTTCGCCTGACCTGGTGGAAGGCAGCAATGCTGTGGAAATGCCCAGCTCTTAAGTGGATAATCTGACCTCTGCAGGAATAAGAACCCACATTGAAGTTAACTTTCCATTATTAAAACATTAATTAGTTAGGGGTGATATTCAAGAACACTGTCATAGCATAAATAGATATGATGTGGTTGGTTGGCTGTTAATTACCATTAATCTTGATATCTGTGGCTCCACTTAAATCACGGGTGAATTATATGGTCAGGTTGCAATTTAATTCTTTTCAATCTCTGTCTCCAGTTGCCACATATATTTTGTTTCTACCTCCCCTCCTATAACAACTGTTATGTAAACTGTGATACAAAACTCTGTTGGTGTAGCAGTATAGCAGAGCAATACGGTTACCTTGCACCAGGCTGGGTATCCGAATCCATCCAATCTGAGCATTGGGGGAATGCAGTACTGTGGTTTTTGGTGCATACGTCTCTTTGCAGTCAACATTGTATATTTCTTAAAACAAAAATTCTTGAAGAAAAAATTAGACTTCCGTCCACACACCAGATACCCAGGTTGAGAGCGGGTAATGAAGTACGTCATGAGATTTAACAGCGTGTTTTCACCAGTATGCCAAAATAAGGGTTGAATGTTTGCGATGTAAACGGGCATCTTTTGTTTGCATATTGCTGGAAAGAATTGTTAGTAAAATTCCAAGGAGCAAATCCGAGGTGCTACAATTAATTTTCTAGTTTTATGGTCCTCAGTAGAATCGTAGAAATTTACGGCACAGGAGGAGGCCATTCGGCCCATCGTGTCTGTGCCGGCTGAAAAAGAGCCATCCAGCCTAATCTCACTTTCCAGCTCTTGGTCCGTAGACCTGACGGTTACGGCACCTCAAGTGCACATCCAAGTACTTTTTAAATGTGATGAGGGTTTCTGCCTCTACCACCCTTTCAGGCAGTGAGTTCCAGACCCCCACCACCCTCTGGGTGAAAAGTTCTCCTCCACTCCCCTCTAATCCTTCTACCAATTACTTTAAATCTCTGCCCCCTGGTTATTGACCTCTCTGCTAGGGGAAATAGGTCCTTCCTATCCACTCTATCTAGGCTCCTCATAATTTTATACACCTCAATTAAGTCTCCTCTCTGCCACCTCTGTTCCAAAGAAAACAACCCCAGCCTATCCAATCTTTCCTCATTGCTAAAATTCTCCAGTATGAGCCTTGACATTTTACATTGCAGTACCATTTGTATTGCGCTACCTTCTTTCCAGATAGATCCCAGGAAAAGGAAGTGTCAAGGCTGGATTCCAAGTTTGCAGGGTAGCACAGCATTCATGAAAATTGATCATTAGCTAGTTATTCCTTATTAGGGTGGCCACTCATTTGAACAGAGTTGTTATTAAGGTAGATTAAGATTCTGAGATTTGAATATATAGGGGGTCAAGAATAGTTATTTATTTATGCTACGATTTGACTTCTTCCCTCTTTCCCTTATCTAAAGCTGAATACTTGATAGTTTCATTCACCAATCAATTAAGTGCGTGCACACTGATACCGACATGAAGCTGTAGATTCCCTTCTCTTTGTTTGCCATCTATATTTTTGAAACTCTGAGGCACATATCCAGTCCTCGTTTTTATGTAGTTATAATATAGTGAAACGTGTACAAATAACTTTGCTCAAGCCAAATACCATTGATATCCTTGGATAGTTGTGTTTTGCAACAGCACAGCTTTCAGTAAAATTTAAGTACTGCATTTCTGTGTTTAAAAGATAATAATTTGAGAAAAGGAAGTAAAATATCCCTACTTCTTCCCGCCCCACTTAAAAAAATAAAAAAAAAATAATAATAAATCTAAATTAATGACAGGTGAAATTTAATGATGTAATTATTATTTATACCAGGAGTGATCAGAATTAAAAATTGGTGGAGTGGAATTGAATAATGGCAAATTATCTTACTTACTTACCAATACATGTGGTGTAGTGTTCACTTTATGGGATGATTTCCCCCTCCTCTTTCCCCCCCCCCCCCCCCCCCCACCTTCATAAAATATGTTGGGTTGAGTTGGAACTTTATTCATCTGTTAATTTTCTGTATTCGGAGTTGAATGATCACTGGCCTGACTGTCTGTCGTGCCTACATTTAGGTGAGCAGATACTGTGGGTTGGTGTTGTGTCGGCCGTACTACAGAATGTTACAATCCAGAGTCTGTCTTTCCTCGTCCAGAAAGACAATTCTCCAATATGCTCCTGATCTTATGGTGGTTTTAGATCGATACTGTGCTGTCGCAGCGTGTGTATGGCATCCCTGCCATTGCTAGCACCTGCCAGTATTAAAGGGACTCTGTGCTTCCATTGGCATCCAGGAACTGACTGTTTATGATAACCATACTACCAGCAGCAGACATGCCCTTGTCATTCTGTGTCATAGCAATGAGGTGTGGTGGGAGAAGAGAGAGATTTTTCTCATGTAGTAATGTGAAGTTATTTTGTTTGTTTTTCCTTCTCCCCATTCCCTTTTTAAAAAAAAAAATCTTTCTCAATTTTTTTTCATGCTTTTTCCTCTCCTGAAGCTGTTGCCGAATGCTGGGTCTGGCCATCATCAGCAGCAACATCTGGTACTTTGTCTAAATGAGTGTTAGCCCTCACATAAATGGGTGTTGGGGGTGGGGAGAGAGAATATCACAACCAATGTTCTCTTTGCCGTGCAGCGCTCCAGGGGTGCCGTGCAGCTGGTGAGCTGGCTTTTAAACTGAAAAAAAAAGCGCATGTGCGGACCTTTGGGCCGCGCAGCCCCAAATAAAGATTATAAGGAACATTGATCACAACCATACCTTTATCTGTCTTTATCGATTGTCTACACACTTGCATTTTCCAGAGGCCCCTGGAAAATGCAAATCAAGAGCACTGTCTGATTTCCCACCCCACCGCTCGAGTACTGAGGTCAGTAGTATCGCTCCAACCAGCTGAGTGGAGACTGGGTTATTCCTGGTCTGTAGAGCTCAATATCTCAAAATCTAGTCTATTTTTATATTCTGGTCCCACAGGAAAGCACCCCGCCACCACTACACAGACACTTCTGCTTTATTTTCTCCCGCGCCTCCTCTTTAAGTTTCTTGTAGCTGTGCAGCATAACATGCCCAAGAGGGCAACATGCATCAGGCTTTTACCAAAGCCTCTGTTGAACTGGCTACTAGTACCTGTGCAAAAAGCAGTCCAGGGAAACTAGTTCTTTGTTTATTTCTCTCTCTCTCTCTCCTCTCTCTCTCTCTCTGCTTGGCAAGTCTCCTACACAGCAGAGGCAAGATTGGTTACTCAATGCTTGTGTGTATTATTAGTGTGTGATATGCCACCATGTTGCATAATTCTTTTGGGTATTTTCTTCACCACCACCACCCCCCTCCGCCCCTCAAACCCACCCTCCGCCAAGACTTACTTAATGGATGCTCCTCCAATAATCATTACTTACAAAAATGGTTGTAACAAAAAAAAGTGTAGCCTGTACCCTTACCTTTGGGGTTGAGACATGAAGAGCCATGTTTCGTCACACTCTTGTGCATAATGTTTTACATGAATGCAAGGATGCTTTCTTTTGTTTCACGTCCCTTTTGTACTGTAGTATTGTTGCCCCCCTCAACTATATTACAGTAAAAATGATGGAACTTTGGATTTGGAATGCAGTATGTCAAGAGTTGGTCTCAAGTCTTGAAACAGACCCTGGGTTCATTGTATTGAAGCGATGTATATTCTACTGAAATTACCTTTTTCTAATATAAATGTTTTGTACATAAACAGTACATTTTGTAAATCACTGTAATCCATAAATTGGACAACCTTTGTAAACTTGTGCCCCTAAAGCTGATTAACTTATATATTTATGTTTGGAAATGTAAAGGTTTCCCTGACTGCTGTACATTAGGAAAAAACTGCTGTGTGGGTGTGCATATGTATATTTAGCATTAATTTTTTAGGAGGGACTATATTTGATTAAGTTTTTAAATGTATAAAAGGAGCTGCAGAAACAAAAAAATGACACTTTGCACTGAGTGCTTTTGTTGCTGAAGATCATTTGAGGGTCACTTCTTGCACAGTTTACTAAAATACCAAATCGCTCCCCAGCGTACCAACTCCACTAACTAACCACCTCCAACACAAAAGGACAAGCTGGTGTAAATGGACTGGAAGATCAAGTTCTGAGCTCCTCCTATGGCTTTTAACGTTTGTTTTTGATGGGCTTGCCCCATTGGATGCGAGGAGTGCCGTACCTCTGACTGGATCGGCATGCAGCAGTAGGGCGCGTCATGACTTGTTATTGAATACAGCTGATTTTAAAAACATGAGCAGTTGGTCCCTGAGGGAGAAGGAGCCAAGAATCTTTTGAGAGCACTGCAAAATAAGGACACTGTAGCAATAGGCTATTTTTGTAACTCATTCTCTTTAAGCTAGTTTGGACATTCTTGCTTGAAGGTGAAATGCTTTTAAAATCATCACTTCCCCTTGCAAAATTGTAGGATTAGTATTTGTTCCAATGAGAATTAAGAAAAAGAATTGTTCCTGGGACGTGGGCGTCACCGGCGAGACCAGCATTTACTGCCCATCCCTAATTGCCCTCGAAGGTGGTGGTGAGCATCCTGCTTGAACCGCTGCAGTCCGCGTGGTGAAGGTGCTCGCACAGTGCTGTTAGGGAGGGAGTTCCAGGATTTTGACCCAGCGACGATGAAGGAATGGCGATATATTTCCAAGTCAGGATGGTGTGTGACTTGGAGGGGAACTTGGAGGTGGTGGTGCTCCCCATGCGCCTGTTGCCCTTGTCCTTCTAGATGGTAGAGGTCGCGGGTTTGAGAGGTGCTGTTGAATAAGCCTTGACGAGTTGCACAATTCAAAAAAAACTTGTGTAGCTGGAAGGACAGAGTAAAATTGGTACACTACTTTTAATTTTACATTTTATAATTTCCTAAGCTGGACCATGGGATGGAGAGTCATTCACACGAAAATGTGCTACCCAGTACATGCTTCTTTTGAGATCTCGTCCTGATTTCCTCTGGGTGATTTCCGCATCCCCCTCCCCTCCTGGAGGTGTTTGATCCTTCCCAGGGTATACTTGTAAGGGCTCTGGGAATTCACCAGCATCTCACCCAAGTGATCAATCTCTGTGTGAGCGTCTAGGGATAGTGAGTGAAAAAGCTCTGAAGCCCTGCTGCTCAGACAGGGACTGCGGGTCACTTACTGGTAAGTCATGGGAGCTTTTCCGCTGTTTGTGAGGCCCTGGCGATGGATGGCATGGGGCCTCAAAGTGCCACTTAGCAGGCTATTCACAGCCAATCTGATCCTATTGATATCTGATGTTCACACACTCCCTTTCCAGCATGTGTCACTGAAAGAAAAAGAAAGTAAGACTTGCATTTATATAGCGCCTTTCACAACCAATGGACGTTCCCAAATGCTTTACAGTCAATGAAGTACTTTTTTTTTTTTTTGAAGTGTAGTCACTAGGAAACACAGCAGCCAAATTGTGCCCAGCAAGCTCCCACAAACAGCAATGTGATAATGAGCAGATAATCTGTTTTAGTGATGTTGATTGAGGGATAAATATTGGCCCAGGACACCGGGGATAGCTCCCCTGCTCTTCTTCGAAATAGTGCCATGGGATCTTTTATGTCCACCTGACCAAGCAGACGGGGCCTCGGTTTAACATATCCGAAAGATGGCACCTCTGACAGTGCAGCACTCCCTCAGACCTGGCATTGGGAGTGTCAGCCTAGATTTTTGTGCTCAAGTCTCTGGAGTGGGACTTGAACCCACAACCTCCTGACTCAGAGGGGAGAGTGCTATCAACTGAGCCACAGCTGACACTATAGCAATTAGGAGTGGGAATCCCGGTTGATTTTTTTTTTCATTCCCCCTCACTCAGGCCAAGAGCGCTGAGATCAATTACAGCACATTAAACTGCTCCCTCAGCTGAGATGCACTATCCCTGCAGGGATTGAACCTGGGATCTTCTGGTTCGCATGACCTAGTGCTCTATCGGGTGATGCCTTTTAGCTGGAAAGGTCTGGGCCAAATTTTTAATGTATTACCTTCCACTGCGACCATCCTTCTTTCAGGAAGGGCAGGTGGAAAACCAGCTCTCCGGTCTCGGCTAATGACATTCGCAATCCATCCACAGAAATTGTACAAGAAAAGCTTGGGTGACTTGGTCATTGATTTGTATTCCGGATGTTGCTCTTTGCCTGTAGGGAAGTTCCGGATTTCTAGTCAAAGCTTCCCTATAGTGATGTGGCTAAGATTGTGAACTGGGAAGTGGTAAGACAAGAGCTTGTAAGCTTGAATCCTTGACCTAAAACTCGAATGTACTGGTGCTCAAATCATTCCCCCACCCCCCCGCCACCAAAAAAGAACTCACTATCCTAACGTTCTGTGGCCTAGTTTGATATTTGGATCTTTTTGTTAGTGATAGGACTACAAACTACTGACTAAACTCAACACCTGACCCACAGGCGCAATGGGTCGAATGGCCTCCTTCTGTGCTGTAAGAGTCTATAAGCAAAGCCCATTTACACAAAATCCATTCACTCTGGCTTTAATCTAGCCAATTTAACGGGATCTTGGGAGCTTTGTGATTTTAAATGGGATTAAAGTTGCTCTTGCTTTTCAAAATCTGCATTGTAGATTACTGTTCTGGATCCCTGTAAGTGTCCTTGCCAGCTGGGAGTTGGGATAAATTTAAGACCGACTGCAGGCTTGTATTTTTTTCTAGATCCTAAGAACATCTTAAAAAAATGTTTCATTTTTTTTAAAAAAAACACAATTTTCAGAATTACAAACATTGGAAAATTCAGTTTACAAGGTACAGTGCATGTTCGTGTATTACTCAAGAGATGTTGATGATTTATGCAGGTTTTTGTGACATGCTATCCTGGGTTGTGGATTAGGCAGTGGTGTGCCCATTGCATCCTCTACACTGTTATTTGCCCTGATGTCTGTTTAGCAAATTTGGCGAGTGGATGTATTTGTTTTTAACCACAGTAGCTTCCAATGTAGTATTTAATGATTATGGGCCGGATATTCCGATCCCTATGGGTGCCGCCTGTAAGGACATCGGAAATGCCGGTTTCAGGCATGCACTGCGCATGCGCTGGAAACTGGCATTTCCGACCTGTCAAGAAAGTTCTTGACGGATCCTCCGGCTGCTCGGGAGAAGGGCCTCTGCGGGCGGATAGTTTTGCTTTTTGGAGACCCTCCACCCGCAGAAAACCCTTACAATTCTTGCGCCTGGTAAATGCAGGCGCAAGGCCTGCTTTTACCAGGATAAGAGTTGAAAAAAGTAATTTAAAAAAAAAATTCCACTGATATCATTTAAAAATACTTTTTTTTAAAGTGTTTATTTTTAGCCCCGTAAAAAACGTTTTGTTTAAAATAGTTAATTTATTGTACTTTCAAGTCATTTTAAAAATGTGATTTAAAAAAAAAAAAAAAAATTATTTCAAATTTTACTATGTTTTGGGGGTGATCTCCATTCATATATTTGACAGGTCTTCCTGTCAAGTGTATGAAGGGAGATTCCCTTCTGTGATTGGCTCCCTATGGCCCACGTGATCACACGGATGCTGCGAACTACCTGTGCCGTGCCTCTGGGATACGTGGGCCCTGCGCACCAGCAGTTTGGAGAGGCCCAGCAGCGGAATTGTGTGCCTCCCGGGAGCCCTCGGGTAAGGGCGCAGATTTTTCCAGCTCGCAGTCCTCCGCCCGCGGGAGGCCTGCGATCGGAATATCTGGGCCATATAAGTCTTGGGAACAGGAGCAGGCCATACGGCCCCTCGTGCCTGCACTGTCATTCAATAAGATCACGGCTGATCTTCGGCCTCAAATCCACGTTCCCGCCCGAGCTCAATATCCCTTGATTCCGCTAGAGTTCAAAAATCTATCTCAGCCATGTCGTTGTTTAAACTTACAAGTTTGTCTCTTGCTTATAAATGGGCTTTGCTTATGGGTCAGGTGCTGAATTTAGTCACAGGTTTGTAGTCTTTTCCAAACAGAAAGATCTATATGTAAAGTTAGGTCACAGAATGTGTCTTTGTTGAAAATCTTCACTGTTAACGGGTTCTCGATACTAGTGGGGGTGAAGCATTATCCTGGTGCAACGTGGTAGAGATTAGGAATCCAGCAGTTTGGGGCTATAGAACATGCTCTCTCCCAGATTATATTGCTATTAATTTTATTTTCAGCACAGGTGTCATCACATACTGACACAGCAGGCTGACTGTTGGCATGTGCACTGATAGCTGCCTTTGCCAAAAGGAAGACTTAAAACTGATCACAGTATAATAGCAGAAGGTATTTCAAGACTGTAACCTTGTCTTGGGGTTCAGGTGACGATTATAATGACAGCTGCTCTATAGTTTTCTATTTTTTGTTTTCTGGCTCCATTCCCAAACCAAAAGGGAGAACAAATATCTTGTGTTATGTTCTACTGAGGATAAACATCACTGGCTAACAATTGAGTAAAATGCAAATTATTTGATTTGTAGGTTGGTCCCTGTGTTCAGAAGAAATATTCTTAAAAATTGGGTTGGTGATATAAAAAATGAGCAACTTTTCAAAAGAATTGGGGGAAATAATCAGCCCTCTTTTTTTTACTAAATTTAAAAGAGACACAAAATTGGGAGGGGAATTTTCCATTTACTTGGAAGTCTGCCTTTTATCATAAATTTGTTATAGCCATCCATGAAGAAACCTAAAATACATATATTAATGGAAAGGAATTTAAGTGGATTCTTAAAATTTTCTTTTTTCATTAATACTTCTGCACTTTTGAGTCGAACTCATGAGACTTTGGTCCTCGTCCTGTCACCTACCATGTCTTAAGGGAATTACAAATCTGTACAAGTGGGTCAGCATTATATTGCAGAATAATTTACTGGACTGAAAGCTTCCTATAGTTTTGCGATTTTTGAGTAACTATTGATTGATTTACATTAAGCAACGCCTTTGATTAATTTGTAATGTAAAAAAATTCTATAATTCTCAATTTTATAAAAATTAACTGCACAAAACAATTTCACCACATTATATATTTTTAATGTGACATCTGTGTTACCAATTCATACCTCCAAACTGTTTATACAGTCTAAATTACTAATACATACCTGCACATCCTTTATATGGCAGCTAAGTTCTCCACATATTTGCTTGTAAACTCCATCTTCCCATCGAATCATTTCACATTTGAAAGAATAGGGCAATTTCTTAAAACTTATCTTCAAAAGAAGGTGGGCAGTTGCATGATTGTGCACCCTTGTCCGTTTACAATTACTTTGAAGTTTGGTTTGAATTCCAGTCATCAGATGGATTGGTTTTGATAATTGCTGAACTGTGAAACCTGCCCAATAAAGATTGTTCCTGGCACTAACTTTAGATAATTGGGTTAAATGGGGCAGCCTTGTAATGGTAACTGGCCTTTCAAGACTATTAACTTTTGTAGATAGAGTGTGCAATGACATGATTATTTTGATGCTGTAAATTTATTTTTAAAAGTTAAATAATAAAAATCACATTGTACATGCTTGCATTATGGGGCTAATAATGTCTTTTATGGTACAAACGTATCATAGCAGCAACAGGTTTTCAGAGCTGGTTGTTTTAGGAACCCATCCTTCCTAATTCTTTTTAATTGTTGAACCCCTCATGAAGTGATTTGTACTGCAGCCTGGTACCAGCTGCAGCAACATTTACTACACCAATCATACTCTGAAGATTAGTGAAAAGGAATTCAAGTAAATGCTTAAAATGTTCCTTTTCATTAATATTTTTGCCCTTTTGATGACCCAAATGTCGAACTCATGAGTCTTTGGTTCTTGTCCTGTCACCTACTATGTTGAAAGAGAATTATAAGTCTGCATAAGTGGGTCAGCATTATTAACCTAACATATTGTAGAACAATTTACTAGACTGTGCTATTTTGAGTAAGCATTGATTGATTTTACATTAAGTACAGGAAACTTTGGTTTATCCGGAGGTTAACTGTCCGGAATGCTCGATCCACTGGCAAAATTCAGGAGTCGGTTCAGTAAGTTTTTTTTCTTTTCGTTGCTTTTTTTTCACCAGTCAGGCTCTGCAAGGTCCAGCTAAAGCTGTTGCTTAGCTACAGAGACGCTTGCAAGCTACGGCCGACTGTTTAGAAGCAACAGGGTTTGTTGCTAGATACGGAGCTCCGTATGTTTTAACATTAGCGCTGGTTTGTCCGGCAGTTTTGATGGGACGGCAACAGCTCGGTGCCGGATATCACAAAGTTTCCTGTAATATCTGAGATTATTTTGTAATGCTGTAAAATTCTCAATTTAATAAAAAATGCCTGTACAAAACAACTTCATCCCATAATATCTTCTTAGGCAGTCCCTCGGAACTGAGGATTACTTGCTTCATTAAAAATGAGTTCTCAGGTGACTGATGAGTCCAATGCAGGACCTACAGTCTCTGTCACAGGTGGGGCAGATGGTGGTTGAAGGGGCGGGTGGGTGGGGTGCTTGGGTTGACGTGCGCTCCTTGCGCTTGGCTTCGGCTTGCTCCCGGCGAAGAGACTCAAGGTGTTCGGCGCCTTCCCGGATGCTTCTCCTCCACTTTGTGCGGTCTTGGGCCAGGGATTCCCAGGTGTCGATGGGGATGGTACACTTTTTCAAGGAGGCTTTGAGGGTGTCCTTGAAGCGTTTCCTCTGCCCACCTGGGGCTCTCTTGCCGTGCCGGAGCTCCGAGTAGAGCGCTTGTTTTGGGAGTCTCGTATCAGGCATGTGGACAATGTGACCCGTCCATCGGAGCTAATCGAGCGTGGTCAAAGCTTCGATGCTGGGGATGTTGGCCTGAGCAAGAACACTGACATTGGTGCACCTATCCTGCCAATGGATTTGCAGGATCTTGCGGAGGCAGCGTTGGTGGTACCTCTCCAGTGCTTTGAGGTGCCTGCTGTACATGTCTCTGAGGCATACAGCAGGGCGGGTATCACTGCTGCTCTGTAGACCAAGAGCTTAGTGCCGGGTTTGAGGTCCTGGTCTTCAAACATAATATAGTAATTTTTTTGTGTGGCATCTATGTGGAATTCATACGGGTCCCAGCCCCAGGGACATGTCCATGCGCACTAAGAGTTGCTGCTATGATATAGAGGTGCTGTCTTTTGCACTGTTAAACTATAAGCTGTTAACGTTGCCACTGCAAGATCCCCTACGCTTCTTGTTATTGGACACAGAATGCACCAGTCTGAGTTGTACAGTAAAACGTTGCCATTGGCATATCATGGATACTATATCTGTTTACAGAACAGGAGCAACTTTCCTTTTGTAAGATTGCACTATTCTTTTAAATCATATATAAGTGGTTTGCTGTATAATTGCAGCTGTGTAAATAAATGTAATTATAAATATGGTGGCAATGTTTTCTGGTGTGATGTTGCACTATGAATATTGTCTTTACCAAAAGTTTAAAATTGTGATTTACAATTTGTGCAGTTTAAATTTTTGCCTAATAAAGTTTTAAAACTTAAATTAACTTTGTTTAGTCTTTACATTTTGTCGTTACTTAATTTGCATATTTATTTTCCTTTCTATCCTATTTGTTTCTTTCTAATTTCTCTCCCGTTACCATGCTCTTCTGAAGTTGCCGACTTAGTGAAGTTGTTGTGCTGAGATATGGTTCCACCTGCGCCAGCAGCCCTCGGATACCTCCGCCAGGTGGCCGTTCTTTACATGTGAAGTGGATAATGAGGACTAGTGGGCTCTTCTTTCATTCAGGTCGACTTGTGTCCTGACTACATGTAAACACTTTCAGCAAGGGGGGCAGGGCGGGGGGGGTCACTGATGGCAATCAAGGGTGGGAAACCAATCCAAGGATGCTGATCACAATTGTAGTCCCTCAGTTAAGACCAGAGATTGAATCTGGGTTCTTTCTGGTCTATCCAAGTGCCACTGGACAGAGCGTATTCACCCCTAGTTTGCAAATAAATATGCTGCTGGTTAAGGGTCTCCTTGAGGCCACGCACCAAGAGTGATAGTAGGTAGTCTGCTTTTGGGCTTCCATTTTGCACCGTTTAGTAGATATAAATTCCACTTCAATTTTTGTTTAGGGCTACCAGGGCAATGCCTGTAACTTCCAAACCACCACCCTTCCAAAAAAAAATTGCTGTCATGGCCAATGATCCCTCTAAATTGCCTTTGTTCTGCGTGGCCTGTTTATTTCAATGAGCGGTCCCTTTAAATTTCTGCGCATGTGCAGTATTTCAAATGAAAGAGCTTGTGAGCGGCCTGTGCGGGACCGTGCAGATTACTCTGCGGCCCCCACACACGGCAGCTTAGAGGGAACATTGGTCATGGCTTGTGTTGCAAAATGTTGGGGAATGTCACAAATGTCATTTGAGATCTCCTAACCCTTTGAGGAGAGGAATCCTTGAATGTTTAATTCTTTATTTAAATAGCTTTGCTTTTTGAAAAATATGCACCATGGCCCCCAAAATGCCTTGTCTGTGCTGCTAACCTGTGGCACGTCGGATCCAAAGGTTGTTTGCATTAACTTGTAATGCCAGTGCTCAACATGTCAAAACCATACGTAGATCCCTGTTCCCTTTGCCGATACTACTACTGCTAATGATGGAGAGGGGGAATAGAAGTGTTTTTTGTAAGATAACAACTGCTGCTAATTTCACACATTGTAGCGTTAATAGGATTGGCGAAAGAAAAAAATACAGTGCAAAATTATGTCCCTTGCTTATGGATTCCCAGTAATTAGAGAAACACCCTGTCTCCACACAATGCTTTATTTTCTGTATTTGTCTCCTCTTTCTGGCGAAAGGCTAATGCTTTCATTAAATGTCCTTGGGTTGAATAATAATTGCCTGCACATCCATGACATTAGTACTTGTCAGGCCTGTCACAATCAGATCAGCTCCACTATTGAACTTGCTGAAGAAGGTAAAGGAGTCATTGTTATTTAGAAAGTCCTCTATGTTGAGCCCTTCACTAAAGGCCTTATCAACCAGCTCAGTGTAAGCGAATGCACCGGCTGCTTCGGTCGGCCCATCTTGTCCATCGGTCCCGCCACTAAGAAAAACAACTTCATGCTTTGTAAGGGGATCCTGTGGAATCTTGGATTTTGCACGGTGTAGTTCCAAGGCTACAAGCAAGGCCAGCTCCTGATTTCGACCCCCTTTACCTTTGCCCTGGAGCTGAACTGTAGTTTCACCACCGGCCAGAAGGCATATTGGTTTCCTGGAGCTCAGCGTGTCCTCCAACCGCTCCAAGCAGCCATCTAGTTGGAAGTCAGGAAGCCCCAAGTTTGCAACCATCTGCACGATCTCATCTTTCAGGTTGATTGCATGCACACATTTTGAACTTGCAGCTGCCAGAACTGAGCACACATATCTAATCAAAAGACTGTACAATCTGGCCACAGTCCTGACATCCCCGCTCACTACAGTAGACAGGACAGAAGTGTTATAACCCAAGCTTTCTGATTTGCGTTTGGCTTCCTCTAAGGCAATTGCATTTGACCCGACAACAAAATTACAAACATGAGCAAAATCTCGGGTTTCCTCTTGGTTCATTCTCGTGCTGGGCTGAGACAGGACTTCTTTTACAGATTCTGGCATGGATAATACCAGGTTATATTTTGACAGAACCTTGTAACAGTCTTCTTTGCTTTGTGAGCTAGGTACAGTCGGGCCACTAGCTACGAACTCCAAATGGTCTCCAATAACATCAGACATGATGAGACTCACCACCTGCCAAACCAAAGAATCATGTTTTATATTGCTCTCTATTTCAATCTGTTGTACAGTCAAACCTGATTATAACACGATGACAAGCCTCCTGTTTAAATAAGCTTGTATTTAGACTCCTAACTCCAAAGATGGTCTCAATTATTAAGACAATCTCTGATCAAAACTACCATTAGCTTTTTATTGACAACATTTCACTGTGTATGAGCAAAGATTAGATGCAGGGCAATAGTCATACAAAATGGCCCGTAATTTGCAGTCAGCGGTGAAGCGATGGCGCTTGCCGCTGGCCCCGAAGAAAGCTGCCCACAGGTCTATGGCGAGAAATTAGCTTTTTTTGATGTTCAATTGATTTCAGCGCTTCGTCATGGGGATTCCCAGCAAAGAGCTGCAGTGACATCAACAAGCTGTCTAAGCAGCCAATCACATTGCAGAATTCTCACAGACAGGAAACCAGGAAATGAGAAGCTGCTTTTATCTGGACTTTAAAAAAAAAGTTACAGAGCGAAATAAAGATTGGGACTCTCACCTGGGGATAAGATAGAACCTGAAATATCATTAACAAACTTTTTTTTAAAAAGTTTAAGATTTTTAAAAATTGTAATTTTATCACAATGGAGAAATTTGACACTTCACAAATATAAAAATTAGTTTTTCAGGGCCAGAATGTTAGATAACCAGTCAATACGCTTTTAAAACCCCAGTTCCAACAAAGCTTAACATTTAATGGGGTGTTTTAACAACGATATTAGCGAGGAAAGGCCCAGGTTTTCATCAGTTTCGCTGATTACACGGATTGTCGGCTATGGCCGGGGGGTGCGGGGGGGCGGTGTTCCACAACACAGCCTGTGTCGGAGCAGTGAATGACTGATCGCAACTTCAGGATTTCCATGTTTAGATGCGCATGCGCTAAATCCTATCGTTGCAGTCAGTTCCAGAGGGGTAATGACGGCGAACGCTGTTAGTTCGCCGTCATTACCCACTGCAAATTTCAGGCCATCTTTTATTGAGTTAATATGATAGCAAAATACTGCGGATGCTGGAAATCCGAAATAACAACAGAAAATGCTGGAAAAACTCAGCAGGCCAGGCAACATCCGTGGAGAGAGAAACAGAGTTAACGTTTCGGGTGAAAACCCTTTGTCAAGACTAAAGAAGCACAGGAATCTATTTCATTTCCTGCGCTTCTTTAGTCTTGACAAAGGGTTTTCACCTGAAACGTTGACTCTATTTTCTCTCCACGGATGTTATCTGGCCTGCTGAGTTTTTCCAGCATTTTCTGTTGTTATTTTTATTGAGTTAACACAGGTTTGTTGCTCACTAAACGTGTTGTGATTAAATCGCTGTCATAATCCATCAATGTAGACAGCCTTAAGCTGAGTGGGTGAACACACAACATGGCGTGGAGCTGCATCATTCATTCCAGAACTTTTGATTCCTGAGTTGGGTGGTGTCAGTGAAAAGGCAGCTAACAAATGGGCTCGGCACGGCTTAAACCAGGAAGGGGAAGACACGTCTGTGTCCCTGTTCTTGACTGCCACCTAGGCGACCCTTGCTGGAAGTGCTACCCAGTGACTTGCCACAAAGTGCAAGATTGTGCTCAGCTGCAGTGATTCATCCGGTCAAATACCCTGCTCAAATTCAGTGTCCGGGTTTGCCCCTAATGAATGGCCACTTGTGTGAGGTACTGGAGGGTTGTCGGCACTCATAGAACTGCACCTGAGCAGGACTTGGTATCTTTCAGGAGAGGACGAGGAGGAAGGAGAAAATAGGCTAAAAATCTGTCAGTTTCTACTTACAATTTCAAAGCAGTGGGATGTGGCTATAGGGAAAACAAAGAAAGACTTGCATTCATATAGCAGCTTTCACGACCACCGGACGTCCCAAAGCGCTTTACAGCCAATGAAGCACTTTTCTGAAGTGTAGTCACTGTTGTAATGTGGGAAACACAACAGCCAGTTTGCGCACAGCAAGCTCCCACAAACAGCCATGTGATAATGACCGGGTAATCTGTTTTAGTGAAGTTGATTGAGGGATAAATATTGGCCCAGGACACCAGGGTTAACTCCCCTGCTCTTCTTCGAAATAGTGCCATGGGATCTTTTACGTCCACCTGAGAGGTTTACCATCTCATCCAAAGGACGGCATCTCCAACAGTGCAGCACTCCCTCAGCACTGCACTGGGAGTGTCAGCCTAGATTTTTGTGCTCAAGTCTCTGGAGTGGGAATTGAACCCGCAACCTTCTGACTCAGAGGTGAGGGTGCTGCCCACTGAGCCACGGCTAACACAAGTAATGTTTTAGTTTGTATAGTGAGTACCATTGAGTTTAAGACGCTATACTTAGATTATATAAGACTTGAGTGCAATCTCATTCAAAGCTTCATAAATCAACAAATTCTCCGTCAGAAAACAGAAAAAAGGATACAGACCTTAGCAGGATAGGCAGCCCTAGCCAAACCTCCGCCCTTCAACAGAGAGAGCGTCTTGCGGACTGTGTTAAGTTCCTGAATCGTTGCCCCTTTAGCAGCAAGTTGTTTAGTCAGGCTTTGTTTCTCCTCCAAGGTGACTGGGGGGATTGGGGCTGGCAATAAAGCTGACCCCCCTCCTAAAGAAACAATTTTTAAAAATTATTATTATTAGGGACATGAGAACGTCAAGTCTCCAACACACGACCACTGCACGATAAAATGCAAGTTTAAGCATAAAGTTCACACAAGCTAGGTTAGAGATCGAAGAAAACAAATACCCTCACAAACCAGTGGGCACGTGACCTCCCAGAGAAGGTAGTTAACCTATGGTCGATTGGCACCTTTTAAAAGCATTGAAACCTGTTGAGAAGTGTAATTATGGGATACAAAGATATTTAACAACATTGCTTGATTTTCTTGAGAAGCTTAAGGGGAGACCTAATACTGTATTATGAGGGATTTTGATTGAGTAAGTGGGGAGAAACTGCTCCCTCTGGCAGGCGGGTCAGTAAACTTGAACATAGAAACATAGAAGATAGGAGCAGGCCATTCGGCCCCTCGAGCCTGCTCCGCCATTTAATGAGATCATGGCTGATCATCCAAATTCAGTACCCTGTCCCTGCTTTCTCCCCATATCCCTTGATCCTTTTAGCCTCAAGAAATATATCCAACTCCTTCTTGAATATATTTAATGAATTGGCCTCCACTGCCTTCTGTGGTAGAGAATTCCACAGGTTCACCACTCTCTGGGTGAAGAAATTCCTCCTCATCTCAGTCCTAAATAGCTTACCCCTTATCCTTAGACTGTGACCCCTGGTTCTGGACTCCCCGACCATCGGGAACATTCTTCCTGCATCTAGTCTGTCTAGTCCTGTTAGAATTTTATAAGTTTCAATGAGATCCCCTCTCATTCTTCTAAACTCTAGTGAATATAAGCCTAATCGACCCAATCTCTCCTCATACGTCATTCCTGCCATTCCCAGGTATCAGTCTGGTGAATCTTCGCTGCACTCCCTCCATGGCAAGAACATCCTTCCTCAGATAAGGCGACCAAAACTGCACACAATACTCAAGGTGTAGTCTCACCAAGGCCCTGTACAACTGCAGCAAGACATCCTTGCTCCTGTAGTCAAATCATCTCGCTATGAAGGCCAACATACCATTTGCCTTCTTAACTGCCTGCCGCACCTGCATGCTTAACTTCAGCGACTGGTGCACAAGGACACCCAGGTCTCGTTGCACTTCCCCTTTTCCCAATCTATTGCCGTTCAGATAATAATCTGTCTTTCTGTTTTTGCCACCGAAGTGGATAACCTCGCATTTATCCACATTATACTGCATTTGCCATGCATCTGCCCAATCACCCAACCTGTCCAAAGCATACTGGAGTTTCTCGGCATCCTCCTCACAGCACACACGCCCACCCAGCTTTGTGTCGTCTGCAAACTTGGAGATATTACATCTAGTTCCCTCATCTAGATCATAAATATATATTGTGAATAGCTGGGGTCCTAGGACCGATCCCTGCGGTACCCCACTAGTCACTGCCTGCCACTCGGAAAAAGACCTGTTTATTCCAATTCTTTGCTTTCTGTCTGCCAACCAGGGTCATAGATTTAAAATAACTGGTAAAAGAACTAGAGGGGAAATGAGCAGAAATGTCTTCACACAGTGGGTTGTTGTGATCTGGAACACACTGCCTGAAAGGGCGGTGGAAGCAGATTCCATAGGAGCTTTCAAAAGGCAATTGGACGTGTTCTTGAAGAGGACTAATTTGCCGGGTTATGGAGGAAAAGCTGGGGAGTGGGACTAAATCGGACGGCTCTTTCAAAGAGCTGGCACAGGCGCGACGGGCCGAATGGCCTCCTCCTGTGCTGTAAGATTCTATGATTCATCTAGCTCTGGAAGCCCATCCTGTCACCCGGGGCGGGCGCACGGAGCAGTCAGGCTCCAAAAGGAGAGGAAAAAATCAAAAAGAAAAACTTTAACATTACAGCGTGTTAAGCTTTCCTCCTCTTCCCACCCTCTTGAGTCGGAAAAAATTTAATTTGAGCTTTATTTTTGGATCAAGTGTTCTACTGATTCGTGTTTGAATTTCAGCAAATAACGGATGCAACATGGCCAAGATTCCTCTCACGACATCATCAGTGACAAAGTCACATGGCTCTCTCAGCCTATCACAGTCCAAAGTCCACTAATCCCATAGTGCACTTTTGTCCTGAAGTTGTAACAGTTTAAAAACTTCTCTTTAATGATTTACATTCAATCCAAAACAGCATCAACAACAACAACTTGCATTTATATAGCGCCTTTAACATAGTAAAATGTCCCGAGGAGCGTTGTAAACCAAGATTTGACACCGAGCCACATAAGGAGAAATTAGGGCTGGTGACCAAAAGCTTGGTCAAAGAGGTAGGTTTTAAGGAGTGTCTTAAAGGAGGAGAGAGAGGCAGAGAGGCGGAGAGGTTTAGGGAGGGAACTCCAGAGCTTAGGGCTTTGACCACCAATGGTGGAGCGATCAAAATCATGGATGCTCAAGAGGCCAGAATTAGAGGAGCGCAGATATCTCGGAGGTTGGTGGAGATAACAGAGATAGGGAGGGGCGAGGCCACGCATCCCTGGAGAAGTATCAGAGTCTGAGAGTTAAACTGAAAATAATATATTTTTAATGAGGTGACAAAGCCCCTCTCTAATTTCTCCACTTATTTTCCTCTATAGGTTTTGCCACACGTCCCAGCTCCTGTGATCTTGAGGGGAGGCATATGACCTGTTGCTGGGCCTCCAATGGTGCCACTCTGCAGCTGTCCATTAGGAGAAACACAACAGTCTGTCAATGAGCTCTCCTGATCTTCACTCCACCCCCACGGAGCTTGTACTAAACCCCTCCCCAGAGCAGCTTGACCCTGAAAAGTGTGAGGTGATGCATTTTGGGAGGGCTAACAAGGCAAGGGAATACACAATGAATGGTAGGATCCTAGGAAGGACAGAGGATCAGAGGGACCTTGGTGTGCATGTACATAGATCCCTGAAGGCAGCAGGACAGGTAGATAAGGTGGTTAAAAAGGCATATGGGATACTTGCCTTCATTAGCCGAGGCATAGAATATAAGAGCAGGGAGGTTATGATGGAGCTGTACAAAACGCTAGTTAGGCCACAGCTGGAATACTGCGTGCAGTTCTGGTCGCCACACTATAAGAAGGATGTGATTGCATTGGAGAGGGTGCAGAGGAGATTCACCAGGATGTTACCTGGGCTGGAGCGCTTCAGCTATGAAGGGAGACTGGACAGTTTGGGGTTGTTTTCCTTAGAGCAGAGAAGGCTGAGGGGGGACCTGATTGAGGTGTACAAAATTATGAGGGGCATAGATAGGGTAGATAGAAAGGAACTTTTCCCCTTAGTAGAGGGGTCAATAACCAGGGGCCATTGTTTCAAGGTAAGGGGCAGGAGGTTTAGAGGGGATTTGAGGAAAAACTTTTTCACCCAGAGGGTGGTTGGAATCTGGAACTCACTGCCTGAAAGGGTGGTAGAGGCAGGAACCCTCACAACTTTCAAGAAGCATTTAGATGAGCACTTCAAACGCCATAGCATACAAGGTTACGGACCAAGTGCTGGAAAATGCGATTAGATTAGACAGAGCTTGATGGCCAGCGTGGACACGATGGGCCGAAGGGCCTCTTTCTGTGCTGTATAACTCTATGACTCTAAATCAAACTTGCACCAGTGCAAAAAATATATATATTTAAAGAATAACCTCAAAATCAGCAACATTGCCTAATTTATTTTTTCCCCATCCAATTTACTCACCTCTCCTGTTACTTTACAATAAAGGTGACCTTGTTTTTGAGGTACGGTCCCATGATTGTATCTTGCCCAAATAGCCATTCTTCATGTGATGGTAAATGTCAGCTGGCTATTTGACTGATGAGAGCATCACAGCTGAAACTTAATCTTGTCCTCACTGGGTCCACATACACTTCCCATGAGAGAGGTAGTCAATGGATAGCAATCATGAATAGGAACCCTGACTTATTTTTCCCCTTTCTACCCTGTGAATGAATCATAGAATGAGACAGCTCGGTAGGAGGCCCATCGGCCCATCATGCCTGTGCCGGCTCTTTGAAAGAGCGATCCAATTAGTCTCACTCCCCCTGCCCTTTCCCCAAAGCCCTGAAATGTCTTCCCCTTCAAGTATTTATCCAATGTTGAAAGTTACCATTGAATCTGCTTCCACCACCCTTTCAGGCAGTGCATTCCAGATCACAACAAGCTGCGTAAAAAAGAATTCTCCTCATCTTGTCTCTGAGTTATGGATTTTCCCTCCTTCCTCTATCAACTAACTCAGCAGAGATCAGATCTGGCACCAATATCACACCCACTGAGCAGTCAATGAGCTCCTTCATTTATTTCAATGAATATTTTTAAACTTTTACAACAGCGGGGCAGTGCGCCCGCCATAGGATTAGTGGGCGTTGATCTGTGCTAAACTGGAGGCGACGGATTAATCCCTATGGCAGATAGGATATGAGGATGAGGCAAAGAATGTTTGTACCTGAGATGAGCACGAAGAGCACGTCATTTGCAGTAAGTCCCTCCGCTAAGTGACGGATACTGTTCGCTGCCTTTAAAGCATTCTCATCGGGGAGGTTATGCCTGGCTCCTTCCATCGCTTGTATTTTTGTCTGAGGTCTTAAAAGCATATCCCTGTGGAGTTATCAGGAGTGAAGCAGTTAAGACAATCTGGAATGTGTTGACCAACTGCACCATTTTTGTTTGCAAACAGTGTATAATTTGCAATGCAAATCCTTTTCTGGATGGTATCTTTCGTCAACCGATTTCCTCCCCTTTCTTGAAGGCTTCGATTTCTTCCTGCATTACAATTCGTTGCCCTAAGGTACCTTGCCTAAGTGGCCATCTTTCATATTTGATCCTTGTCGGTGCATATTGAACCACGGAGGTCATCACAGCTATGACTAATCTCGACCTAATCTGATGGCCGCACGTATGCGCTTCAAGCAGGGGCCACTCAATAGCAACCAGGAGTGGTGAGTTCGACCCTAGTTGATTTCCCCCCCCACCGCCCCCCCTAACCCAGGTACACTGAGGCGAATTGTAGCACCTCTACTGCAGCCATGGTTGAAACCATCAAACTCAGCATAGAGCAGGGACCAAACCCAAATGGTTCAGTCTGTATCAATTCTACTCTCAGCCGTGGCTCAGTGGGTAGCACTCTCGCCTCTGAGTCAGAAGGTTGTGGGTTCATAGTCCCACTCCAGAGACTTGAGCACAAAAATCTAGGCTGACACTCCAGTGCAATATTGAGGGAGTGCTGCACTGTTGGAGGTGCCGTCTTTCAGATGAGATGCTAAACCGAGAACCCCGTCTGCTCTCTAAGGTGGACGCAAAAGATCCCATGGCACTCTTTCGAAGAAGAGGAGTTATCCCCGGTGTCCTGGCCAATGTTTATCCCTCAATCAACATCACTAAAACAGATTATCTGGTCATTATCACATTGCTGTTTGTGCGAGCTTGCTGTGCGCAAATTGGTTGCCTCGTTGCCTACATTACAACAGTGACTACACTTCAAAAAGTACTTCATTTGCTGTAAAGCGCTTTTGGATGTCCTGAGGTTGTGAAAAACGCTATATAAAAGCAAGTCTTTCTTTTCTTTTTGATAAATTCACCGGAGCTATTGGGGAAGCCACACACTGCAATTTTTCAGTGTGTTGTTCAAATCCCATAGATACAGTAGGATACTATTTGGTGTAATTTATGCTCCGGTATAGTCATAATAAGGCTTTAACTGCACGAACAATTCTTGGATGTGATTTAACGTCTGTAGTGTTGGTGTGAAGGGGCTTCACTTTGCAGCGATACTGCAGTTATAGTGTAAGTGGAGCCTAAATCCGGAGTCAAGCCTGACCACAATGAAACTCCCTCCAGAGCCTTAACACACGATCTATACTACACAAATTTAGCATTGGTGTAAATCTAAAACAGCTTTGCACTGATGGTAAACTTGTAGCATAAATGCACCCTTATTCTTGGATTGCGTACGTAACACACGAGTCAGACTGAGGATAAGCTGGAGGAATTTGCGCTATTGGAGCCTGATGCCATGGCTGTAAATAGTAAACAGTTAGGTCATTGGTTGAAACGTGCTTTGATCAGGTATATAATGACCTGGAATCAAATAGAAATTTGAAAAGATATTGGCCCGGAATTTGCGGTCGGGATGACGGTGAACTGGCAGTGTTCGCCGTCATTCCGCCTTTGAAACTGACCGCAACTGCAGGATTTGGCGCATGCGCAGTCCTGTGCGGAAATCCTGAAGTTGTGGTTAGTCATTGACAGCTCCGAAACAGGCTGCGTTGTGTGTCCCCCCCTCTACAGAGCCAGCAATCAGTGAAATCACCCAAATCAGGGAAACTGACGAAAACTTCAGCTCTTCCGCAGTAAGTACGCTGTTAAATTCCCCACTAAAAATTAGCTCCAAAAGGGATTAGGTGCAACTGGGGTTTTAACAGCATTATTACTGCTAAACAAATGTTAAGGGCCTGGAAAACTAATTTTAACTTTGCGCATTGTGAAATTTGTCCTTTTTCATAAAAATTTAAATTTTTAGGAAACTTTTTAAAACAAAGATTTTGATTTTTTTTTTAAAGTTTATCCATCTTTATTTCAGGTTTGCCTTTTCCCCATGTGAGAGCTCCAATCTTTGTTTTGCTCGCTCTAACATTTTTCAAAAGCTAGAGTTTTGAGCTTACTCACTTCCTTGTTCGCTGTCTGAGAATTCTGCGTTTTTGGTTGGCTGCTTAGACAGCTTGTTGACATCACAGCAGCTTGCACAAGGGGATCCCCACTATACTTCGTTGTTTTTGAATTGAATGTCGGAAAACCCGAAGTTCTCGACACAGGGATCGCGAGATCCTTGTGCGGAGCGTACTTCGGGGCCGGTGGCGAACGCCTTCGCTTCTCCACTGACCGCAAATTCCAGGCCATTATGTCTTATCAGTTATGGTCCGTTTTACAATTTTGAAAGAGCATTAAAACCAGATACTAGGGTCTTCCTCAAGATGGTGTTTTAAGTTTCTGTTTATTTTAAGGTCATCGTAGGGATCAGATTTAAAACCTTCTTGACAAGGTGACCTTGCATCTCCAGTAGAGTTTTGAACAAGGAGGACTGCCTCTTCTGAAGGTGGTGTCGCATGTTGTGGTAAGGTTCAGTGGGTACTGGGCACCCTCCAGTACCATGCCAAAGTCTCAATTTTGCATGTCTGAGTGTAGATAGTGAGTGTTGGCAGGTTATTCAACGACGAGAACTCTTTCACCACTCAATATCCCCACACATTTGCATTTTCTAGCATAAGTCACTGGGTAAGAATCAGCAGCAGGAACCACAGCTGATTTTTCACCTCCTTAGCCCAGGAGCAAGTTGAGACCAACCGTAACTCCCCTTTTTCTCCCCCAGCTGGTTTTAGTTAAGTCAGCAAGACCAGGAATTGAATCTGGAAAAATCCTGGTCGGTATAGTTCCATTTCACATTGGACCCACAAATTTACCAACAATCCCAAAAACTGATTGATATTCATGCTACGTCTTCTTCCAGCTTGATGTCCTTGGTTGGGTTTGTTTGTTGTGGAAGGGTCAGAGGGAAAACTCATTAGAACTAATCGGTTAGTAAGCAAAAAAAAATTCACGTGCTAATTATTTGTTTCTTACTCTTTTCCAGCCAACCGAAGAATCCTCTGAATTCCAAGAGGAACGCTGATCACGCCTTGGAGCAGGTGGTCTCCCAGGATCTCTTCCACAGCAGCCGCCATTCCCAGCACAGCTTTTCCAAATCCGACAAGGTAGACATTCTTATGGACCGGGAAGCACTGATTTTGTACCATCAGCCTCTCTCCTTCTATGTTAACATTGTTCTTAATCATGTTTTGAGGCAAAACAGCATCGATTGCTGTCTGAAAGATCTCCAGACCATGCTGCTGAAGGGACATTTCTACGCTGATCACAGAGGCACTCCGACGAAGCCTCCTTGGCTGCCAGTTCTTGTAAATGAGTTGATGGTTGGAATGAAGCCACAGGTATCTTCCCAATGCAGTGACCATCTTAATTACTGAGATTCATTGATTCTTCTGAATGAACTCATCCTGCCGGAGAATGGATGGGGATTAGTAAGAAATCAGTACAGTTCTGGAGTGTATCAAAGCACAGATTATGCTCCAAAATGAAACCTGTAGAGTAAATATCACATCAGAGAGATACTGGAAGCAAAGGTGTATTCCATACCAGTATGTCATGGTTACATCTGCAATTCCTCACATGGTGAGTTTCCTCATCTTCTGTTTTCCATATTTTCAGTCCCGTCTTTTTCCAAAATTTATGTTTCCAAATGTCATAACTGTTATTTCATCTTTCACACAACTCACAAAGCCACAAGAAATGTTAATAAATGATAAGCTGGGGTGTGATCAACAACTAAAACTTTATTTGTCTTTTAAACTTTTCACCATGTTAAAGTTGTGGATTGCTGACGAGTGATTTGTAGAAATAATTTTAGTTTTAGTCTCGACTCTTTATCTTGAATTTTAATTTTATTTTAGCTTCAGTCTTCATAGGAAACTTAGTTGACTAATTTCAGTCAATGATTATTTCCTGCTCAGTTTAGTTACACTTGTACCATAAGTTTACATTAATGGAGACCTTACAACCAAACCCAATCCAACAGCACGGCGGATGGGTCATATTCAAGCAGCTTTTAATCTACACAACAGCCACACAAGTGCTGCTGGTTCTCAGCATTGCAGGCCTTATATTTGCTAAACATAATGCTAAGTATGTCCCTGCGAGATATTTTTTAATCTGCAGTTATCCAGTCAGCCTTAATAATAAAGTCATATTTCATAAGTAAACACTGGGTAGTAAGAAATTCCTCCTTTTCTGTAGAGTTCCTGATGCAGGAAACTCTTTTTTATCCGACACCGACGGGACCGGCGTGGTGCCGGTTTATCAAAAAGTCCGGATGACAGAGGGGTATAGTAAAAGGTACGAGAGCTCCGTACACAGCAACAAATCCAGGCTTCCCTGTTGCTTAGCAACATGTGCAGGAACCCCGACTGCACAGCCACAGATCAAGGAACGGCCACTAATATGAAGTAAAACTTACCTGAACCTACTCCTGAATTTTGCCGGTTAACCGAGATTTCTGGTTATTTAGATGCTGGTAAATCGAGAGTTTCCTGTGGTATGTATTGTGTTAGCCGTAGCTCAGTGGGTAGCACCCTTGCCTCCGCGTCAGAAGGTTGTGGGTTCAAGTCCCACTCCAAAGACTTGAGCACAAAAATCTAAAATCAAAAATACTCTGACGCTCCAGTGCAGTACAGAGGGAATGCTGCACTGTCAGAGGTGCCGTCTTTCAATGAGACGCAAGGTGGACGTAAAAGATCCTATAACACTATTTCGAAGAAGAGCAGGGGACTTATCCCTAGTGTCCTGGCCAATATTTATCCCTCAATCAACATCACTAAAACAGATTATCTGGTCATTATCACATTGCTGTTTCTGGAAGCTTGCTGTGCGCAAATTGACTGCTGCATTTCCTACATTACAACAGTGACTATACTTCAAAAGTACTTCATTGGCTGTAAAACGCTTTGGGACGTCTGGTGGTCATGAAAGGTGCTTTATAAATGCAAGTCTTTCTTTTATTGCTCCATGTGAGAGGTCCCAATATCTCCCAATATTGGTACAAAACAAAATACTGCGGATGCTGGAAATCTGAAATAAAAACAGAAAATGCTGGAAATACTCAGCAGTTCAGGCAGCATCTGTGGAGAGACAACAAGGATGATGGTGCAAGGCAAAAGGAGATGGTAATGGGACAAGAAACAAAAGATTTTTTTTCTCTCTCACATGGCAGCTGTTGATCTTCCTGCCATTGCCATTCACACCTCATCTAGAGTCATCTTTTGCTGCTTAACTTGCAGGACAAATCCAATCCGGCCAATTACCACCCCATCAGTCTACTCACAATCATCAGCAAAGTGATGGAAGGTGTCATCGACAGTGCTAGCAAACAACACTTACTCACCAATAACCTGCTCACTGATGCCCAGTTTGGGTTCCGCCAGGACCACTCCGCTCCCGACCTCATTACAGCCTTGGTCCAAACATGGACAAAGGAGCTGAATTCCAGAGGTAAGGTGAGAGTGACTGACCTTGACATCAAGGCAGCATTTGACTGACTGAGGCATCAAGAAGCCCCAGAAAAACTGAAGTCAATGGGAATCGGGGGGAAAACTCACCACTGGCTGGAGTCATACCTAGCACAAAAGAAGATGGTTGTGGTGGTTGGAGGTCAATCATCACAGCCCCAGGACATCGCTGCAGGAGTTCCTCAGGGCAGTGTCTGAGGCCAAACCATCTTCAGCTGCTTCATCAATGACCTTCCCTCCAACATAAGGTCAGAAATGGGGACGTTCGCTGATGACTGCACAGTGTTCAGTGCCATTCACAACGCCTTAGATAATGAAGTAGTCCATGCCCGCATGCAACAAGACCTGGATGACATTCAGGCTTGGGCTGATAAGTGACAGGTAACATTTGCGCCACACATGTGCCAGGCAATGTCTATCTCCAACAAGCAAGAGTCTAACCACTGCCCCTTGACATTCAACGGCATTACCATCGCCAAAGCACCCACCATCAACATCCTGGGGGGTCACCATTGACCAGAAACTTAACTGGACCAGCCACATAAATACTGTGGCAACAAGAGCAGGTCAGAGGCTAGGTATTCTGCGGCGAGTGTCTCACCTCCTGACTCCCCAAAGCCTTTCCACCATCTACAAGGCACAAGTAAGGAGTGTGATGGAATACTCTCCACTTGCCTGGATGAGTGCAGCTCCAACAACACTCAAGAAGCTCGACACCATCCAGGACAAAGCAACCCGCTTGATTGACACCCCATCTACCACCTTAAACATTCACTCCCTCCACCACCGGCGTACCGTGGCTGCAGTGTGTACCATCTACAAGATGCACTGTAGCATCTCCCAAACCCGCAACTTCTACCACCTAGAAGGACAAGGTCAGCAGGCGCATGGGAACACCAGCACCTCCAGGTTCCCCTCCAAGTCACACAAGGCCAGCATTTATTGCCCATCCCTGATTGCCCTTGAGAAGGTGGTGGTGAGCCGCCTTCTTGAACCGCTGCAGTCTGTGTGGTGAAGGTACTCCCACAGTGCCGTTAGGTAGGGAGTTCCAGGATTTTGACCCAGCGACGATGAAGGATCAGTGATATACTTCTAAGTCAGGATGGTGTGTGACTTGGAGGGGAAGGCAAAAGGAGATGGTAATGGAGGAGAACGTGTTCCCATGCGCCTGAGAGGACAGACGGGGCCTCGGTTAAATGTCTCATCCAAAAGACGGCACCTCTGACAGTGCAGCATTCCCTCAGTATTGCACTGGAGTGTCAGCCTAGATTTTTGTGCTCTGGAGCAGGACTTGAACCCACAACTTTCTGACTCAAAGGCAAGGGTGCTACCCACTTAGCCACAGCTAACATTGTGGCACCATGTGGTTCCTTTAGTGGGTAAAGGCACCATGTGGTGCAATACTAAGGCACACAGACCATGAAGGTTCCCGAATCGATTCTCAAAGCCTTCCCTAACTGATGTAATTGGCCTCAGTGTCCATCAGCTGGGGGAGGGGAAACATCAGTCTGCTCCAGATCGTTAACCAGCAAACCTTGCTAGAAAGTGCCTGACATGAATCTTGTCATTCATGTGGAAATGACTTATGAAATAATACTGGGCGGCCTGCTGGTGGCGCTGTCCAGGGAGAGTATAAATACTCGGGCATGGGCCCAGCTTGCTCAGGACATTCGTTAACAGGAACTAGTGAAGGACACAACTAGATCTCCATGTTGAAAAACAGTTGATTAAAGCTTTGTTTAACGCTTAGACCAAGTGCCTAGTAGTTTTCTTATGTCAGTGCCCATGTGTGTGAATTTAGATTCAGACTTGGCTGTGGTATCTTGCCCTGTTGAACAGTTTGCAAATACTCATTGCCTAGGCTCAAATACAAAGAACATAGAAACAGGAGTTGGCCATTCAGCCCCTCGAGCCTGTTTTTCTATTTGATTTGCATCTTAACTCCATCTACCCAACTTGGTTCTGTAACTTTTAAAAAAATTAATTGGATGTGGGCGTCCCTGGCAAGGCCAACATTTATTGCCCATCACTAATTGCCCTTGAGAAAGTGGTGGTAAGCCGCCTTCCTAAACCGCTGCAGTCCTTCGTAGCAGTTTTTGTGATACGACAGAGTGGCCATTTCAGAGCTGTGGGTCTGGAGTCACATATAAGCCAGACTGAGTAAGGTTTCCTTCTTTAAAAGACATTAGTGAACCAGTTGGGTTTTTACAACAATCTAGTAGTTTCATGGTCACCATTACTGATACTAGCTTTTAATTCCAGTGCTGGGACTAGAATCCTGGCGAATCATATAACTAGGGCTGTAGAGAGGGCTTTAAACTAATTAGTGGGGGGGAGGTTTCTAGAGAGCAAATAATAAAAATGACAACGGAGAAGGTCATAGACCTAGGTAGCAGTAGGGGAATTAAAAACCAGAGCGTGTCAGGAAGGGACAGAAGGTATGGAGTAAAAGGTAAAGTAGTAAAAGGGGAAAAAGCAAGAACTAAGTGTCACAAAACATATTTGAAAGTTCTTTATCTGAATGCACGTAGCATTCGTAACGAAATGGACGAGTTAACGGCACAGATAACTACATATGGGTATGATCTTGTGGCCATTACAGAAACATGGCTGCAGGGTGACCATGACTGGGAATTAAGCATACCAGGGTATTTAACAATCAGGAAGGACAGGCAGGAAGGAAGGGGAGGTGGGGTGGCTATGTTAATAAAGGAAGGAATCACTGTAATACAGAGAAATGATATTGGGTCAAAGGATCAGGATAGTGAAACAGTTTGGGTGGTGATAAGGAATAATAAGGGGAAAAAAACACTAGTGGGCGTAGTCTATAGGCCTCCTAACAGTTGTAACTCTGTTGGACGGAGTATTAATCAGGAAATAGTTGGAGCTTGTAATAAGTGAAGAGCTATAATTATGGGGGATTTTAACTATCATATTAACTGGAGCAAGCCCAAAAACATTGTGAACCAGTGCACTTGCTCTTTGCTATTCCACTGCCGAATACGCCTGCCCTGCATGGGAAAGGTTTACTCATGCCAAGAAGATGGATGCCATTCTGAATGCAAGCTGCCGATTTATCACAGGTTGCTTAAAACCAACAAACACCAACAGCCTATATATCCTGGCGGGTATCGCTCCCCCTGATATAAGAAGAACGGTAGCCAGCAAGAAAGAGCGACTCCGTCAAACATCAGATGAGAGGCACCCTCTGCATTGTCATACACCTACACCCAGCCGCCTAAAGTCAAGGAAGAGCTTCATGAACAGTGTTGTTCCATTACAATCAACCTCATCTGAAGCCCGCATCGCCTTGTGGAAAGACCGGCTCGCCAGTCTTGAACAACCCCCAGCAATGGAAATTTTACCTGATGAAAGCCTTCCCCCAGGAGCTAATTGCAACTGGGCAATCTGGAAGTGCCTCAACAGACTTAGGACCGGTGTAGGTTGCTCAAAGGTGTCACTAAGCAAATGGGGATATTCAACCAGCCCGACAACTTGTGAATGTGGAACTGAGGCACAGACCATGCAACATCTCCTGCAATGCCCATCGTTAGAGGAACCCTGCACTGTTGCAGATCTTGCCGAATCCAACAACAAGGCGCAAAAATGTGTCCAGTTCTGGCTGGGCTATGTATAGACTGTCCGTGGACACGATAAGAAGAAGAAGAACTGGACAAATCAAATTGGGCAGGGCAGCCTTGAGGAAGAGTTCATTGAGTGTATTAGGGATGGGTTTCTTGAGCAGTATGTAACTGAACCGACCAGGGGGCAAGCAACCTTAGATCTGGTCCTGTGTAATGAGTCAGGATTAATTAAAAATGTCCAATAAAGGAGCCCCTTGGAATGAGTGACCATAACATGGTTGAATTCCATATTCAATTAGAGGGTGAGAAGGTTGGATCTCAAACAAGCGTACTGAGCTTGAATAAAGGAGACTATGAAGGTATGAGAGCGGAATTGATTAGAGTGGACTGGGAAAATAGATTAAAGGGTAAGACGGTACATGAGCAGTGGTGTACATTTAAGGAGTTATTTTACAACTTTCAAAAAATATATATTCCACTGAGGAAAAAAGGGTGTAAAAGAAATGACAGCCATCCGTGGCTAAGTAAAGTAATTAAGGATAGTATCCGACTAAAAACAAGGGCATATAAGGTAGCCAAATCTAGTGGGAGGATAGAAGATTGGGAAGTCTTCAAAAGACAGCAAAAAATAACTAAAAGGTTGATTAAGAAAGGGAAGATAGATTATGAAAGTAAATTAGCAAAAAATATAAAAACAGATAGCAAGAGTTTCTATAGTTATATAAAAAGAAAAAGGATGGCTAAAGTAAATGTTGGTCCCTTAGAGGATGAGACCGGGAAATTAATGGTGGAAAACATGGAGATGGCAAAAACGCTGAACAAATATTTTGTTTCAGTCTTTACGGTAGAGGACACTAAGAATATCCCAACACTGGACAAACAGGGGGCCCTGGGGGGGGGGGGAGGAGCTAAATACGATTAAAATCACTAAGGAATTGGTACTCGGTAAAATAATGGGACTCAAGGCAGATAAATCCCCTGGACCTGATGGCTTACATCCTAGGGTCTTGAGGGAAGTGGCGGTAGGGATTGTGGATGCATTGGTAATAATTTTCCAAAACTCCCTGGACTCAGCAAAGGTCCTGGCAGATTGGAAAACTGCTAATGTAACACCCTTATTTAAAAAGGGTAGTAGGCAGAAGGCTGGAAACTATAGACCAGTTAGCCTAACATCTGTGGTAGGTAAAATTTTGGAGTCCATTATTAAGGAGACAGTAACGGGACATTTGGATAAACATAATTTAATAGGACAAAGTCAGCACGGTTTTATGAAGGGGAAGTCATATTTGACAAATTTGCTTGAGTTCTTTGAGGACGTAACATACAGGGTGGATAAAGGGGAACCAGTGGACGTAGTGTATTTAGACTTCCAAAAGGCATTTGACAAGGTGCCACACAAAAGATTATTGCTCAAGATAAAAAATCACGGGATTGGGGATAATGTTCTGGCATGGGTGGAGGATTGGTTATCTAACAGAAAGCAGAGAGTTGGGATAAATGGTTCATTCTCAGACTGGCAATCAGTAACTAGTGGTGTTCCGCAGGGGTCAGTGCTGGGACCCCAACTCTTTACAATCTATATTAACGATTTGGAGGAGGGGACCGAGTGTAACATGTCAAAGTTTGCAGATGATACAAAGATGGGAGGGAAAGTAGTGAGTGAGGAGGACATAAAAAACCTGCAAAGGGACATAGACAGGCTAAGTAAGTGGGCAGAGATTTGGCAGATGGAATACAATACTGGAAAGTGTGAGGTTATGCACTTTGGCAGGAAAAATCATAGAGCAAGTGATGCGCTATCAATTACTCATAAAAGACTGAGAGTTAGAAGAGTAACTAAAGGCTTTTATTAACAACAGAATGGAGGTCTGCCTCGAGTGGTCGACCGGTCCAGGATACAAAGGCAGGGGAGCAGTCACCTTTATACTAGGACCTGTGGGAGGAGTCAGCCGAGGCATGTCCAGGCATGTACACAGTGGAATACAAACAGGACAAACAGGAATACAAACAGTGGTTTACCACATTCACCCCTTGTTTAAAATTGAGTCCGGCGGGGTGAAGTGTATTAAAAGTTAGTGTATTGGAGTCTCTCCGGAGGTCTTGTCTGCCGCTGTGATCGGCGTGGCGACGGCAGGGGTAGTGAAGCTTCCGGCGTCGAGTCCAGCGTAGGCTGTGGCACAGGCGTGTCGACCTCGTAGATGTCGAGCGGGTCGCGGGGCCCAGGCCTGCCGTCTGCTGGGGCTGGATATCGGATCGTGGGGGGGGGTGGTAGTGGGTAGTGGGTTACTGTGGTCCCCGAGGGTGCAAGGTCTCTTATGGAGACTGTGTCCTCCCGCCCGTCCGGGTATGCGATGTAAGCATACTGGGGGTTGGCGTGGAGGAGGTCGACCCTCTCGACCAGGGGGTCCGTTTTATGGGTCCTCACATGTCTTCTCAGTAGGACCGGCCCTGGGGACGTCAGCCATGGCGGTAGCGATGTCCCTGATGTGGACTTCCTTGGGAAGACAAACATTTTCTCATGAGGGGTGGCGTTAATGGCAGTGCAGAGCAGTGACCGAATAGAGTGGAGCGCATCGGGGAGCACATCCTGCCAGCGGGAGGTTGGAAGGCCCCTAGACTTTAAGGCTAGCAGGACGGCCTTCCAAACTGTCGCATTTTCTCTTTCCACCTGTCCGTTCCCCCGGGGGTTGTAACTGGTGGTCCTGCTTGTGGCAATACCCCTAGTTAGCAGGTACTGACGGAGTTCGTCGCTCATAAACGATGAGCCCCGGTCGCTATGGATATAGCTGGGGAAGCCGAACAGGGTGAAGAGGTTGTTCAGACATTTAATGACCGTGGCACTGGTCATGTCCGGGCAGGGGAAGGCGAACGGGAAACGGGAGTACTCATCAATAATATTGAGGAAGTACACATTGCGGTCGGAGGAGGGGAGAGGCCCTTTAAAATCAACGCTCAGGCGCTCGAAGGGGCGAGTGGCTTTTATCAGGTGGGCCCTGTCTGGTCTATAAAAGTGTGGTTTGCACTCAGCGCAGACTTGGCAGTTCCTGGTCATGGTCCTGACCTCCTCAATAGAGTAAGGCAGGTTGCGGGCCTTGATGAGGTGGAAGAACCTGGTGACCCCCGGGTGGCAGAGGTCATTGTGGAGGACCCGTAGTCTATCGATCTGCGCGCTGGCGCAGGTGCCACGCGATAGAGCATCCGGGGGTTCGTTGAGCTTCCCGGGCCGGTACAAGATCTCGTAGTTGTAGGTGGAAAGTTCGATTCTCCACCTCAAGATCTTGTCATTTTTGATTTTGCCCCTCTGCTTGTTGTTAAACATAAAAGCAACTGAACGCTGGTCAGTGAGCAGGGTAAATCGTTTTCCGGCCAGGTAGTGCCTCCAATGACGCACAGCCTCCACAATCGCCTGGGCCTCCTTCTCAACAGCGGAGTGTCTGGTCTCCGGGCCTTGGAGGGTTCGTGAAAAGAAGGCCACGGGTCTCCCCGCCTGATTGAGGGTAGCGGCCAGGGCAAAGTCGGACGCGTCGCTTTCCACCTGGAAGGGGATGGATTCGTCCACTGCGTGCATGGTGGCTTTGGCAATGTCCTCCTTGATACGGTGGAAGGCTAAGCGGGCCTCTGCCGTCAAGGGAAAAGAGGTGGACTTGATCAGCGGACGGGCCTTGTCCGCATAGTAGGGGACCCACTGGGCGTAATAGGAGAAAAACCCTAGGCACCTCTTCAGGGCCTTGAGGCAGTGGGGCAGTGGAAGTTCCATAAGGGGACGCATCCGGTCGGGGTCGGGGCCGATGACTCCGTGTTCCACAACACAGCCAAGGATGGCGAGGCGGTTTGTGCGGAATATGCACTTCTCCTTGTTATATGTCAGGTTTAGGAGTTGGGCGGTGCGGAGGAATTTTTCGAGGTTTGCATCATGGTCCTGCAAGTCACGGCCGCAGATGGTCACATTGTCCAAATATGGGAAAGTGGCCTGCAACGCATTTTGATCTACCATCCGGTCCATCTCCCTTTGGAAGATGGAGACCCCGTTGGTGACGCCAAAGGGAACCCTAAGGAAGTGATAGAGGCGGCCGTTTGCCTCAAAGGCAGTGTACTGGCGGTCCTCAGGGCGGATGGGGAGCTGGTGGTACGCTGATTTCAGGTCAATGGTCGAGAAGACGCGGTACTGCGCGATCTGGTTGACCATATCAGCTATACGGGGGAGTGGGTAGGCGTCCAGCAGGGTGTAGCGATTTATTGTCTGGCTGTAGTCGATGACCAGGCGCTGCTTCTCGCTGGTCTTAACGACCACAACCTGGGCTCGCCAGGGGCTGGTGCTGCCCTCAATAATCCCTTCTTTCAGGAGCCGCTCCACTTCGGTTTTAATGAAAACCCTGTCCCCGGCACTGTATCGCCTGCTCTTTGTGGCGATGGGCTTACAGTCGGGGGTGAGGTTAGCAAACAGTGGTGGGGGGGTGACTCTGAGTGTGGAGAGGTTGCACCTGGTGCGCGGCGGGCAATTTGGAAGCTGCTGGCTGTGGACTGTGAGTGGGGGTAGGGGTCCACCGTACGCCATCGTAACACTTTTAAGGTGGCACTGAAAATCTAACCCCAGCAGGACGGCAGCGCAGAGGTCAGGCAGGACCAGAAGTTTAAAATGATCGTACACGGTCCCGTCTACTACGAGTGTCACCACGCAGTAGCCGCCGATGTCCGCCGACTGGGACTCGGAGGCCATAGAAATCCGCTGTTGCGCAGGCAGGACTGGGAGAGAGCAACGCCGCACCGTGTCGGGGTGGATGAAGCTCTCCGTGCTCCCAGAGTCAAAAAGGCAGATTGTATCGTGACCATTTACCTTAATGTCCATTGTGGAACTGGCCAGTTGGTGCGGTCTCGCTTGGTCCAGTGTAACGGATGCCAGCGTAGGGGTCGGTGTGTCGCTGCGGGTATCAGATGAGGCGGTGTCGGGGGCCTGCTGCGTCCCGGCTGTCGTCCAAGATGGCGGCGTCCATGATCCCCATGTGGCTGGAGGCGTCCAAAATGGCTGCTGTACCGGTGATTCGCACACGGCCGGGGAGGTCCAAAATGGCGGCCCGCATGGCCCACACGCGGCGCTGCTGGGGTTTGGGGTGGCTTTGGCCCTGCAGACACTAGCGTAGTGTCCCTTCTTCCCGCAGCCCGAGCAGATCGCGTTTTTCGCCGGGCAGCGCGCTCTGGGGTGTTTTGCCTGGCCACAGAAGTAGCATTTCTGGCCTTGGGGCACTGCTGTCTGGCCTTGGGACACTGCTGCGGTAGTTGGGCCGTTGTTGGGGTGTGGCTGGGGTGGCACGGCGCTATGAGGCGGTCCTACCGTGTCCCAGGCTGTCATTCCCCGCGGCGTCCACGGTGCAGAGGAGTAGGCATCCATGCCCTGGTAGGCTGCATCCAACGATAGTGCGAGTTCAGAGGCCTTGTTGAGGTCGAGGTTACTCTGCTCCAACAGTCGCTGTCGTGTGTAATTGGATCTGTGGCCCGCTACAAAAGCGTCCCGGATAAGTTCCTCTGTGTACACGGCGGCCTTTACATCCTTACAACCACAGGCCCGGCCAAGCACAGACAGTGCCTGAAGGTATTCCACGGTCGATTCCCCAGGTTGTTGTTTACGACTCCCCAGGAGGTGCCTGGCGTACACTTCGTTCACTGGGCGCGTGTACTGGTCCTTGAGGAGCTTGATAGCATCCGCGTACGAGGTCGCGTCTTGGATGACCGAGTACACTCGGTGGTTCACTTTGGAGGTCAGGACATCCAGTTTGTCCTCGTCCGATTTGATTGCTTCGGAGGCGGTCAGGAATTTTTCGAAACACTTAAGCCAGTGAGTAAACTTGGTGGATGAGTCCGCCTCCCGATAATCTAAGTCCAGGCATGCTGGTGTGAGGATCTTCTCCATTATAAAAATGTTGTTAATAAAATTGATGCGCTATCAATTACTCATAAAAGACTGAGAGTTAGAAGAGTAACTAAAGGCTTTTATTAACAACAGAATGGAGGTCTGCCTCGAGTGGTCGACCGGTCCAGGATACAAAGGCAGGGGAGCAGTCACCTTTATACTAGGACCTGTGGGAGGAGTCAGCCGAGGCATGTCCAGGCATGTACACAGTGGAATACAAACAGGACAAACAGGAATACAAACAGTGGTTTACCACAGCAAGTTATTATCTTAATGGCAAGAAACTGGAAAGTACTACAGTACAAAGAGGTCTGGGGGTCTTGGTGCACGAAACTCAAAAAGTTAGTATGCAGGTGCAGCAAGTGATCAAGAAGGCCAATGGAATGTTGGCTTTTATTGCTAGGGGAATAGAATATAAAAACAGGGAGGTATTGCTGCAGTTATACAAGGTATTGGTGAGACCGCACCTGGAATACTGCATACAGTTTTGGTGTCCATACTTAAGAAAAGACATACTTGCTCTCGAGGCAGTACAAAGAAGGTTCACTCGGTTAATCCCGGGGATGAGGGAGTGGACATATGAGGAGAGGTTGAGTAGATTGGGACTCTACCCATTGGAGTTCAGAAGAATGAGAGGCGATCTTATTGAAACATATAAGATTGTGAAGGGGCTTGATCGGGTGGATGCGGTGAGGATGTTCCCAATGATGGGTGAAACTAGAACTAGGGGGCATAATCTTAGAATAAGGGGCTGCTCTTTCAAAACTGAGATGAGGAGAAACTTCTTCACTCAGAGGGTAGTAGGTCTGTGGAATTTGCTGCCCCAGAAAGCTGTGGAAGCTACATCATTAAATAAATTTAAAACAGAAATAGACAGTTTCCTAGAAGTAAAGGGAATTAGGGGTTACGGGGAGCGGGCAGGAAATTGGACATGAGTCTAGGTTCGGATCGGTCATGGCCCTGTGGGTAGTGGAGCGGGCCCAGAGGCCGTGTAGCCTGGTCCTACTCCTACTTCTTGTGTTCTAATTCTGTGTTAGATTTCAGGAGATTGTTCTATTCACAGGGATTAGTGGAGACCTCGGGAACAGGCTGCCAGCTAGGAGTCCTTCAAGAGTAAATTGGGCCTGTTCCTGGCTGGGGTGGCGATCATCTTTTACAGAAGGTAAGTACTGCAGGAAATACAGGGACAGAGTGATCTCCTGGACGAGTTTCGATCGCCTAGATGGGTCGGAGAGGAATTTCCCAGATTTTTTCTCCCAAATTGGCCATTGGGTTTTTATCTGGTTTTTCGCCTCTCCCGGGAGATCACATGGGTTCGGGTGGGATGGAGAGTGGAAGTAGATTTGAGGTTAGGATCAGATCAGCCATGATCTTATTGAATGGCGGAGCAGGCTCGAGGGGCCGATTGGCCTACTCCTGCTCCTTATGTTCTATTTATGTAATTAACTGAATACAAATTCCACAGCTGCCGCGTGGATTTGAATTCACATCCCTGAGATTATTAGCCTAGGCTGCTGGATTACTAGTCCAGTAATGTAACCATTATGCTACCATACGTGTGCCTAACAAAAAGCTATCATGCTCGCCTCAACAGCTTTTTGGGGATAACTGAGACAAGGCACTGAGGAGCTGCTGTCAGCACCTGATACCCCGACACCTTTAGAAGGGGTGGGGTGGGGGGAAATATTGGGGTGGGGGGGAATTATAGAACTTTCCTCTCAAACTTTAATCTCATTGGCCATCTACCTTCTTCATCTCTTCCCTTCAATTATTTTTTAAAGACCACAATTTAAATCGCCAAAAACGATTAAATCAAATCCCCCTTAACAAGAAGATCAGAGATGCTTCCAAGAATCTTTTTCATTTTATTATTTAACACTGATACAAGGTCGCAAGAGATTAGGGGACACAGTAGTTACAAAGTAACTGGGCAGATCTCCCAACTGAGGTCAGTGATAACCACTTTCTAAAGCAACTGTTAATGATTACTGGAGCGTTGGTCACTATCAGAATGTTACATTAAAAAAATCACAACTTGCTGACCCAAAGTTGCCCAAACTTATTCTCCAGGGTCCCCCCCCACCGAAATAAATGTAGATCCTTTGTAGTTAAGGGGCATTGGATAATTTAGCTCATCGGTGACAGTTTCAGGGCTAAATTCGCGATCTTCGCTATTTTTGCTCCCGTCTCGAAAACACCTCCTTTCCTGCTGCTGTACACGTGGGTGGGACGTTGGGTTAAATCTCGTATTGAGACGCAGGACGATCTGCAAGCGACGCCTGGCTCTTGGTCTTACCTTATACTTGGCGATTGTTGCTGTGAGCTGTGGGCGACACTTCAGCACAACCTCAACTGCGCAGGACAGCGAGTCTGTTGTCTGATGAATGGAATTGTGGGCAGTAAGCAATCCCCACCTCCTTCTCCTCCTGCTACCCCTCCTCTTCCCACCCAACTCCTCCTTCTCCCACCTCCTTCCCCTCCAAGCACCTCCTCCTCTTCCTTGAGGGCGCCAGGTGTTTTCAGAAGATTTAAGTTATTTAGTTATTAAATGTTTTAGGAGAAGATGTATGCACTCATGGGGGAAACCAAAACTAGGGAACATAAATATAAGATAGTCACTAATAAATCCAATAGGGAATTCAGGAGAAGCAGTTTACCAAGACTGTGGTTAGAATGTGGAACTCGCTACTACAAGGAGTAGAATCACAGAATGGTTACAGCACAGAGGAGGTCATTCGGCCCATCGAGCCCGTGCCGGCTCTCTGCAAGAGCACTTCAGCTAGTCCCACTCCCCTGCCCTTTCCCTGTAGCCCTGCAAATCTTTTTCCTTCAGGTACCTATCCAATTCCCTTTTGAAAGCCACAATTGAATCTGCCTCCACCACCACCCTTTTAGGCAGTTCATTCCAGATCCTAACCACTCGCTGCGTAAATTTTTTCCCCCTCATGTCGCCTTTGGTTCTTCTGCCAATCACCTTAAATCTGTGTCCTCTGGTTCTTGACCCTTCTGCCAATGGGAACAGTTTCTCTCTATCTACTCTGTCCAGACCCCTCACGACTTTGTACTTGAGGCGAATAGCATAGATGCATTTAAGGGGAAGCTAGATAAACACACAAGGGAGAAAGGAATACAGGAAACTCTCGATTTACCGGCACCTAAATAACCGGAAATCTCTGTTAACCAGCAAAATTCAGGAGTAGGTTTGGGTAAGTTTTACTTCATATTAGTGGCTGTTCCTGGATCTGTGGCTGTGTAACCGGGGTTCCTGCACCTGTTGCTAAGCAACAGGGACGCCTGGATCTTGTGGCCAGGGTTCCTGCACCTGTTGCTAAGCAACAGGGATGCCTGGATTTGTTGCTGTGTATGGAGCTCTCGTACCTTTTACTATACCTCTCTGTAATCCGGACTTTTTGATAAACCGGCACCACGCCGGTCCCGTCGGTGCCGGATAAAAAAGAGTTTCCTGTAGAAGGTTATGCTGATAGGAGGAGGCTTTTGTGGAGCATAAACGCTGGCATGGACCAGTTGGGCCGAATGGCCTGTTTCTACTCTTCTGATTGGCCAATCAGGACGACACTGGGTTGTCCAGTCCTTCTGGTGCCCACCAGTCGCGGAGGATGGCCTGTTTCTGTGCTGTAAATTCTATGTAAAAATAAGCATTACAGGTGACCTAATAGAGGTTTTCAAGCTGATGAGAGGTTTTGATAGGATAGAGATAAACTATTCCCTCTGGCCAGTTTGTCAATAACCGGAGGTCACAGATTTAAAATAATTAGCAAAAGATCGAGAGGGGAAATGAGGAGAAAGTTTTTCACTCAGAGAGTTGTCGGGATCTGGAACGCTCGACCTGAAAAGGTGGTGGAAGCTGATTCCTTCAATAATTTTAAAAGGGAGTTGGACGGGAACTTGAGGATGAGGAACTTACAGGGTTACGGACAAAAAGCGGGGGCGGGGTGGTGGGACTAAGCATGACTGCTCTTTCAAAGAGCCGGCACAAGCACGACGGCTGATTTTAATCGCTCAACCATTGGCGGCTGTGCCTTCAGCTGCCTTGGCCCTAAGCGCTGGAATTCCCTCCCTAAACAGCTCCGTCTCTCCACCTCTCTCTCCTTTAGAAACATAGAAAAACATAGAAGATAGGAGCAGGTGTAGGCCATTCGGCCCCTCGAGCCTGCTCCACCATTCAATGCAATCATGGCTGATCATCCAAATTCAGTACCCTGTCCCTGCTTTCTCCCCATACCATAGAAACATAGAAGATAGGAGCAGGAGTAGGCCATTCGGCCCTTCGAGCCTGCTCCGCCATTCAACGAGATCATGGCTGATCATCCAAACCCTAGCACCCGGTCCCTACACCGACAGCCATCCCACCCAAGCCCTATCCCAGTAACCCCACGTACTTAATCCCCCCTAACACTAAGGGTCAATTTTTTTATCATGGCCAATCAACCTAACCCGCACATCTTTGGACTGTGGGAGGAAACCGGAGCACCCGGAGGAAACCCACGCAAACACGGGGAGAATGTGCAAACTCCACACAGACAGTCACCCGAGGCCGGATTTGAACCCAGGTCCCTGGCGCTGTGAGGCAACAGTGCTAACCACTATGCCACCGTGATACCCCTTGATCCCTTTAGCCTTAAGAAATATATCCAACTCCTTCTTGAATATATTTAATGAATTGGCCTCTACTGCCTTCTGTGGTAGAGAATTCCACAGGTTCACCACTCTCTGGGTGAAGAAATTCCTCCTCATTTCTGTCCTAAATGGCTTACCCCTTATCCTTAGACTGTGACCCCTGGTTCTGGACTCCCCGACCATCGGGAACATCCTTCCTGCATCTAGTCTGTCCAGTCCACTCAGAATTTTATAAGTTTCAATGAGATCCCCTCTCATTCTTCTAAACTCCAGCGAGTATAAGCCCAATCGACCCAATCTCTCCTCATACGTCATTCCTGCCATCCCAGATATCAGCCTGGTGAATCTTCGCTGAACTCCATCCATGGCAAAAACATCCTTCCTCAGATAAGGCGACCAAAACTGCACATAATACTCAAGATGTGGTCTCACCAAGGCCCTGTACAACTGCAGCAAGACATCCTTGTTCCTGTACTCAAACCCTCTCGCTACGAAGGCCAACATACCATTTGCCTTCTTAACCGCCTGCTGCACCTGCATGCTTACCTTCAGGAACTGGTGCACAAGGACACCCAGGTCTCATTGCACTTCGCCTTCTCCCAATCTATTGCCATTCAGATAATAATCTGCCTTCCTGTTTTTGACACCAAAGTGGATAACCTCGCATTTATCCACGTTATTTTGCATCTGCCATGCTTCTGCCCAATCACCCAACCCTTCCAAATCATCCTGGAGTTTCTCGGCATCCTCCTCACAGCACACACGCCCACCCAGCTTTGTGTCGTCTGCAAACTTGGAGATATTACATCTAGTTCCCTTGTCTAGATCATTAATATATATTGTGAATAGCTGGGGTCCAAGGACCGATCCCTGCGGTACCCCACTAGTCACTGCCTGCCACTCGGAAAAAGACCCGTTTATTCCAACTCTTTGCTTTCTGTCTGCCAACCAGTTCTCTATCCAATTCAATAACTTGCCCCCAATCCCATGTGCCTTAACTTTACACGCTAATCTCTTATGCGGGACCTTATCGAAAGCCTTCTGAAAGTCCAAATACACCACATCCATTGGTTCTCCCTTATCTATTTTACCAGTTACATCCTCAAAAAATTCCAGTAGATTAGTCAAGCACGATTTACCTTTTGTAAATCCATGTTGACTTTGTCCGATACTGTCACTGTTTTCCAAGTGCTCTGCTATTACATCTTTTATAATGGACTCGAGCATTTTCCCCACTACTGATGTCAGGCTTACTGGTCTGTAATTCCCTGATTTCTCTCTACCACCTTTTTTGAATAGTGGGGTAACATTAGAGTCATAGAGTCATAGAGTCATAGAGTTTTACAGCACAGAAAGAGGCCCTTCGGCCCATCGTGTCTGCGCCGCCCATCCATCCCTGTCCAGTCTAATCCCATTTTCCAGCATTTGGTCCATAGCCTTGTATGCAATGGCATTTCAAGTGCTCATCCAAATGCTTCTTGAATGTTGTGAGGGTTCCTGCCTCTACCACCCTTTCAGGCATTGAGTTCCACATTCCAACCACCCTCTGGGTGAAAAAGTTCCTCCACAAATCCCCTCTAAATCTCCTGCCCCTTACCCTGAATCTATGCCCCCTTGTTATTGACCCCCCTACTAAGGGGAAAAGTTCCTCTTTGTCTACCCTATCTATGCCCCTCATCATTTTGTACACCTCAATCAGGTCCCCCCTCAGCCTTCTTTGCTCCAAGGAAAACAACCCCAGCCTGTCCAGCCTCTCTTCATAGCTGAGGCGCTCCATCCCAGGTAACATCCTGGTGAATCTTCTCTGCACCCTCTCCAAAGCAATCACATCCTTCCTATAGTGAGGCGACCAGAACTGCACACAGTACTCCAGCTGTGGCCTCACCAGCGTTTTGTACAGTTCCATCATAACCTCCCTGCTCTTATATTCTATGCCTCGGCTAATGAAGGCAAGTATCCCATATGCCTTTTTAACCACCTTATCTACCTGTTCCGCTGCCTTCAGGGATCTATGTACATGTACACCAAGGTCCCGCTGACCCTCTGTACTTCCTAGGGTCCTACCACTCATTGTGTATTCCCTTGCCTTATTTGTCCGTCCAAAATGCATCACCTCGCACTTTTCAGGGTTAAATTCCATTTGCCACTTTTCCGCCCATCTGACCAACCCGTTTATATCGTCCTGTAGCCTGAGGCTTTCCTCCTCACAATTTACCACCCCACCAATTTTCGTGTCATCTGCGAACTTACTGATCATACCTTTTACATTCTCATCCAAATCATTTATTAGCTACCCTCCAATCCATGGGTGCTGTTCCAGATTCCATCGAATGTTGGAAGATGATCAGCAAAGCATCTACTATTTCTAGGGCCACTTCCTTAAGTACCCTAGGATGTAGATTATCAGGCCCTGGGGATTTATCGGTCTTCAATCCCATCAATTTCCCTAACACCATTTCCCTACAAATACTGATTTCTTTCAGGTCCTCCCTTTCATCAGACCCTATGTTCCCCGACATCTCTGGGAGGTTATTTGTGTCCTCCTTTGTGAAGACAGAACCAAAATATGTATTTAATTGGTCTGCCATTTCTTTGTTCCCCATTATAAATTCCCCTGATTCTGACTGCAAGGGACCTACGCTTGACTTCACCAATCTTTTTCTCTTCACATATCTATAAAAGCTTTTACACTTCTTTAAGACACTCCTGCTGCACCTGCATGCTTACCTTCAGCGACTGGTGCACAAGGACACCCAGGTCTCGTTGCACTTCCCCTTCTCCCAATCTATTGCCATTCAGATAATAATCTGCCTTCCTGTTTTTGCCACCAAAGTGGATAACCTCGCATTTATCCACGTTATATTGCATCTGCCATGCTTCTGCCCAATCACCCAACCTGTCCAAATCATCTTTAAGACATGCTTTAAGACACTCCTTAAAACCTACCTCTTTGAGCAAGCTTTTGGCCATCTGCCCTAATTTCTCCTTATGTGGCTTGGCGTCACATTTTGTTTTATAACGCTCCTGTGAAGTGCCTTGGGACGTTTTACTACGTTAAAGGATCTGTATAAATAGAAGTTATTGAATGGCCTCATGCTGTGCTGTAAGTTTCTATGAGGAGGTATGGTAGCATAGTGGTTATGTTACTGGACTAGTAATACAGAGGCTTGGACTAATGATGCTACGTAGTACATGAGTTCAAATCCCACCATGGCGACTAGGGAAATAATTAATTAAATAAATGTGGAATTAAAAAAAAATTCCAGCAGCAGTAAAGGTGACTATGAAACTACCACATTGCCATAAAAACCCATCTGGTTCATTAATGCACTTTAGGGAAAGAACTCTACTGGTCTGGCCTATATGTGACTCCAGACCCACAGCAATGTGATTGACTCTGAAATAGCCTAGCAAGCCAAACTTTGTACAAAGAAAAAGAAAGACTTGCATTTATATAGCGCCTTTCACAACCACTGGATGTCCCAAAGCACTTTACAGCCAATGAAGTACTTTTTGAAGTGTAGTCACTGTTGTAATGTAGGAAACGTGGCAGCCAATTTGCGCACAGCAAGCTCTCACAAACAGCAAGGTGATAATGACCAGATAATGTTTTTGTTGTTGCTCAAGGGAAAAATATTGGCCAGGACAAACATGTATAACAGCACTGTGGGAGTACCTTCACCGTACGGACTGCAGCGGTTCAAGAAGGCTCAACACTACTTTCTCAAGGGCAATTAGGGATGGGCAATAAATGCCACATCCCATTAATAAGAAAAAAAGTTGTCTGTAAGTAAGATGGCAATGCAGTCGGCTTCACCGGTATGAGTGCGCGCTAGTAAACCACCCCCTACCTCCTCTCCCAGACAACCACAGGTAGTATAAAAGCAAAATACTGAGGATGTTGGAAATCTGAAATAAATGCTGGCCTTGGGGAGACCAAACGCATATTGGGTGACCGCATTGGAACACTTCCGTTCCGTCCGTAAGCGTGACCCTGACTTCCAGTCGCCTGTCACTTAAATTCTCCACGCCACTCACACTCTGACCTCTCAGTCCTCGACCTCTTACACTGTTCCAACGAAGCTCAATGTAAGCTCGAGGAACTCTTCCCATCGGCGGAACGGTCGAGAACCACAGGACGCTGATTTAAAGGTGACTGGCAGAAAAACCAAAGGCGACATGAGGGGAAAACTTTTTTTACTCACCGCGCTGCCTGAGAGGGTGGTGGAGGCAGGTTCAATTGTGGCTTTCAAAAGGGAATTGGATAAGTAGCTGAAGGAAAAGAAATTTGTAGGGCTACGGGGAAAGGGCGGGGGAGTGGGACTAGCTGGAGCACTCTTGCAGAGAGCCAGCACGGGCTCGACGGGCCAAATGGCCTCCTGCTGTGCTGTAACAATTCTATGTTTGATTTCAGCCCCTCTTTCATTCTATGAACCATTCTATGATGATAAGAGGAACAGATAGGGTAGATAGGGAGAAACTATTTCCACTGGTTGGGGATTCTAAGCCTAGTGGGGGCATAGTCTAAAAATTCGAGCCAGACCTTTCAGGAGTGAAATTAGTAAACACTGCTACACACAAAAGGTGCGGAGGAGCGGGTTGGATGGCGCCGGAGGAGCTGGCGCAACACCTGTCCTGGGCCGACATCTGGCTCGCGGCCAAAGCCATCGGGTCACTGGATGTGGCACTGGGCCCTGACTCCACTAGGTGTATTGAGGAGGCTCAAGCACGTGGGCGATCCTGTCCGAACGGAATTCCTCATCGGCGCCTGGCCCCAAAATCCCTGTCGGGAGCTGGCGCCTTACAACTTGAGTTGTCTCCGGGAAATCCCTTCCATGCCTTTCCATCCTGCACAGAGGGGTTTCCTGTATGGGCTGCTCTTGCACACCCTCCATTTTGCCATCCTCGTCTGCCATCCAGACATACCTTGGCGCACCATCTTGCCGTCCGGAGGAGGCGGGAGTCCCCAATGAAGAGCTCGCTACACGGGAGTCCTCCCTTTATCTATTGGAGACTTGGCCTGGAGGGTGTTGCACGGGGCAGTCCCGTGCAGTAAGATTTTAAGTCGGTTCAGACTCCCAGGCCGTCTGCTTTTTCTGCGGCCTGGAAGAGTCCGTGTTCCACGTATATATGGAATGTGAAAGGTTGCAGCCCCTCTTCCATTATTTGAAGGGGCTGCTCCTCGATTTTTGGCTGCACTTCAGTCCCACGCTCCTGATCTTTGGTCACCCGGTGCGGAGGGGAGCGGGCAGGTCGGGGGCCTGGTCAAAATGGCCATCAACTGGTCCAGGCAGCGGCTGGTCGTTCGTCCTGACTGCCTGCCTCTCTTCCGTGGCCACGTTCGCGCCCGGGTGGCGATGGAGCATTGCAGTGTCCGCCGGCACGCTCGAGGCCTTCCGCGACCAGTGGAGTGCATCATCACCCCCAGCAACCAAATTTTAATTTAATTTATTAAGTTTCCTTTAATGTTTTAAGTTACAGTTTGTTTATTGCTTCACCAAAAGAGTACACACAAAAGGTGGTAGAAGTTTGGAACTCTCTTCCACAAAACGGCAAATGATGCTGGATGAATTGTTAATTTTAAATCGGAGAGTGATAGCTTTCTGTTAACCAAAGGTATTAAGGGATAGGGGCCAAAGGCGGGTATATGTGGAGTTAACAACAGAAAATGCTGGAAAAACTCAGCAGGTCAGGCAACATCCATGGAGAGAAATTTGAGTTGACGTTTCGGGTCAAACCCTTCTTCAGTTTTGAAGAAAGGTTCGACCCGAAACGTCAACTCAAATTTCTCTCCACGGATGTTGCCTGACCTGCTGAGTTTTTCCAGCATTTTCTGTTGTTATTTCGGATTTCCAACATCTGCAGTATTTTGCTATCGTATATGTGGAGTTAGGTGGCAGATCAGCCACGATCTTTCAGCGGCGGAGCAGGCTGAAGGGGCTGAATGCCCTACTCCTTTTGTTATGTTCTATTTCTCCTCCTTTCCCCCCTGCACTTGCATCTCTATCATTTTTTTTACTCTCTCTCACATGGCAGCTGTCGATCATTCTGCTATTGCCATTTACACTTCATCTAGTCATCTTGTTTCTTAACTTGTCCCATTACTATTGCCTTTTGCCTCGCACCATCATCCCTGTTGTCTCTTAATCTCTCCTGCCTTCCATCCTATCAAAGACCTTCCCTTTTGTTCTTTCCCCGCCCCCACCACTCCCTGCCCCGACACTTGCTTAAAAACCTGTTACATCTCCAACTTTTTTCCAGTTCCGACGAAGGGTCATCGACCTGAAACATAAGAAAATAGGAGCAGGAGTAGGCCACTCGAGCCTGCTCCACCATTGAATAAGATCATGGCTGAACTTCTACCTCAACTCCGCCTTCCCGCATATACCTTGCTTCCATTAGTGCCCAAATATCTATCAAATCTCAGTCTTGAATATAATCATGGACTTGAGCACCACAACCTTCTGAGGTAGAGAATTCTAAAGATTCACAATCCTCCGAGTGAAGAAATGTCTCATCACAGTCCTAAATGGCCGACCCCTTATCCTGAAACTATGGCCTCAAGTTCTAGACTCTCCAGCCAGGGGAAAAACAGCCTCTCAGGCATCCACCCTGTCAATCCCCCCTTCAGAATCTTATCTGTTTCAATGAGACCCCCTCTTATTCTTCTAAACTCCAGAGAGTTAAATCTGTTTCTCTCTCTCTCTCTCCTCCCACAGATGCTGCCTGACCTGCTGAGTAATTTCCAAGCATTTTCTGTTTTTTATTTCTAACTTTTTTTTCCAGTTGAGGAAAGGTCGTCGAACTGAGACATTAAATCTGTTTTTTTCTCTCTCCACAGGTGCTGCCTGACCTGCTGAGTATTTCCAAGCATTTTCTGTGTTTTTTATTTCTAACTTTTTTTCCCCCCAGTTGTAAGGAAAGGTCGTCGAACTGAGAAGTTAACTGTTTTTTCTCTATCTCTCCACAGATGCTGCCTGACCTGCTGAGTATTTCCAAGCATTTTGTTTTTTTTTTAAATTTCTAACTTTTTTCCCAGTTGTGAGGAAAGGTCGTCGAACTGAGAAGTTAATTCTGTGTTTTCTCTATCTCCACAGATGCAGAGACGTTAATTCTGTTTTTTCTCTATTTCTCTCTCTCCACAGATGCTGCCTGAGTCTGTCCGCCATTTTCTGATTCTCTGCTCGGCCACACGGGTGGTATTCTGGGTAATCCCGCCAACCCCGGCCCCCACACTATGAGGGGACGCGAGCCAGGAGCCGCCATTTTGCCTGCTGCCATCCGCGCTGGCGCACCGGGGGTGTTGTCATTTTTTAAATTAATCTCAAAGGTCGCCTTCTCGCAGCATTTAATTAATTAATATCGTCTCTGTAACCGACCGATTTTTAAAAAAAAAATCGCCGTCCACACCTTTCCCCACCCCCCTCCTCCAAACCTCGCCGCCTGAGGCGAGGAGGGGGAAAAAAACACGAGCGAAGGGAAGAAGATGAAGCTGACGGATAACGTGCTGCGCAGCTTCCGAGTGGCCAAGGTCTTCCGCGAAAACACCGACAAGATCAACTGCTTCGACTTCTCGCCCAACGGCGAGACGCTCATCTCCAGCAGCGACGACGACTCCATCGTGCTGTACGACTGCCAGGAGGGCAAGTGAGTGGAAAAACCGTGCCGCGCCGAACGAGTCCGAGCTGCCCCAGGCCTGCAAGCCCCGGCCTCGATTTTCACTAAAGGCCGGATCGGCTCTCCTGGGGGTCGTAGGGGCGTAGAGTAGAGTAGACACAGGCAGTGGCCAAAAGAGAGTGAAAGGCTGGAAAATAATAAGTCGCCTATTCTTATTTAATAATTTTTGGAACAGGTTAAGAGGGGAGAGGCGGGGAAATAATGAATTACAAAATGGTGTTTGGGGCCAGCGATAATAGCACATTTTTGACCTTTTTTATAGTTTCCTCTTCACTCCCATAAAATAATCTTTATTTGCGGTCTTGGAGAGCTCGGTGTTACCGGGGTGTAAAGTGGCTGCAGGATTCCTTCTCCCAGCGTTGCAAGGTGCAGGCAAGCGGGGAAATCAAGCAATTAAATAGTCAATATTTTACCTCCAGTGGTGGAGCACATGTATCAAACATCCTGTATGTTGAGGAAAGGAACCTATTAATTCTATACAGCGTCTTTAACATTGAAAAATTCGTCCCAAGAGTGTAACCAGACAAAAATCCAGCCTAAGCTAAAGGAGGCACTATTAAGGGTGATTTAAGGTTTAGGGAGGGAATTCCAGAGTTTAGGGCCGCGATGTAAGGGCGGTAGAGGCAGAAACCCTCATCACATTTAAAACGTACTTGGATGTGGACTTGAAGTGCCGTAACCTGCGAGGCTACGGACCAAGAACTGGAAAGTGGGATTAGGCTGGATTGCTCTTTTTCGACCGGTGCAGAGACGATGGGCTGAATGGCCTCCTGTGCTGTAAATTTCTATGATTAACAATGACTGAAGGCACAGCCACCAGTGAGTGTTGGGGCGAAGGGAGTGGGTGGGACGCGCAAGAGGCCAGAGTGGCGAGAGTCCAGATCTTGAAGAGCTGGAGAAGGTTACAGAGATAGAAGAAACAAATCATGATGAGATTTAGGTGCACCTAGGTCCGTATAACATGCCACTCCTTTTATAAGATCTAATTTTTTTTAAGTGTGGTCTTTAAAGAGAGTTGGCTTGTTTTGTTTTCCTTGCCAATTTTCTCCCCAAGGCATTGAGTTCTTGCTGTGGTACAGTTCTATGGTCACTAGTAATTATTCATGCGTAAATCTTGGCAGTGAGTGCTGACAGGTTATTTCACTTGCGGGAGGGCATCACAGTTGAGCCTGATCTTGTCCTTGCCCATTGCCCCTGAATGCAGATTTTCAGTATGGGTTACAGGGTAGAGGTGGGATGGAATATGTAAAATCAGCTAATCCTGCAAAATGGATGTGCAGCCCCATGTTAGGTTGGGTGCCTCAATTTACAGAATAAATATGTCACTCCAACAGAGGGGACATAGAGAACTGAATGTTATTAGGCTATCTGAGCTTGATTTAAAATAGCAAATTGTTTTATCGTCCCCAACTAAGGTGGTGGGCTTCAAAAACCTACTTCTCTTGTCATGCTGTGTAATTGGCCAAAAGACACTGCGAGTGGTACAGGGGCGATGGGCTCTGCAATTTTTTTTTTTTTGTCTTTTTCACAGTGGTGATCTATGCGGTTTGTGATTTCCATTTGGTGTTTCCATTGCCGCAACTAAGATTGGCCATTGAAGGGGTAAGCCAGTGAGTCAGCAGATGTCACTGTAGCAGCTATGGATAGTGCTCCTCAGTTGACGTAGTTTATTTTCTTGTGGGGGTGAGAGGATACTTGACTGGCGTGGCTGAATTTAATGGAGAACAACACTATATGGCAGTAGTTGAATTTGTGACACATGCTAATTTATATTTAGAACTTTAGGCCATTAAAAAAAGCAAACCAAGCACTAGGGTTTATTTCTAGAGGAATAGAATTGAAAAGTAGGGAAGTTATGCTAAACTTGTATCGAACCTTGGTTAGACCACACTTGGAGTACTGTGTACAGTTCTGGTCGCCATATTATAAAAAGGATATAGAGGCAATGGAGAGGGTGCAGAGAAGATTTACAAGGATGATATCAGAAATGTGAGGGTATACATATCAGGATAGGATGAACAGGCTTGGGTCTCTCTTCTCTTGAAAAAGGAAGGCTGAGGGGTGACCTAATTAGGGTTGCAAAATTCTGGGAATTTTTAAAAGAGGAAACTTTCCATGGGAATTTATGGGAATTTTGAGTTTTTTTGCACACTGATGGTTTTTGTCTCTGACCCTTATATTATCTTTGCCGTCAAAATAGACATACTGTTCCATACAAATAAAAACAGGCTTTCAAAACTTTATTTAGGTTATAATTTTGAACTTTATTGAACCCCCACAAAAAAGACCCATCTAAAATAAAATAAAAAGAGCGTCAGCTTATTTAGCCTGTAATTTGTCCTTATTTTGTCCCTTTGAGTCTTCTACTCCTCATTGCTCCTCCTGATTCTCTGACTCTGGCTCTGACGTGTTCATTTCCTCCTCTGTGTCAGTGTCTAGCTGTGTGGTGGACACTTCTGTATCTGGCTCAATAAGTTGTAGGTTCGCCTGGATAGCCACCAGTTTCTCCACTCTCTCTTGTTAGTCAGCCTGTTGCGCACCTTTTGTATGCGTATTCCCAAAAAGTGACCAGTTTCGTTCAGAGGCCGCTGATGAAGGTGAGATTTGGAGTATCACCGATGCAATAGGTGACAGGGCCTCAGATGCACAAAGTCCCTTCCACCAGGTATGTGCACTGATATGCTTGCATGATTCCCATATCCCATCCCCATTCCAAAGACCTTGCTTGGTAGAGAACTTTGCCAGACTTCCCAGAACTTTGCCCACATCCAGATTGAGATGGTGTGAGAGGGTAGAAATCACACTGTAAGCGCTGTTGATCTGTTCTCCGGAAAGTATTGGTCTCCCAACATGCTTTGGGTCCAGCATGTATGCTGCAGCATGAATCGACTTGACACAAAATTCTTGACGCGTCTGTATGAATTGAACAATTGCCTTCTCTGCTTTGAGCAGCAGGGATGTGGGTAGGGCAATGCTGATTTGTTCTTTTAAATCAGTAAAAAGCCTGAGAACATCTGACAAGACAGCGTCATCTCCTTCAATCTGAGCAATTGCAGATGCTACTGGTGAGAGTAGTTTAAGGCTGCTAACCACTCTCTCCCAAAACACATCATCCAGCAGTATTTTCTTGATGGTGGTTTCCATATCCCCAGACTGGGATATTGCCATTTCTTGCAGCGACTCCTTACCCTCCAGAAGGCTGTTGTACATTATGACAACACCACCCCATCTAGTGTTGTTGGGCAGCTTCAGTGTGGTGTTCTTGTTCTTTGTCATTTGCTTGGAGTTGTAGGTTGCTGCAACTACCTGTTTTCCCCTGACATACTTAATAACTTGCTTGGCTCTCTTGTACAGTGCTTCCATGGTTCTCAAACCCATGATGTCCTTGAGGAGCAGGTTAAGCCCATGAGCTGCGCACCCAATAGACGTAATATGAGGGTAGGCCTCCTCCACTTGAGCCCAAGCAGCCTTCATATTCGCAGCATTGTCAGTAACTACTGCAAAGACCTTTTGTGATCCAAGATCGTTGATGACCGCTTTCAGCTCATCAGCAATGTATGTGTCTGTTGTCCTTCGTGTCTGTGCTCTTGAAGAACACTGGGAGGAGTGGAGACGATGTAGTTTATGATGCCCTCCCCTCGTACATTTGACCACCCATCTGAGATAACTGCAACACAGTCTGCCATCGCTATCGTTTCTTTGAGCTTTCCTTGGACTCTGTTATACTCAGCCTCCAGCAAATAAGTAGACAAAGCATGTCTGGTGGGAGGACAGTATGCAGGGCGAATAACATTGAAAAATCTCTTCCAGTACACATTGGCTGTGAGCATGAGGGGTGAGCCTGTTGCATATACAGCTCGAGCAAGGCACTCATCTGCATTCTTCTGGCTATGGTTTTCCGTTGTATCAAAGAACCTTCCAAGTGGGCCAGGAGTTGCTGATGATAAGGAGCCTGATGCTGAATGAGAACCATCATCATCTTGAATGGAAGCAGAGGAACTCTGGGCTGACTGCTGTGAGCTTTGAGTGAAGTTGTTGCATTTGGATAAATGCTGCTGCATCTTTGTGGCATTCTTTACATATGGCTTTCTACAGTGTTTGCACATGTACACAGTCTTTCCATCTTTAATGCCTGGGGTAAAATCCTTCCACACATCCGACGGTAAACGTGGCATTGTTCTATGCAGAGAAATAAAGGGCATTCATCTCTGTCGAACTGCGGTCGATCAGCACGATTGCAACAGGGTGAGTACATTTTTGCCGATGCTCCATGTGATGGAAACATGACCTGTACACACACGACGCTACATCACCAATAGTGTATTATTTTGTATATTTTAAATTGAAGGACAACAGAGTTCAACAAGTAACTGGTTTATTTGGTATAAAGTCTGATTTACTTACTGCATCATCACAACATCAGCAGAAAACAAAATGACTTCCCTCAGGACCCCTAACCTGGATCTTAAAAAAACTATAGCAGTCTTACAGATGCCTGCAGGCCAATCACAATTCGATATGCAAATATTACAAATAGAGGGAGCTAATCGCTCATCCACTCATCCAACCAATCAGGACACATTTGTTCACAGTCACACACAAAACTTGTAATTATTAAAACAAGCCAAGTAAGAAGATAAACATATATTGATTAAGAAATTCCTTAATAATTAAGATTCCATCTCTGTTAGTAATTTTAAGAGAGGACCTGCGGGGGGGAAAAGAAAGAAATACAAAAAAAACAATATTATGCTAGCATGTGCTTTTTTGGGCAAAATTCCCAAGCTAAACTTCCCGTGGAAAATTTCCGGAAATTTACCGGAAACTTTCCACCTCTTTGCAACCCTAGACCTAATAGAGGTCTTTAAAATTATGAAAGGTTTTGATAGAGTGGACACAGAGAGAATGTTTCCACTTGTGGGGAAGAGCATAACTAAAGGTCATCAATAAATCTAATAGTGAATTCAGGAGAAACTTCTTTACCCAAAGAGTGGTGAGAATGTGGAACTTGCTACCACAGGGAGTGGTTGAAGCGAATAGTATAGATGCATTTAAGGAGAGGCTAGACAAACATATGAGGGAGAAGGGAATAGAGGGTTATACTGATGGATTTAGATGAGGAAAGACAGGAGGAGGCTCGAATGGCCTGTTTCTGTGCCATATATCCTATCTAATATGTAATCATATATGTAACTTGTGAGCATGCAATAATTGGTTAAATAGCATGGAGAACAGTCTTGTTGCTGCCTTTCCTGATATTTGGGCATGGCTGTATAAGGGAGGTCATAGAACTAGACTACAGCAACAGACCAGTGACAGTAGGGTATGTGATACTTGTTAGATGGGCCACTGAATGCACTCCATTGCACCTGCACACACAAGCGTGCATTGGTTAATTGAGTATCTTTTGTGATAAAACTTCTTGTGTTTGCACGTGTTACTATAAATACTAACTAGTCTGTTAAATTGTCTTCCTCATTAACTGTCTTTTTTTTCCTCCGCCTTTCTAATTGATTATTATATGCTTTTGTTATTTCCCAGTTGTTTCCGTATCTTCATACTCTTTTGTGTGAAGTAGTGGAAGGAAACGCAGGCAGATGAACAGTCTAACAAGCTGCGACCTGTGCGCTCCTTCCATGGCCATAATCATTGTACCAGCTGACAGGGTAGTTAGCCCTATACGGCGTGAGGGTTTTATGGGCTCCCGCACCCACCAGATACTAGTATCCCCGCTAGATGTCGACCCAGAATTCAGAGCCAGAGCTGCAGTCTCCATTCGCAGGGACTGTCTAGAGCGGGTTTTGAACCCTGCACCTTTTGACTAAGAGGAGGATATGCTACCATTTAAGCCAAAGGTTCGCTCCCATTTCCCAGTAATGCACACAATCTTTTGCCCTAATTTCAATTTTAAGAGAGAGTGATGCTTAGATGCTCTTGGGGGAGGGGGGAATAGAGAGACAGATGGAAGAAATGTAAATGGAGAAAGACCCGCTTAGGTAGCTAGTTAAAAGGGGGTGGAAGACAAAAAGAGAAAAACTTTACGATGAATAGAGTCCCTTCTCTGGAGTGAAAGACATTTTTGTGTGGTTGAGGGGTGGAGAGGGAAAACCTTCTTGTTTAGGAGAAGAGACACTGTTGAGGCAGGAAAGAGAAACCTTGTTGTATGGACTGGAGGGGCATCTGGCTTGCTGGGGGCAGGAGGGGCAGTTGCTGACTGATCTTAGTGGGCCCATATTATAAAACACCATATCTTCTGATTCATTGTGATCAATGCCGTGGAAGATCCATTAGTATTTTTAGTTTTTATTGTGTAGACAGGCCAGTGACTTGTGTCAATCTTAATTGTTCAGTTTGAGTCCTGACAAAGGAGCAGTGGTTTAGAGAGAATTTTCGGAATTTGGCTAGCGGTCTTTTTTGGAATTTGTTTTTAAGCTTGTGCTCAACATCAGTTAATGTAAATCTTTCTTATCTGTCAGACCAAAGAGGACACTGTACAGTAAGAAGTATGGGGTAGACCTGATCAGATACACACACGCAGCAAATACTGTGGTTTACAGCTCTAACAAAATCGATGGTAAGTTAGCTGCTGTCGTACAAATCTCTGGCTGTTTGGCTGTTGCTTTGACCTTCTTGAGGACTGGGCATCCTTTGCATCTTGTAAAATCAATTGTCAAGGTATAAAGCTTTTATAGCAGATAAATCTAAACATTAAATCTGATTAACAGAATTAATATGTATTGTAATGGCATGTCAATTCAATTCAATTCAATCATATTTAAAATAACTTTAGTCTTGTGGTGATTTTTATTATTGTTCGGAAGTGTCACCAGCCCTAAGCGTGTTAAATAGTTTTGTTCTCATTGTCATCTAACTTTGGTTACTTTTTTCTAGGTGGTTTCTTTTCTCAGTAAGTTTCATGTTGTAAGGGAACTTATGCTTTGTCAAGACATTGCCTAATTGATGTAAGAAAACAATGCATTTGCTTTTGAAATTTGGTTTTGTTTGATCTATTGTAAGTCAGTATAGTCTCATGATAATTCAGTTATTTTTGAACTAAAAAAAATCAAATCCAGTATAAAACAAGATGGGAATTTAAAATGTGGATTCAGATCTTTTGATTTGAGTCAACTTTGAGGGGTATACTGTGAATGGTAAAAATAATAAGACTTGAGAGGGGAATTGATGAATTTTTGCACAAAGCATTTTTTTCTTCTCTCCTGGAAGGCGTTGACTCCTGACTGGATACAGTTTGAAGAGTGCCGTCAATCCTTTGATACCTCACCCAAGTGTGCATTATTCAAGCAAGCCTTCATGGTGAAAGTTACCAAGTTATTTGACATGGGATGGGGGGAGGAGAGTAAATCACAGCTGAGCCTGATATTGTCCTGGTCAGATTTAGCTGTTTGTTTTCTTTCTTGTTCCCCCCCCCCCCCCCCCCCCCCCCCCAAAAAAAGTCTACACAAAGGCACTTCCAGCAAGGACTGTGACTGGACAGTGCTGAATGGAATTGGTGGCTGATTTGATTTATTTTTCCACTCCCCCTCCAACAAGTGCCTCACTTCAAGGGTATGGCGGCCATTTGTGCTTCCTCTGATGTCACGGTGCCTGAGATTAGCTTCCTCAGCACTGGCTGGGAATAGAATCGCACACTTTGCAAAAGCTTCTGTTCAAAAGTTTGTTGTAAGTTCTGAAACTAAACAAGTTGTGAGAATGGAGTCAGAAAGAAGGAGCCTAAACAATTTAGAGATGCTACATGGATACTCCAGAGGTGAATATGAAAAGAAAAAGAAAGACTTGCATTTATATAGCGCCTTTCACGACTACCGGACATCTCAAAGTGTTTTACAGCCAATGAAGTACTTTTGAAGTGTAGTCATTGTTGTAATGTGGCAGCCAATTTGCGCACAGCAAGCTCCCACAAACAGCAGCGTGATAATGACCAGATAATTTTTTTTAGTGATGTTGATTGAGGGATAAATATTGGCCCCAGGACACCGGGGATAACTCCCCTGCTCTTCTTCGAAATAGTGCCATGGGATCTTTTATGTCCACCTGAGAGAGCAGATGGGGCTTTGGTTTAACGTCTCATCTGAAAGACGGCACCTCCGACAGTGCAGCACCCCCTCAGCATCGCACTGGAGTGTCAGCCTAGATTTATGTGCTCCAGTCCCTGGAATGGGACTGGAACCCACAACATTCTGACTGAGGTGAGGGTGCTACCGACTGAGCCACAGTTGACACTGTGCAATACTGTATCGATGTTTTGGAGGGTATAAACCGCCTGCTCTGCTTCCACCTCAAGTGTTATCAATACCTATTTTAAAGATGAGAGAACTATTATGATAAATTTAAACATCTTTTTGTTTTCCCTTATTTTGGTATCTTGCATATTTTTGTTTGACTGAGTTCTAATGAAACACTGGGTACTGCTTTTGAATGAATTACTGAGCCCAACCATGTAAGAAATGGGAAATCACTCATTGAAGCTGAAGCACCTTAGGCTGTTGACAATTTAATGATGTTGATTCCGCTTCCTCATGCTGTTCTGCACTGTAACTCTTCCAAGGAAAATGTGGTCTACAGGGAAGTACTTGCAGTGGAAAATACTTCCGCAAATCAGTCACATTTGTTAAAATAAACAAAAAATGTTCGGTATATTAATTTATAATATTGCAACATCATAGTATATCTAGATATTTTCGCTTGAGTGGAAGTCCTCACATGCACATAACTGACATTAGCAACATGCTCTTAGCACCTGCATTGATCATTGGAATTGGTATCTTTGTTCTGAAGCATTAGATTAAACATTGTATTTATTTGAAATAGTTGCTTTGAGCAAGTAAATTAGTTTTAATTACCTGCATGCCTGCCTTGCTTACTCAAGTTTCTCCGACGATAAGTGCAGTAGCAATGTACTAATAACCAAGATCAAATAAAGGAGGCTGGAGTGCAGTCTTGCCTTGTAGCAGCTCATGAATGATGAAGCCATGCTCCACCATGCCACACTTGTTCAGTGCTTGAAAATATTAAATAATATACCTAGCAAAGGTATTCATGGCCCACTAAACATCCATGTAATATAACTGTTTTATTTTTCATTTTTATTGTCTTTGCCTAATCTGAAAACCGTTCATCCCAAATAAAGATACCTGCTCCTAGAATAATTGCTATTGTAAATGTACAACATTTTATTAGAAAGACGAATGAGTAGAATTTTACGTATTTATGTGATTGCAATAACACGTTAATCTGAAGAACACATACAAAACACAGTGAAACCTGTAAATTACGGATACCTGTTTTTTGGGAGTGTCCGTTTACACAGGTATCACTGTACGTGTCAAAATAAACAGTATTATCCTTTTGATTATTTGCATGTTTGTGATCAGCTTTCCGGGTTTATTTGTCTAGAATCAATTATTTAAATCAGTCCAGTCTAATGAGAAAAGATATTCTCTCTGCTTGCTGTAAAAATTGTAAATATTGTAAATAAATTTTAAACCTATAACTAACACAAGTTGATAACTTCGCTTAGAGAGCTGGTGTGGGAGATGCAAATGTTACCCTGGTGTCATGAGTTACTTTTCGGAGGTTCTGCTTCTAGTATGTTTGATAGAGGAACTATTATTTGCATTTCGCCTGGTATATACAGTAATAGATTTAACAATGCTTGTTATATTACATGCAAATAGATTTGTAACATTGAGCAAAATCATTACGTTTATTAAAAAAAAAAAAAAGTTTTCCTATTTTAAAGAACTATATTTTTGACGTACAAATTATTTCATGCCTCTGATCAAGAATTGTGGAGTTTTGTACTTGGGACGTTCCCATGTGGGAAACTAACAAACCCGAGACCTACCCACCCTGACACATTATTTTGGAGGGCCAGTAAAGTGTGTTACGGAATTGGGATGGAAGTAGTTGGTGGATTGCTGCTAGATCTGCAGTTAATTTGTCTGTTTTAATGTATGGAACTTTAATTCTTAACGCTGATTAAATCGTAGACTTTTAGTGTCCTCCCTCTCTTGACATTGCCAAATCATACAAAAGCAAGATACTTGAATTAAACGATTTCTATATAATTTAAGCTGCTAACAAGCAGTGTGAAATCATGATTTGACAAGGCTGCTAACGATCTTTCTGTTGCAACCAATAGCTGCTCTCAGCCAATCTTCATGCTTCCTAGGTAATGAGTATTTTAAATCAACTAGATGCTCGGAACTATAAGTTGGGTGTGTATTATGCATTGAATTTTATTTGTTTGGAGCCTGGATCACTTCTCCAGAATGAGAATGATGGATGATGCAAATTAAGTTGTTCGATCAAAATCGAAAAAGTTGTCAAAACTTTGCTCTGCCTTTGAAGTTGAGAAGCTTTGTTAATCGGCCCAGCCGAAACAACTGTGTGATCCATAGACCGTATTGCCTTTAGCTTTTGGAAACCAGTCGCAGGTGTTTTTGTGTTTGCAGTACTGTGATGGTATTCACATCCTTGCCCCTGTGCGATCAGCCAGTGCAGCAGATGTCCGTGCACTATTCTGCCTGTGCCCGTGCAGAGGTAGTTGTTTGTACAGTTTGAGGGTTTGTGACACCACCCGGTTGATGGAGATAACTGTACAAGCCACTGCCTTGCCTGGGCCAGAGACCAACATCACCCAAAAGAGACCGGGAGCTACTCTTGGATGTACCCACCGTGTTCAGAAGATTAAAGAAGCCACTCTTGACAAAGTTGTACAAAGTATTTATTTGGCTAGGACCTTGTTTATTTCAAGTTATAAATAAAATGTTATGTTACCAAAAAAATTAGTATTTTAATACTTGTTGACTCATGCAGAGCTGGTAAATCTTTATGAAGTTATGATTCATTTCAATTTGTGATGGGGCTTTATTTCCTGCAAAAACCTGTTTCCAATAGAAAGGTTAATTAACCGTGGGATCAACAAATAGCCTACTTGTAAATGCTGGTGGTCAAACATAACTTGGGTCCTCAAAACATAGTATCTCAGTTTGGGAGGTCAGCAAATGCATTTCATGAATCTTAAGACATGCATCTGACTACAACTCAAAATGCCTTGCAAGACAGAGAGATTAATTTCTGAAAGCTGAGACCTCCTCCTGGATGGCCCTGTTCTGTGACCTGTGTGTTCTCCCTGCCAAATCTATGGTTGTAAATGGAAATCAGAGACTTTCTGTCAACTCCCACCCCAAACATAAACAAAAGGCCTACTCTTTATAGGCCCCTGGAAAAGGCTGTGGAGTCGAGAAATGCTGCAAAGTAGCAACTCTAGCTCTTCGGGGAAGCAATGTGCCTTTTCAATTGCCCATCTAACCAGTCACTGCACTTCAAAAAGTAATTGTTGTGTAAAGCACTTTGGATGTTTTGACATTGCTGCTGTATAAATGCAATAATGGTCCCTCAACCATCATGAGGAATGCCCAGTAACGTTTTGCTGCAAGTGGTTTCAGAGCATAACATGAAAAGGGTATTGCAAGACCAGGCCAACTGTTCAACAAAGGCCAAATTACATCCTACAAATGACCTCCACGTAGCCCAGTACAGGAAACTTTGGTTTATCCGGAGGTTAACTGTCCGGAATGCTTGAGCCACCGGCAAAAATCAGGAGCCGTTTCGTTAGGATTTTTTTTCTTTCCGTTGCTTTTTTTTCACCAGTCTGGCTCTGCAAGGTCTCGCTGAAGCTGTTGCTAAGCTACAGAGACGCTTGCAAGGTACGGCCGACTGTTTATAAGCTGCAACAGGGTTTGTTGCCAGATACGGAGTTCAAAATCTCCGTATGTTTCAACATTAGCGCTGGTTTGTCCGGCAGTTTTGATGGGACGGCAGTAGCTCGGTCCCGTCGGTGCCGGATAGCACAAAGTTTTCTGTATAACCTGCACCACCACTTCTAAATTAAATGCTACCTCCCAGGATCAAACAACCCTGTAAACTCTGAGGTGGCCAGTCGTGACCCTAAAACCATGTCTACACTCCGTGACAGACCCCGCAAACACATAGCCTCCACCCTTTGTATCATGTTCCAAGATCACAACCAAAGACATCCTGAAAGCTATAAGAAGATCTAGGAATGAAACTTGGGATGCTGGATAACGGAGGAAGAATGGCAAGGAGACGGAATCGCACCTTCATAACCACAACTTGCATCATAGTCATAGAGTTATACAGCACAGAAAGAGGCCCTTCGGCCCATCGTGTCTGTGCCGGCCATCAAGCCCTGTCTATTCTAATCCCATTTTCCAGCACTTGGTCCGTAGCCTTGTATGCTATGGCGTTTGAAGTGCTCATCTAAATGCTTCTTGAATGTTGTGAGGGTTCCTGCCTCTACCACCCTTTCAGGCAGTGAGTTCCAGATTCCAACCATCCTCTGGGTGAGTCTTTCCTCAAATCCCCTCTAAACCACCTGGCCCTTACCTTGAAACTATGCCCCCTGGTTATTGACCCCTCAACTAAGGGGAAAAGTTCCTTTCTATCTACCCTATCTATGCCCCCCATAATTTTGTACACCTCAATCAGGTCCCCCCTCAGCCTTCTCTGCTCTAAGGAAAACAACCCCAGAATGTCCAGTCTCTCTTCATAGCAGAAGCGCTCCAGCCCAGGTAACATCCTGGTGAATCTCCTCTGCACCCTCTCCAATGTAATCACATCCTTCCTATAGTGTGGCAACCAGAACTGCACGCAGTATTCCAGCTGTCAAAAGCCTTACTGAAGTCCATGTAGACTACATCAACTGCACTACCCTCATCCACACACTTAGTCACCCCCCTCGAAAAATTCAATCAAATTGGTTAGACATGATCTCTCCCTGACAAAGCCATGCTGACTATCCTTGATTAACCCTTGCCTCTCCAAGCGGAGACTAATTCTGTCCCTCATAATTTTTTCCAATAATTTCCCTACCACTGATGTTGGGCTCACCGGCCTGTAATTCCCTGGTTTATCCCTACTACCCATCTTGAATAATGGTACTACGTTAGCTGTCCTCCAGTCCTCTGGCACCTCCCCTGTGGCCAGAGAGGTTCTGAACATTTGTGTCAGAGCCCCTGCAATCTCCTCCCTTGCCTCACACAGCAGCCTGAGATACATCTCGTCTGGGCCTGGGGATTTATCCACTTTTAAGCCTGCTAAAACCGCTAGTACCTCCTCCCTCTCCATCAAAATGTGTGCAGGCCAACTCGGTTCATACATAGCCCCATTCCACATAATCCCCACCTCTCCTGGATGCCTCATGTACAAAAGGATAAGTCCGGGAGTAACCTGCGTTCTACCATTCCACGATGCAGTGCATCAAAGGAGCAAGGGTCCGCAAATGCTGTGCTCCCTTCTGAATTTAAAAAGTCAGTAAATTTCCTACTGAAACATAAAGGTGATCAAAATGTGTTAAATAGAATTATAAAGCAAATGTTTTTCCTCTTCAATTACATACATCCTATCTTGTTTCCTTTTAGATACTATCCGGTACTTGTCACTTCACGACAACAAGTACATTAGATACTTCCATGGTCACAGCAAGAGGTAAGTGAAATATTTGTATTGGTCAGCTCTGTTTAAATTAAAGGCTTTCCTATGGGCTTCAGTAGTGATCCAATTAAATATGTATTTGGCTATTTCTGTGTGCATAATGTAATAAGTAAATTAAATTCCCATTTGGAGCACTGACTGTCCTTTGCAAACCATGATAATAAGTGAAACATGCCCCAAAACAGATCAGTGTTGTAATCTCTGCTGTTCATAGGTCAGAGTATACTGTAATGGTGGTAACGTTTCATATTCAATATATAGGATGCCTTTCTTTTGTGTGTCCCTTAAAGGTAGCTGGTTATGTTGAGTGTGTTTTCAAAAGTGCTGTCAGCTGACACTCCATTCTGGCCGACTGTTTGGCCATAGAGCCATTGCCGCCAAGCTGGATCCTATCCTCACCTGATGTTCATGCACATGCATTTTCCATCATCATTTTCAATCTGGAGCAGATACATGAGCCATTTTTCTTCTCTCTCTAGCCAGGGTATGGACAGTGCTGGGATGGCTCCCCTTCCCATCCATACCACTGCTTGCATTTTACATAACGGCTTTAATGTAGCAAAACGTGCCATGGTGCTTTACACTTGGGCATCAAACCCAAGTAGGAGTGAAAGCTTTGAGGAGGCGACTGAAAGTGCAGTCAAAGATGGGCTGATGTGTATGGTTGAATAACTTAGGAGATGCTAACTGTCCGGTGGTGCATATAGGAGCTGGTCATTTAGGAGACTTGTTAGAGATTTGGCACCAAGACCTATTGAACTACACTGGAGCGCAAATCTCATCTTCAGAACAGGAGAAAAAATAAATACAGAAAATACTGGGAGCCAGTTCTGACGAAAGCTCATCGACCTGAAACGTTAACTCTGTTTCTCTCTCCACAGATGCTGCCTGACCTGCTGAGTACTTCCAGCATTTTCTGTTTTTATTTCAGATTTTCAGCATCCGCAGTATTTTGCTTTTGAAAAAATAAACTCCCAGCAAACTTGAATCATTTCCAGGCACTTTTTCTGTGCTGCATGAGAAAATGTTTTAAGTTGCTTCTTTTTAAATTATAAAGCTATCTGTTATAGCTGCTACGGCATCTTTTGGAAAACTACTTAAAATGGTGAAGTTTTTGTACATGTCACTACTGCCCATAGAAAGCCAATACTTTAAGATGTATTTTGCAGTTAAGCAGACTGCACAGTATTGAGATGTGGACAATTGTCCTGCAGCTCTTAATGTTATACTTTTTTTTTGTATGCTTTAGAGTTGTAGCATTATGTATGTCTCCTGTGGATGACACCTTCATGTCCAGTTCCTTGGATAAAACCATCAGACTGTGGGACCTCAGATCGCCCAACTGCCAGGTATGTCCTGCTCGTCTCCCATCTAAATGACTCTAGCAACAGTTGTCCGTTTTAGGGAAAAAGTAGTAACTATGAATCAATAGTGTCAGCTTGGACCAGTGGTAGACTCTTGGCTGAGTCAGCAGGCAATTGGTTCAAGCCTTACTCCAGGATTTGAGCACATAATCGAGGCTGACATTTCAATGCAGTACCATTTTTCAGACAGATGCTTTCAATTATGCAAAAGACTCCATGGCACTATATGAAGAAGAGCATGGAGTTCTTTTTGTCTTGGCCAATATTCATTGCTCGACCAACACCATCAAAACAAATTACTTGGTTACTTATCTCATTCGCTTTTGTGGGACAAAGTTGGCTGCTGCATTTGCCTGTAAAACAGCAGTTTGAAATGAATTAATTGCTGTGAAACGCTGAGATTTACTAAGGGTGTGGAAAAAGCTTTGTAAATGAAAGTGTTCGTTCTTATGTTGGTGATTTTCAAAAATGTGATTAACGCCAGTTTAAAAAATGTTACATGTAAAAAAATTTGAACAGCATAAATGATTACATTTTCTTTTAAACTGTTGGCATTGCAAGTGTAAAAATATTACCTGGTTTGCAGATTCCGTGCATTTAAAAACTTAATGGTAACAGTTATTCATGACTGGAAGCTCACTTCTATAAAGAAAAATAGTTTTGTACCAGCTTTTTGAAAGTTGGTCAGCACATGTGCCTGTGTGTATGCAGAAATACACTACTTTTGGTTTGGTGATTCAGTGCTGTTTAGTGTTTCTGCAGTGTTAATTAAAAAATCCTGGAGTTACTCAATTATTTTGAGGGCCAGATTGTCAGGGTTTAGAAGCTTAGTGTGACCCACAGGACACAGTTTGGACATTGCTGCTATTAGAGCATTATATTTATTGACTACACCCCTAAAAGTACTTCATTGGCTGTAAAGCGCTTTGGGATGTACTGAGGTCATGAAAGGTGCTACAGGAAACTTTGTTATATCCGGCACCGACGGGACCAAGCTGCTGCCGATCTATCAAAACTGCCGGACATACAAAGTTAATGTTGAAGCATACGGAGGTTTTCATCTCCGTATTTGACAACAAACACTCTTGCTTAGCAACAGCTTGTAAACAGTCGGCCCGTACCTTGGAAGCGTCTCTGTAGCTTAGCAACAGCTTCAGAGAGACTTTCCAGAGCCCGACTGTTGAAAACAAAGCCACGAGAAGAAAAAAAAACCTAACAAAACGGCTCCTGATTTCTGCCGGTAGATCGAGGTTTCCGGACATACAACCTCTGGATAAACCAAAGTTTCCTGTATATAAATGCAAGTTGTTTCTTTTCTTTTACATTTTCTGTTTTTCATCAGAACTATTATGAACACTGAGAATTTCTTAATACTCCCCCTTTTACATGAGTTAATTTCCATGTCTCTACGAACATGTTTGGTTGCTAATTTGAAAATTCTCTTAAACAAGTTCAAAACTGGGGGACTGGGCAGGTACTGCCGCTTTCTCCATTCAATTTTTACCAGCGTTCATTTCAGTTATTTTAGTTATGTGATTTAAAGGTCCCTCTGTAGTGCCCTCAAAGAACTTGCTCTGGTGACTTTAGGCAAGTGGATATGCGTCAAACATGGTCATTATCTGGAAGTACTATCCCTGTAACAGAAACAAAATGTACAACTGGTCAGTCACTGCACCTGAAAGAAAAAGGGTTAACCTTTCAGGTGGGAGTTTTCTGGTGATGGATCCCACATTATATGTTGCCTAACTGTTCATCATGTGCACTGATCTTTGCTTTTTTAGAATTTTCTGAAATTTACTTCAGATTTTCTGCATTCAAAGTTTATTTTTAAACTGCTGATTAGAATTTAACCCCCTCCCCAGTAAAGGATGGAAACAGATTATACAACAACAGCAATATACGATTAAGTGGATAAGCTACATTTATTACACTATTGGAATGATGTGCCCTTTTACAGCACAGTAAATGAGATGTTCTCCAGGCATAGCAGAAAAGCACTTAAATAAAAAAAATTAAAAGGTTTGGAAAAAATGAGACCCCCTCTATGGGTTAAGATCTCTAGAATCACCCTCTCCTTAAACCTCCTTCCTGTTGATCAGGATTGTCACAATAGGGGAAGAAAAACGAACAAGTTGGATTATAATACGTTTTGTTCAACCAGAACTCCCACTATGGCACTATCTTCAGTTAGAACACTACATCACACGGAAACATTGTTCCTGTCATCATCAATCAAAACACCTGCATTGGGAGATCAAAGGAACCATTTGGAACCACGCAATAATAGTGATGTCGTTTTAGTATAATTACCGTTTCTGGTATTAAACATAAAAGAGAAACTCCTTTAATGCAGCAAAACGTTTTTTTTAAAGCCAACGCGCCTTGCCACCCCAGATACACTAAATGCTTTGAATACAAACACACAAAAGTGACAGGCCGAAAAAGACAATCTGGCCTGCCCACACAGTCCTGATGCCTGAAGCATTGTGATCAGACACCCGCTACGGCAGTCACGTAATCTCCTTGGACCCAGCAATCAGCGCCACAATACGCGGTCTCTTCATGTGGGTACCTACAATTTGAATGCATATTAAGATACATCCCTTTGACCCTATGAGTTTCAGCAGATTTTCAGTCCCTGTGACTTTAAAGGCACAGTTACAGGTCATGCACAGCCCCACCATAGCAGTAGGCAAGTTTCCTCAAGACACTCTCTTTACAGCTAGTAGGATAGGACTATAAAGACTTGAGCACACCCTTTGTTACTGCATAATGCCGTGTATGTTAGATAGTATGCTTCTAACATTGTAAAACAAATCTCTGAATGTGAGCAATGCCAATCGAAGATCCTCTGGTGGGTTGGAAATTTCACATGCCATAGTGGCCTACTAAGTCAATCACAACACTGATGATTTGCCTATTGGTTTTGTTCTGAAAATGATTATGGGAAGGAATGAGTGATACGGAATCCTGACTTGCAGCCATTTGCACCCAATGGGGGTAAAATGTTCTTCTCACCGAATGTTTAACTTCACCGAGCTGTGCTTGCTATTTTTTATCTTACTCATTGTCTTTTTGCCTATACATGGGGTGAAGGATCTGTGGGGACATGAATTGCTCCTTTTTCTCTCCCCTCCGCAAACATTTTTTTTTAAGCATGAATGTTTACTTTGCACATGTTTTGGGCATAGTTTAAGACGCTATAATCAAATAAAAGCCTGACTTTGAAAGCGTTTTGCCTGTAAAAGAAAATTCATTAATTTAAAGTAAATTGTGCTGAATAGTGTGGTTGTGAGTGTATACTCGCGCAGTTCTGCCACACAGAATTGGCATGCTTAGCAGTTTAGTACTGCAGTGGGGAGGTAGCAAGCAGAGGACAAATGCTTTTCCAACCATAGCAAGAACTAAAGGAAGAATTGTCTGAATCTTTTGCATCCACCCAATGGCTGATTTTGGAGTAGAGGCCTGGCAACAGATCAGCGGCTCACTTGGCACAGATGTGCAATACAGAGACACAATAGAAAGGGGAAGATGACAAAATAGTACTTTAGATAGTTTCACCTTTAATTGTTTGGAAGGGGTGGAGAGGGTAGAAAGCACAACAATTGGCTATAATTTTCCACTCTTTAATCTTGTTACCTGCTAGTACTCACTTGCTTCTTTTATCATTTGCCCAGGGCTTAATGCATCTTCAGGGGAGGCCAACGTGTTCTTTTGATCCCGAGGGACTAATATTTGCAGCTGGCGTGAATTCTGAGATAATTAAGCTTTATGATCTACGGTCGTTCGACAAGGTAAAATCTCTGAACTATATCAGTTAACTTTGTTTTGAGTTCCAGCAACTCCTGTGGTGCAGCACCTTCAAGAGTGTTGAGTTCAAATTCCAGTTCTTGATATATACAGGAAACTTTGTGTTATCCGGAGGCGAACCGTCCGGCAAGCTTGAGCCACCGGCAAAAATCAGGAGCCGTTTTTTATACTTTTCGTTTCTTTTCTTTGCTTTTTTTGAACAGTCAAGCTCTGCAACGTCTGTAGCTAAGCAACAGCTTCAGCTAGAGACGCTAGCCGACTGTTTAGAGGCTGTTGCTAAGCAACAGGGTTTGTTGATTCATACGGAGATGAAAATCTCCGTATGTTTCAACATTAGTTCTCGAGTGTACGGCAGTTTTGAGGGAACGGCAGCAGCTCGGTCCCGTCGGTGCCGGATAGCACACAGTTTCCTGTATGACCAGTTTAACTGCACTGGTAGATAGTGCATTCCCCAACGGTGAGGAGTAACATACAATGCAAGTTGCCTCACTCCACTCTTGTGACCTATTTGGCAGTGGTGTGGAAGCAAGTTGCTTATGTACGACTTGGCTGGGAAATGGTTTGTGAACTGTGAGGAGGGTGAAGGTGATGGGCAGGATCACTGTTGCATAATGCTTCTATCAAGGTTGCACTGATGTCTGTGAGAGGTGTATGGCAGACGACTGCTTTGAAGGAACAAAATGTTTTTATGTCTTGGGTTGAGTGTTTGCACAGCTGATCTACATTCAGGCTCTTGTTGCTCTCCACTCAGTTGGCAGTAGACATACATCCCAATTTTCTCCTCTTGGAGGATCCAGCTAGCTTCCACTCAACTCCTCCCAGATAGCATGATGACTGTTTGCATGGGAAATCTTACTGGAGTCCTGCGTGATTAAAAATTATGAGGTACTTTTTTGTGCTCGTGTGTCATTGCTGTAGAAGCTACATCCCTGCACCTCCCACAAAAGTTGACATCCTTTCAATCAAATTAGCTATATTATGTCATTGCACCAGAGAAACTTAATTGTCAGCAGAATGTTTGTGCGCTAGGCTGGTATAGCAGCATTTGTGGGACATGGGCTTACACCAATTATTCCCTGGTGGTGTCCAAGTTGTTTAGAGTGGGAGAGGGTGATGCAGAGCTGATGCAATGTGCTGCTCCGTAGGTAGAAGATTATTGAGCTGTTACTCTGACTCACTAATATGCATTTGTCAGTGACAGAGCAGCTTAGGCAGAGCCTGCTCGAGCTGACGGAGAGGGGAGTGTTGAATCTATGAGTTATAAGTAAGATTAAATAAGTTGTGAAGTTTCGTACCAAGAAACATTTAAGACTAAACTAGAAAGTGAAAAGATTTTCCATCTTGTTTTCTTAGGGTCCTTTTGCCACATTTAAGATGCAGTACGAGCGGACCTGTGAGTGGACAGGGTTGAAATTCAGCAATGATGGAAAACTTATGCTGGTGTCTACCAACGGCGGCATGGTCCGGCTCATCGATGCGTTCAAAGGAGCAGTACTGCAAACATTCGGGGTAGGTGGATTTCTTGTTATGAAGGTCAGAAATAAAGCATGGAAGTGGAGGAGGAAAAAAGTGAGCAGGCAGCGAAGCTCACTCTTGCTTTGCTATATGAAATGGGCAACAACAGCAGGCCTTTAGAACCAAGGAAGTTTACCGCACAGAGGGAGGCCCATCGTGGCTGTGCCACCAGTTTGCTGCAGCAAACCCACTGCTTTGTTCTGTCCCCATAGCCCCATATCTTCCTCTGCTTTAAATATTTATCCATGTTCCCTTAAAAGATGCAGAGGTATCTGCCTCAACCCTGTGGCAAAGCATTCCTTGCTCCAACAGTATGACATAAAGAAATTTCTCCTACTGATGACCACTTGGCACTGACTCTCCAAACAGAGGAAATAGTCTTTCCCTTTTCACCCTATCAAAACCTTTCATCATTTAAATGTTTTAATTAAATCTGCTCTGGGCCTCCTCTACTCCAGCAAACATAGTCCCGGTATCTCAAATCCTTTCCACCTGGCATCATCCTGACAAATCTACATTGCACTCTTGTAACAGTGGGGCAACCAGGTCTGTACAGCACTACTTATGCCGTACAAATTTATAAGAACATAAGTAGGAGCAGGAGTAGGCCATACGGCCCCTCGGGCCTGCTCCGCCATTCAATAGGATCATGGCTGATCCGAATCTAGACTCACGTCCACTTCCCTGCCCTCTCCCCATAACCCCTAATTCCCTTATCAGCTAGGAAACTGTCTCCGTTTTAAATTTATTTAATGTCGCAGCTTCCACAGCTCTCTGGGGTAGCAAATTCCATAGATTTACACCCTCTGAGTGAAGAAGTTTCTCCTCATCTCAGTTTTGAAAGGGCAGCCCCTTATTCTAAGATTATGCCCCCTAGTTCTAGTCTCACCCACCAGTGGAAACATCCTCCCCGCATCCACCCGATCAAGCCCCCTCACAATCTTACATGTTTCGATAAGATCGCCTCTCATTCTTCTGAACTCCAATGAGTAGAGGCCCAACCTACTCAACCTTTCCTCATACGTCAACCCCCTCATCTCCGGAATCAACCGAGTGAACCTTCTCTGAACCGCCTCGAGAGCAAGTATATCTTTTCTTAAATATGGAAACCAAAACTGCACGCAGTATTCCAGGTGTGGCCTCACCAGTACCCTGTATAACTGCAGCAAGACCTCCCTGCTTTTATACTCCATCCCCCTTGCAATAAAAGCCAAGATTCCATTGGCCTTCCTGCTGCACCTGCATACTAACTTTTTGTGTTTCATGCACCAGGACCCCCAGATCCCTTTGTACTGTAGCACTTTGCAGTTTAGAGTCATAGAGTAATACAGCACGGATAGAGGCCCTTCGGCCCATCGTGTCCACACCGGCCATCAAGCCCTGTCTAATCTAATCCCATATTCCAGCATTTGGCCCGTAGCCTTGTATGCTATGGCATTTCAAGTGCTCATCCAAATGCTTCTTAAATGTTGAGGGTTTCTGCCTCCACAACCCTTTCAGGCAGTGAGTTCCAGACTCCAACCACCCTCTGGGTGAAAAAGTTCTTTCTCAAATCCCCTCTAAACCTCCCGCCCTTTACCTTGAATCTATGCCCCCTAGTTATTGACCCCTCTACTAAGGGAAAAAGCTCCTCAGCATCCATCCTATCTATGCCCCTCATAATTTTGTACACCTCAATCATGTCCCCCCTCAGCCTCCTCTGCTCCAAGGAAAACAAACCCAATCTGCCCAGTCTCTCTTCATAGCTGAAGCGCTCCAGCCCTGGTAACATCCTGGTGAACCTCCTCTGCACCCTCTCTAACGCGATCACATCCTTCCTGTAGTGTGGCGACCAGAACTGCACACAGTATTCCAGCTGTGGCCTAACCAGTGTTTTATACAGCTCCATCATAACCGCCTTGCTCTTATATTCAATGCCTCGGCTAATGAAGGCAAGTATCCCATATGCCTTTTTTACCACCTTATCCACCTGTTCCGCCGCCTTCAGGGATCTGTGTACTTGCACACCCAGATCTCTCTGACCCTCCGTCTTGCCTAGGGTTTTTCCATTCGTTGTGTATTCCCTTGCCTTGTTAGTCCCCCCAAAGTGCATCACCCCGCACTTTTCCGGGTTAAATTCCATTTGCCACTGTTCCGCCCATCTGACCAACCCATCTATATCGTCCTGCAGACTGAGGCTACCCTCCTCGCTATTTACCACCCTACCAATTTTTGTATCATCCGCGAACTTACTGGTCACACCCTTTACATTCATATCCAAGTCATTAATGTAGACCACAAACAGCAAGGGACCCAGCACCGATCCCTGTGGTACCCCACTGGCCACAGGCTTCCAGTCACAAAAACAACCTTCGACCATCACCCTCTGCCTTCTGCCACTAAGCCAGTTTTGTATCCAATGTGCCAAGGCACCCTGGATTCCATGGGCTCTTACCTTCTTGACCAGCCTCCTGTGCGGGACTTTATCGAAGGCCTTACTGAAATCCATGAATACCACATCCACTGCGTTACCCTCATCCACACACCTCGTCACCCCCTCAAAAAATTCAATCAAATTAGTCAGACATGATCTTCCCTTGACAAAGCCATGTTGACTATCCCTGATTAATCCTTGCCTCTCGAAGTGGAGACAAATTTTGTCCCTCAGGACTTTTTCCAATAATTTTCCTACCACTGATGTTAGGCTCACTGGCCTGTAGTTCCCCGGTTTTTCCCTACTACCCTTCTTGAATAATGGTACTACATTAGCGGTTCTCCAGTCCTCTGGCACATCCCCTGTGGCCAGAGAGGTCCTGAATATATGTGTTAGAGCCCCCGCAATCTCCTCCTTTGCCTCACACAGCAGCCTGGGATACATTTCATCCGGGCCTGGGGATTTATCCATTTTTAGGCCAGCTAAAACCGCCAATACCTCCTCCCTCTCGATGTTAATATGTTCGAGCATATCACAGTCCCCCCGCCCTATTTCTATGTCTACATCGTCCTTCTCCATAGTGAAAACAGATGCAAAAAATTCATTTAGAACCCCTACTACATCTTCCGGCTCCACACACAGATTGCCACTTTTGTCCCTAATGGGCCCTATTTTTTCCCTAGTTATCCTCTTACCCTCAATATACTTATAAAACATCTTCGGATTTTCCTTTATTTTGCTCGCCAGTGTTATTTCATGGCCCCTCCTTGATCTCCTAATTTCTTTAAGTATCCCCCTGCACTTTTTGTACTCCTCTAGGGCTTCCTCCGTCTTTAGCCTTTTGTATCTACCAAAAGCCCTCCTTTTTTTCCTAATCCATTCTCGTATATCCCCTGACATCCACGGTTCCCTGTGGTTTTTGGAACCACTCTTGACCTTTACGGGAACATGTTGCCATTGTATGATCTCAATCTCCCTTCTGAAAGCCTCCCATTGCTCCGATGCGGATTTTCCTACAAGTAGCTGATCCCAGTCCATTTTGGTCAGATCCTGCCTTATCCTATTAAAATCGGCCTTCCCCCAATTTAGAACCTTTATTTCCGGCCCATCCCTGTCCTTTTCCATGACCACCTTAAATCTTACCATATTATGGTCACTATCACCAAAGTGCTCACCTACTAGCACTTTTTCCACTTGGCCGGCCACATTCCCTAGAATTAGGTCCAGTACCGCCCCCTCTCTTGTAGGACTTTCTACATGCTGGCTCAAAAAGCTCTCCTGGATGCACTTTAAGAATTCTACACCCTCTGAGCCTTTCACACTCTGACTATCCCAGTTAATATTGGGGAAGTTGAAATCCCCCATTATTATTACCCTATTATTTGCACATTTCTCTGAGATTTGCCTACATATCTGTTCCTCTATCTCCCCCTGACTGTTTGGAGGCCTATAGTACACTCCCAGCAAAGTGCTTGCCCCCTTTTTGTTTTTAAGCTCCACCCACATGGCCTCATTAGAGGACCCTGCTAATATATCATCCCTCCTTACTGCACTAATTGGCTCCTTAATTAATATTGCGACACCCCCTCCTCTTATACCTCCCCCTCTGTCTCGCCTGAAGATTCTGTACCCCGGAATATTGAGCTGCCAGTCTTGCCCCTCCCTCAACCATGTCTCCGTGATAGCAACAATATCATACTCCCATGTGTTTATCAACACCTTCAGTTCATCCACCTTATTTGCAAGACTCCTTGCATTAAAATAGATGCCATCCAGCCTTGCCCTTATATATTTGCCCTGTCTACCAAGCTGACTTGTTTTTTTCTCTATAATTGGCAGCACATCCCCCCCCTATTTCAGCTCCCCTCTGTATCCCATCCCCCTGCCAAGTTAGTTTAAACCCCCCCCCCCCCCCCCCCCAACAGTGCTAGCAAACCTCCCCGCAAGGATATTTGTCCCGCTCTGGTTCAGGTGCAACCCGTCCGACTTGTACAAGTCCCACCTTTCCCAGAAGCAGGCCCAGTGATCCAGGAAAGTAAAACCCTCCCCCCTACACCAACTCTTTAGCCACGCATTCATCTGCTCTATCCTCCCATTCCTATACTTAATAGCACGTGGCACTGGGAGTAATCCAGAGATTACAACCTTTGAGGTCCTGCTCTTTAATCTGTTACCTAGCTCCCTAAATTCTTGATGCAGGACCTCATCCCTCTTTTTACCTATGTCGTTGGTACCAATGTGGACCACGACCACTGGCTGTTCACCCTCCCCCTCCAGAATGCCCTGCAGCCGCTCAGTGACATCCTTGACCCTGGCACCAGGGAGGCAACAAACCATCCTGGATTCACGTCTACGGCCACAGAAACGCCTATCTGTTCCCCTTACTATAGAATCCCCATTTAGATAATAACTTGCTCTTTGATTTTTTCTGCCAAAGTGCATAACCTCACTTTCCAATATTATATTCCATCTGCCAAATCTCTGCCCACTCACTTAGCCTGTCTATGTCCTTTTGCAGGTTTTTAATGTCCTCCTCACTCACTGCTTTCCCTCCCATCTTTGTATCGTTGGCAAACTTGGATACGTTGCACTCGGTCCCTTCCTCCAAATCATTAATATAGATTATAAAGAGTTGGGGTCCCAGCACTGACCCCTGCGGAATACCACTAGTCGCTGATTGCCAGCCCGAGAACGAACTATTTATCCCAACTCTTTGTTTTCTGTTAGATAGCCAATCTTCCACCCATGCCAGTATTTTACCCCCAATCCTGTGATTTTTTTACCTTGATCAGTAATCTTTTGTGTGGAACCTTGTCAAATGCCTTTTGGAAGTCCAAATACACTACATCCACTGGTTCCCCTTTATCCACCCTGTATGTTATGTCCTCAAAGAATTCGAGCAAATTTGTCAAACATGACTTCCCCTTCATAAAACCATGCTGACTCTGTCCTATTAAATTATGTTTATCCAAATGCTCTGTTACTGTTTCCTTAATAATGGACTCCAACATTTTGCCAACCACAGATGTTAGGCTAACTGGTCTATAGTTTCCAGCTTTTTGTCTACTTCCCGTCTTAAGTAAGGGTGTTACGTTAGCAGTTTTCCAATCTGCCGGGACCTTTCCTGAGTCCAGGGAGTTTTGGAAAATAATCACCAATGCATCCACAATCCCTACCGCCACTTCTCTCAAGACCCTAGGATGTAGGCCATCAGGTCCGGGGGATTTATCCGCCTTAAGTCCCATTATTTTACCGAGTACCATCTCCTTAGTGATTTTAATTGTGTTTAGCTCCTCCCCCCCCCCCCCCCCTCCCATTGCCCCCTGTTTGTCCAGTGTTGGGATATTTTTAGTGTCCTCTACTGTAAAGACTGATACAAAATATTTGTTCAGCGTCTTTGCCATCTCCATGTTCCCCACCACTAGTTTCCCGGTCTCATCCTCTAAGGGACCAACGTTCACTTTAGCCACCCTTTTTCTTTTTATATAGCTGTAGAAACTCTTGCTATCTGTTTTTATATTTTTTGCTAGTTTACTTTCATAATCTATCTTCCCTTTCTTAATTAATCTTTTAGTTATTGTTTGCTGGCTTCTAAATGCTTCCCAATCTCCTATCCTCCCACTAGATTTGGCTACTTTATATGCCCTTGTTTTCAGTCGGATACTATCCTTTATTACTTTACTAAGCCACGGATGGCTGTCTTTTCTTTTACTCCCCTTTTTCCTCAGTCCTTTTATCTTGAAAGATGTGAAATATCTCCTTGAATGTAGACCACTGCTCTTGTACCGTCTTACACTTTAAAGTGGACTGGGAAAACAGATTAGTCAATTCTACTCTCATACCTTCATAGTCTCCTTTTATTTAAGCTCAGTACGCTGGTTTGAGATCCAACTCTCTCACCCTCAAACTGAATTTGGAATTCAACCATATTATGGTCACTCATTCCAAGGGGATCCTTTACTAGGACATTTTTTATTAATCCTGTCTCATTACACAGGACCAGATCTGAGATTGCCTGACCCCTGGTTGGTTCAGTTACATACTGCTCAAGGAACCCGTCCCTAATACACTCTATGAACTCTTCCTCAAGGCTGTCATGCCCAATTTGATTAGTCCAGTCAATATGAAAGTTAAAATCCCCCATGATTATAGCTGTTCCCTTATTACAAACCCCAAATTACTGATTTATACTCCGACCAACAGAGCTGCAACTGTTAGGAGGCCTATAGACTACGCCCACGAGTGACTTTTTCCCCTTATTATTCCTTATCTCCACCCAAACTGTTTCACTGTCCTGATCTTTGACCCAATATCATTTCTGACTATTGCAGTGATTCCATCCTTGATTAACATAGCAACCCACCTCCCTTTCCTTCCTGTCTGTCCTTCCTAATTGTCAAATACCCTTATATGTTTAGTTCCCAGTCATGATCATCTTGCAGCCATGTTTCCGTAATGGCCACCAGATCATACCCATGTGTAGTTATTTGTACCGTCAACTCGTCTATTTTGTTACGAATGCTGCGTGCATTCAGATAAAGAACTTTCAAATATGTTTTCTGACAATTTATTCCTGCTTTTACCCCTTTTACTACTTCACCTTTATCATTATACATTCTGTCCGTTCCTGACACGCTCTGGTTTTTAATTCCCCCACTGCTACCTTGCTCTATTGCCTTCTCCGCTGTCATTTTTATTTTTCGCTCTCTTTAAAACCTCCCCCCCACTAATTAGTTTAAAGCCTTCTCTACAGTCCTAGTTATTCGATTTGCCAGGATTCTAGTCCCAGTACTGATGCCAGTGTCCCAAGAAGCAAAACCCATTTCTCTCACCAGTCTTTGAGCCACGCATTTAACTCTCTAATTTTATTTACCCTAGCCAAATTTGCACGTGGCTCAGGTAGTAACCCAGAGATTATTACCTTTGTGGTTCTGCTTTTTAATTTGGCCCCTAGCTGCTCAAACTCCCTCAGCAGAACCTCTTTCCTTGTCCTATCTATGTCGTTGGTACCAACATGGACCACGACAACTGGATCCTCCCCCTCCCACTCCAAGTTTCTCTCCAGCCCAGAGGAGATGTCCTTAACCCTGGCACCGGGCAGGCAACACAGCCTTCGGGACTCTCGCTCTCGGCTGCAAAGAACCCTATCTATCCCCCTAACGATACTATCCCCTACCACTACAACATTTCTTTTAACTCCCCTCACTTGAATGGCCCCCCGCTCCACGGTGCTGTGGCCAGGTTGCTCATCCTCCCCGCAGTCCCCGTTCCCATCCTCACGGAGTAAGAGCCTCATACCTGTTGGACAAGAGCAAGGGCTGCGGCTCCTCCAACACTACCTCCTGGATCCCCGTACCTGCCTCACTTCTAGTCACACCATCCTGTCCCTGGCCACGGACTACATCTGAATTAATTAGTCTAATTGGTGTGACTACCTCCTGAAACACAGAGTCCAGGTAACTCTCCCCCTCCCTGATGTGTCTCAGTGTTTGAAGCTCGGACTCCAGCTCATCAACACGGAGCCGGAATTCCTCGAGCAGCCAGCACTTGCTGCAAATGTGATCACCGTGAGTATCAATGGTGTCCACCAGCTCCCACATATTGCAGCAGCAACACATCACCTGCTCTCCCATTCTATGTATTAATTAAATTTATTAATATTTTTAAATACCCTCTGCCCCGATTCAAGATGATGAATATCACACCTTAGAAACTATAAACCACAGAGTTTAAGTTTAAAAAGAGAGAAATACTCACCAACCAATCACTTACCTGCTTTCTGGTGACGTCACACTTCGATTATTTTTTACCTCACTCTCCTTCCCTCTGAGCTCCGAGTTCGGAGACTGGTACGCCTTACCTGGTCTCTGGAGCCTTTTATAGCCCCGCTGCCGCCGCTGAATTCCCGCCGACACTCTCAGGGCATCTTTGCTTATATACCCATTTTATAAAACCCAAAGTATTATTGGCCTTTTTTACAGCTGCACGCGCGCTTTCAGGGAATTATCTACTTCAACTCCTACGTTTCTGCTCATCCACACCATCAGCATTTTTCCTTCAAGTGCACACTCCTGCTCCTTGTTTTCCCCACAATGTATTGCGTCACATTTCTCCATGTTAAATGGCATCTGCCACCTCTCTGCCCACTCCACTACCCTGTCTGTCCTCCTGCAAGTATTTTACATTCCTCCTTGCTCCCCTACTTTTGCGCCATCAGCGAATTTCAAAATCATGCTCTCCGTGCCAAAGTCCAAATCATTTGTGTATACCTAGAACAAAAGTGGACCCAGCACTGACCCCTCGAGTGCACCACTTCCAACTCGTCTCCAATTACAGCGACGCCCATTAAACCTAACCCTTTGTTTCCTATCTGTCGATGCTGCTACATTTCCTTTTATACCATAAACCGGACTTTTTGTAACAAGCCTCCTGTAAGGCAATTGATCAAACACCTGAAAAACTGCATCTACCTCATTCCCTCTATCCAATTGGATACTTCTTTATAAATAAAAAATCTACTAATTTTGTGTCAAACACCATACATATAACAAATCTTTGGCTGTCCTTGATTATCCATGCATTTCTAAATGCTCACCAATTTTATCTTGAATTATGCAGATTAAGAGCTTTCCCACAGCTACCGTTAGCCTAATTGATCTGTAGTTACCCAGGTGGTTGTTCTTGGAGCACAAGAATTCCAATGACATAAGTCAACATGGATGTGTGAAAACAGCATTATGGCTCAGTCATTTTGATTTGCTGCCTCTACTTGGCAAAGCTGCAGTTGCAAAAGGTGGGAAATAAGTGTCTTCTATTCGACTGTGCTGTGCCACTTAACGTAGTATGCTGCTCTGAAGAGGATTGTACTTCTTTAAAAACTAAATACTAAGTTCTCAGTCGGCAGAAAGATGACTTTATGCTGAAGTGTGTCTTTTTATGTTTTAGGGATACAACAACAACAAAGGTATTAGTTTGGAGGCATCGTTCACGCCAGATTCTCAGTTTGTGATGATAGGTAAGTCTAAGAATGCTAGTTCAAGCAGTTTGGTTGTGTATTTACCATGGTAAAGTATGCCCAGTATTTATTTGTTTGGGGCTTTGACATTTTGTTAAATTAGGTTTTTTTTTTTTTTAAAAAAGGTTTTTAATTTCTTCCTACTAAATTGGAAACTTAACTGGTGTAAGTTATATTGTGTGTGTCTCCATTGACTTTCACTGGAGTAGAATTAACCAATATTAGTCCAAAGGAACTGGATTCCCTTATGTACTCCTTCAACAGTAACTCTCGCTGGGTTATTTTATAGACAACAGCAGCCTACGGGTGTTTAACCTGAAGGGGCAATCCAACCTTGACGTGGGTTGGTGATTGTTTGGGAGGTAGAGAGTAGGGATAAACAATTGTACTCTGTTTGGGATGTGACGAGTGGTGGCTCTCCGGAATCTGTACTGGGGCCTCAGCTTTTCACCATATATATATATTCTGGGATGTGGGCCTCGTTGCCAAGGCCAGCATTTATTGCCCATTCCTAATTGCCCTTGAGAAGGTGGTGGTGAGCCGCTGACTTGAACTGCTGCATTCCTTGTGGTGAAGGTACTCCCACAGTGCTTTAAGGGGGGGGGAGGGGAGTTCCAGGATTTTGACCCAGCGACAATGAAGGAACAGCGATATATTTCCAAGTCAGGATGGTGTATGACTTGGAGGTGACTGTGTTCCCACGCACCTGCTGCCCTTGTCCTTCTAGGTGATAGAGGTCGCAGGTTTGGGAGGTGCTGTTGAAGAAGCCTTGGTGAGTTGCTGCAGTGCATCTTGTAGATGCTACACACTGCAGCCACGGTATGCCGGTGGTGGAGGGAGTGAATGTTTAAGGTGGTGGATGGGGTGCCAATCAAGCGGGCTGCTTTGTCCTGGATGGTGTCAAGCCTCTTACATAGAAACATAGAAGATAGGAGCAGGAGTAGGCCATTCGGCCCCTCGAGCCTGCTCCGCCATTCAGTGAGATCATGGCTGATCATCCAAACTCAGTACCCTGTCCCTGCCTTCTCCCCATATCCCTTGATCCCTTTAGCCTTAAGAAATATATCTAACTCCTTCTTGAATATATTTAATGAATTGGCCTCTACTGCAGGTTCACCACTCTCTGGGTGAAGAAATTCCTCCTCATCTCTGTCCTAAATGGCTTACCCCTTATCCTTAGTCTATGACCCCTGGTTCTGGACTCCCCGGCCATCGGGAACATCCTTCCTGCATCTAATCTGTCCAGGCCTGACAGAATTTTATAGGTTTCAATGAGATCCCCTCTCATTCTTCTAAACTCCAGCGAGTATAAGCCCAATCGACCCAGTCTCCTCTCATACGTCATTCCTGCCATCCCAGGTATCAGTCTGGTGAATCTTCTCTGCACTCCCTCCATGGCAAGAGCATCCTTCCTCAGATAAGGCGACCAAAACTGCACACAATACTCAAGGTGTGGTCTCACCAAGGCCCTGTACAACTGCAGCAAGACATCCTTGTTCCTGTACTCGAATCCTCTTGCTACAAAGGCCAACATACCATTTGCCTTCTTAACCGCCTGCTGCACCTGCATGCTTACCTTCAGCGACTGGTGCACAAGGACACCCAGGTCTCGTTGCACTTCCCCTTCTCCCAATCTATTGCCGTTCAGATAATCTGCCTTCCTGTTTTTGCCACCAAAGTGGATAACCTCGCATTTATCCGCATTATACTGTAACTGCCATGCATCTGCCCAACAATCACCCAACCTGTCCAAATCATACTGGAGTTTCTCGGCATCCTCCTCACAGCACACACGCCCACCCATGACACTCCCGACCTGTGCCTTGTAGATGCTGGAAAGGCTTTTGGGAGTCAGGAGTGAGGCACTTGCTGCAGAATACCCAGCCTCTGACCTATATATCAATGACTTGGATGAAGGAATAGTGTGTTTTATATCCAGGTTTGCAGATAACACTGTTAGGCGGCACAGTAAGTTGTGTAGATAGGAGCAGGAAGTTACAAAGGTTGCATAAACTTGATTTGTGTTCCCTTGAGTTTAGAAGTTTGAGGGGTGATCTAATCGCGGTGTTTAAAGTGATAAATGGATTCGATAGGGTAGATACAAAGAAACTATGTCCCCTTATGTGGGAATCCAACACAAGGGGGCACAATGTTAAAATTAGCGCTAAGCCATTCAGGAACCACATCAGCGAGAACGGTGGAACAGGCTCAAGGGGATGAATGGCCTACTTCTATTCCTATGTTCCTAAAGCTCAGTTCAAATGCTGGCCAGGTGGTATGTTTGAGCTGCAGCAGGTGCTGGATTCCTGCTTCTGATCGCTATCTAGTAACCACTGCTGCAAATGTGCTTGCAAATGTTGTGAAGCAACAATCTGCTGGACCGCAGTGGCCCACTCCCCTTTTCCAAAATGTCTGAACAGTGTGTCCTGGCTCGCGTATGTAAAATCACCACTTGGGCAAGGTACAAGAGGCCAGCAAGTGCTTGTGGAACTGTACACCAGATTGAGTCACGGGGATGTTTAGAGAATGCTGGGGGTGAAGAAAATATTAGATTGCCATCCAGTGGCAAGAATCACACACTTCAGCATAACAAAATTACATTGATGGACTTGGGAGACATTGCTAATGTTTTGTTTCAAGTGACTAGGTCATGGACCTTGGACCAGTGATATTTGGACCCCCTGGTTTAGATTTTTTTTAAATTTGGCTATTTAAACTCTTAAGGCCTCCACATGTATCATCAAAATCTGATAGCTCATCACTTCCTCATGATGGCACCACTCAAGTTGGGTAACCATCTGGTAAAGAGTGTGGGTGTCAGCATGCATCCCATCTGCTAGCAACGCAGCACTTTGGGGCTTCGGTGCGATGCCGTTGGCCTTATTTTCTTAAAGTAAAAATGGTTTTATTCAAAATTATACTTGCAAAAATTAAGTTCCCTGTCTAGAATGTTCCACTAAAATGGAGTTGAATTTCTTCTCTGTCACTAAGTGGAGGGATGAAAGGGGCAAATCAAAACCAATATTCCCTTTTCACAAAGGAGAAAGCGGCCTCCTCCTTGGGTCTACATGTGTGCTGCTCTCTGACTGGTTTCTTGGAAATAATTGAGGGTAATTATCTTTGAATTTCCCCTCTTTGTGGGGAAGCACCTGGTCCTCCACTCAGTTCTATTGTATAATGGCACAATTGAGACAGAGAATGGTATACCTCAATCAAATTCTCTCTCTCTCTGCGTTGAGTATCGAATAGAACTCCATTCTTCTCCAAGCCCTTCTTTATTAAACATAAAATTTGGGGGACTTTTTTTTGTTTTGAATTTAAATTTAAAAATGTGGTGGTTAACATTTTTTTCTCTTTCAGTATAAAATTAGTGAAAAAAGATTGTGCAGGACTGCAATTTAATTTTGTGTTTTGGTTTGCAGGATCGGAGGATGGTAAAGTTCACGTGTGGAATGCGGAGAGTGGGTTAAAGGTGGCTGTTTTAGATGGGAAGCACACCGGTCCTGTCTCCTGCCTTCAGTTTAATCCCAAGTTTATGACATTTGCCAGCGCGTGTTCTAACATGGTAAGTATGCACAGCCACTTGTTAGAATAAATTAGGTTGCCACAATTTCTTGCGTGCAGTTTTATGATTAGGATTATCCCTGCTCCTTTTTATAGTACAGGTAGACTATTCTTTATCCGAAAACCTCGGGACCAGCCGTGTTTCGGTTTTCGGAGAATTTCGGATTTCGGAAGGTGGGTCCGCGGGGGGTCGTGCGCACGACTTACGCTGGCGCTCAGCGTAAGTCGTGGGGGTCGGGGTCTGCGGGGGGGGGGGGTCGGGACCGGCGGGGGTCCGCGGGGGGTCATGCGCACGACTTATCCTTTATCCGAAACCGGAACCCTCTAAAAACCGAAGGTTTTTTCGTTCAGCGTAAGTCGTGCACACGACTTACGCTGAATGAAAAAACCTTCGGTTTTTAGAGGGTTTCGGTTTTCGGAAGTTCGGATAACGGGTAGTCTACCTGTACCCCTATTGCTGACCGACTAAAGAATAACCAACTCAGCAAATGTCAGGAATTGTACCTGGAATCTTCCTAGTCTGTATGAATTAGTTCCACACTGGGCAGAGCATTTGCTGAATGGGCCAATTGGCCAGGTGGCAATGTGGCAAAAAGAGAAGTACAGGAAACTTTGTGCTATCCGGCATCCACGGGACCGAGCTGCTGCCGTTGCCTAAAAAGTGCCGTACTCTCCAGAGTTAATGTTGAGAGATACGGAGATTCTTATCTCCGTATTTGACAACAAACACTGTTGCTTAGCAACAGCTTCTAAACACTCGGGTGTGGCCCTAAAGCTCTGCAGCTGAAGCTGTTGCTATAGCTACAGACCTTGCACAGCTTGACTGTTCAAACAAAGCAAAAAAAACAAACAAAAAGAATAAAAAACGGCTGCTGATTTTTGCTGGTGGCTCCAGATTGCCGGATAGCTCACCTCCGGATAGCACAAAGTTTCCTGTACTCTTTCCCCATGTCTTCCCTATAGCTTTAAAAATGCTGTCAACCACGGAAAATTGTAATAGACAGGCTGCCCGGCAACCACCAATAAAATGGCATTTTAACAGCAAAATGGGAGTTATCCTCGGTGTCCTGGTCAATATTTATCCCGCAATCAACATCACTAAAACAGGTGATCTGGTCATTATCACATTGGTGTTTGTGGGAGCTTGCTGTGTGCAAATTGGCTGTCGCGTTTTCTACATTACAACAGTGACTACACTTCAAAAAGTATTTCATTGGCTGTAAAGCGCTTTAGGATGTTCTGAGGACGTGAAAGGTGCTATATAAATACGAAGTCTGTCTTTCTTTCAAATATGTATTTTAGGTTGTATGCATGCTTGTTTGTCTTATTGCTGTTTACCAGAAATAAAGCCAGTTTGCAAACGGAAGGATTGATCATCCTACTTAAATTAGCCACTTTTATGTAGTAAACCCTTTTCACTGTTTTTTAATAGAGCTTACAAGTCAAATGAGGATAGATTTAGAAAATTGGTTTTCATTATAGATGCTCCTGACTTCAATCTTCTGTTTTGTTAATTGTTCACTGGCTTACTGGTACTTTATTTCTGTTGCTGTATGCTAAAAACAGCACTGATGGCATGGATTTCCTTTCAATAGAAAACCTTCTTTTGGAAATTAGAATAAGGGGACTCCGGGAGTGTCAATATTTGCTGGGGACCTACACAAAGTTTGAAAGCCTCTTGACGTAGATGCTACCAGTAGCCTTATTCGATACAGAATTAGACTGTAGACTAGTGGGCTTTTGTTAACTCTGGTGTGCTATAGTGTTTTAGTCACTTGTAAATCTCCAGTAACTATGTTCTAATTTCTTCACAGGCATTTTGGTTGCCTACAATTGACGACTGAAGGAAAAAGAATCAGGGTCATTTTTAATATACTGAGAAATCCGTGACGGACTGAATGCAGAAAGTTGGGGGTCCAGGTTTTTGTGGGGTCTCTTCCTACGGAGAGATTGGTTTGAACTTGATTACAGACTGACAAGTCAAATCTTTTTGCTCGGACATCAACAGTCATGGTGATGATGGTTACAGATACGTCCTGTGGAAATTCTCGGAGAGGAAGTAAAAGGAAATACTTTTTTTTGTCCCACTCTTCCTCATCATCACATGGTCTTCAGATTTTGAACTCATCATCCCTGCAACATGATCATTCCTTTTTCTCTTGGGCATGTGCCAACTCCATTTAAAATTGTTATTGAAACCATTAATTGAATACGCTGGGATTCCTTTTCAGTGAGTCCTTGCAAGATGTCCCAAGGGCATGAACACAGAGCTAACCAGAAGGTGTTGGGGGCGCGTGCCAGTGTGGTTGTGATCTCATTACATATCTCAGCCAAAAATTATGCTAGTTACTCGTTTTTTAAAAACTAACGGTGCATTTCAGTGTTTCATCGTAATGGATGTCAACAGTCTTCTGAAGAACAGAATCTCCTTGATTGGATCAAGTGGATGGCTTTACAAAAGAATTGAGCTAAAAACTGAAAATCACTCAGCGAGGGTCGGGCAGCATCTGTGGAGAGAGAAACAGAGTTAACGTTTCAGGTCGATGACCTTTCATCAGAGCTGTCATCAACCTGAAACGTTAACTCTGTTTCTCTCTTCACAGAGTTTTACAGCAATTTCTCTGCTTATTTCAGATTTCCAGCATCCATGGTATTTTGCTTTTGTTTTAAGAGAATTGAGCTGATTGATCATCTATGGTAATCAAGACCATTTTCTTCGTCTTGCTTGAGTCTTGACCAGAAATATATCCCTGTTACTATATTGTATATTTGTGTACAGTTTAAAACCTGGCTTCAATTCAGAACAAAGCTTACTTTCTTCCAGATGTTGCCGGGGTATACTTTATGTAAATACAGTGGGGTGGTTCCGGTTTTTGCATTTTCTTTCACGATTCTGACAAGCTATCCGAATTTTGCCAAGTTCTGAAATCACACTTTAAACTCGCTCGGATTAAAAAATGTTTCATTGCTCCCCTTTCCCCCCCATCAGCATTTTGAAGTATAAAATTGTTCTACAATATATATTAAAAAAATCTAGAAAATGTGTTGAGACGTGTAGATTAGGTCTGCTTTGGGTGTTTTGATGTGCCAAAGATACATTTCTGCAGCAGCCAGCAAAGTATTGTTTTACTATGCAAAAGCTGAGACTCTGATTCATAGTGTTAAATGGTCAAAACAACTGTGGTCCCCAGGAAGATGGAATTTTTTTTCGGTGGGGATTAAAACAGAATAAATTTCAACTTTTTGCCTTTTACAGAATTTCCCTTCTAGGGTTTTACTCTTCCAGTAAAATTTTGAATGACCTGATGGCTGTTGCGTGCGGTTCTGAAGCTGCAGTCAGGATCAGAATCCCAAATATAAAATGCCATTCATATTCAGCTCTTCCAGGAATAAAGGGGGGGGGGGGGTGGTTGCGGAGAGGGAGAGAAGGAAAGAAAAAACCCTCATCCTGCTCAGTTGAACCTCCTAGCAAGTTGACCAAGACATGATGCTGGCCAGTTCTATGGAAATGTTAATGAGCTGGAGAATCTCAGCTTCATGATTGATCAGAGAGCAGTTAGAGTGGGATTTATTTGTGTGGGGATTGGAAAGTTGTCCGTGAAGTTATTTACAAATACAATTTTACCGTCAGTAATAGAAAGATGCAACATTTCTCCCTACCCCTCACAAACATGAATACTGTACCTAACTAGTCCTGTCGTTTTCAAATTACACAATCAGCTTTGCAACTCATCAGTTTCAAGTGAGCACCTTAATTTTGACCATTTAATGGTTCTGATCAATGTTCCCCCTAATTTTTTTTTTTCTCCGTGTGCGATCCTATTAAATTTGCTGTGGCTGCGCATGCACGGTATCTTCCAACGGCCACGGCTTGTGAGCTGCCTGCGCGGGACCTCCCGATTGACGTGCGGCCGCGCACCTTAGAGGGAACATTGGTCCTGATGGAAACTTACAGTAAAGATTTTTAAGTACCTGCTATTTGTTGTGAAGTGAACTTTTATTTTACGTGAGTGAGTTATCGGCTGTAACATAATCTCGCGTCCAGCATGAGATCGTGTGGACAAACTGCTTTAACTTAACACTTGTAGGTTATGATGTTTCCTGAGCTTTTTAACATGCAGCCTTGTAAATACAGAAATTCTGTCCAGTCAGAAAGTAAACATTGTGAACAGGATATAATTAAAGGAAACCAGTAATTGCCATTTGTGAAGAATGGAGATTTTTTCCCCCCCATTTATAAAAGTAGTTAATGACACCTGAAATGCTAACCTGCCTTTCTCTATCGAATGCTGCTCAAACCTCTGCTTTTCCTGTGTTCAGCTGTTATTTCAGGTTTCTAGTATTAGCGCATTTCTTTTTAACCTCGCCTATTCGTGGATGGGTGTTCTGCCATTGTGTTGTAGAGAAATTAACTTGTGTTGGTGTTTTGTATTGGATTTTTAAAAAAAAAAATGAAGTTTTTAAGTTATACTTTATTAAGTAGGTTATAGACAATAACTTCTTACGGTTTAAGAAATAACAGCCTTTCTTCTCTTCCCTATTCTCCACCCCCCCCCCCCCAAAAAAAATTAGTAATGTACAACTGGCTTTAGGAGAATAGTAAGTCTTTAGCTGACCCACAGCCTTGATTGACGAGCAAGCAAGTACTATGCAGTTACTCTCGGTTAGAGAATAATGTACCAATAGTGTTGGAATTCATGTTGGTCTAGGCAGCTGAGGGAGGTATAGAAGCTACAAGGATATTTAGAAAATATCTCACTGACTTGACCCCTGAGAACATTCTGACTCGTAACCTAAAGTTTAAGCTTCAGCGCAGTAAAATTATGCCATTCTGCAGCATCCACTGTTACGCATTTGGCTGACACGATTGCCCGAGTGGCAGCTAATCATGTACAACATCATGACTATAACCCCTGCATAGATTGGGAATCTCTTGTGGGATACTCTTTTTTAATATATATATCTCATGATTGATACTAAAGAATTAATGAGGCATATCGTGTAAGTTCTAATGTGCAGTGGCGCCCACTTCATTTGGGTCCTGGCACTGCCTGAAAAGCAGGAAATGATTTTTGGCACATTGTGGTATTTCACATCATCTTGCAATAAATTATATCCAATGCATGTAATACCTATAGAAATTAAACGTGTCAATGTGTGATATTTAATCTTGAAGGGTCATTTCAGAGCCGGTTCCATCTCCATGAATGCTGTGCCCAGGAAGTTTCTATATAAGTTTCATTCCCTGTAGTAGTAGTGTTATTTTGTATGCTATTTTTGGTTTCCTGTGTGTGGTATAATTAACATTTTATACAGTTCCACGTGAACAACATTGTGTATGTAAAATAAAAAAGGATGAGGCAGCAAGTGCATTGTGCCATGGAAAATGGGAGGATATAGTTTTGTGCTGTCAGCAGGCAGTCTGGTGCTTCCCCCCCCCCCCCCCCCCCCACATGAAACAAAAATGTTGGAAAATGTGTCCTCCTCGAATGTTTTCGCCAAGTTCTTACCATTAGCAGAGGATTAGGTCACTTTCCAGCCTCTGGCTCCAAGAATATGTGCCACAGAGGAGAATCAAGAAGAGATGCAAAACTTTTTTTAACCAAGAAACTGAGCACAGGGAAGTTTTTTTTAATGAGTGACTATTGTAGCTTGTTCTTGAATATGGTGAAGTTGTCCTCGTTAACTATAAAACTGTTGTAATTGCAAAACTTTGTATAAAGCTGTTGTGTATTGCTAGTGTATAGATGAGAGAAGACTTGCTTGGAAATATTTCTCTGTAAACTGTGGTAATTAAATTGTTGGCACGAACATTTATTTCATCAATGCAGATGCTAGCTGTCCAGGTTTTTACATGCCAATTAATTGTAATTTAAATGAGCAGGATAAGTGTTTGAAGTGAAAAGCTGAAATTGTTCATTGTGTATAAAAATGGCAAACAAATTGTTCCCCCAATATCTCTGTCTGTACATAAACTGCTCCCAAGTGTGGAATATACTGCTTCTTTAAAAAAATAAATTCCCATACCAATTTTCTTTGCTCCACTTTTTGGCGTTTGGGTACTTGTCCCAGGTGCTCATTATTCATGGCAATATCAGCAAACTATTGAGCTGTGAGGGTTTTCATAGGTTGAGCCTGATCCTGCCCTCATCCAATGTCCATGTGTATTGCAGCTGGATCATGATCAGGAGTGGGATCCTGCCACAAGCTGCTCAAACCAAGTGTCCTCCAGCTGAGAGGCACTATGTATAACCTTTTGTGGGGTAAGGTGAGGAAGTGCGATTCTGAACAAAACTTGAGCAGGATTTCTACTGTTGATTACTATCCAGCACCTGGATGCAGACCCTAGGTAAGATCTTGGCTTGGCTGTGGTAACCTTTGTTAAACATACAAAATCCTTACTGGGGAGTCTAGAACCAGGGGTCACAGTCTCGGGATAAGGGGTTGTCCATTTAGGACTGCGAGGAGGAGAAATTTCTTCACTCGCTCGAAAGTTGTGAATCTTTGGCATTCTCTACCCCAGAGGGGTGTGGCTGCTCAGTCGTTGAGTATATTCAAGATAGAGATCAATAGATTCTGGAATATGAAGGGAATTGAGGGATATGGGGATAGTGTAGGCAAGTGGAGTAGAGGTAGAAGATCAACCATGATCTTATTGAATGGTGGCAGCAGGCCCGAGGAGCCGAATGGCCTACTCCTATTTATGTTAAATGACTCATTGGCCAATGTCACAGTTGCATATCTGCTTGGGTGAGATACTGCAGACCTAGGCCTATGATACTGTACCCTCCATGACTCGCTGCCCATACAAAAATGGAGTAAGGGAAATTTTTAAAAATTGCCAGCCTGGAATCTAATTTGCACTTTTAATATCTTGCTTTTAAGGACCAGGGAGTAAAGGCATATAAGGGCCAAGTCCTCTAATAGCTTGGAGGCAGATATGGGTGCTGTATACAGTGTGCTGGAGCTTCGGTTATATTCAGCAGTTCCCGTAGGGAATTAAAACCAGTGCCATTTTGTGGGCCAGAGGATCATGTTTTAGATCCTAGCTCAGGTAGGAAAATGTTTTGCTGTCTCGTTTTGTCTCCCCCACCCCCCAATCAAGGGACCTGCTTGGCACATACGTTTGATGGGCAGGCTGAAGTCCGAAACTTAATTGATCCATGGCTATAACCCACACTCATCAATTCATTGCACAGTGTGATGCACCATAAAACCATCTGGCTTTCACAAGTTGGAAGATACATCAGAAATAACAATGGCCTGAGGGAAGAACACAAAGGGTATTTCATCTAGCTTTATCCTCTAGGTTTGATCTTGTCAAGTCTGTAGCTCTTGTATTGAACAACTATAATCAACATCTCTAAAATATTAGATGTTTCTGAACTGGTTGAAAGAATGCTTGGAGGAATCTGAAAATAGACACAAGATACTGCCTCAGGCCAAGGGAAATCTTAGAAGCCTGAGAAGTAGCCCAGCCGTTTAATTCACCCCTCCCATATTGCCTGCATCCACCCATGCCTCATCCCCACTGTTACTGAAACCCTTTATTTTATTGAAACTTGATACTCCCAGTCCTCCTTGCAGCGCAGCCTCCCCCATCCTTATTAACTCCAATTTGCTTGAAATGTCCTTTATCCTACATTCACTAGAGCTACATTGGCTTCCTGTCTCCCAACATCGTGAATTTAAAATCCTCTTGAAATTCTTCCAAGGTTGTGTTTCCCTTTCTCACCCCACTCTCAAAGTCACACATGACATCCTTTGTGACTGTGACAAAAGTAAACTATCCCTCCTCAGCCTTCTTGACTTGTCTGTAGCCTTTGACATGGTTGACCACTCCATCCTCCAACACCTCTCCACCATTGTTGAGCTGGGTGGGACTGCACTCACCTGGTTCCAGTCTTATCTATCTAATCGTAATCAGAGAATCACCTGCAGTGGCTTCTCTTCCCGCTCCCGCATCGTTACCTCTGGTGTCCCCCAAGTATCTATCCTTGGCCCCCTCTTATTTCTCATCATGTTGCCCCTTGGCGACATCTGAAAACAGTCAGTTTCCACATGTACAGTGATGACACCCAGCTCTCCCTCACTACCTCTTCTCTTGACCCCTCTACGGTGTCTAAATTGTCAGACTGCTTGTCCAACATACAGTTCTGGCTGAGCAAAATCTTTCTCCAATTAAATATTGGGAAGACTGAAGCCATTGTTTTCGGTCCCCGCCACAAACTTCATTCCCTAGCCACTGACTTTGTCCCTCTCCCTCACATCTGTTTGAGGCTGAACCATACTGTTCGCAACCTTGGTCTTATATGTGACCCTGAAATGAGCTTCTGACCACATATCCACAGCATTACAAAGACCAACTACTTCCACCTCCATAACATCGCTCATCTCTGTCCTTGCCTCACCTCATCCGCTGCTGAAACCCTCATCCATGCCTTTGTTACTTCTAGACTTGACTATTCCAATGCACTCCTGGCTGGCCTCCCACATTCCACCCTATGCAAACTTGAGGTCATCCAAAACTCAGCTGCCCGTGTCCTAACTCGCACCAAGTCTGGTTCACCCATCACCATTGTGCTCGCTGACCTACATTGGCTCCTGGTTAAGCAGCGCCTCGATTTCAAAATTCTCATCCTTGTATTCAAATCCCTCCATGGCCTCACCCCTTCCTATATCTGTAATCTCCTTCAGCCCCACAACTGCACCACCCCGCCCCCCCGTGAGATATCTGCACTCCTCTAATTCTGCCCGAGTATCCGATTATAAATCGCTCAACCATTGGTGGCCGTGCCTTCTGTTGCCTAGGCCCTAAGCTCTGGAATTCTCTGCCTAAACCTGTCCGCCTCACTACCTTTCTTTTCTCCTTTAAGACGTTCCTTAAACCTTACTGCTTTGACCAAGCTTTTGGTCACCTGCCCTAATTTATCCTTATGTGGCTTGGTATCAAATTTATTTTTTTGTCTTAAAATATTCCTGTACAGCGCCTTGGGATGTTTTACTATGGTAAAGGCGCTATATCAATACAAGTTGTTGATTCTGCCCTTGTGGGCATACCCTCATCCCTTCACCTGGGCCTTACTCTCTGGAATTTCTCATCTAAACCACCACCCCACTTCCATCACTTTTTTTTAAAAAACCTTCGCAAAATGCATCTTTTCAAACAAGCTTTTCAGTCACCTCTCCTAACTCTTGCACGCCAGTAATCCAGATTTTTTTCTCCCCCTGGTTGTAAGTGCAATATATAAAATGAACAGCAGGTGGTGCAATAGTTATAAGCACAGACACAGATGAGAAAATGCTACGGCCGTGTATAAAAATTATGAAAGAATGAGACCGATTAGAAAGAAGCAGACTGTTTCCAGTAGTTGTCAAGATTTAATGGAAGAGATTTAGAAGCAGGCAGAAGAAACATCTTCACACACCCTGGCAATTTGAGAATTTGTTTTATGCTTATGGCGATATTTGAAGTGTGATATACACTGCATGTACTATCCGTAAGATTTTTTTTTAGTTATCTAGATCTTGTGTACATTAGGTGAGATTCCCCTTTCATCACCTCCTCACTGGAACATGGAGCTTGAACTTCTCATCCCTTTACACTTTGTAACACTGTCATGGTAAATTTGACAATCTAAAAGTGACCACAAGCTTTGAGGGCAAAAGACTGCGTGGCTAAAAACATTTTGCAAAATAAGTGAGGTGTTGGTACTTTTCCTTCAAAAGATAAATGGTCCAGAACTTCGGGTCTCCACGGGTAAGTATGCGCGGGAAACCGGCACTTCCATTCCCTGACAGGGGTTCAGAGGTGGACGCGTGCGCGGGAGAGGCAGCGCGTGCGCATTGAACTTTGGTTTTATTTGCAGGTTTCTCCGGGAGGGTAAGTCTCCAGCAGTTACACTTTTAAAAAGCAAGCGCAAGGCCTGTGTAAAGTCTGTGGGTTGTGCAGTTAATAAATACACAGACTTCAGAAATAACAACAAACAGGTCTTTACTATTCGAAGGTCCGGGCGAATCTGCCCCAGTTATCCTGTCACAACACTTATATACTGGTGTGGTCACTGTCGGTATTACAGTATACAGAAGCCAAACAAGTAGTGCCACACTTAAAGTAGTTCTCTTAAAGGTGAACGGTTACATACAATAATTTCCTTAAGGGTAGACGGGTACATACACTACAATCCTCCCTTTTTAGCTTTCAACATACTGAGTCCATAGTGGACATAAATAAATCTGTATATATATATATATGTGATAATGTAAGACAGTTCATAGATTCAGTCTTTCGGGAGGTTTCCGGATTCTGTCCGGGTAACGCCGCAGTGGTGTCGTCATTCCAAGCGGGTTAGTAGGTGTTTCTGGTAAAGTTGAATCGGCTCGAAGCACAGTGTCAGGTTCCTCTGACTCCAGAACTACCAGATCGGACGTAGGTGTTCTGGGTAACTCAGTCTCAACCTTATCCGGGTAAGGTGGTGAAGTCGGGGGCCCATTTGTGGCGGACCCTATGATCTGGTCAACATGGCGCCTTATTATATTGTCTCCAATGTCCACAGTGTACACCAACGGGCCTAGCCTTTTTCCAATCGTTCCAGGCTGCCATTTCTCAGTACGATAGTCCCGGGCCAAAACTCGTTGACCGGTCTGGAAGGATCTAGTGGCCCTTTCGTTCATGCCCTGGAATTGCCGGTTCTCTACGTCCCTTCTGACGTTTGGTTTGAGTAAATCCAGCCGACATCGTAGGCGTCTATTACAAAACATCATCGTGGGAGTTTGATTTGTGACCGCATGGGTTGCATTTCGGTATGCCAACAAAAAACTATCCACCTTATGCTGTAAACTTATGTCTTCATTACTCATGGCCTTTACGGCCTTCTTGAAGGTCTGGACAAACCTTTCAGCCAATCCATTGGAGGCGGGATGGTATGGGGCTGACGTGTAATGTTTAACTCCATTGCTCTTTAAGAATTTCTTAAATTCCTCAGATACAAATTGCGGTCCATTGTCAGAACAGATCTGTTCTGGCAGGCCATTCCGAGCAAACATAGTCCTTAACACCGTGATGGTTTTTTCCGTCGTGGTGGTGGGCATCTTAATTACTTCTGGCCACTTGGAGTGGGCATCTACCGCTATTAGGAACATCGAGTCCATAAATGGACCAGCAAAGTCGATGTGTACTCTTTGCCAGGGAGATGAGGGCCACTCCCATGGGTGCAGAGGAGCCTGTGGTGGCGCATTCTGAACCCTCTGACATCCTAGGCAATTCTTCGTGATCTCTATGTCCCCATCGATGCCTGGCCACCACACAAACGCCCTTGCTAGATTCTTCATCTTTACGCCACCCAGGTGTCCTTCGTGCAGCTCCTTGAGTACCCTCTTTTGGAGTTTGGGTGGAATCACCACTCTAGACCCACACATCAGGGTTCCTCGACACACTGACAGTTGTTCTTTCCTCTGTGAGAATGCTTGCAGTGTTGGTTCGCACTGTGCTGGCCATCCCTCCACCGTTAAATCATAGACTCGTGAAAGAGTCGGGTCATTCCTTGTCTCATTCTCAATCATTGTTATCGGCAGACACTCCACTATTGATGAGTGGAACAACTCTACTGGGTCCACTGTCCTCGCTTCTTCTACCATCGGCAATGGCAAGCGTGATAGCCCATCAGCGTTTCCATGCTGTTTGGACCGTTTGTATTCAATATCATACTGGTGTGCCCCAAGTAAAACTGACCATCTTTGTAACCTTTGTGCCGTCATGGTAGAAACGGCCTTGTTTGGGTTGAATATGGACACCAACGGCTGGTGGTCCGTCAGCAATGTGAACCTCTTACACTGCAGGTAATGGTTGAATTTCTTCACGCCCCACACAAGACTGAGGGCCTCCCTATCTATCTGGGCGTAATTTCGTTCCGCTGGTGTCAATGATCGGGACGCGAATGCCACCGGCCTTTCCGAGCCATTTGGTAGTCTGTGCGAAAGTACTGCCCCAATTCCGTACGGGGAAGCATCACAAGCTAGCCGAAGGGGTAATGCTGGGTTGAAATGAGCCAACACTTCTTCAGAGGTAATCAACTCCTTGCTCCTGCGAAAAGCCTTTTTGCATTCTTCACTCCACCTCCATGGTGTTTCTTTCCGCAACAGCTCATTTAGCGGATGCAGCACCATAGATAAATTTGGCAGAAACTTGTGATAATAATTAATCAACCCCAAGAATGACCTTAGCTGTGACACGTTTCCTGGAGCGGGGGCCTTCACGACCGCTTCTATCTTTTCCGGTGACTTATGTAGTCCCTCTCGGTCAATGACATGACCGCAGTATGAGATCCGTTTTTGGAAAAACTCACACTTCTTGTGATTAACCCGAAGGCCATACTCCTTCAACCTGGTGAGTACCAGTTTCAAATTCGTGAGGTGTTCTTCCTCATCTTTTCCCGTGATTAGAATATCATCTAAGTAGCACTGCGTGCTTGGAATTCCTTGTAACACCTGTTCCATGGCCCTCTGCCAAATTGCTGGCGCCGAAGCTACTCCAAAGACCAGTCTATTATAGCGATACAAGCCTCTGAGTGTTGATGGTGAGGTATTGGCGTGACTCTTCCTCAACCTCCATCTGTAAATATGCCTGAGCCAAGTCTATCTTCGTGAAGTGCTTCCCTCCAGCCAATGAAGCAAAAATATCTTCAATCCGCGGAAGCGGGTATTGTACCGTGTGAAGTACCGGATTCACTGTGATCTTGAAATCTCCGCAGATACGGACCTTCCCCGGTCCCCCTGGCTTATTACTTGGTGAAGATTTCATGACGGGAACAATGGGCGTGGCCCACTCACTCCAGTCTACTTTTGACAGAACCCCTGATCGTTCAAGTTCTTCTAGTTCTGCCTCTACTGCTGGTCGTATTGCGTACGGTACCGATCTGGCCTTAAAAAACTTTGGGCTTGCATGTTCTGCAATCTTGACCTTTGCTTTAATACCTCACAGCGTTCCCAGTCCTTGCTGGAATACCTCTTTAGCTTCGTCTAATATTCTGGACAACCGTTCAGGTTTGACATCCTCTTTTTCGGACTCCACCGTCATGGTGTTTAGTGTATGCCAGTCCATCTTTATTTTTCGGATCCACTCTCGTCCCAGAAGTGGTGGACCTCCCTCAGGCAACACATACAGATCTAACCGGTGGTGAAATTTATCCTGGTATCTCACCTTAACCTCTAGTTTTCCGATGGGGAATACTTTGTGCCCCGTGTATGTCTGCAGCACTAGATCCGTATTCCGTAGTGGAATATGCTTGAAAAACTTTTTGTAGTCATGCTTATTCATGACAGTCAACGCCGATCCGGTGTCTACTTCCATTTTTACTTGGACCTTCTCAATCTGTAACGTTATCCAAATAGTTTGTCGGTCGGCTTCATTGCTCACGTTGTGGATTCTCAGACTGTCCAGTCCTTTGTTTTTGGAGTGTGAGTCCGACTTCTGTTCCTTCAGACTCTTCCTAGTCGCCTCTTGTACCTTTCTGTACCATTTTTGTGAGGACTCGTCATTGTTGTACGTCGTTCCTGACCGGCACACTTTAGCTATGTGCCCGATCTTGCCACATTTCCGGCATTCTTGGTTTTTACCCCAGCAACGCTTCTGGTCGTGTGTTGTCTTCCCACAACGATAGCATTTCGTAGTCCTCGAGGTGATGTGGTCCACCCCTAGTGCCACCGTCTTCCGCTGCATTACCGCCGTTCCTTTTGCTGCGGCTTCGTATGATGCGGCTATAAGGACAGCCCTGTCAAGTGTGAGGCTGTTCTCTTCCAGTAGTCGCTTTTGCGTCCCTTCTTTGGACAATCCACATACGAACTTGTCTCGCAGTGCCTCTGTCAGATTCCCTCCGAACTGGCAGTGTTTCGCTAGCCTCCGCAGTTCGACCAAGTATTCCGCGTTGCTTTCGTCTTTCTTCTGCGTTCTCGCATAGAATCTGAATCGTTCAGCCAGCTTCAACGGTGTGGGGTTCAAGTGATCCTTCAGCACCGCTACTATATCCTCGAAAGTCTGATCCGCCGGTTTAGCTGGAGAGAGATGTTTCAACAACCCGAATGTTTTCGCACCCATCATGTTAAGTAAGGTTACAGCTTTTTCCTCCTTAGCTATTTTGTTAGCCTTACAATGTATCTCAATACGTTCCACGTACGTGGGCCAGTCTTCTATTTCGGAGTTAAAATCGTTGCTGTCCCCACGCTTAGGCATCTTCCTTTCTTTGGGTACAACACAAATATTTCTTTAAATTCTTATGTATTTTTTTTTCTAAGATGGCGGCTTTTCCCGCGAATTTGGCGGTTTCCCGCTCTTCCTTTCTCTCCCCGCCCACTTCAATGGCGGTTTCCCGCTTCTGTCGGCTCCTCCGCCTAATGGCGGCTTCCCGCGTTTCTTCCTGGTGGAAGGGGTACGCTTTCCCCGCAGCGGACAGGTTCAGCCGCTGGGCTGGCTCTCGCACAGCTCCCCCTACTCAGCTCTGTCTTCTCCTCCCGCCCGCACGGCTCTACCGGCGCTGGGTACACCCCGTTAACGGAGGACAGTTCAGCCGCTGGACTGGCTCTCGCGCAGTCTCTCACCCCGTTTTCGGCTGTGTCTCTCTCCCACTCCCACACGTTCGGTTTTGCTGGCTCTGAGTACCCCGTTGGTGGAGAACAGCTCAGCCGCTGGACTGGCTCCTCGCAGTCTCTCTCTCCGCCCCCGGCTCTCACCCACACGGTTCCCGTTCGCCTCCCCAGCCCTCTCGCAGACCGGTGTTTCCCTCCCCGGCTGCGGCTGGGTTTCTCTTCCCGCGCCTTCTCGCAGGCTCAGCGCTTCGTGGCTGCGGTCGCTGCCCGGATTTTTCCCGCCGATCGCGGTCCGGCTGTCACCCGACGCCGTTGGACCCGACTTTTGACCGGCTCAGCTCCCCCTCGACCGAGGTCGAGTGCTCTGCCCTTATCCTCCGGATATTCTCTACACCTTCCCCTACTCACAGTCTCTTCGGCCGCCTTGTTCCCTGCTGATCAGCTCACTCCGCACCGTGGTAGAAGGGTAGTCAGTGCCTGTTGCAGACGGAAGCTTTTGTTGCTAAAGTCTTCCACCTTTCTCCTGCTGCAGCCTCGTGTTTTCTTCCAGCAGCACGACGAGGGCGGTTGCCTCTCTTCGACGCTCTTCTTGCTTTGGTAATCTTGCCGCAGGGTACGATCGGACTTGTCGCCACTGTAAAGTCTGTGGGTTGTGCAGTTAATAAATACACAGACTTCAGAAATAACAACAAACAGGTCTTTACTATTCGAAGGTCCGGGCGAATCTGCCCCAGTTATCCTGTCACAACACTTATATACTGGTGTGGTCACTGTCGGTATTACAGTATACAGAAGCCAAACAAGTAGTGCCACACTTAAAGTAGTTCCCTTAAAGGTGAACGGTTACATACAATAATTTCCTTAAGGGTAGACGGGTACATACACTACAGCCTGCTTTTTACAAGGTAAGTGGTGAATTAATTAAAATTAAAACATTTTTTCCACAGGTTTATTATTTTTAAATACTTTAAAGAAAGGTAAGTTTATTTTTAGCCCTGTTAGAAAATAATTTTTTTTCCAAAAATCTAAATTATTGTTTAAAATAGTTATTTCATGTAATTTATAGTTTATTTAAAAATGTGATTTAAAAAAAAAAAAATTATTTGAAGATTTAGTGATGTTTTTGGGCCCGTAGTATTTATAAGTTTTGACAGCCCTTCCTGTCAAACTTATGAATGAAGCCTTCCCTGCTACCATTGGCTCCCCATGGCCCAGGGGACGCATCGAACTAACTGCGCCCCTGGGATACGCAAGCACTGCGTGCCGGCAGTTGGAGGAGGCCCCGGATCGGAATTCCACGCGGGCCCACAGCACAACGGTCATCGCGCTAGGTAAGTGCAGGTCGGAGGCTTACACCCGCGCGCGGGAAGCCCCCGACTCGAATTTCTGGGCCATTTAATCTTGAAAATTCTGTGAGGACCACGAGTCAACAGCCCTGCAGATGTGAAAAACAATGACTCACTCCAATCCTTGGATGTCTGGCCTTGGTTAAATAAGCATCAAAACAGATAGGAGAAAGAGAAAAAACATTATCCACACAATTTGAAACATGAATGCTGTGGGCGAGTTGCCAAGTTTTGGGGTATAAGTATTATTGGACACAGACATTCGGGGCTGCAGTCGATGGTGAGCTGGTCAGTTGCCAGTTAAAGTCAGTCATACGTCTGTCATCGTTGCATTGGCCTCTCATCTGGTGAATAGTAACGTATGTGGTTTTGCTTATAATCACTGAAGCTTAAAGTAAATTATTTTAGATGCTTGTAATAAGTACATGAATTGAGTACAGTTTGTATTCTGGTAATTACTTGTAACCTCTTGATTTTTAAGTAAAAGAAGTTTCACAGATTCATTGGGTTTTGTGTTGTCTGTTCCACGGGTGTGAACTCTATAAACAGTCAGACAATCAGAACGTCTTACAACTTGGGGATGTGGTCATTCTTGTTGGTCTTGCAGTTCCTGTGCGGTAAGATGACAAGAAGTAGAATACTCCAGGTGCAGTGCAGCTATGTACAGCCACTCTGTGCGTGAGCCTAGACATTGAGCGGTAGCAGGCTAGTCACTCACCAGAAGATAATGCAGCCAAGCCTGATTACCCACACGTCCCAACAGGAGATAGTCGCAAGCAATCGGCAGTGAGAACCCTCTCCATAGGCCAGGGCGACCGAGGCCTATGTTTGCCTCTCTTCTGCCACCCCAGCTGGGGCCAAAAACCTCCGCAAAGAACAGCCATCAAATCTGGGGACTTACCTGGGGTCAGGTTTCAGTTCTGTGCTGGGTAGTACTCACTCACTGAGCCATTGGAGAACATAAAGGGGGGAGAAATTCAGTTGGCTGCGCCACCCGTTAGCGCCTTAAGAGGGCGCTAAGTGGGTCGCAAGCCAACTGGCGCTCGGGCGCGGCACTGCCCACGCCTCCCGCTAAATTCCGCAGGACGTTAGTGGTGGCGCTAACCGTTAGCGGTGCCGATGACGTCATCGGCGTGCACAGCGCCCCGGCTGCGATATTTGGCAGCGTCCCCTGATTTACCGCTGGACGCTATGTCCGACCGGTTCAGGGGGGCCTACCTGCGGCCGGGGAGGCGCAAATTAAAGGAGGTGCAGGGCGGCCATTTTTGTTGTTGGCCGCCTGCCAGCACTCCCGTCCCCGGCCTCCTGAACCCCCCCCCCCGGCGGAGTGCAGTAAAATGTCCAAGGTGCTTCACAGGGGAATATTAAAACGTGACACCAAGCCACACAAGGAGATATTAGGACAGGTGACCAAAAGCTTGGTCAAAAACATAACAGCAGCGGTAGGCCATACGGCCCCTCGAGCCTGCTCCGCCATTCAATAAGATCACCGCTGATCTTCAACCTCAACTCCACTTTCCCGCCCGATCTCCATATCCCTTGATTCCTCTAGAGTCCAAAAATCTAGCGATCTCAGCCTTAGATCACACACGGACAGCCACAATTTTAATCCATAAACTGTAATGGATGGACGGACTGTAACACACGGGCCGTGTCCAAGCGATTTCTCAATACACAGCACACAAGTGGAAAATCCACTCTTTAGTAGGTTTTAAGGAGCGTCTTAAAAGGCAGAGAGGTTATGGGAGAGAATTCCAGAGCTTGGGTCCCATCACTTGCAGCAACACTTGATCTAATTTCATTACATAAGAAAAAAATCTTTTTTTTAAAAAGCAAACATGATTTAATTGTACCATTCCAGCATTAAAAACATTTACAAAAGAAATGTTAAGGTATTCCATCATATGACAACTGAAAGCTGCAGAGATAAACTTCACCAAAAAAGGCGAACATTTTGTAACACTTTTATTTAAGTCGTTATCAGGGTTATGAACGGCAGTGCTCAGCACCTGCACTGAAAGCACTCTCCGCGCCAGTGTGGCCCCATTAGATTCAGGAGTTGAGTTCCAAGTACTCGGGCCCGCTGTTTTATACCCAGGCCCTGAGGAGAAACCGGCATGCACCACAGTAGCATCAGCACAGCCCAAGGATTGAATCTGGGAATCCTCCTGCTATTACATTTACCGAGGAGCCTGATACAAATCCGGATAAGTTCCGTTTACTGTACATTCTAACTAAGAAAAGGGAGTGATTTAGAGTCTGAGGTTCAGTTAACCTTCAAAAAATTGGTCGAGACTATGGGGGTGGGGCTTCCGCAGGGATTCTCCCACTTATCCCCCCTGAACGTTCGTGGAAGAGCTGCAGAAATCCCCAGAAAACGTGTAAATTCCGTTTTTAAACTGGGTTTCCACAGCTCTTCTGCCACAGTTATGGCAGACGATCGGGAGAATCCCTGCGGAAACTCAACCCCATGTGCTTTTTGAGTCAGGAGGTACAAACTACTTTCCCCCACCCCACCTTTAAGCTCCCGCTGAAATATTTGATTTAAAAATACTTACTTTGTATATCATCTATAAAGTGCGTAGCATTTAAATGAAATGTCTTAAACATTTCGAAATGACATGAATTAGTCATAAAACAGCCTTTGCTTTTGCTGGAGGCTGTTCCACTGACAAAGCCGAGATGTCCTCTATAGACTTCAGATGCCATCGGTGTATAGTTCAGGTTAGTGCATCGATCCAGGTTGTGGCATGTGGTATCAGAAGGTTCCGATGCATTTATGACTGCACATTTGTGGATATTGTCTCTAGTCCAAGTTTTTCACTGATGAAAATTAACTGCTCTTTAATATTTACATAGAACTAAATATGGAATTGAACAGATGGAGTGGGGTGGGAGAGATGAAAACGGTCAAAAGAATATTTGTCCCCTCATTAACACCATAACATTATCAAATATATTCTCATGGTCGGTCTTTCTAAGTATATATTTTCACTCTATACCATCTAAAAGCTATTTTCACCAATATATTTGTTATCGTTCAGTCAAAATGTATCAACTGGAATTACTTTTTTTTTATTTTTTAAAGTCCTCTTATTTTGTACTTTAGTATTCAACATCTCAAAGACCCTCTCTGCCACAATACTGCAGGGAGCAAGAGGGTGGGCAGGGGACCTATTCCTAAAACTTGACCGATGCTGCTTAAACTGGCCAATGTCACCCAAGTTGGTCAACAGCAATAAACTGGCGCCCAAGGAGAGGTCACCAGAATGGGACCTAAGCTGGGAACCAGGAGATGTTACAAGAATGCAATGAGGTGTATTTGCCCTCTGACTGGTAACAGTATACACATCACTGGGTGAAAACCCAATACTTACAGATCCATGGCACCGCACAACACTGTCCCACTTCTGGTGGCAAAAAACATTCAGTGGATGAACTGAACTGGACATTGTTCATGGTGTAAATTCCTTGTGAAATTGGTAAGGGAAAAAGAAGTGATCAGCAACCGAGTGAACAACCCAGGCAGTTTTGCTGGATGAAAAGGCGGCAGGACTTTTTGTCTCTTTGATCTCCAGCGACCCTCAAAGCCACCTCAAACACAAGTTTATACTTGGGATTGTCAACGGTCAGTCTGAAACACTGAAATCAGCGGGCAGCCGTGGAAGTTTTATGGCTCTCTTCAGACCCAAGGTCACACTGTGCCTCCTATATTATGTAGCGGTATCACGAATACGGATATGTCATCGAATGAGGCAAAGCTACCATCTTCCAGTTTCCAGTCATTGCCGTGTAGTGTGCCTCTTGCCTTAAGTACAAGACATTGGGCCAGCATTGTGTACCTACAGAAATAAAAAGATAAGTTGTATATTTCTGGGGGGCAATTTGCTTTCTTTCTCTCAGTGGAATTATCATTCTTCACACGTGATATTTGACCAGCTTGGGATACATTAGGCAAGCCTGAACTGGTTATTGTTCAACAGGTTTCACTGAACGGTGATCAGAAATAGGAACCACTGACTGATTTTCCTCTCTTTAGCCTAGATAGGTATCAGTTAACACTCCACAAAATTAAAATTCGTTTTTCAGGGTCGTAACCTTTGTTTAGCTGTCAATACGCTGCTAAAACCCCAGTTACACCTAATCCAAAAGCGTCTAACTTTTAGTGGGGTATTTAACAGCGTAGTTACCGCAGAAGAGCCAAAGTTTTTGTCAGTTTCCATGATTTGACACATCTCACTGATTGCTGTCTCTGTGGGGGAAGGTGGGGTGGGGTGGTGCCGGAGGGCACAGTGCAGCCTGCGGAGGAGCAGTGAATGACAGACCGCAACTTCAGGATTTCCGTGTTAGGCTGCGCATGCACTAAATCCTGAAGTTGCGGTCAGCTTCAAACGGCGGAAGCTGCCAGCTCACCTTCATCGGGACCGCAAATTCCGGGCCATTGCTTTTACCAACTGAGGGGAGCAATGAAGTGATTTCATGTCAATTCTTGAAGTTCGACGGCATGCATCATCATTCACATCGCATTTATTAAACTAAACACATCTCGCGTTGGTGACCATAAAAATACACGTCAGGAAAACAGAAAGCTCAAATGATGAGCACCCTTTACCTGCGTGGATCATGCTTCTGATCTTCCAAAAACTCCTCAATAGTGTCTGCCACGTCCCTATTAGACATGACATCCCATAATCCATCGGTGGCCATTACGAGAACATCGCTCTGTCCAAATTCATGTTGTCCCAGATCGAAGACTGTCACCTTAAAAAAAAAAAAAACAGGAAAAAGCCATGAGTATAAGATATATTTATGGTCATAGTTACTGATGAACATATAAAGAATAATTTAAAATGCATAAAGTTATTTTCTAGTAATTAGCTGCAAATTATGCTTCAATAAATTTGCACACAATAATTAAAACTGAATGCCATGTAACATGTTGGCTGCCAACATTTGGCTTTGTGAACTTGCGGTCGGCAAAATAACAGACCCAAAACTGATTTCATGGCTGCAATCTCACCTCTGGTTTAATTACAGCCATTAGCTGGTCAAGCTTCACTCGCTAGGTCTATTGTGCCGTGTAAACCCCTTGTTGAGATTATGGCCCGGAATTTGCGGTCAGCGGCGAAGCGACAGCGATCGCCGCTGACCTCGAAGAAAGCTGCCCACAAAGTTCCTGCGATCGCTGTGGTGAAAACTTTAGCTTTCTCGACCTTAATTTGATTGTAGCGCTGTCAAAAGGATATCCCCAGCGTAGAGCAGCAATGTCGTCATCAAGCTGTCTAAGCAGCCGATCACATTGAAGAATTCCCACAGACAGCAAAACCCGGGCCAATAGGGCTGATTTCCCAACTAGCGCTCTCTGCAAGCAGAGCCAGGAATCAGACCGCACATCTTTGAAATTACACCCATTATACCTTATTTATTTAATCTCTGGAATCCCTAATTGATGCAGGGCTGTGGTTTGATGGTTGCTGGCTACTCTTCAGCATCTCACACAGGTTACTCACCGAGCATCCTCAACCTCCCTGGTGATAATGAGTCCATAGTGTTCATTCACTTAAGTGCTCGCTGTACTTGCAGCACTCGCTGTACTTGCAGCACTCGCTGTACTTGCAGAGAACAACGGAAGTGCAAATTCAATGAGTGGAGAACCTTCTAGTTACACCCAACACCATGAGCAATACGCAGATTGAGATACAAGTGGTAAAAGCCCTTGCTGTTTCTCCGCATTCTGTGCTGTAAAGTCTAATACACTTACCTCAGGAATACAAGATAAAAATGGTTTTATGTGGAGATCAGTGTCGTAGACCTTTAATCGATGGTCTCCAAGTCCCCGTGTGACTGCGATAGTCCCCATCACTCGAGTCTGAAACAGAAGCCAAATTTTGTGTCACGAAAACAGCAGAATGAACGGCAGATTTTGTGGAAGATGAAATCACATTAAGGTCCATCTGTATAAGAAATATTGAAAGTATAAAAATACTTAACGAGCATTTGCCTGCCAAAGATATTTGACAGGGTGGATGAGGAAGAGAAATCATAGTCAAGCCCAATACTGTGCTCAACTGAAGTTTAGATATCCACACTTTTCAGCAGGCACCACTGAATAGCAATTAGGAACAGGAATTTTCACTCTCACCTCCCCAGCTGAGGACAACTATTGTGCTTCCACCCCCCTAGCAGAGATCAGCTGACTGGGCATAGATCAGGGATCAAGCCATTGCTCATCTCGAGTCTGCTGCCAGTGCGCAGAAACACCGCAGGATTTCTCGTGCCTATGATTTTCCCTCTGGGATAAGGACTGGCTCCTGCTCAGTGCCAACTCACTCTGGTCCAGCTGAGAATGGGAACCTGCTATGGGAGGGGAGGGGGGGAAAATCACATGCGAGGGGAACCACTTTGGTGCACCAAAGTTCTGTGCTACTGGCCTGCTTAAAGCAGCTTATGCCTCAGACAGTACACTGAAACCTTTGCTCGGTAAGGGTATGGAAGGATATGGAGCAAAGGTGGGTAAATGGAGTTTGGGGTGCAGATCAGCCATCATCTGATTGAACGGTGGAGCAGGCTCGAAGGGCTGAATGGCCTGCACCTGTTCCTAAATGTCAGCTCAAATGCTGCCCAGGTGGTACGTTTCTGTTGCAGCAGATGCTCAAGTTTGAATGTTTCTGATCATGAGAGTAAACCCACAATGATTTGTGTACAGCTTTAGCAGCCCACTCAAGTGACAATGTAATGAAACAGAAACATTGAAGATAGCAGCAGGAGTAGGCCATTCGGCCCCTCGAGCCTGCTCCGCCATTCAATGAGATCATGGCAGATCATCCAAACTCAGTACCCTGTCCCTATATCCCTTTAGCCTTAAGAAATATATCTAACTCTTCTTGAATATATTTTTGGTGATTGATTTATGTTGCTAGGAACGATGATGGCATCAGTGATGTCAGGGCCGGGAATTAAACATTGCCGGGTATAACATGTTTAGAAAAGATAGAGAGGGAAAAGGGGGAGGTGGAGTAGCTGTACTTATTAGGGATAACATAATGGCAGTAGAAAAAAGTGACGCAGCTATCAGCAAGACAAAAATAGAATCCATATGGATAGAGATAAAAGATAATAAAGGATCAATCACACTAATAGGTGTAGTCTACAGACCACCTAATAGTGGAAGGGAGGTGGAAGAAGAAATATGCAGATTTTTTTTTTAAAAGAGTAAAAAACATAGAATAATAATCATGGGGGATTTCAACTACCCTGGTATTAATTGGACAGAAGAGGTAGGTAAAGGGGATAAGGGAATGGAGTTCCTACAATGTGCACAGGAGTCCTTTCTAACCCAATATGTAAAAAGCCCAACAAGGGAGGATTTGCTATTGGATCTAGTAATGGGGAATGAACCAGAGCAGGTAAGAGAAGTAAAAGTAGGGGAACATCTAGGCAATAGTGACCATAATATAATATGCTTTAAGATAATAATTGAGAAGGACATAAGTATGATGAAAACCAGGGTAATAAATTGGAGAAAAGCTGATTTTGCAGGGCTGAGAATAGAAATTGGGGAAATAAAATGGACAACAATATTGGCAAACAACAATGTAGAACAAACTAAACACTAATGAGACTCCATGGATGAATAAAGCCATAAGGGAACAATTGAGGGTAAGGAAAGAGGCAAACATTAAGTACACAAACAGTAGGGGAGTGCATGATAAGGGAGAATACAAAGGGATTAGGAGGAGAGAACTCAAAAAAACAATTAGGAAGGCAAATTAAATTATCAAGGAACATAAAATAAAATAGTAAAATATTTTACAGGCATATCAATAAAAAAGGTTGGGATGGGAATAGGGCCATTAAGGGGAGAGAGAGAGATGGCAGAAATATTAAATAATTATTTTGCTTCAGTATTTACCAGGGAGATAGAACAGGTGGACATGACATTGGATGATGAGATTATTAATGAGATAACTGCATTTAAAATAAAATGAGGAGATAAAATAAAAAATGGGAGGAGGCTCGAGTGGAGCATAAACGCCGGCATGGACTGGTTGGGCCGAATGGCCTGTTTCTGTGCCGTATATCCGATGTAATCCGATGTCACTGCTTGCCTCTATGGCGTTATCACGGCAACACCATCTCTTTCAAATTACACAATGCCCATGGCAATTTGTACAGTGATTTTTTTCAAAGTTGTACCTGTCTGCCGTCCCCATGCACAACAGGGTATTTGAGGTCACCTTCTTCTGCAGTTTTGTATCCCCTGAAACAGACAAAGCAAGACCGAGGGCAATGATCTCAAGCCAGTGCAGGTTTATAAAGAGAGGCCATATCCATTGGAATTCTTGGTGGATGTGACAAAACTGTTGGATGATGGAAATATTATGTGCGTTATTAAGTAAGGAGCTTCACAAGAAACTTGTGTCAGCCATGGCTCAGTGGGTAGCACTCTCGCCCCGGAGTCAGAAGGTTGTGGGTTCATGTCCCACTCCAGAGACTAGGCTGACACTCCAGTGCAGTGCTGAGGGGGTGCTGCACTGTCAGAGGTGCCGTCTTACAGATGAGACATTAAACCGAAGCCCCGTCTGCCCTCGAGTGAACGTAATAGTGCCATGGGATCTTTTACAAAGAGCAGGGGAGTTACCCCCGGTGTCCTGGGCCAATATTTATCCCTCAAAGCAACATCACTAAAATAGATCACATGGCCATTAACACATTTTGTATGTGGGAGCTTGCTGCGTGCAAATTGGCTGCCACGTTTCCTTCATTACAACAGTGACTACACTTCAAATAGTACTTCATTGGCGGTAAAGTGCTTTAGGATGTTCTGACGTCATGAAAGACGCGATATACATCCAAGTTATTTCTTTCAAGTCAAAGCTCTTGGGGTAAATTATTGTAAATTGGGTAAATAACAGGAAGCCAAGAGCAGCGATCAATGGCACAGCTGTGATCAGCATGGTTGGCAATATTTATAAATGATCTTCGGGAAGGTATTGAAGCAGAATGTTTAAAATTGTCTTAAGATACCTGGGAAAGGACTAGAATTCAGAAATCTACAGAGTACTCAGCAATTTAAAAAAAACCACATGTATTTGTTCTTGGGATGGGGATGGCCTTGGTGTCCTGAGAAGGTGGTGGTGAACCTTCTCTTGGAAACCCTGTAGTCCTTCTGGTGATGGTGCTCCCACGATGGTGTTGGGTAAGGAAATCCAGGACATTTAACCCAGCGGCAATTAAGCAGTGGGGATATATTCCCAAGTCAAGATGGTGTGTGACTTGGAGGCGATGGAGTGACCATGAAGCTGTTATGTTGTTGTTTAAAAAAAAAAACAACTGGTTCACTAATTTCCTTTAGGGAAGGAAACCTGCCGTACTTACCTGGTCTGGCCTGTATGGGACTCCGGTACCACGCCAATGTGGTTGACACTTAACATCCCTCTGAAGTGGCCTAGCAAGCCACTCAGTTGTATCAAACAGCTACGAAAGAATGCAGCGGTTCAAGGAGAAGGCTCAAAACCACCTTCACAGGGCAACCAGGAATCCAGATATACTTCTACAATCCCACGAAGCAGAACGAGATATGCGATAAACGCGACAAGCCAAACTTAAATTAAGGAATTATATTTTTCACATGTGCAGTCGTTGACATGTGGAACAGACTGACGCCCTCTGCAGTGAACGTGAACGGGGGCAAAGCATTCAATAATGAAAAGCTCCACATCGAGCAGAGGACAGGCACTTCCTCACAGTGACGGAGGGGAACTCACAAGGACGCGTGCCCACGGTCTACTTTCATTTCGCTCAACTGAATCAACGGCAGCATTAGCAGAAGAGGCCTGGAAGCAGATTGCTCGCCGGCATTCAGCAGCAGAATGCTTCATAGTATGTGCAGATTAAGGGGAGAGGGAGAGAAAAAGAAAAAAAAATCAAATTAATGGACAAGCAAATACATTTTTTTTTAATGTAAACGCTCTTGGTGTGTGATTTTCTCAGAATGGCAGATGGTGTAATAAATGCTCACCAGCCAGACATGAAGTAATCTCGGTACAATATCTTCTTTCCAATATCATTCTTTTTCACTCTGCGAGGAAACTCATATCTTGAAAACTCTTCACCCAGTAACTCGGGCTTCAGAAACGCCTGCAAGGAAATGTTGAGTTATAAAATATATACAGGAAACTTTGTGATATCCGGCACCGACGGGACCGAGCTGTTGCCGACCTATCAAAACTGCCGGACATACCAGCGTTAATGTTGAAGCATACGGAGGTTTTCATCTCCGTATCTGACAACAAACACTGTTGCTTAGCAACAGCTTCTAAACAGTCGGCCCGTACCTTGGAAGCATCTCTGTAGCTTAGCAACAGCTTCAGAGAGACTTTCCGTAGCCTGACTGTTGAAAAAAAAAGCCACGAGAAGAAAAAAAACCTAACAAAACAGCTCCTGATTTCTGCCGGTAGATCGAGGTTTCCGGACATACAACCTCCGGATAAACCAAAGTTTCCTGTAATAATATTATATATATATTATATATATATATTTTGATTTTATTTCTGTAAATGTATCACTAGTATATATTTCTTAAGGCTAAAGGGATCAAGGGATATGGGGAGAAAGCAGGGACAGGGTACCGAATTTGGATGATCAGCCATGATCGCATTGAATAGCGGAGCAGGCTCGAGGGCCCGAATGGCCTACTCCTGTTCCTATCTTCTATGTTTCTATGTTAGTAGCCCCAACTTTTCTCTCTAAGTTCTGGAATTCCCTCCCTAAACCTCTCCGCCTCTCTCTCCTCTTAAGACGCTCCTTAAAACCTATCTCTTTGATCAAGCTCCTATCCTAATATCTCCTTGTGTGGCTCGGTGTCAAATTTTGTTGGATAATGCTCCCGTGAAGCGCCTTGGGACATTTTACTACATTAAAGGCGCTATATAAATGCAAGTCGTTGTTGTCCAACGTTTCCGCCAGAAACAATAGTGTACACTGGTTAGTGAGAGATCAGACCTGGGGAGAAATAGGTGGCACGTGTTGATTCTGACTGGGCACATTAGCTTCTTAGTGCTGTCTTGCTCGCTGACCTACACTGCCTCCCGGTCCCCCAATGGCTCAAATCCTAGGGCAGCATCCCAAACCTTTATTAGATTGTTATTTAGAAAAATATAAAAAACGCACTATTTAATAAATTGCTTTAAAAATGAAACTAAATTAAAGTATGTATCGAGTCTTCCAGAGTTCAGTAGAACCAAGATGAAAATGTTGCATTTTACCAGATACTGAATCCTTTGTCTCTCAGTCACAGCTGTGAATTCGTTGGACAGAGGTAGAACATCAGCCTTGTGCACGATAATTGCTCTTTAGAAAAAAAAAGATAATTAACATTTATTGCATTGTGCCCCATAGAGAACAACATTCAGGCAAGTATTTGGACAACACAACAGCCGTACTAAGGGGTGCCGCAGAGTTTCAGTGATCACAGTGTGAGGTTGACATTGTGACAAAATACGAATAAGATTGGAGAACAGATGGGGAGTGCTGGCGTGCTAAACACGTTGCATCATGCAACCTGTGGACGCTTGTTCAATCCTCCTGTACAACACTAAGTGCTTGATGCCCCGCAGCAACAAGGTGAAGATCAGCAAGTCATCCCAAAGCTGGCGTTGCATGCTCCTAGAACCTAGATTGCCCTGAAGGAGTTGTAGGGCAGGTTGTCCACCTGCTCTCTCTGTGGCTGGTGTTGTAGAGTAGGGCTGGGGCTACTATGGGAACTGGGGAGAAAAATAGAGGGATTTAATACTCCCACAATTTAAAAACAAAACAAGAAATAGCTCTGCAATAGCCATATCATGTCTGTCGGTGCCAAGTTCAGCAAGGGTGGCATTTGAGGAGCTACAATCGGATTGGGTGCCCCTTGGGCAAGGCAGAAGAAAAAAAAAAATCAGATAGGATTCCTGCCCCAGTTCAAAATCCAGTGCCGACTGCTGGAAAATGTACGCTTGAGAAAAGGGAAAATGGGCAAAAAAAAAATCTTTCTTATATTTGTACCAAACCCCATCCAAGAGGGTGGGCAGGCAGATGGCCTGTTCTGGGACCTCTCCCAGTGCTATCTGTATACGAGCACAAGAGGCACGAGACTTGAGATCAGGCTGTGGAAGTAAAGGCAAATAAAGCAGCATCACTCAGACCAAAGCACAGGCTGCTAAGAAGTAACAATGGCGAAAAGACCAGTCCGTTCACACACTAACCTGCTGTCTCCAGCACTGGCCACATAGAACTTTCCCTGCAAATGGAGAACAACCAGGGCAGTACAGCCTCCCGCTTGGTTACGAGATGCCAGGTGGTGACCAATCAGCTCATCCTGTGGAGAAACAAGATACAAAACCAGGTAAATTGACCTCAAAACGCACAGCTCCTTACCTCCCTCAGTGCTCCCTTCCTCTTCCAATCTACAAACCTTTAAAAACTCAGGCATGTCATCACCTATTCCTCGATTCATTTGGTCCTCTCTCCTGCTATTGGATGAGATGTTAAACCGAGGCCCCGTCTGCCTGTTCAGGTGGATGTACGAGATTCCGTGGCACTATTGGAAGAACAGCAGTGGATGTTCCACTGGTTTTCTTGTCAACGTTTGTCCCTCAACCAACACCACCAAAACAGAACAACTGGTCAGTTATCTGCCCTCACCCCTGCCCCTCCCTCCCGGAACCACGATAGGGTTCCCCTTGTCCTCACCTTTCACCCCACCAGCCTCCACATTCAACGGATCATCCTCCACTATTTCCGCCACCTCTAGCATGATCCCACCACCAAACACATCTTCCCCTCACCTCCCCTTTCAGCATTCCAAAGGGTCCTGTCCCTCCGCGACACCCTGGTCCACTCCTCTATCACCCCCAACACCCCTTCCCCTTCGCCCGGCACCTTCCCGTGCAAGCGCAGGAGATGCAACACCTGCCCTTATACCTCCCCCCTTCCCACTGTCCAGGGCCCCAAACACCCCTTCCAAGTGAAACAGTGATTTACTTGTACTTCTCGCAATTTAGTATACTGTATTCGCTGCTCACGATGCGGTCTCCTCTACATTGGGGAGACCAAATGCAGATTGGGCGATCGCTTTGCAGAACACCTCCGTTCAGTCCATAAGGGGGACCCCGAGCTTCCGGTCGCCTGTCACTTTAATTCACCGCCCCACTCCCACTCGGACCTCACCGTCCTCGGCCTCTTGCATTGTTCCACTGAAACTCAGCGTAAGCTCGAGGAACAGCACCTCATCTTCCGATTAGGCACTCTACAGCCTTCCGGACTCAACATAGAGTTCAACAATTTCAGATCATAACCGCGGCCCCTATCAGATATATATTTATTATCCACACTTTTTGTTTGTGTCTTTTCTTCTCCCCCACATGGCAGCTGTCTTTCATTCTGCCAGCGCAATTCACACTTCATCTAGAGCCATCCTTTGTTTCTTAACCTGCCCCATTACCATCTCCTCTCGCTTTGAATATCTCTTAATGTCTCTTAACCTCTCCTGCCTTCTATCCTATCACAGACCTTCCCTTTTGTTCTTTCATCCCCTCCCCCCTTTCCCAGCCACTACACTTGCTTAAAAATCTGTTCCATTTCCTGCTTTTTTCCCAGTTCTGACGAAAGGTCATCGACCTGAAATGTTAACTCTGTTTCTCTCTTCACAGATGCTGCCTGACCTGCTGAGTATCTCCAGCATTTTCTGTTTTTGGTCAGTTATCTCATTGCTGTTTGTGTGACCTTGCTCTGCATAAACTGGTTGCCATATTTACCTACAAAGCAACAGAGGCTACACTTCGAAATTAATTAACTGACTGCGGAGTGGTTTTGGACGTCCCGAGGGCATGAAAGGTGCTATAAATGCAAGTACCCTTTCTTTGTTTTGTACTCTTTTAAACCTTGGTTGTGTTGTGCATTATGACCTTGCGTTTTAACTTATTCACAAAAAAAACTGCACATATTGAAGCTCATTTTGAGGTTCTACCACAAAACCAATTTGTAATTTGAATGATTGTGCCTCGACTGTTTCCTTTCTCGGTTGAAGGCCCTTTTGTTCACTTTATAATTTGTATTAGCAAATTTGCAAGTGTTCACAAAAGGGTTCTCACCCAGGCTGCCGTAAAGGTTCTTCAATTTGCCACTGAGGTATCTATTCCATTAGTTGCACTGCTGAACCCATCTGGCCCAGTGTTGAGAATATTTGGGACTGGCTTGGTCAATGCAAAGTGTCGGAGGTGCTGGATGTTGCACACTGCTGGCTTAAATATTGAGTTCTGTAAACCTCCAGTTAGAGGATTTTTTCTTCTTGCATTTATATAGCACCTTTCAGGACCTCCCAGAGCACCTTGCAGCCAATTAAGTATTTTAGAAGTGTAGTCACTGTTGTAATGTAGGAAACGCGGCGGCCAATTTGCCCCCACAAACAGCAATGTGGTAATGACCAGATAATCTGTTTTAGTGATCTTGGTTGAGGGATAAATATTGGCCAGGACACCAGGGATAACTCCCCTGCTCGTCTTCAAAATAGTGCCATGGGATCTTTCACATCCACCCCGAAGGGGAGACGGTGCCTCGGTTTAACGTCTCAGCTGGAAGACGACACCTCAGACACGAACAGCACTCCCTCCAGCACTGCACTGAGGTGTCAGCCTACATTGTGTGCTCAAGTCTCTGGAGCGGGCCTTGAACCCACAACTTTCTGATTCAGAGACGCGAGTGCTATCCACCGAGTCACGGCTGACACCCACGTTGCTCAAGGAGAAGCTTCCTCTTTATCTGGGGAGATATCTGCAGGGAAGACTGGGTAAAAATAGCAAGGATACACTGTTGGAAAACAAAAATAAAATACAGTCGGAACAACTGTCATATATTTTATGGGGACGGTAGCACAGTGGTTATGTCACTGGACTAGTAACCCAGAGACATGGAGTAATGATCTATGAGACGTGAGTTCAAATCCCACCACGGCAGCTGGGGAATTTAAATTCAATTAATTAAATAAATCTGGAATAAAAAGCTAGTATCAGTAACGGTGACCATGAAACGATTGGATTGTCGTAAAAAAAACTTCTGGTTCACTAATGTCCTTTAGGGGGCAGAAATCTGCCGTCCTTACCCGGTCTGGCTTCTATTGACTCCAGACACACAGCAATATGGTTGATGCTTAACTGCCCTCTGAAATGGCCTAGCAAGCCACTCAGTTATACCAAAGCACTACAAAGAAGTATACCAAGAATAAAACCAGACGGACCACCCGGCATCGACCTCGGCACCAGCTTCGGACACGACCAAGGCACAGCCAGCCCAGTCGACCCTGCAAAGTCCTCCTCACCAACATCTGGGGACTTGTGCCAAAATTGGGAGAGCTGTCCCACAGACTAGTCAAGCAACAGCCTGACATAGTCATACTCACAGAATCATACCTTTCAGCCAATGTCCCAGACTCCTCCATCACCAGCCCTGTCACCGGCAGGACAAACCCACCAGGGGTGGCGGCACAGTGGCTCGGGGAGTCCTCAACATTGACTCCGGACCCCATGAAGTCTCATGGCTTCAGGTCAAGCATGGGCAAGGAAACCTCCTGCTGATTACCACCTACTGCCCTCCCTCAGCTGATGAATCAGTACTCCTCCATGTTGAACACCACTTGGAAGAAGCACTGAGAGTAGCAAGGGCACAGAATGTGCTCTGGGTGGGGGACTTCAATGTCCATCACCAAGAGTGGCTCGGTAGCACCACTACTGACCCAGCACCTTTCCAATCCCGTGACCTACCACCTAGAAGAACGAGGGCAGCAGGCGCATGGGAACACCACCACCTGCAGCTTCCCCTCCAAGTCACACACCATCCTGACTTGGACATATATCGTCAATCCTTCATCGTCGCTGGGTCAAAAGCCTGGAACTCCCTCCCTAACAGCACTATGGGAGCACCTTCACCACACGGACTGCAGCGGTTCAAGAAGACGGCTCACCACCACCTTCTCAAGGGGCAATTAGGGATGGGCAATAAATGCTGGCCTTGCCAGCGACGCCCACGTCCCAGGAATGAATTTTTTAAAATGCTTACGCAGTTTTTGAAGGCGATCTCCACTGCACCTTTCACCAGGTTCTCAATACAGATTTGTTTCTCCATTGCATAGTCTGCTTCAGTTTGCTTTCCCTGGTGTCCCTCGAGGTGCAATGGGGGTAGGACATTGTTGGGGCTGCTGATAACATCCAAGATTTCCTCCAGCTGTGCTCTGATGCAGTGGTGCAAATACTCGGACGCTTGAATTGCAGCAACGGGGCCACCATGACCATCAAACAATCCCCAGTAGGTCGCCATGATGCCTTGGTCTTGCTGTGGAAGGAATAGAAAAGATTTCCATAAACACAGTGTTTCGCCCCTCGCACAAGCACAGCTTGATGTTAGCAAACAAACCAACACTAACTGAGAAAGAATTGTGAAAAGGGACAGAGTCTTTGACAAGTCTTACTTTTGTTTATTTCCAAACACACAAGTGAGGACAAAAAGCCCACTGAAAACCCTTCATACAACATCACGTATAAAATTATGAGGGGCCTCGATAGAGTGGATCGAAAGGACCTATTTCCCTTAGTAGAGAGGTCAATAACCAGGGGCCATAGATTTAAAGTAATTGGTAGAAGGAGTAGAGGGAAGTTGAGGAGAACCTTTTTCACCCAGAGGGTGGCGGGGGTCTGGAACTCACTGCCTGAAAGGGTGGTAGAGGCGGAAAACCTCATCAGATTTACAAAGTTCTTGGATATGCACTTGAAGTGCCATAACCTACAGGGCTACGGACCAAGTGCTGGAAAGTGGGATTAGGCTGGATAGCTCTTTTTCGTCCGACACAAGACACTATGGGCCGAATGGCCTCCATCTGTGCCGTAAATTTCGTTGATTCTATGGTCATCGGGATGAAAGATGACAAAAGGCTCCTCGTGTGTGATACGCTTATCAATTACTCCATAAAAGGCGATGAATTAGGATAGTAATGAAAAGGTTTTTATTAACTAAAGAACAGAGCATGCCTCTCGTGGACGGCCGGTTCCAAGAAGGAAGTGGGTTGCCAAGCAGCCACCTTTATACCAGGTCATGTAGGCGGAGCCAGCTGAGGCATGCATTGGTACACAGTGAGTAGCAAGAGGTAACAATGTGCAATAACGATAACAGTAGTGAACAACAGTGAAAACAATAACAGTGGTTTACCACAGTGTGTCCCAAACATAGACGGCTAGAAATTAATTTACCCCCGAAAACAGCCGCTAGCTCCGTGCTGTCTGCTGATTAACATGATTGTGGTGTTCAGCCCAGCACTGAAGGCGCTGCTGAGTGGCTGAACACTCAGCATGGGGCCCATGTTCATGCGAGGCTAGCACTAATTAAAGCTAGCCTGCACTTCTTAAAGGCAGTCTGCATCTCTTAAAGGGGAAGTGCATTCTGGCTGCAGCAGGTGATTCAACTGGCTGGAGAACAGAGTCAGAGCAGCACAAAGTACTACTGATGTCACAACAGGGGAGAGAGCGTGTGCCAAGGTTCTTGAACGCAGCACTGGAGACCTTGGTGCAGGAGGTGAACAGGAGGAGAGAGGTCCCGTTTCAACAGGGGGCCAGGAGGCACTCCAGGCAAATGCGAAAAAGGCAATGGGAGCAGAATGCCAGCAGTGAGGAGCTGGGCGCAGTGTCGGAAGAAGTTTAATGACCTCACACAAGTGGTCAAGGTCAGTAATTCATCTTCAAATGCCATATCCCGCCATCTGCACCAACAGCCTCACATACTGCTCGATGCACCACATCCCTACCACTCACTTACTAACAATCTCTACCAGTTCTGACGAAGGGTGATGCATTTTGGACGGACAAATAAGGCAAGGGAATACACAATGAGTGGTAGGACCCTAGGAAGTACAGAGGGTCAGAGGGACCTTGGTGTACATGTACATAGATCCCTGAAGGCAGCGGAGCAGGTAGATAAGCTGGTTAAAAAGGCATATGGGATACTTGCCTTCATTAGCCGAGGCATAGAATATAAGAGCAGGGAGGTTATGATGGAGCTGTACAAAACGCTGGTGAGGCCACAGCTGGAGTACTGTGTGCAGTTCTGGTCGCCTCACTATAGGAAGGATGTGATTGCTTTGGAGAGGGTGCAGAGAAGATTCACCAGGATGTTACCTGGGATGGAGCGCCTCAGCTATGAAGAGAGGCTGGACAGGCTGGAGTTGTTTTCCTTGGAGCAGAGAAGGCTGAGGGGGGACCTGATTGAGGTGTACAAAATAATGAGGGGCATAGATAGGGTAGATAAAGAGGAACTTTTCCCCTTAGTGGGGGGGTCAATAACAAGGGGGCATAGATTCAGGGTAAGGGGCAGGAGATTTAGAGGGGATTTGAGGAGGAACTTTTTCACCCAGAGGGTGGTTGGAATGTGGAACTCAATGCCTGAAAGGGTGGTGGAGGCAGGAACCCTCACAACATTCAAGAAGCATTTGGATGAGCACTTGAAATGCCATTGCATACAAGGCTATGGACCAAATGCTGGAAAATGGGATTAGACTGGACAGGGATGGATGGGCGGCGCAGACACGATGGGCCGAAGGGCCTCTTTCTGTGCTGTAAAACTCTATGACTCTATGACTCTATGACCCGAAACGTTAACTCTGTTTCTCTCTCCACAGATGCTGTTTTTATTTCAGATTTCCAGCATCCGCAGTATTTTGCTTTTGTAGTAAGCCTGAGGATTGGGAGGATTATAGAATTAAGCAAAGGAGGGCCAAGAAATTGATAAAGAAAGGGAAAATAGAATGAGAGAGCAAACTAGCGAGAGACATAAAAACTGTAAAAGCTTCTATAGGTACGTAAAAAGGAAAAGATTAGCGAAAGTAAATGTGGGTCCCTTATAGGCTGAGACAGGAGAAATTATAATGGGGAATAAGGAAATGGCAGAGAAATCAAACAAATACTTTGCGTCTATCTTCACGGAAGACGACACAAAAAACTTCCCGGAAATAGTAGAAAACCAAGGCTCTCGCGAGAATGAGGAACTGAGAGAAATTAGTATTAGTAAAAAAGTGGTACTGGAGAAATTAATGGGACTGAAAGCCGATAAATCTCCTGGACCTGATGGCCTATATCCTGGGGTTTTGAAAGAGGTGGCTATAGAGATAGTGGATGCATTGGTTGTCATTTTCAAAAATTCCATAGATTCTAGAACGGTTCCCGCGGACTGGAAGGTGGCAAATGTAACCCCACTATTTAAAAAAGGAGGGAGAGAGAAAACGGGGAACTACAGACCAGTTAGCCTGACATCAGTAGTAGGGAAAATGCTAGAATCTATTATTAAGGACGTGGTAACAGGGCACTTAGAAAATAATAATAGGATTGGGCAGAGTCAACATGGATTTATGAAAGGGAAATCATGTTTGACAAATCTATTAGAGTTTTTTGAGGTTGTAACTAGCAGAATAGATAAGGGGGTGTATTTGGATTTTCAGAAGGCATTCGATAAGGTGCCACACAAGAGGTTATTAAACAAAATTAGGGCTCATGGGATTGGGGGTAATATGCTAGCATGGATTGAGGATTGGTTAACGGACAGAAAACAGAGAGTAGGAATAAATGGGTCATTTTCGGGTTGGCAGGCTGTAACTAGTGGGGTACCACAAGGATCAGTGCTTGGGCCTCAGCTATTCACAGTCTACATCAATGATTTGGATGAGGGGACCAAATTTAATATATCCAAATTTGCTGATGATGACAAAGCTAGGTGGGAATGTAAGTTGTGAGGAGGATGCAAGGAGGCTTTAAGGGGATATAGACAGGCGAAGTGAGTGGGCAAGAATATGGCAAATGGAATATAATATGGAGAAATGTGAAGTTATCCACTTTGTAAGGAAAAATGGAAAAGCAGAGTATTTTTTAAATGGAGAGAGATTGGGAAATGTTGGTGTTCAGAGGGTCCTGGGTGTCCTTGTACACGAATCACTGAAAGTTAACATGCAGGTACAGCAAGCAATTAGGAAAGCAAATGGTATGTTGGCCTTTATTAGAAGAGGATTTGAGTATAAGAGTAAAGACGTCTTACTGCAATTATATAGGGCCCTGGTGAGACCACACCTGGAGTATTGTGTACAGTTTTGGTCTCCTTACCTAAGGAAGGATATACTTGCCATAGAGGGAGTGCAGCAAAGGTTCACCAGACTGATTCCTGGGATGGGGGGATTGTCCTATGAGGAGAGATTGAGTAGACTAGGCCTATATTCTCTAGAGTTTAGAAGAATGAGAGGTGATCTCACTGAAACATACAAAATCCTTACAGGACTTGACAGGGTAGATGCTGGGAGGATGTTTCCCCTGGCTGTGAAGTCTAGAACCAGGGGTGACAGTCTCAGAATAAGGGGTCGGCCATTTAGGACTAAGATGAGGAGAAATTTCTTCACTCAGAGGGTGGTGAATCTTTGGAATTCTCTACCCCAGAGGGCTGTGGAGGCTCAGTCGTGGAGTATATTCAAGACAGAGATCGATAGATTTTTGAATATTAAGGGAATCAAGGGATATGGGGATAGCGCAGGAAAGTGGAGATGAGGTAGAAGATCAGCCATGATCTAACTGAATGGCAGAGCAGGCTCAACGGGCCAAAAGGCCTATTCCTGCTCCTATTTCTTATATTCTTATTCAACCATGACAGGCAGATCACCCAAACACATTGCACCACACTCACTGACACACTGCACCACACTCACTGACACACTTCCCTTTCTCTTGCAGGACAAGGTGGCTCACAACCAGCAGGACCGAACTGGCGGGGGGCAAGCGTGCCTCCGTAACCTTACCCCGATGGGGGAGATGGTGCTGGCCATTATTGGGAGGGCCATCGTTGAGCCTGAAACAATGCAAGATGACGGTATCCTCATACGTAATCCTCCTTCCAATATCCCACTTTCCCCCCTCATCCCGCAATCTCTTCTGATTTAGAAGCTGCACATGATGTAAGCATGCACCTCTTGCTTCCCCCACCTCCCCCCATCGCTACCTTACCCTTGTGCCTTTCTCCTTTCAGATAGCCAGGAACTGCCACCTGGCCAGGCACTGGTGGAGGAGCACGATATTGAGGAGCACCAATACACTGATGATGAAGACACAGCACCGCCACTCGATATCACACTCGCAGCCACCAGCTCAGATACTGACAGTCTGTGTACTTTAGAGGATAGGTTAGGGGCGGGATCTGCAGGTGGTGAGACACCGGGCACGAGTGGCGTACAGCCAGGGCAGGGGGAAAGGGTAGTGCAGGTGCCAGCTCCCCGGAGGGCGAAGTCGCACACAAGTTCTGCTGCAGAGGGCTCAGATGAGGACTTCGATGGGGCGGCGTCCAGAAGAAGGTTGATGGGTATACACAATGAAATGCTTGGTGCATTGGCAGGCCTGCCAGAAAGCCTGCATGCATTGTCAAGGAGCATGGAGGAGTCCGGCACCAACCTTTGTGCAGAGCTTGGAGCCCATGATTTCCAGCATGAAAGTGATGGGCAACTCCATTAGCGCACTTGTGAACCCAACGATGATGCAGTGTCTGATGGCCAATGTCTCAGCTTCCATTGCAACACAAGCAGAAGCCACTCAATGTCTGAGTGCTGCAATGGAAGCTCAGACTTCGGTCATGCGAGCTCAGACTGTCTCATGAAGGCTGGGTTTACCAGTGTTGAAAGGGGTTTGCAGGGTGTCACAGCAGTCCTGCAATCTGTCCTCCAGCAGAGTACTACTAGGCTTGCTGAGGCGCCACCCCAGGGGAGTGGCAGTGGCTCCATGGAGCATGAACCTGCTGTCTCACGATGACAGCATTCGTCTTCCCACCACTGCCACTCCGCCCGTGCCCTTGCTGTTGCCTGTCAGCCAGCCCAGACTGTTGCCGCCCATGCTAAGGTGGTGCAGTATAAAGCATGACATCCTCCTGCAAGGCCATCTGCAGTCTCCCCCACTGAAACCATGCTGGGATAGACACTGTTCTGTGCAGCCAGGAGCGTGAGTCCTGAAAGCTATGTTGCCTACCTGGTGCCAGGGTAAAGGACATCTCCTCCGGGCTGGAGAAGAACTTGAGTGGGAGGGGGAGGATCCAGTTGTCATGGTCCACGTAGGTAACAACGACATAGGTAGCGTCAGGAATCTTATCATTCATGGAGAAATGACTCATGAAATAACACTGGGCGTCCAGCTGGTGGCGCCGTCCAAGGAGTATAAATACTCGGGCGTGGACCCAGCTTGTTCAGGACATTTTTGTTATCAGGAACTAGTGATGTAACTAGAATCTCCTGGTTGTGAAACAGTTGATTAAAGTCTTGTTTTATACTCAAACCAAGTGCTCAGTAGTCTTTTTACATCAGGTATGACTAAGAAAGAAGTTTTGCTGAGAGTTTGAGCAGCTAGGGACTAAATTAAAAAGCAGAACCACAAAAAGGTCATAATCTCTGGATTATTACCGGAGCCACGAGCAAATTGGCATAGGGTCAATAGGATCAGGGAGGTGAATGCGTGACTCAAAGATTGGTGTGGGAGAAGTGGGGTTCGATTCGTGGAGCACTGGCACCAGTACTGGGGAAAGAGAGAGCTGTTCCGTTGGGACGGACTACACCTGAACCATGCTGGGACCAGAGTTCTAGCGAATCGAATAACTATGGAGGTAGATAGGGCTTTAAACTAAATAAGGGGGTTGGGGGGGGGGGGGGGTGGGTGGGTGGTCCCAGTGGAGAGAAATCTAGAATGCTAAAAAGAGAAAAGACAAGGAAGCAGTGCAGGAAAGTGACTGGGGTAAGGATAACCAGAGTGTGTCAGGAAGGGACAGAGCGTACAAACAAAAGAGTGCACTAACAAATAGGGTCCGGGTAAGAAAAAATGGTAAGATAAATAGGGCCACCGTACAAAAAAATGTTAAGATGTCTAAAAATGTTAAAAAGACAAAATCTAAAGGCACTGTATCTGAATGTACGAAGCATTCGTAATAAGGTAGACGAATTAACAGCGCAAATAGATGAAAGCGGATACGATATAATTGCAATTACGGAGACATGGCTGCAGGGTGACCAAGGCTGGGAGCTGAATATCCAAGGATATTCGATATTGAGGAAGGACAGGCAAAAAGGAAAAGGAGGTGGGGTGGCATTGTTAGTAAAGGATGAAATCAGAGCAATAGTGAGAAAGGATATTGGCTCAGAAAATCCAGATATAGAATCAGTCTGGGTGGAGTTAAGAAGCACCAAGGGGCAGAAAGCATTGGTGGGAGTTGTCTATAGGTCTCCAAACAGTAGTGGTAATGTAGGGAACAGCATCAAACAGGAAATTAGAGATGCATGTAACAAGGGTACTACAGTAATCATGGGTGACTTTAACCTACATATAGACTGGCCAAACCAAATTCGCAATAATACTGTGGAGGATGAATTCCTGGAGTGTGTACGAGATGGTTTTTTAGACCAGTACTAGGGAACAGGCTATCCTAGATTGGGTATTGTGCAATGAGAAGGGGTTAGTTAATAATCTTGTTGTGCGGGGTCCTTTAGGGAAGAGTGACCATAACGTGATAGAATTCCTCATTAAGATGGAAAGTGAAGTAGTCCAATCCAAAACTAGAGTCCTAAATCTAAACAAAGGAAGCTACGAAGGTATGAGGAGGGAGTTGGCTATGATAGATTGGGGAGCTTCAGTAAAAGGCATGACGGTGGATAGGTAATAGCTAACATTTAAGGAACGAATGCATGAATTGCAATAATTATACATTCCTTTCTGGCGCAAAAACACAAAAGGAAAAGCGGCCCAACCATGGCTAACAAAAGAAATTAAGGATAGTATTAGATCCAAAGAGGAGTCATATAAAGTTGCCAGAAAAAGTAGCAAGCCTGAGGATTGGGAGCAGTTTAGGGTTCAGCAAAAAAGCACCAAGAGATTGATTAAGAGGGGAAAAATAGAGTATGAGAGTAAACTTGCAAGGAACATAAAAGCAGACTATAAAAGCTTCTACAAGTATGTAAAAAGAAAAAGATTAGTGAAGACAAATGTAGGTCCCTTACAGTCAGAAACGGGAGAATTTATAATGGGGAACAAGGAAATGGCAGAGCAATTAAACAAATGCTTTGGTTTGGTCTTCACGGAAGAGGACACAAATAACTTCCCAGAAATGCTAAGGAACCAAGAGAAGGAGGAATTAAAGGAAATTAGTATAAGCAAAAAAATAGTGCTGGAGAAATTAATGGGACTGAAAGACGATAAATCCCCAGGGCCTGATAATCGGCATCTCAGAGTACTAAAAGAGGTAGCCATGGAAATAGTGAATGCATTGGTTGTCATCTTCCAAAATTCTATAGATTATGGAACAGTTCCTGCAGATTGGAGGATGCCAAATGTAACCCCACTATTTAAAAAAGGAGAGAGAAAACAGGGAACTACAGACCGGTTAGCCTAACATCAATATTAGGGAAAATGCTAGAGTCTATTATAAAGGATGTGATAACAGGACACTTAGAAAATATCAACGGGATTAGACAAAGTCAACATGGATTTATGAAAGGGAAATCGTGTTTGACAAACCTACTGGAGTTTTTTGAGGATGTAACTGGTAGAATAGATAAGGGAGAACTAATGGATGTGGTGTATTTGGATTTTCAGAAGGCCTTTGATAAAGTCCCACATAAGAGGCTAGTGTGCAAAATTAAAGCACATGGGATTAGCATGGATTGAAAATTGATTAACAGACAGGAAACAGAGTAGGAATAAATGGGTCTTTTTCAGGGTGGCAGGCGGTGACTAGTTGGGTACCGCAGGGATCAGTGCTTGGGCCCCAGCTATTCACAATATATATCAATGATTTGGATGAGGGAACCAAATGTAATATTTCCAAGTTTGCTGACGACACGAAACTAAGTGGGACTGTGAGTTGTGAGGAGGATGCAAAGTGGCTTCAAGGTGATTTAGACATGTTGAGTGAGTGGGCAAATACATGGCAGATGCAGTATAACGTGGATAAATGTGAGGTTATCCACTTCAGTAGGCAAAACAGAAAGGCAGAGTATTATTTAAATAGTGATAAATTGGGAAATGTTGATGTACAATGGGACCTGGGTGTCCTTGTACATCAGTCACTGAAAGCAAACATGCAGGTGCAGCAAGCAGTTAGGAAGGCAAATGGTATGTTGGCCTTCATTGCAAGAGGAATTGAGTACAGGAGCAAGGATGTCTTACTACAGTTATACAGGGCCTTGGTGAGACCACACCTGGAGTACTGTGTGCAGTTTTGGTCTTCTTACCTAAGAAAGGATATACTTGCATAGAGGGAGTGCAGCGAAGGTTCACCAGACTGATTCCTGGGATGGCAGGACTGTCGTATGAGGAGAGATTGGGTCGGCTAGGCCTGTATTCACTAGAGTTTAGAAGAATGAGAGGATATCTCATTGAAATGTATAAAATTCTGACAGGGATAGACAGAATGGATGCAGGGAGGATGTTTCCCCTAGATGGGGGCTCTAGAACTAGGCAGGGGTCACAGTCTCAGGATACGGGGTAGGGCATTTAGGACTGAGATGAGGAGAAATTTCTTCACTCAGAGGGTGGTGAACCTATGGAATTTTTTAACCACAGAAGTCTGTGGAGGCCAAGTCACTGAATATATTTAAGAAGGAGATAGATAGCTTTGTAGATGCAAAAGGCATCAAGGGGTATGGGGAGAGACCAGGAACATGGTATTGAGATAGAGAATCAGCCATGATCATATTGAATGGCGGAGCAGGCTCGAAGGGCCGAATGGCCTACTCCTGCTCCTATTTTTTTTTCTATGTTTCTATGAAAGTCATCAGTCTTCAACCAGCCATGCTGCAATCACTGGGATAGCACTTCGTAAAAGCACTAGGACAAACACTAAGGGACTGCACAAAGGTGATTAGTTGACTTTGTTATGTAATATTGGATCGATTGATGGATAAAGTTGGTTTGGAATGTTTCTTTAGTGGTGGATTTTATTTCAGCATGGTGGCCAAGAAGTCGCTGTGATGGTCAGTAACAGAGGGAAGGCAAGATGTGGGACTATTGTTGAATGTGGAATTGGGGTTGCGTTCACTGGTTCCACACTCAGAGGAGCCGATCACAGACAGGCTGGGCAGAAAGGGGCTGTCTGGGTTGCCTCCTCCCATCCGTTTCCTCCTCCTCCGCTGGTCGCCGTATGCCTGGTGGCAAGGGCTGTGGAGCATACAGCAGACGACGACGAATCTGGAGACGCGCTCTGGCGAGTACTGCAGGGCTCCTCCAGAGTGGTCCAGGCAGTGACGCATTGTTTAAGGAAGCCAATGGTCTGTTCTATCAGATTCCGTGTGGCAGCATGGCTTTTGTTATATGCATGCTGCCTACGTGTACGGTGTGTACATGCGCACGTGTGTGTGCGCGCGTGCGCGTCTGCGTGTTGCGCAGCGGAGTCATGAGCCAGGTGGTCAGCGGATAGCCCTTGTCGCCCAGTAGCCACCCTCAGGTTTGTGGTGGTGGCTCAAAGACTCAGGGAACAGCGGACTAAAAGCATCATGACTGCTGCCAGGATACCGGGCATTCACCCTCATGATGTGCAGAGTGAGCGGTATCCTTCGCGCTCGCCGTACATCTCAGTATTTAGATGCAGTGTCCCCAAAGCCATTTGCATGCAGTCGATGACGCCCTGCACCGTGGGGAAGCCTGCTATCCTGGCAAAGCCATGTGCACGCTCCATCTGCTTCTCTCTGGTCAGAGAGCAGACAATGAAGTCCCCTCTCCTGACATAAAGAGCATCTGTCACCTCTCTTATGCAGCAGTGGACGGCGAACTGAGAGATGTTACAGGTGTCGCCTGCTCCAGCCTAGAAGGATCCCGACGTGAAGAAATTCAGGGCTATGGCCACCTTCACAGCCACTGAAAGCACTGGCCTTGCCCTGGTGTGAGGCTGCAGGTCTGGTTGCAAGAGGTGGCAGAGTTCTGTGAGCACTTCCTTTGTAAAGCGCAGACGCCTCACACACTGCTCCTGGCTCAGGCTGAGGTAAGAGAATTGCTCTCTGAAGACCATAGGTGGGTAAGGCCCCCTGCTGAGAGCCCTTCTCTCCCTCCTCCCTCTGCGAGCAGCTTGTCCGCTTCTTTGCCGCCTCTGCTGCATCTCCCTATCATGCTGCAGGCCAAGGGGGAATGGCAACTGCAGCACCCATGACTGCGAGCAAGTGGTCTGGCCAGAACTCTTGAATTCAGAAGCAAGGCCTTCTCCACTTGCAGCAGCACCACTCCCTGTCACCTAAAATCATAGAAAGTTACAGCACGGAAGGAGGCCATTTCGGCCCATCGTGTCCGCACCGGCCAACAAAGAGCTATCCAGCCTAATCCCACTTCCCAGCTCTTGGTCCGTAGCCCTGCAGAGCATCCCAAGTGCACATCCAAGTCCTTTTTAAATGTGGTTAGGGTTCCTGCCTCTACCACCCTTTCAGGCAGTGAGTTCCAGAGCCCCACAACCCTCTGGGTGAAGACATTTCCCCTCAAATCCCCTCTAAACCTCACCAACTTAAAAACAAATCTCTGGAAAGCACCAAACACTTCTACAAACTTACACAGAGCCAGTAGAAATTAATCAGCAACTAACCGGAGAGCAGTTGCTGAAACATTTAAATATTGCTTGTGGGGGGTTCCTTGCTGCTGCTGAATTCACGTACAGCTGTGAGAGGTTAAGACAGGGCGTTAACTCTAGCATTGAGGACGAAAATGGCAGCGCTGGCATCAAATCAGCGTTGCACGCTGACTGACGTCACGATCTGCCTACTCTACATACTTCCGGCGCACGCACCTAATGGCTGCCCTCACCAAAATGCCGTCCGGTGTGGTCCGTGCTAGAAATGTGCATGGGTGGTGCGGACGCCATTTCCAACACCTGTAGCGCCGAAAAATCGGGCACTACAGAACTGAATTTCTAGCCCAGAGTCTTTGCTAAATTCCTTTCTATGAAGGCTTTGCCTTCTGAAGGACACAGAATGAGACCATTGTGCTTCTCAAACCAACTCCTTTTGACGGACCGTGCGCAAATGGTGCTGCCAATAAACCCTCCCCAAATTATTCAGCCTAAAAAGAGTTGAATAACGTGAGGTAATGTTGTTAAAGAGCAAATCAGCTAAGTAAACGTGTGTGAAAAGGATTTTGTAATTTCTCTTTAGCCTGAAAAATTAACATAAACAGCAACAGTTCTCTAGCAGGCCCCTCCCCCAAAAATGGATGAAGCAGGGAAGCACTGAAGCAGTTGAAGTGGAGGTGATGGATTAAATATGATGGAACAGGGCTGTTGAAAGGTATGAGATATAAAGTGGGAAACTACCCCATGGATCAGACTAATGGACAAAAACAGTCCTTTATGGCCCTGTACAGGCCACATTTGTTCTGAGGGATCTATCTGGCCAAGGAGTTAAAAATGTCTAGCAACTAGTCACGGGTAACGTGGAACTTGCTCGATTGCCTTACGTAGTCGGGGAAGAATTTCCCAGAGTTTTTTCTTGGAAATGAACCTCAAGCTTTTTCCTCTTTTTTAACTTCCCCAACAACAGTTTATGTAATGTCAGCAATACCTTGAATTGGGGAGGAATTGCCCTAGTTTTTTTCCTAGAATTGGTGACAGCCTTTCTTCCCCTTTTTTTTGCCTCCTGCAGTTTATGTAGTGTCGCTAACACCTCCTTGACCTTGACTGTGCTCAGATAACCTAACAAATTTGTCCGACTCGTCTGTCCCTGCTGTTCAGTACACAAAACAGATCAACTAATCTCATGTTAAGGCGTGGTACATACAGTGTCTTCATTTGGGCACAAGTGGACCCACTCTTCTTCAATGTCAGCTGTTCTTCTGAAGATGATTGGTCTACAGGTTGCCTGGTCTTCGTTGAAAGCACTTTTACCAGCATTTATAACCCTGAAAAGAGAATCAAGGTGTTAGAGGAGAAATGAACAGTTAAGAGCATACCCTCCTTTCACTATTTGTCAGCCGTGGCTCTCTGGGTAGCACCCTCGCCTCCGAGCCAGAAGGTCGTGGGTTCAAGTCCCACTCCAGAGACTGGAGCACAAAAATCTAGGCTGACACTCCCAGTGCAGTGCTGAGGGAGTGCTGCACTGTCGGAGGTGCCGTCTTTCGGATGAGACGTTAAACCGAGGCCCCGTCTACTCTCTCAGGTGGCCAATATTAATCCCTCAACCAACATCTAAAATCAGATTATCTGGTCATTATCACATTGCGGTTTGTGGGAGCTTGCTGTGCGCAAATTGGCTGCCGCATTTCCTACATTACAACAGTGACTACACTTCAAAAAGTACCTCATTGGCTGTAAAGCGCTTTGAGACGTCCGGTGGTCATGAAAGGCGCTATAGAAATGCAAGTCTTTCTCCTTTTGTACACTGTAGTTAGAATGCTTTAAACCTCTAAATACACTTATCTGTACTTTTATTAAACTCAGAAAAGTGCTCGTCACTGGTAGTCTCTTGGCTTTTTGGCCAAGAAGTATGTTTATTAGGATCTTTAGAATCCTCCAACCTCCTCATCCAAAACTCCGCTGCCACATCCTATCCCGCGCAAAGTCCGGCTCACTAATGATGCCCTTTCTCACCTGACTTAGGCTGGCTCCTGGTCGCCCAACATCTCAAACTTAAAATTCTTAGCCTTGTATTTAAATCCATCCATGGCCTCTCCCTTCCCCATCTCTGTGACCTCACCCAGTGGTACAACAAATACCCCCGCAACCCATGTTCTCAGTCGCCCCTTTTATATTCCACCCCCTCCGTTTGCCTCATCATTGGCAGCCATGCCTTCAGCCGCCTAGGGATTCTCTTCCCAACTGAGCCTACACTCCTGACAAACTGCCCGTTAGTCATGAAGCCCTTTCAAAGTTTTTTATTTGAAGCTCTCTAAATAAAGTCAGCCTAAAAGAGTGGAATGAAAACCCTTCAACCAAACTCCAACTTCTGAACTGCCAAACTGAAAAGAAAAGCAGAACAAAAATACTTTGCTCAATTCAAAGGAAGCATGAGTGGTGAGGACCTGGAACTCGCTGCCGACGGAAGTGGTGGAAGCGGAAACACTCAATGTTTTCAAGGGGAGACTGGATAGGCACTTGAGGGAAATAAACTTGCAGGGCTACGGGGATAGAGCGGGGGAATGGGACTGACTGGATTGCTCTACAGAGAGCCGGCACGGACTCGATGGGCCGAATGGCCTCCTTCTGTGCCGTTATGACTCTATCACTTATATGCAGTGAACGCCAGCAAGTTTAATGCTGGAGTTGGGGATCTTGAGTTAAAGTATCCGGCACTTGCTTTCGGTTTGTGAGCTCTTTGCCTTCTAGATTATTGCGCTAGTAGATGGCTGCCACAGGAATGGAAGCAAATAATTCAGTCCAACAACTCTGATGGTGTCACAAACTACAACAAAAACTTGCATTTACGCAGCTCCTTTAACGAAGTAAAACGTCCCAAGGTGTTTCATAGCAGTGTAAACACACAAAAATTGACAGAGTCGAAGGAGATATTAGGACAAGTAACTAAAATCTTTCTCAAAGAGGTAGGTTTTAAGGAGTTTCTTAAAAGAGAGCGAGAGAGATAGAGAGGCGGAGAGGTTTAAGGAGGGAATCCCGGAGCTTGGGGCCTTGCCGGCTGAAGGCAGGGCCACCAATGGCGGGGCAAAGGGAGTGGGGGGAGGACGCACAAGAGGCCAGAGTTGGAGGCACACAGAGTTCTCGGGGGGGGGGGGGGGGGGTTGTGGGGCTGGAGGAGGTTACAGAGATAGGATGGGGCGAGGCCATGGAGGGATTTGAACACAAGGATGAGAATTTTTTAAATTAAGGCATTGGTGGACTGGAAGCCAATGCCAATGTAGTTCAGGAACACAGGGGTGATGGTGAACAGGACTTGGTGCAGCAAAGCCAAACCAGTTTATAATTACCAACCGAATCCTGGCTTTAAACTCAATACCACTTATCTTGTAATGTTAGTGCAGCTTGGCTCAGTGGTAGCACTCTTGAACCGGCTACCTTGTGACTGGACGGCAAGTCCCACTCCTAGACTCAAGCACGTAATCTGGGCCAACAGTTCAGTGTAGTGATGAGGGAGAGCTGCATTGTCAAAGTCAACATCTTTCAAATTAGCCATGAAATTAATGCCCCATCTGCCTGTTCAAGGGGAAGTAACAGATCCCGCGGCACTTTTGCAAAGACCACGCAGTTCTTCCAGTGTCCCAGCCAACCAACATCTAGCCCTCAATCAACACCGCCAAAATAGATCAACTGCCCATCCAACCTTGTGTCGATTGTAGGTCTTTGCTACAAAAACTGGCTGCTAGGCTTACCAACCAAACAACAATAATTAATTGGCTGAGAATTGCTTTGGGGACCCTGAGGATATGAAAGGCACTATATAAATGCAAATCTTTCATTATATAAAATCCAGTGTCATCTTGGCATCTCTTTTCGGCAAGTTACGAGGCAGAAATTAATGCTTGAAAAATTGAGAATATTCATCGGTGATTCTTCCTTCTGCTCTGCAGGACAGCTCCAGAACACAATGAGATCCCACATCATTGAGCCAGCCATTCTTCTTTTTCATTCAAGCAAAGATATGCACAAAATCCCGAAAGCATGCCCCTGAATGAGTGTCCGCTGTGGCTCAGTGGGTAGCACTCTCTCCTCTGAGTCAGAAGGTTGTGGGTTCAAGTCCCACTCCAGGGACTTGAACACAAAAATCTAGGCTGACACTCCAGTGCAGTGCTGAGGGAGCGCTGCACTGTCGGAGGTGCCGTCTTTCGGATGAGATGTTAAACCGAGGCCCCATCTGCTCTCTCAGGTGGACGTAAACGATCCCATGGCCCTATTTTGAAGAAGAGCAGGGGAGTTATCCCCGGTGTCCTGGCCAATATTTATCCCTCAACCAACATCACTAAAAATGGATTATCTGGTCATTATCACATTGCTGTTTGTGGGAGCTTGCTGTGCGCAAATTGGCTGCTGCGTTTCCTACATTACAACAGTGACTCCACTTCAAAAATACTTCATTGACTGTAAAGCGCTTTGGGACATCCGGTGGCCGTGAAAGGCGCTATATAAATGCAAGTCTTTCTTTCTTTTGAATATCCGACACTCCAAGTGCTGTTTGAAACTAAGAATACAGACAGGATCGTAGGCTCCAGAATTTGAACAAACTCTCCCACTAACTCATTCATGGCACCTTGGCATAAAATACACAGAAATGCATAGAGGTTACCAACTGGAAACAGGCCCTTCGGCCCAACCAGCCCGTGTTGGCCTTTACCCCCCACCCCCCCGCGTGAGCAAATGGCTCCAGTGACATTTCCCCACCATGTTCCCAAGTCCCTTCAGCCCCTCATCCACCCAGTCAGTCTAATGTTGACATTGTTTCTGCCTCAACCGCTAACCCTGGAAGTGAATTCCACAGCCTCACAACTCCCGCCAGCTGCTGCATGCAGCGCTCAGGCTCGGCTTTGCACAGCCACAGTCAGGCTCTCAGCATAAAGACGCCTTTCACTTGTGCACACGCCGTTGTATATTTTGGGAATATAAAACTGACACATTGCACAATTTTTTAACCAAAGCGTTGAGTCACAAGTGCATCCTCGGCTGTTTCAGCAGACTTTGCACCACATACTAAAAGGTGCCTCTCAACCACAAAACGGGAAGAGGGCGATAAGCTGGTTGGTATGAATTCTGCACTGGCCTGATGAGAACCATTTAACTTCACAGAACACTGATCGCCAATCACCCAAGTAAAACTCTGGCATTATTACCAAGTGTCACAGCTTTAATAGTCACATGGAATATCAGCACCTGACCACACATTTCAACAGTACAATGCGATCCTTAACCATCAAATTTAGGAAATGTGATTCTGTAAGTTCCTCACTGACTAGAATCTGCAATAACAACAGAAAATGCTGGAAATACTCAGCAGGTCAGGCAACGTCATGGAGACAGAAACAGAGTTAACATTTCGGGTCGATGACCCTTCGTCGGAACTCTAGAATCTGCATTTGTTTCGTTTTTAAAAACAGGAGTTTCCACAATTTTTTTTCGTGTCAAAAGATTTATTAGAATGTGGCCCAGCGAACAGCATTTGTTACATCAGTAGGGCCTACATGACATCTAGCAGTACACAGTACTGTGCATCAATGTACGCCCAATTTGGGTCTAATCAGGTACCAAAGCCAAGACAATGGCGTCCGTCTGACTCAGGGCTGTTTGGGGTCCAGCAACGGACCATTGAATAGGTTTGAGCGTTTGCTCTGTCCTTTCAAGGATGATTGTAAAGCAGGCACATTTTCCATGAAATCCTTGTATTCAGGTCGTCATTCTGAACTCCCCAATGCTCTGCCACACATTCTCTATCGCACCATTAGCTCAGCAATAGGTCCATGGCAGCCAGCCAGCTTGCCGTAAATCCTATTGCTATTCATACTCAATCATCCATGAAACTTGTATCCCCCCCAGTAAGCTCCTTCAGGGCTGGCAGATGTTTTAACTGACTGTAAACTAAATGTGTCTTTCAGAACATTTCTTGAATTTCTTTATCATCCAAATTTCTCTACCCATTGATTCATGCTTTTTTAAAAAAATATTCGTTCCTGGGATGTGGGCGTCACTGGCAAAGCCAGCATTTATTGCCCGTCCATAATTGGACCTTGAACCGCTGCAGTCCGTGTGGTGAAGGTACTCCCACAGTGCTGTTAGGGAGGGAGTTCCAGGATTTTGACTCAGCGACATTGAGGGAACAGCAATATATTTCCAAGTCAGGATGGTGTGTGACTCGGAGGGGAACTTGGAGGTGGTGGTGTTCCCATGTGTCTGCTGCCCTTGTCCTTCTAGGTGGTAGAGGTTGCGGGTTTGGAAGGTGCTGCCGAAGAAGCCTTGGCGAGTTGCTGCATCTTGTAGATGGTGCACACTGCAGCCACGGTGCGCCGGTGGTGGAGGGAGTGAATGTTTAATGTGGTGGATGGGATTGCAATCAAGCGGGCTGCTTTGTCCTGGGTGGTGTCGAGCTTCTTGAGTGTTGTTGGAGCTGCACTCATCCAGGCAAGTGGAGAGTATTCCATCACACTCCTTACTTGTGCCTTGTAGATGGTGGAAAGGCTTTGGGGAGTCAGGAGGTGAGACACTCGCCACAGAATACCCAGCCTCTGACCTGCTCTTGTAGCCACAGTATTTATGTGGCTGTTCCAGTTAAGTTTCTGGGTATAATTTCACAGCTACTGTGGATGCATTTATGACCAGGAGCTTTGGAGTACCTTCTTCAAAAGTGGCATCATCCGTGCACATGCTCAGACAGGGCAAGTCTGCCGGCAACGTAACTGGAGGGCATTATCGCCAAGTATGGTCCTGTCCTCGCTAGATGTTCTTAAAATGCTAGATGTTCTTAAAAGACGTTTTAATCCTTTTTAAAAAATAAATAAATGAACTAAAACACATTTTTTTCCTTTAATTGGAGCTCGCTACCACAAGGAGTGGTTGAAAGAAAAGAAAGACTTGCATTTACAGCCAATGAAGTACTTTTGAAGTGGAGTCATTGTTGTAATGTGGGAAACGCAGCAGCCAATTTGCGCACAGCAAGCTCCCACAAACAGCAATGTGATAATGACCAGATCCTCTGTTTTTGTTATGTTGGTTGAGGGATAAATATTGGCCAGCATAACTCCCCTGCTCTTCTTCGAAATAGTGCCATGGGATCTTTTACGTACACCTGAGAGGGCAGACGGGGCCTCGGTTTAACATCACATCCGAAAGACGGCACCTCTGACAGTGCAGCACTCCCTCAGCACTGGCACTGGGAATGTCAGCCTAGATTTTTTTATGTGTTCAAGTCCCTGGAGTGGGACTTGAACCCACAACCTTCTGACTCAGAGGAGAGTGTGCTACCAACTGAGCCACTGGCTGACACTGTTGAGGTGAATAGCATAGGTGCATTTAAGGGGAAGCTAGAAAAGCACATGAGGGAGAAATTAATAGGATATGTTGATGGGGTTAGATGAAGAAGGATGGGAGGAGGGTCGTGAGGAGCATAAACAGCACCATGGACCTGTTGGGCTGAATGGCCTGTTTCTGTGCTGTAAATACTTTGTCATACTTTGTAATTGTTGTCATTCTATGCGCCATTCCTGGGACTTGAGGGAGGAAGACGACAGGCAGGCAACTTTCCCATCCCCACACCCCCAAGCCTTTGCCTGAGCTGTTTAGTTACCTCCGGCTGTGAGAGTTCTCTCCTACATAGACAGCTCACCCTATGGGGAAATCACAGCACAAATCCTGGTTCCAAAATATAATAGCGTAGCAAATTATTTTCTAAAATGATAAACCTAAAATCTAAGATATGGTCCGAAATATTATAAACTGGCAGCTTGGCTCAGTCGGTAACACTCCCGTCTGAGCCAGAAGATCATGGGTTTGAGCAACACTCCAGGACTTGATCACATAATATAGACCCACAGTTCAGTACTGAGGGATGATACATTCAATCAATGTCCCATTTGCTTGCTCAGGTCAACAGAAAAGATCCCATGAACTTTTCAATGTTCATCCCTCAACCAACACCACCAAAAACAGATCAACTGTCATTCATCTCATTTAGTGTTTGTGGGACCTTGCTACGCACAAATTAGCTGCCTCATTTGCCTATGTAGCAACAGTGACTGCACTTCCAAAGTGAATCTCCGCACAGCGAGTTTTCTGATCCAAAACCTGTGGGGGTGTCGAACAAAGGACGGGTACTTTGCCTACAAGGAGTGAAGGGGGATGTGGAGGGAGAGAAGATCAGAGAGCGAACAAAGAAATTCTAATGCTTCAATGTGAATTAATAAAAGTTTGAATGAACAACAGACTTCTCCATTCAAGAGATTGCCTCCAATTTATCTTTTATTCTGCAGGTGGTGCTAATTCTCCCGCAGGCCTGGGGAATATTGCTCTTAACTCAAGTTTCACATTTGAAATTTATTGGTTTCTTACCTCATGCCCATCGATTTATTAATTCTTCACTCCTTTGAACAAGCACAATTTGCATTTATATTGCACCTTTAATGTTAAAAAAGTCTCAAGGTCATTCACAAGGAAGCGAATGATGTAAACATGAGATAATAATGAAAATAAAGGAACAGATATTTTAAGTCACCTTTGCACCTTACTGAGAGTACCTTTTAATCAGTAAAGATAAACTCCAAACTTGGCGTCACCTAATCACTGCTTCTTGATTTACCTTCTCTTTTACCCTTTTCAACCACAGAACAACAACTTGTATTTATATAGCGCCTTTAACGTAATAAAACGTCCCAAGGCGCTTCACAGGAGTGTTGTGAAACAAAATTTGACACCGAGCCACATAAGGAGAAATTAGGGCAGTTGGTCAGAGGTAGGTTTTAAGGAGCTTCTTAAAAGGAGGAGAGCGAGGGAGAGAGGTGGAGAGGTTCAGGGAGGGAATTCCAGAGCTTAGGGCCTAGGCAGCTGAAGGCACAGCCACCAATGGTGGAGCGATTAAAATCAGGGAGGCTCAAGAGGGCAGAATTAGAGGAGCGCAGATATTTCAGGGGGTTATGGGACTAGAGGAGATTCTTCTTCTTCTTAGGCAGTCCCTCGGAACCGAGGATGACTTGCTTCCACATTAAAAATGATTTCGCAGGTGGCTGAGGAGTTCAATGCGGGACCTACAGTCTCTGTCACAGGTGGGGCAGACGGTGTTTGAAGGGGCGGGTGGGTGGGGTGCTTGGGTTGACGTGCGCTCCTTGCGCTGCCTGCATTTGGCTTCCGCTTGCTCCCGGCGAATAGACTCGAGGTGCTCGGCGCCCTCCCGGATGTTTCTCCTGCACTTTGTGCAGTCTTGGGCCAGGGATTCCCAGGTGTCGATGGGGATGTTACACTTTTTCAAGGAGGATTTGAGGGTGTCTTTATAGCGTTTCCTCTGCCCACCTGGGGCTCTCTTGCCGTGCCGGAGCTCCGAGTAGAGCGCTTGTTTTGGGAGTCTCGTATCGGGCATGCAGACAATGTGACCCGTCCATCGGAGCTGATCGAGGGTGGTCAAAGCTTTGATGCTGGGGATGTTGGCCTGAGCAAGAACACTGACGTTGGTGCGCCTATCCTGCCAATGGATTTGCAGGATCTTGCGGAGGCAGCGTTGGTGGTACCTCTCCAGTGCTTTGAGGTGCCTGCTGTACATGGTCCATGTCTCCGAGGCATACAGCAGGGCGGGTTATCACTGCTGCTCTGTAGACCATGAACTTAGTGCCGGGTTTGAGGTCCTGGTCTTCAAACACGCTGTTCCTCAGGCGACCGAAGGCTGCACTGGCACACTGAAGGCGGTGTTGGACTTTGTCGTCGACATCTGCCCTTGTTGACAGTAGACTCCCGAGGTATGGAAAGTGGTCCACGTTGTCCAAGGCCTTGTCGTGGATTTTGATAATTGGGGGGCAGTACTGTGTGGTGGGGGCAGGTTGGTAGAGGACCTTTGTCTTACAGATGTTTAGTGTAAGGCCTATGCTCTCGTACGCTTCGATGAAGGTGTTGACGATGGTTTTGAGTTTGACCTCCGAGTGAGCGCAGACGCAAGCATCGTCTGCATACTGTAATTCGACGACAGAGGATGGGACGACCTTGGATCTGGACTGGAGGCGACGGAGGTTGAACAGTTTCCTGTTTGTTCTGTAAATTAGCTCCACTCCAGTGGGGAGCTTACTGAAGGTGAGATGGAGATTACAGAGAGAGATAGGGAGGGGCAAGTCCACAGAGGGATTTGAAAACAAGGATAAGAATTTTAAAATCAAGGCCTCCTTCTGTGTTGTATTTAAAGAACATTCTTTAAAGGTCAGGATAATTCACATCAGGTTTTTTTTTATATCTGTGATCAATCTAAGCCCTTCACCTAATAATAAATAAAATGAAAAATAACAACAGAAAATGCTGGAAAAACTCAGCAAGTCAGGCAACATCCGTGGAGAGAAATTTGAGTTGACGTTTCGGGTTTGACCCTTCTTCAATAAATAAAATGACTTTATTGTGTTCTTTGAACTACAGATCCACAAACATTGGCACAAGCACCAAAATTATTTTTCTGCAAATTGCCAGCAGGGCTGAAAATAAAGTTTAAATAAACATAAATGAATAAATACCGAGCAGGTGCACTAGCACCCAAGGGCACCTTTAAATCCTGCTGAGTGTTAGGATTCCTCAATGGACAGAATTGTCATGAGAGTAAGAAGGGGAGAAATTGTTTTACACAGTGAGTTGTTATGATCTGGAATGCACTGCCTGAAAGGGTGGAGTGGGACTAATTGGATCGCATTCAAAGAGCCAGCGCAGGCTCGATGGGCTGAATGGCCTCCTGTGTTGTACAATTCTAAGAACATTCTTTAAAGGTCAGGCTAATTCACATCAGTTTTTTTTTCAAAGTACCTGTGTATAAAAGATTAATTCTGATATTTTAGTAAAAAAGACTTGCACTTATATAGCGCCTTTCACAACCTCAGGACATCAAAAAGCACTTTACAGATAATGAAGTACTTTTGAAGTGTAGTCGCTGTTGTAATGTAGGAAACGCGGCAGCCAATTTGCGCACAGCAAGCTCCCACAAACAGCAATGTAATAATGAGCAGATAATCTGTTTTTTTTTGTGTGAAATAACAACAGAACGTGCTGGAAACACTCAGCAGGTCAGGCAGCATCGAGGAGGAGCGAGAAACAGAGTCAATGTTTCGGGTCGAGCCTTTCGTCAGATGTTGTGATGTTGACCGAGAGATAAACATTGGGCAGGACACCGGGGCGAACTCCCCTGCTCTTCTTCGAAATAGTGTCATGATAATCTTTTACGTCCACCTGAGGGAGCAGAGGGGGCCTCGGTTTAACGTCTCATTCGAAAGACGACACCTCCGACAGCGCAGCGCTCCCTCAGCACTGCACTGGGAGTGTCAGCCTAGATTTTTGTGTTCAAGTCCCTGGAGTGGGACTTGAACCCACAACCTTCTGACTCAGAGGCGAAGGTGCTACCCACTGGGCATCTGTGCATAAATGATTAATTCTGATACTTCAGAACAGCCTGCTTTTGGGAAGGTAAGCAAAAGAGCACTTTTGTTGGAATCAAGGAAAGACCCGAGTGACAGCAAGAAAGAACTTTTGTCAGACACACACACACAAGGACAAGTCATTTCCTGCTGAAACTCACTCTGCGTAGCCTGTGTTCCAGGGCAGCTTCTTCTTCCTCGGAGGGACCAGGACTGGCCTGGCCCTGTGATCCACGGACAGGCCGGCTTCCCCCGGGGTTTGGTGCAGAAAGTGTGGTCGGCAGCAAAGGTTCTCGCTCGGTTCTCGGTTGGCAGAGGCGGCGGTCTGGCGGCTCTCGGTCCGTCTCTTCAACCTCTTGAACATGCCTGCAACTCTGCTTTGTTAACTAACAGCCGGGACTGAACCAATGATGTCTCCCAGTCCAGGCTGACGCGGCGGAGAAGAGAAACGTTGTCTTTTTTCTGGGGAATGTTTAATTCGTACCATTTGGGGGGGGGGGGGGGGGGGAGACAGAAACGGTCTCAATCCGATCTCAGCTTGTCTGGAAAACAAGTGAGGAAGTTCCTGTCCGCTGAGAGTGAGCGCTTGGTGTTTCGAGTTTCTGGGTAACTTTGAACCTGTGCAACGTGCACTGACCGCCCAATGACTGAGCTCAGTGCAGAACTAATCTAACACAGTGGGCTGAACGTTGTCAGTGCTCAGAGGGCGGGTTTGGCGGTTGGTCAGCTCTCAAAATAGCAAAGACTGACAGCGGGTAGACAACCCGCCTCCACTCCAGTCTCCCAGGTGTCGGGTCACATAAAAGGTTACTGCATAAGATAAGAGCTCACCGGTTTGGGGGTAATATATTAGCATGGATAGAGAATTGGCTAACTAACAGAAAGCAGAGAGTCGGGATAAATGGGTCATTTTCCGGTTGGCAAACGGTAACTAGTGGGGTGCCACAGGGATCGGTGCTAGGGCCTCAACAATTTACAATCTACATTAATGACTTGGATGAAGGGACCGAGTGTAATGTAGCCAAGTTTGCGGATGATACAAAGATGGGTGGGAAAGCAAGTTGTGCAGAGGATTCAAAGGGCTGGATTTGCTCAGCCTCCGAGGAGGCGGGTATGGAGGTGGGACTGCCGGGAAAGTTGCAGAATTTGGGGATGGGTGGCAAACGTTGCCAGGAGGCAGGAAGCCATCTGGCCCCGGGTCCCGTCTCCTTGGAGGCGGGAAGGGATTAAAGTCTATTAACTGCCTGTTAACAGGTAGTTAACAGGCAGAAAATAGGATTATCCCCATTTTTCGTGCTGAAGTGCGGGCTTTCCGACCTTGGGGAACCCTGCCTAGGTGTAGGAGGTGAGTAGGAGGTCTGCGGGGGTCGGAGGGGTCTGAAAGTGCGATGTAGAGGTGAGTGATGGGTGCAAGTGTGGAGTGTAAGTACAGGTACAACACCGGTAATCCGGCACCTGACGGTCTGGCACCTTCAGTGGTCCGGCACGAGGAAGGTCCTGCTGTCACATTCCCTCCCTGGGATGGGTCCGGCTCAGGTCCCGGGACAGCCGCCGGGTCAGGATCAGCGCCTGGACCGCGCAGCATCACCGACTCGGCGGAGTGATGGAGCCCGAGCCCGAGCAGCCCGTGGGCGGCGGGGTCGGCGGCAGCACAGGGAGGGCAGCAGCAGGAAGAGGAGGAGCAGGTGGTGGCGGTGTTTGTGGTGACTTTCGACACCTTCAGTGGTTCGGAATTTTCAGTGGTCCGGCACCGGCCTGGTCCCGAGGGTGCCGGATTACCGGGGTTGTATCTGTATGTGAGGTGAGTGTAAAGTGTTAGAAAATGGTAACTTACCTTTGTTTCTACCTATAGCCTTCAGCCGCTGTGGAGCCTGAGTCCCCGACATCTCCATTGTAGAGATCACAGACTGGCTGTTGCATCCTCCGATCCAACAGCCAGCTGATTTCTGCAAAGTAGAAAGGTTTGATGAGTCCTGAACACAAGGGCTCATCAAACTACACAGAATGTCAGTGTTTGATAGCTTCACAGAGCTGTCAAACACTGACATTTCTTCTTTCAAAAGTTCTTGACAGATGTCACTGACTTCCCCCTAATTGGCCTGCTGAACCCGCAAGGTCAATCAGGGGAAATTCCCGCTGGTTGGCCAGAAGCTGATGGAGGCGGGACTGAAACCCGACAAGCAGCAGTCCCGCCTCCAAAAGCTTCCCATTCAGAAAATCCAGCCCAAAAAGTTAGCATGCAGATACAGCAAGTAATCAAAAAGGCAAATGGAATGTTGGCCTTTATTTCAAGGGGGTTGGAGTATAAAAGCAGGGAAGTCCTGCTCAACTGTACAGGGTATTGGTGAGACCACACCTTGAGTACTGCGTACAGTTTTGGTCTCCTTATTTAAGGAAGGATATACTTGCATTGGAGGCAGTTTAGAGATGATTCACTAGGTTAATTCCAGAGATGAGGGGGTTGACTTATGAGGAAAGGTTGAGGAGGTTGGGCCTATACTCATTGGAATTTAGAAGAATGAGAGGTGATCTTATTGAAACATATAAGATACTGAGGGGGCTCGAAAAGGTAGATGCAGAGAGGATGTTTCCCCTCGTGGGGAAATCTAGAACTCGGGGGCATAGTTTCAGAATAAAGGGTCGCCCTTTTAGAACTGAGATGAGGAGGAATTTCTTCTCTGAGGGTCGTAAATCTGTGGAATTCTCTGCCCCAGAGAGCTGTGGAGGCTGGGTCATTAAATACATTTAAGGTGGAGATAGACAGATTTTTGCAAGATAAGGGAGTGAAGGGTTATGGGGAGCGGGCAGGGAAGTGGCTTTGAGCCCAAGATCAGCCATGATCTTATTGAATGGCGGAGCAGGCTCGAGGGGCCAATTGGCCTATTCCTGCACCTATTACGTTCTTATGTCTGTCGGCGCTGAACAGACCCGATATCAAGTGGCGGGGAGGCAATTCACATCATTAAATGGGTTGTTAACATCCAATTAACTGTTATTTTCAGCCTATTTTTCAATTTTACGTGCTCCCCCCACGGGTTACCCGCTGCTCGGGGAACAGGTCAGCTCAGCAGGCGGTTAAGAAGGCAAATGGTATGTTGGCCTTCGTAGCAAGAGGGTTCGAGTACAAGAACAAGGATGTCTTGCTGCAGTTGTACAGGGCCTTGGTGAGACCACACCTTGAGTATTGTGTGCAGTTTTGGTCACCTTACCTGAGGAAGGACGTTCTTGCCATGGAGGGAGTGCAGCGAAGATTCACCAGGCTGATACCTGGGATGGCAGGAATGACGTACGAGGAGAGATTCACAGAATCACAGAATCACAGAAACCCCACAGTGCAGATAGAGGCCATTTCGGCCCATCGAGCCTGCACCGACACATATCCCACCCGATCCCCGTAACCCCTACACCAACACATATCCCACCCTATCCCCGTAACCCCACGTATTTAATCCCCCCTAACACTAAGGGTCAATTTATCATAGCCAATCAACCTAACCCGCACATCTTTGGACTGTGGGAGGAAACCGGAGCACCCGGAGGAAACCCACGCAAACACGGGGAGAATGTGCAAACTCCACACAGACAGTCACCCGAGGCCGGATTCGAACCCGGGTCCCTGGCGCTGTGAGGCAACAGTGCTAACCACTATGCCACCGTGCTGTGTCGATTGGGCATATACTCACTGGAGTTTAGAAGATTGAGAGGGGATCTCATCGAAACCTATAAAATTCTGTCAGGTCTGGACAGACTAGATGCAGAAAGGATGTTTCTGATGGCCGGGAAGTCCAGGACCAGGGGTCATAGTCAAAGGATAAGGGGTAAGCCATTTAGGACAGAAATGAGGAGGAATTTCTTCACCCAGAGAGTGGTGAACCTGTGGAATTCTCTGCCACAGAGGGCGGTGGAGGCCAGTTCATTAAATATATTCAAGAAAGAGTTGGATATGTTTCTTGAGACTAAAGGGATCAAGGGATATGGGGAGAAGGCAGGGACAGGATACTGAATTTGGATGATCAGCCATGATCTCATTGAATGGCGGAGCAGGCTCGAAGGGCCGAATGGCCTACTCCTGCTCCTATCTTCTATGTTTCTACGTCGTGAGTAGATTCAGCATTGAATTATCTCATGACCTTTGACAGCTGCCAAAGTTGTATAAAAGATCCCATGTTGCAGCTGTTCACTTTCCAAGCTCAGAAACTGTTGCTTACTGCATTTGGAAGACATATTGAGCTTTCTGCAGCTTGCAAGTGTTTGGAACCAACTCTCTATCCAGTGCCACCTCATTGGAACAACCTCTTTCACCATTGACAGATTGCTTCTGTCATCTCAACCTCACCTGCCATCCATTCCATCAGCATTGTTGCCCTTGAAAAAATCTCACCTTGGTCCTCAGAATCCCAACATGATCAGCCCCAACACCAGCATCACCAGGCACACCAGCAGCAACAACAACACCAGCCTTCTCCACAATCACCTGATGCTGCACAGGACACAGGGCATCAGCACCTGACCACATTGCTGCCCGGGACGCTGGGATGGCCTCACCATGGCCAGATATACTTCACTTGACGCTGTACACCCTGGATGCCACATGATGCGCCAGGCTGGCACCACCCCACACCAACACCATAAAGCATCCCTACAATGCCCAAGCCATTCCTTTCACACTCATCACCATTGTGGGGATTGGGGAGGGGGGGGTGTGCTACCCTTATGTCTCACCATTCACTACAATTCACTAAGCCACTTCCAAAGGTGCACACAAATCTGTCCAAGAACGCAAAGTGCTGAAAATAAAGGTTTAAATGTTTGACAGCACATTACCAGAAACCACCCAAGTGCCTACCCTTGTGTGTTGTTAGTTGGTATGCTTACAGTAGGATGAGGGTGAGTGTGAGGGGTGGCTAGTGAAATGGGGATGTGATAATGTAGATAGAGAGGGTTGGGTGGAGGTGCAAGGTAAGTTGGTGTGAGTAAAGATGTGCAGGAGTAGGGTAGGGAAGACAGAGTGATGTGGATGTGATAAGTGGCACAGCAGGATGAGGTTGTGTGTGGCTTGGCAGTAACGTTTCATGATCTACTGAGATCATTGAAAGGCTTGCGCCACTGCAGCCTGGTCCTCCTGATGACATCCCTGCTTCTGCCCTCCCGTGCAATGTGCAACCAGGCTGTGTTGATCTCCTGCGGAGGTCTCATCTGCCCATGGGAAGGGAAGAGAACCTCCCTGTGTGCTGTGACTCTCTCCATAAGCCTGTGGAGGGAGTCATGGGAGAGCCTGGGTGCAGCTGTGCACCTTTGTGCAGTGCTTGTCAGTGTTTGCAGCACCTCAATGCTGTAGAACACTGACAACAGAACTGTCAAAATCACCTGACGAAGGAGCAGCGCTCTGAAAGCTTGTGATTTCAAATAAAACTGTTGGACTATAACCTGGTGTTGTGTGACTTCTTACATTTGTCCACCCCAGCCCAACACCGGCATCTCCACACCATGGCTACTATATTTAACCAGATAGCTTTCAAATTTGGGACATTTATTACAGCTGATGGACTGTAGGCACGGATTCACTGGAAAGGTAAGAGTTCCGTCTTTGTTTTGGTCTGTCCGTAATAGGGATATCTAAAGTAGGGAAACGCAGCAGCCAATGTGTGGCACAGCAAGCGCCAACAAACTGCAGTGAGATAATGAACCAGATCATTTGTTTTGGTGATGTTGGTTGAGGGATAATTATTGGCCAGGCCACCGGGGATAACGCCCCCTGCTCTTCTTCGAAATAGTGCCATGGGATCTTATACATCCACCTGAGAGGGCAGACGTGGCCTTGTTCTTTTTTATTCATTCACGGGATGTGGGCGTCGCTGGCAAGGCCAGCAATTATTGCCCATCCCTAATTGCTCTTGAACCGCTGCAGTCCGTGTGGTGAAGGTACTTCCACAATGACTTTGTCGCAGCAGTTTGATACGACAGAGTGGCTCGCTCGGCCATTTCAGAGAGGCAGTTAAGAGTCAACCACATTGCTGTGGGTCTGGAGTCACATGTAGGCCAGACTGGGTAAAAATGGCAGATTTCCTTCGCTAAAGGACATTAGTGAACCAGATGGGTTTTATACGACAATCCAGTAGTTTCGTGGTCACCATTACAGATACTAGCTTTTATATTCCAGATTTATTTAATTAACTGAATTTAAATTTCATAGCTGCCGTGGTGGGATTTGAACTCGCGTCTCTCGATCTTTAGCCCAGGCCAGGATTACTAGTCCAGTAACATAACCACTACCTTCCGTTCCTGGTAACGTCTCATCCAAAAGACAGCACCTCCGACAGTGCAGCAGGTTTTGGTGAAGGATTCTCATCTGAAAATATTAAATATTAAAATGAAACCTGCCCCAATAAGGCTCTTTTATTACATTAAGTGCACCTTAATGAGGTGCAAACTAGGGAATGAGTACAGCTGTTTCTGCCCAAAATAAACAGAGCACTTCAGATGCCATGACCGGCAACTTTGAAATTGATGTTAATGCAAATGGGTTTGTTAGCGCTTTTTAGCCGATATAAGCGACTACCCATTTCAAGTAGTGGGGACTGTATCTTAAATCTGTGTCCTCTGGTTAATAATTTTGAACACCTCTATTAAATCTCCTCTTAACCTTCACTCCCCTTGAGTAACTGGCAAGCATCCTACTTCATATAGATATTCACTTAAATGCTGCTCGTGTGCATTATATATATGCCACCCTAGGAAACTAGCAAAAACAGACAGATAATGAGAAAAGATGGGAGGAGGCTCGAGTGGACCATAAACGCCGGCATGGACTGATTGGGCCGAATGGCCTGTTTCTGTGCTGTATCTCCTATGTAATATAATCCCACCAAGAAAGGCACAGCCTTGAACATAGGTTGTAATGACAAGGAGTTAGCCTGAAAGTGCAAGGGGACAGGAGTTGTTGTAAGGTAAGTTGCAGCTTTACCCAAGGTTCCATCAATTTAGTTGCTCTTGAAAGAAAATTTAAGTACTCAAAAACGCAGTTTGTGGCAGTGGGGGAAAAGATTGAAAAAAGAAAAAGACTTGTATTTCTATATCGCCTTTCATGACTTCAGGACGTTCCAAAGCACTTTACAGCCAATGAAGTACCTTTGAAGTGCAGTCACTGTTGTAATGTAGGAATCGCAGCAGCCAATTTGCGCACAGCAAGCTCCCACAAACAGCAAATTAATAATGACCAGATAATCTGTTTTCGTGATGTTGGTTGAGGGATAAATGACCAGGACACCTGCTCTTCTTTGAAATAGTGCCACGGGATCTTTTATGTCCACCTGAGAGAGAAAACGTCGTATCTGAAGGTTGGCACCTCTGACAGTGCAGCACTCCCTCAGCACTGCAATGGAGTGTCAGCCTAGATTCTGTGCTCAAGTCTCTGGAGCGGTACTTGAACCCACAACCTTCTGACTCAGCAGCGAGGATGCTACCAACTGAGCCATGGCTGACACGGTAACCGAGATGTGAGTGCGGAAGGCAGAAGATTTATTTTCAGGGATAGTACAGGGGCATATCTACCCGTTAATTTTGTCACTGGATCTTCTGGCATTTTGGATTGCCCTGTAATTAAGCGCTACAAGTCTAGAATTATTTATCCTTGAAAGATTCGGTATTTTAAATATGAAAGTAAAGATATTTGTTGGGACGTCAATACTACTTTACAGAGATACAGTCCCTTTCATGAGGAAACCAAAACTAGAATTTGTGAACTGAAATCCCACTCCAGGGACTTGAGCACAAAAAGCTAGGCTGACACGTCAGTGCCAGTGCTGAGGGCGTGCTGCACTGTCGGAGGTGCCGTCTTTCAGATGAGACGTTAAACCGAGGCCCCCGTCTACTTTCTCAGGTGGACGTAAAAGATCCCACGGCACTGTTTCAAGGAAGAGCAGGGGAGTTCCCCCCGGTGTCCTGGGCCAATGTTTATCCCTCAACCAACATCACTAAAACAGATTATCTGGTCATTATCACATTGCAATTTGTGGGAGCTTGCTGTGCGCAAATTGGCTGCCGCGTTTCCCACATTATAACAGTGACTACACTTCAAAAAAGTACTTCATTGGCTGTAAAGCGCTTTGAGACATCCGGTGGTCGTGAAAGGCGCTATATAAATGCAAGTCTTTCTTTCTTCTTTCTTTTAACAATATGAATACATGATAATCTCAACTGACAGCCATATGACTAAACCGGTTCATTATCACATCAAATTTTGGTGTTAAAGTAGTTTCAAGAGGGATCAAGGTGTAAGATCTAGATGAGAAAACTATCGAGAGGCCGGTGCAAAGACATCAGTTGCGAGATGATTGTCAGGGAAGATAGAGATCGAGCTTGCAAACGGCAAGAATAACCTGTGCTGATTTTGCAGAAGTGTCTGTATTGTCTGTATCAAAATGACTAACCTAAGCTGAAGGAATGCTTAGTTTAACTTGGAGGCAATCACAAATAGCCAACTGTTGAACTGACCCTTGACCACTGGGATCGCAAAAGGTCTGAAGGGACAGAAAAAACAGGAGATCCAACAATGGGCCAGATACGAGTTAAAGAATCATTGAAAGTGTACGTGCAGGAGAAGTGATTGATTCAACTGGGAAATGTGATGAAGGAAAAGGGTATAACTGAGGACACATCATAGCCTTCGGGGCAGTGGTAGGAAGGAACCCAGAGTGCGTATCCGACCAAGGAAGAAGGAAGAAATGTGAAGTTACCATCCTTCGCACATCCACTACGCTGACCGGCGCCCGGGTAATGCAGGATCTATTCGGGGCTGTGTGTCTCGAAGTGTGTGTACTCATTGTATAATCTTAATAAAGACCCACCGCTGCTGTTTAGTAACATCAAGTCCGAGTCCTTAGTATTGTTACAATTGGCAACTCAGATGGGACCGCAACAGGGTTGTTGTGCGAGTGAGTTAGATTTTGGGTCGTAAACTCCTAGTAACCACGACATACCCACCACATACTGGTTTGCGGTCGATCCTAATGGTTTGAAGGACCGGGGTAGGACTTGAGTAACGGTGCTCTTGTTGGATTGTACAATCAGTCACAGTCATGTCTAAGAAGCAAAACGTGGAGGTAGCATTAGAAAAAAAGTTGAGTAAATTAAGTAGTAAGGATTTGGTGGCTAATTGCCTGACCAAGAAGACGTCCTTGTATAAGGAAGCAGTTGTGTACGGCATTTTTATATCTTAAGTTTTTTTAATCGGACGGAAAGGTATCAGAAATTGACAAATGACGAATTAACCCATTGGGCTCGCAAAAAAGCCACAATGGATATAAAATGGCTTCAAGGTGTGACAAAAAATTGAACTTAAGATGTTGCCTTTCCAACTGATATCTTCCAAGACACATTGTTTGAGGGGAAAGATAAATGCGTGCATCCAAATGTAATTGTTACTTTTGCTTTCTTTTGTAAAAATCAATAAAGAGTCTAATAAGAATGAACAAAAGTGTGTTTATAACTTGGATTGATTTGGGAACTTTTGTTAAATGTATTGGACAGTAAAGTTTCGCCAGGGCTCCTGAATGAGATGAAAGGGCAATATGATGGGAATTTTTCTAAAATCATTTCCTAGGTGATTTTGAGTGAATTGCAGGAACTGGAACAGGGGTTAGGAAACAGGAAAAGATTTTGAATTTGGTATCAATGTAAATTCTATGGAAAGTCAGGAAAGTGTAGGTGAGAATCCTAAATTGCTATGTTTCTCTTGGAGATGTTTGTGTCTTTGCCTATACTGAACAATAAGGACAAGTATTTGATAGCCTGGCCACTACCCTAGACATTGGGACCATGCAGAGGAAGAAGAGAAGATCGCCGCTCTTTTGATAAGATAACTTAAAAAGCCCAGGAATGGCTTGTATCTGATGTCAAGTGTAGTATGATACTGGGATGTGCAAATATATGTTGCGCATGAGGCAACTAGCATGCGGAAATGCATAGTGAAGATGCACTGCAGAATGGGTCTCAGACATGCTCAGTTACTTGACAACAGCACAACGTGAAATGGTTAATGTGGCTTAGGACAGCGAGACAACTTTTATTCAAGGCACTGACATACTCCATAGCGAAACTATCTCTATATTGTTTTATTAAAAAAGTTAAACGCTTTGGTACCAATCGGAGGGATTGAAATTAAAGGAAAGAGGGACATAGAATTCGGATTTCTAAAATTCAGGGTGGAGATCACAATGGAAGCGAGCGGGAAATGATACTCAGCAAGAACATCCACGGGATGCATAATGGTAATGGGAGAGCTAGAGAACCTTTTGAGTCTATGATTACTTGTTGAAATGATACACAGTAGTGTTGAATTTGTCAGCAGTATACATGCCACCAAATCAGTGTCAGCACATACATAACATCTTCTCTGCTTAACAAGATGATTGAATAAAAGGGCAGACAATTAAATTGGAGCTGGCTACGCCACTTAAGAAGTAATTAAGGATATGATTGTGAGGAGTCGGAAAGGATTCCTCCGCCTCGAGGTGGGGACATGCAAGATCTGGATGAGAAAACTGTCGAGAGGCTGGTACAGAGATCAGTTGCGAGATGATTGTCATAGAAGATAGAGATCGAGCTTGCAAACGACAAGAATAACCTATGTTGATTTTGCAGAAGTGTCTGTATCAAAATGACTAACCTAAGCTGATGGAACACTAAGCTATTTTAACTTGGAGACAATCACAAATAGCCAACTGTTGAGCTGACCCTTGACCACTGGGATCGCAAAAGGTCTGAAAGAACAGTAAAGCAGGAGATCCTACAATGGGCCAGAGTTAAAGAACCATTAAATGTGTACGTGCGGAAGAATTGATTGATTCAACTGGGAAATGTGATGAAGGAAAAGGGTATAACTGAGGACACATCATAGCCTTCGGGGCAGTGGTAGGAAGGAACCCAGAGTGCGTATCCGACCAAGGAAGAAGGAAGAAACGTGAAGATACCATCCTTCGCACACCCACTACGCTGACCGGCGCCCGGGTAATGCAGGATCTATTCGGGGCTGTGTGTCTCGAAGTGTGTGTCCTCATTGTATAATCTTAATAAAGACCCACCGCTGCTGTTAATGATCAAGTCTGAGTCCTCAGTAAGATAAGGGCCTAGTTTCCATTCCCCCACCAACCTTTGAATTTATTTTCTTCCCTTCCAGTACTGAATGAGCTCACTCATGCTGGCTACAAAGGAGCCTGCCACATGCCTTATACTTTGCCTAAGTGAGCTTGAATAGTGTGAGCATAGGCAGGCTATGTGGCGGGGTAATCGCAGTCAAGTCTCATTCTATCCTTACCCAACAACAACTTGTATTTATATAGCACCTTTAATGTAGTAAAATGTCCCAAGACGCCTCACAGGAGTATTTTAAGACAAAAAATTTGACACCGAGCCACAAAGAGAAATTAGGGCAGATGACCAAAAGCTTGGTCAGAGGTAGGTTTTAAGGAGCGTCTTAAAGGAGGAAAGAGAGGTAGCGAGGCGGAGAGGTTTAGGAAGGGAAGTCCAGAGCTTAGGGCCTAGGCAACAGAAGGCCACCAATGGTTGAGCAATTATAATCTGGGATGCTCAAGAGGGCAGAATTAGAGGAGCACGGATATCTCGGGAGGGTTGTGGGGCTGAAGGAGATTACAGAGATAGGGAGTGGCGAGGCCATGGAGAGATTTGAAAACAAATGAGAATTTTGAAATCAAGGCTTTGCTTAACTGGGAGCCAGTGTAGGTCAGCGAGCACAGGGGTGATGGGTGAACCGGATTTGGTGCGAGTTACGAAACAGGCAGCCGAGTTTTGGATGACCTCAAGTTTACGAAGGGTAGAACGTGGGAGGCCAGCCAGGAGTTTGTTGGAATAGTCAAGTCTAGAGGTAACAAAGGCATGGATGAGGGTTTCAGCAGAGGATGAGCTGAGGCAAGGGCGGAGATGGGTGATGTTATGGAGGTGGAAATAGGCGGTCTTAGTTATGCCGCGGATATGTGGTCAGAAGCTCATTTCAGGTTCAAATATGACACCAAGGTTGCGAAAAGTGTGGTTCAGCCTCACACAGATGTTAAGGAGAGGGATGGAGTCAGTGGCTAGGGAACAGAGTTTATGGCGAGGACTGAAAGCAAAGGCTTTGGTCTTCCTAATATTTAATTGCAGGAATCGTAGGATGGTGATGAAGAGCAGAAACCTTGTCTCTTTCACTTTTCTACTGATGCCAGTGTTCAATATGGCTATAATGACAAGTGGAATGTTAGATAATCAATTGAATCTGACGTTTTGATAAAATGACTATAGCTACCCTTTGATTGAAATAGAGGCGACTGTATTAACACAGTAACAGTACAAGTACCACAAAGAGAGAGAGAGAGAGAGAGAGAGAGAGAATGAACAGGAAAAGCCCTGGTTTCAATTCCTGATCTGTTTTGAGTGAGCTGGCAATACTAGGGCTGCTACAATTAGTCATTAGCATCCTTAGACTAGGGTCGGGTAAATCACCTTGGTTCCTTCCCTTATATTGTTGTCTAGTGACCCCCGAGTGGAAGCATGTTAAGTGTGGGCATCAGTTGAGACTAGATCGGGTTCGCTGTGATGACCAGAGTTGAATAACATGCCAACACTCAACTGTCTCGGCTCACCTATTAAGAATGGCAACCTGAGCAAGGTTCTGGAGGTTAATTGGTATCTAAGGAACGCTACATCAGCAGAGGAATAAATGTGATTGGGAAGGAAGAAAATAATGTTATCCCTGGAATTTTCCAGTGATGATGCCAGTGATTAATGATTAATGATCTGGACAAGGGAATTGGATGTAATATCTCCAAATTTGCAGACGACACAAAGCTGGGGGGGGAGGATATGCTGTGAGGAGGATGTCGTGAAACTCCAGCACGATTTGGACAGGTTGGGTGATTGGGCAGAAACATGGCAAATGCACGATAATGTGGATAAATGTGAGGTTATCCACTTTGGTGGCAAAAACAGGAAGGCAGATTATTATTTGAATGGTAATAGATTGGGAGAAGGGGAAGTGCAGAGAGACCTGGGTGTTCTTATACACCAGTCGCTGAAAGTAAGCATGCAGGTGCAGCAGGCGGTTAAGAAGGCAAATGGTATGTTGGCCTTCGTAGCAAGAGGGTTCGAGTACAAGAACAAGGATGTCTTGCTGCAGTTGTACAGGGCCTTGGTGAGACCACACCTTGAGTATTGTGTGCAGTTTTGGTCGCCTTACCTGAGGAAGGACGTTCTTGCCATGGAAGGAGTGCAGCGAAGATTCACCAGGCTGATACCTGGGATGGCAGGAATGACGTATGAGGAGAGATTGTGTCGATTAGGCTTATACTCACTGGAGTTTAGAAGATTGAGAGGGGATCTCATCGAAACCTATAAAATTCTGTCAGGCCTGGACAGACTAGATGCAGGAAGGATGTTTCTGATGGCCGGCGAGTCCAGAACCAGGGGTCATAGTCTAAGGATAAGGGGTAAGCCATTTAGGACTGAAATGAGGAGGAATTTCTTCACCCAGAGAGTGGTGAACCTGTGGAATTCTCTGCTACAGAGGGCAGTGGAGGCCAGTTCATTAAGTATATTCAAGAAGGAGTTGGATATATTTCTTAAGGCTAAAGGGATCAAGGGATATGGGGAGAAGGCAGGGACCGGGTACTGAATTTGGATGATCAGCCATGATCTCATTGAATGGCGGAGCAGGCTCGAAGGGCCTACTCCTGCTCCTATCTTCTATGTATCTATGTTCTTAGAAAGGCACGTCAGCTGTAAATTACTCAACCATAACCTACTGTTGGAAATAACCCACAAGTACTGATTTGTTTTGATTGAAGACAGCAGAGGAACTAAAAACTTGTAGAAACATTTATTGTACAAGGCATGAATTTGTGCAATTCTTGTCAATCAATCAACAAGGGGGAAAATATGACCTCATGGTCCTTATAGCAAGGCCAGAGGTAACTTTTCCTGGACTGGTGTAACTGGACTACAGAAAATCTTTAACAGAGGCAAGCCAGAGTAACATCACAAAACAATCCATTCACTGACACTTTGAGCTCCTTTTAGCATTGTGAAGAAATTACTTATAACAGCAACTCAAACACGTTGTACAAGAGGCCACAGGCAGAAAGCTGGGTTAGTTAGTGTTTATCAAGCAACATTACTGTCTGCCTGCTGCTTTCAGATGAAGGTGAATTTCCCTCCAGGTTAAGAAAGCAGAAACAAATAAAAAAGCAAATTAAGTTACTGTAAACTGCAGCAGGCTACCATACACAAGAGCTGTTTAGGCTTTGAAGTGTCTGAGAGAATGTTAGAAAGGACAAGTGAAAAGCACCCCAGTCGCAGCTCCTTACAAAGAGATCTGGAGGTTCAATTGCAAAGTCTTGACTGAAAGACTTTCTGGATTTCTCTGAGCAGAGAGTTTCATCGTGTGTGTGTGTGTGTGTGTGTGTGTGTGTGTGTGTGTGTGAGTATAGAAAGAGAAAATCAGTGAATAGTACAGCACAGAAGGAGGCCATTCGGCCCATTTAGTCTGCGCTGGCTCCTTCGAAGAGTATATAATGAGCAAGCTTCCTGGTGAGTTGACCATAGAGTGGCATTGAAAAATATCCCGGATCATGAAATAAGCTGTTTGATCGAGAATAGCATAGATTTGAGGGGAAATCAGAAGAAAAAAATTCAAGAAAATGTCCCTTCAAAGAAAAAGGTAACTGAAAATGAAGCCTATCAGGCTATACTGAAGAATCAATTAATTTGCATTTATGTTTCCTAAAATCTTTATATTAACATTGATCTCCTATTGATGAAAAGCATGATATATATACACATATATTCAAATTGTCTGGCCTTTCTATCATTTACATTGGGCAATGTGATGGGGTAATGTTGCGTTCTTTAATTCAGTGATGTACTGTCAATTAAATCAACGGCGTCCACATAATTATCAAACCAAATTTGCCAGAAGAATTCACAAGAACTTTGAACATCTTAGGGTAGAAATTCTGCAGAGTTCTCTCAATCCCCTGACATAATGTACTAGAAATGGCATGTTTTGTGCCATTTCTCCAGGGTTTCTGTCGATCTTCCAACGACGTTATGGTGAGAAATTGAGAAAACCCCTGCGGCAATTCCAGATGCTTATTTTTAATAACAAAGTCTTAGGCTTTTACCATTTTCAAGTTTTTTTTCCCCTGCCGGAATCTGCTGCTTGTGCTGCCGCTAATATGATGGCTAAGTTTTGCCAAGTGGCCTCGTTTCACGTGACAGGAGTCTTTTAAGATGAGTTTGACGTTGAATCACCCGCTGATGGGAAGAGATTGCTTAATTGAAAAAAAAATATGGTTTTGTTTTAGTGATTTAATATCCTGGATATATTGTAGTACAATAGCAAGAGAATTGGTACAAGAAAAGTGTACCAATGGAATCTTTAAGTGTATGAGAAATTAAATAAATTAAACGCACCTAGGGAATGAATGAACGATGGTCAATCGAGATGTCAATTCAGACAGGTAGCACTGTAAAGGTGATAGCAGTCGCCAAACGTAGTAAATGAAGAAACCACAATTAAATGGCTCCTGATTGATCTGGGCTGAATGCAAAATGTTTCTGCATCAGTCCTCCCTCATTCAGAAGAGATTTGTGCCAATAGATTTTTACACATCCTAATGCTGCCCACATTATAGCAATTAAGTCATTGAATTATTTAGTGTAATTGTCCACAAAAATTTGAACACAGAAAACAAGTTGATATTATATATAAATGAACAGGTTTGAGGGGTAGATTCTTGAACAAACACGTTTCACCATTAGTACGTATGATAATGGGCTCCATTATATCCATGATCAAATGCAGCTCAGGTTCTGTAGCCCCTCATTGTAAACTTGCACTCCCAGCCACCCTAATCGTGTTTGGATTTTCATGACCTTCCATTCTCGAGGCCCTTTGCATTCTCCCTGGGATGAGAGGCTGGGCAAGCAACTTGCCTCCTGGTGGCTCTTTATCATGGGAGTACCCAAGAGCAGCCCGAAAGCTGACTTCATCCCATCTTGAAGTTGTCACAGCGTGTCCACAATGGGTGGGGCTCACTGCATGGGGAACTGTGTGGAGCAAACGCATGTCTTGCCACTCTGCAAAACGGTACATTGCAACAGCAACCAAAATGCATGACTGCCTTTGCAACCCTCAGTCTCCAGGAAGGGGCGCGGCTTTGTGGCACATTCATGGTCCCGTCGCTGCCAACAAAGGTAACGATTGGATGTGCTGCAAGCTGAATTACTTATTTCTCAGGCAAATGGCAACAAAGATGATAAAGCAGAGTAAAATCACCTGTTTTGGGCAAAGGGTTACTTCAATCCAATTTATCTGTGCGGAGTGAATAAACTAAGGAAACACCAATTCTGTGGTTAGAGCTATAAACGGTTCCAAATGATAAAGTAGCAATGAACGGTAACAGTAACACACACACTGGTTTCCTACAATTCTAATGTGATGCCTTTTAATCACATTAAAAATGTTTGGAATCTGATTGGAGATGTTCACATTAACTTTCAAGTCAACTGAGCTGAGCTGAGCTGTGCTGAAAATAATCTTTCCTTGGCCCTCATATCTCACAAATAGCTTGTGTTGTAAAGGAAGAGCTTACCATTTACAGAGCACCTTTCACATCCCCAGGCTGTCCCAAAGTGCTTCACAGTTAATCTGTTTTGGTGGCGTTGTTTCAGGGATACAATTTCACCAGGGAGAACTCCCCTGCGCTTCTTTCAAGAGTGCCATCCAATGAAAGAGACTGTTCATTGGGCCATGGGTTTGTTTCTCAATAACTGAAGAGGATATTGCAAGGGTGGGAATGGATTACTGGCTGGAGTACTCTGTCATTTCTCCAGTTTTATTCCAAATATTAAATATTTCATGATTTTTTTTTTTAGATAAACCTCCACCATTCTGCGTTTCCAACGGGAGCAGAGGAGACACAAAACGAGGCAGGGCCCCACAGAAGATCTCATTCATTCAAGTGGCGAATCCCCAAAGAATTATGTCAATACAATTCCACTTTGCAAAGGGGTTGATGAACACCGTGAGATCCTTAACAATGAAGTGACTGACTATATACCAGCGGACAATTAAATGGAAATTTAAACAGCGAGAAACACTAAGGACTTGCTCTGTCTGCACACATCTAAGTAGATATTCTGCCGAGAGCAACTAATGGATGTTACAAATTAAAAAGCTGATGTGATTTACACGTGTTAAAATTAATTTATTATCTTTTAGAAATGAGCAAAATTCCACATTTGATTTACACGTGTTAAAATTAATTTATTATCGTTTAGAAATGAGCAAAATTCCACATTTAAAAGAAATGCCAGTGATAGGTGCAGAGTAAAGCCTCTCTGATGTACACCTTTTCATTAATTGTTACCTAAATTCACCTCTGGATCTACTTGAATCAATTAGTTCTAGTGCTATGGTTCTAGTCCCACAGACACTACAGCTGTAAATTCAGATATATTCCCTATTTACAGCTACACCGAAGCAAAGTGCATTGTGTGAATTAACTTACAGTACTACAACATGAGCTTCGAGTAAAAACTTACACTACTCCAACAAAAAGCAATACACAAATTCAGAATCAGGAAATAGGTCTGAATCAGATTCAGGTGAACATTGTGATTCAAATTCCTGCTCCTCTTGTGTACAGAACTCTAATAATTATATACAATAGGTAAATATGGATGGCGAGCCAAACTGGCCGACACTGGGCACCTGTCCCTTTGAAAATAAGCCAGGATGTCATTTTCCACTGTAACCATGTGTACAGCAGAGGGTGAAGAGTAATAACGGAGCTGGGAGCAACTCCACAGGCAGGTTTTTTTACTGCAACTTTTGTTTTCCGGTCATAGCGTACGTGCCCATTTTCCATGGTAACGGGTAATGGTTATGTATTCCAACTCCCTCACAATCTGCTGGAAGAGTATGAGCTACTTCCCTGGGGTGAGCATGCACCAGCATCTCTGGGGGAGATCAAGTGTGAGTTTATGGATTTAGCTCCCTGTCAGTTTGGGTTAGGGATTAAGTATCTGAGCCCCTGGCAGTGCCATGGCAGCGTGCATTTGGGTCCCCAGTGGTCTACTGCTAGCTTGCACACCAGCCTTTTAAAATTGGACTATGAATTCTCAGGACCCATAGTTTTGAAGTTCTCACATCCGATTACCATCTCTAATAACAGGTAATGCAATTTTTAAGATAGCACTTCCGAATGTGGATAGCATGTAGTGTTTGTAAGAAAATGGTTGCATTTTCCCCCCATTTATTGTCATTTAAATTAAAGATTATGTTTTGATGCTTTTGGTCAAACCTTGAAAAGCACCATACTGAATTTCCCTCCTAGGTGGGAATCTGACAGAGCGCCTGCTGCCTTCCTTGGGTTAGGGATAACTGTAGTGCATTCGGTAGTGGATTCAGTGGGGATCATACAGTTCCCAACTGAACCCGACCCAAGTGCAAATGGGATATTAGACTGGTTTGTGTTGTTGTCATGTAAACCAGGCAGTAAATTCACAGCTGCCATGAAACTCCGCCAATTATTATGTGTTTCGTAGGGCGACGACATGACGGCCCTTGTACAAATCAAAACCTCTCCCAAAAATCCTGTAACAAGCTGTCGGCTAACAATTAAAGTTAAAACTCAAAAAAGGTGCTTATCGTATTTTGGGAGGAAAAAGGCAAAAAAAAGAGGTTCAACTGATGTAAATTGATATTCTAATGTAAATTTTAAATTCAGTGTTAAAGAATAGAAAGTTCAAAGTCCCTTAATCCCGACTGTCTTTGTTTTTAAACGTCCTCTCCATTCTCTGCTTCGCCAGCTCCTTTGATAATCCGCTTCATTCCACGCTTTCCCGCGGGTCCCTTGGGCTTTGCAAAAGCTTGTTTGAAGGCATGCTGTTTAGGGTGGACTTCTTCATAAAGGAAGTCTGCCGTTAGCTCTTCACCATTATCTATCTCGATCTGAAAAAGGACAAATTCAAATAGGTGTCTTTATTCACCGATTTCCAGACCAGTTGAATTGTGAACCTCGGGCAAAGTGTTTACAATTCCCCACATAAAATTTAAAAAGCATGTACGCTGAATACTCAAGAGTGGTTTCAAAGTAATAAACTAACCTTGAGGTTCCAATGATAATTAAAATCCATGAATGCATTTACTTAGCAATTGGGGGAGCATTGTGTGGAGTGGTACTGGGCTCTATAGACCAGCAAGGTCCCAGGTTTAATCCTTGGTCTGTATAGCCCAGTACCACACCACACAATGCAGTTACTTGGCCTTTGGTTGATCTTAGCTGGTGGAAGGTCTACAACTGGCTTTAATACCATCAAAGGGGGGCGGGGGGTGGGTGGGAAATCAGCCAAGGTTCCTGCTCTTGATTACTATCAAGTAAACCCTGCTGCAAAGTGTACGTGTGTGGAATTGGGTTAGGTTGTGACTCCCTCTACTCACTGTGTAGATTCACACTTAAAGAATGGCCATTTGGGTGAGGTCTTTCTCCAGTTTCTCACCCCATGCCCCCTCCAAGCTCAGTCATCCCCATGACCAGTCTGCTGCTCCTTCAATCCCATTCCCACTAAACTCCAGACCACTCATCTTCCCGTCCTGGCCCCATGCTAGCTGACACTGTAAATTATTCTTTTCCTCAGCCACTGTCCCCATCCCTTTTAAAACTGCCATCACCACCCCTCTCCTCAAAAAACCCATCCTCCATCCTCACCAACTGCTACTCCATCATGTTGTTGTCTCTCAGATCCATGTTCATCTCTCCCGCATCTCCGTTTGAAACTCTCTTCAGGTTTCTGCCCCTCCCACAGCACTAAAATAGTTCTAAACAAAGTCACGCACGGCATTCTCTGTGACTGTGGCACATTATTCCTCCTCAACCTGTCTGCAGCTTTCAACATGGTCAATCACACCATCCTCCTCCAATGCCTTTCCCCTGTGGTCCTGCTTGGTGGGATTGCCCTCGTTTGGTTCCACTCTTAGCTATTCGATTGTAACCAGACCATCGCTAGCAAACTTTCTCTTCCTATGCTGCAGTGTTACCTCTGGAATCTCCTTGGCCCCCTCCTCTTCCTCATCTACATGATGCTCCTTGGTGACATAATCGTCAGCTTCCACATGCACATTGACAACACCCAGCTGTACCTCTCCACTACTTCCTCAATCCCTTCATTGCCTCTGTGCTATCAGACTTTCAGCCTTGGATGAGCTGTAATTTCCTCGAGCTAAATATTGGGATGACCGAAGCCCCCGCCACAAACTCCGTACTCTCACCACCGACTCCATTCCCCTCCTTGATAGCCTTCAACCCCATAACCTCTCCATCATAAAAACCACCTACTTCCAGCTCTGTAACATCACCTGTCTTGACCCTTGCCTAAGCCCATCTACCAGTGAACGCTGAGGCTTTTGTCACCTTCAGACTCCATTGCGCCAATGGTTTCCTGGCTAGCCCATCATCCATCCTCTGTAGACTTCAGCTCAACCAAAACTCTGCTGCCCTATCCTATCCCACAGCAAATAATGCTCGAACACTCCTGCCCTTGCTGGCCTCGAGTGGCTCCCAGTCCCTTAACGCCCCAAATTTAAAATTCTTATCCTTGTGTTTGAATCCTTCTGTGGCCTTGCCTCTCCACATCTCTGTAACTGCCTCAAGCCTCAATACCCTCTCCTGAACTCTCCGTTCCTGACTGGCCTCTTAGGCATCCCTCTCTCTTCGCCCCACCATTAGTGAGCCTGCATTCAGCGGCCAAGCCCTCATGCTCCGGAATCCCCTGCTTAAACCCCTCTGCCTTCCTTTCTTCTTTGAAGACCAGCCTTAAAACCCACATTCTTGACCAAGCTTTTGGTCACCGTTCTAATCAATCCTTATTTGGCAAGGGACTCGTTTTCCCCCTTGTGCCTCTGTGAAGCACTTTGGGGCATTTTTCTACAATAAAGACGGTTTATAAATACACAAGTTGTTGTTGAAGAGGCACCGAATGGTTGCCGGTAGCTGTGGAGCCACACCTCAGCGTGGCTCATTATCTTCACAGCAAGAGGGGATAAAACTGAAAACTAATGTCATTTCCTTTTGCAGTTTAGAACATCATTTGAACTTGCCAATTAGATTAACGTCTTGCAATCCCTCCGAGGAATGAAATATTCTCTATAAGGCATGTTAGTTGCCTGGAAAAGGCAATGATATAATTATCACTGTGGTTCAAAACACATGGCATGATGGTAACACCGTAAGGTAATTCAGGCAGAGGACTATCCGCTTTCCCTGCCGTTATTTCCACATTGATCCTTTATAAAATTTAATAACCATAAATGCTTGGCGGTGCATTGTAGCACTCGACTTCAGATCAGATAACTGTCATGGAAGCTAAATAATCTGGATAAATCAGAATAAAAGCACCAAATGAACTTCACTTGTATGTGTTATAATGAGTAACAGCCAAGTGCAAGGATGCAATCAATCTCAGGGTTCAGTTCATCACTAACTGCTAGTGTTAGTAGCTTTACTATTCTGGTTTACGAGCTGCACCAGTCAATAGATTACTGTTTTATAACGCACTATGGTAATCTTACATAAAATGGTACATGAAGGTACTGATTTTTCCATTGACCATTTTTGCTGAGGTACCAGCCTGTGAACACTTCCCTAGACACCTTCAGTACCAATGTATAGGATAAAAACAGTGCCAGTGAAAATTGTATCCAAATGGTCTAAAGATCCATTATATAAAGCAACATGTTCTGTGATGACAGGCTGTTGGTAATTTATATGTCATGATGACTGTTGGGTTAAATAAAACCATGGTAGAATAATCCTTCTGAAAGAGACACCACTGTAATCTGTAATTCATCTCCGGTTGTCTGTAACTGATCTCAACTGGGTAGCAGTGGTAGCTACTGTCAGCCTCAGCACACTTCAGCCAGGGAGAAGGAAGATCAGCCAGGGTTTCCACAATTCACTGAGTCCTGCTGGAAAGATTGTGTCTGCAGACACACACATACCTTTTTGACGACTTTCAGTAGTAGTTGTTGTTCTGCCACATCCAGTAGAGGGCCCTTACAGCTGGAGTACAGCATGCGATCTTTAATACTACATTTGTACCCGGGCATGGAGTAGATAAACACTGTGGAAAGAAATGCAATAAATTCACCACATTTAGAATTTCCACCCACCTGTCATTCACCCACTGTTATTTTGTACAACTTTATACAACCCTTAATTTGCATGCGAGAGAAATGTTTGTGTGTCAGGGCAAGGCACAGCTGAAGCTATTTGCAACAGTGGGCATACTGTGAGCAGTGACACTGGAGGTGGAAAATTAAAGAAAGCTACATGTTCCTGTGGAAAAACACAGCATTTAGATGCATAATTACAGCGGTTGGCAGTGAGTAATAGACTGTAATTTCATTGAATGTTTCAACTAACTTCATATGACTGAAGAGTGGATCTACAGTAATTTATGGGCTTCATTTGAACCCTCTGATTACAATAATTCATTACGATTCACTTTTTTTTTTATACATGCATACATACATATACAAACACATATATATTTCACACACACTACTACAGGAAACTTTTGTTTATCCGGACGTTAAATGTCCGGAAAGCTCTATCCACCGGCAAAATTCAGGAGTCGGTTCAGTAAGTTTTTTTTCTTTTCGTTGCTTTTTTTCTCCAGTCAGGCTCTGCAAGGTCTAGCTGAAGCTGTTGCTTAGCTACAGAGACGCTTGCAAGCTACGGCCGACTGTTTTGAAGCACAGGGTTTGTTGCTTCACACGGAGCTCAGGAGCTCCGTATGTTTTAACATTAGCGCTGGTTTGTCCGGCAGTTTTGATGGGACAGCAACAGCTCGGTCCCGTCAGTGCCGGATACCAGAAAGTTTCCTGTATCTATAATATTAAAGTTATGTCATCGAGTTAAAAATTGGCCTGGAATAGGTGCTGGACATTATTAATCTGTTGAATGAGTACAGCATGAATTGGGAGGGGGAGGAAAATGGAAAATTTGCAGTTTTAAAAAAAAAAAAGCAATATTCTCTAATGGCTGAGCTGGTGGCTTCACTTCCTGGTGTCCTTCTGAACCATTTAGATCAGAAACGTCTGTACTGGGTTAGTCGATCTCAAATGGGTAAGGGTTGGGATGCTAGTGCAGGTGGTGCAAGGCGAGGACAGGCTTGGTAGTGATGCCCCCATCCCACGGTTGAATTGTTTACCAACACTCACTGTCTCGGTTTGCATATGAAGAATTGGCACTTTGGGTGAGCTACTAGAGGGTGCACGAGCCCATGCCCTAATGAGAGGAGGGAAGAGGAGCAAGTAAATAAAAACAAGCAAAACCCAAAGGGGCTTATTTCAGGTATACACTTTTGAACTTACCAACAGACTCTAAGTAGTCACCCTCATGCGAATGTTTGTAGAGGAAGAAATGATAGCGAGCGGCATTATTTGGGATTCTCCTTGGCAAGTCAAGGATGTCAGTGACATCTGTATGCACCAGGTTTATGGTTTCCTTCTCTATATCTAGTTTCTGAAGGGTAGGGGAGGAAGGAATATTTAAAAAAAGCAGAGAGTTTGGCTGAAAGCCAAAATATTTAAAAACATATAATTTATAGCAGAATATCTTGTACAAAATACAACTAAGAGCACACAAAATGAGCCTCTTTTATCAAAACACCCTCAGCTCGAGCAGAGTCAGAGAATGATACAGCACAGAAGGCCATTTGGCCCATCGTGCCTGTGCCGGCTCTTTGAAAGAGCTATCCAATTAGTCCCCTGCTCTTTGCCCACAGCCCTGCAAATTTTTCCCCTTCACTATCGATGTGGTATTTTATTGGTTCTATGTGATGTCTCAATGAAAATTATCCAGCAAGGGTTATTTTTGTTTTCTTTGCTTAATGGTAACTTAAAAAAAAAATAGAAGAAATTACAACACGGATAAAGGTCATATGGTCCAACCAGTCTGTGCTGATGTTTATCCTTCACGAGCATTGGTCATATGCTCGCTCTGATCCAGTATCCTTTATTCCTGTTTCAACAACAACTACTTGCATTTATATAGCGCCTTTAATGTAGTAAAACGTTTCAAGGTGCTTCACAGGAGCGTTAAACAAAATTTGACACCGAGCCACATAGAAAGGCTTGCAGTTATATAGCACCTTTCACGACCACCGGATGTCTCAAAGCGCTTTACAGCCAATGAAGTACTTTTGAAGTGGAGTCACTGTTGTAATGTAGGAAACGCGGCAGCCAAGTTGCGCACAGCAAGCTCCCACAAACAGCAATGTGATAATGACCAGATAATCTGTTTTTGTTATGTTGATTGAGGGATAAATATTGGCTAGGACACCAGGGATAACTCCCCTGCTCTTCTTCAAAATAGTGCCGTGGGATCTTTTACGTCCACCAGAGAGAGCAGACGGGGCCTCGGTTTAACGTCTCATCCGAAAGACGGCACCTCCGACAGTGCAGCACTCCCTCAGCACTGCACTGGACTGTCAGCCTAGATTTATATGCTCAAGTCCCTGGAGTGGGACTTGAACCCACAACCTTCTGACTCAGAGGTGAGGGTGCTGCCCACTGAGCCACAGCTGACACAAGGAGATGTTGGGACAGGTGACCAAAAGCTTGGTCAAAGAGGTAGTTTTTAAGCAACATCTTAAAAGGAGAAGAGGGAGGTAGAGACACGGAGAGATTTAGGGAGCTAATTCCAGAGCTTAGGGTCTAGACAGCTTAACGCACCGCCGCAAATGGCGAGATGAAGGAGATCGGGGATGCACGAGAACAGCATTGGAGAATGCAGAGTTCTCAAAGGGTTGTAGGACTGATGGAGGTTGGAGGTTACACAGATAGGGAGGGGCGAGACGGTGAGAAACCTATTCTCAATTGTTGACATGGTCACTTTTTTTTTATATAAAGTGGTCGTAGTGGTGGGAGAGAGAGAAGTTATTGTTCTTCTTTCAATTCCTCTATATCCATCCAACTGTGCAGGATTTCCCAGCTGAGAGGACAGGACCTGTTTCCCAGGCTACTGCTTTTAATTGTCCAGCTGGTACGAGCTAAATGTCTTTGGATATTGGTCTGAAAAATGGGAGACGGCACTGAACCCATATTCTAAATTTACGGCTTTCCTGCCAGCACTCATGTTCGAATCTGGTGTATAATCCACAGCTTATAAGTAGATTTGCATCTATTACAAATCTGGAAAAGTGACTTGTATATTGTTGCCATTGCTGTCTACTGATCAGTACAAGATGGGCAACTCAAATACTGAGCACGATAAAAGCAGAAAATGCTGGAAATACACAGGTCAGTCAAAACCTGCCTTTTCTCTTTACAATTTATGTCCCTTCTCTTTACAGATGCTGATTGAAGTGCTACTTATTTCCCGTTTTTCAGTTTTTATTTTGGTTTTCCAGATTTTCCTCTTTATTTTACTGAATTCTAATATCTTGCGCACATTACAACGTCGCAAACAGTAACTTTGACAAAGAGGGGCCTTACTAACTCTGCATGGGCGTAACTTTATATGGTGTGCTAGTTGTAATGACGGCACTCGCCAATGACCCTTAATACAGTTCAAAAACCCTGTGTCTGTTTAGCTCAGTTGATAAAACTCTGAATCAGAAAGTTCCTGTTTCAAGTGCCAATTCAGCAGTTGAACATATAATGCAGGCTGACAATTCAGTGCAGCACTGGGGGAAGGCTGCATTATTGGAGGTACCAGCCTTTGGATGAGACAGTAAACCGAGGTAGTTCAGGTGGACATTTAAGATCTCATGGCATTATTTGAAGAGCAGGTAGTTCTCCTGCTGTCCTGCACTTCTGAGTAATGCATTGTGCATGAAGCACTTCTGAGATGATCCGAGAGAGATGATAAGGTGCTATACAAATGCAATTTATTAAAAATATGGTTATAAAGGATTAAATTAATACTCTGGAACATTGTTAAGCATTGCTAACACTTTGAATAATACATCCAAGCCCACGGACATGTTTTTAAGCTTTTAAGCAACTTTTCTGGGGAATGGAAAACTAAGTTATGACTGGTACAGCATAGGAAGACACTAAGAAGCACTGTGTTAATAAATTTATTGCCATAAGTGAGTCTAAGAATGTGATCAAACCTTTGGTACCAGTGAGAGGTATGGTCGTCACTCATCAAAGCGAAAGTCAAATATCAACAATTGTGTTGCACTTTCCAAATGAAAAGGCCGTTTATTTATTACACTGAGAAATTAGATTTAAATCATGTAAAGTGACTGCTCATTCAACTAAAAACAGGATTCTTACTTCCAGAAGTTCCAGGATCAAACAACTGCTAGAATATTGGTACAGGAATCTCTCTTAACCGGCAAAATTCAGGAGTAGGTTCAGGTAAGTTTTACTTCATATTAGTGGCCGTGTAACCGGGGTTCCTGGATCTGTGGCCGTGTAACCGGGGTTCCTGCACCTATGGCCGTGTAACCGGGGTTCCTGCACCTGTGGCCGTGTAACCGGGGTTCCTGCACCTGTGGCCGTGTAACCGGGGTTCCTGCACCTGTGGCCGTGTAACCGGGACTCCTGGATCTGTGGCCGTGTAACCGGGGCTCCTGCACCTGTGGCCGTACAACAGGGACTCCTGGATCTGTGGCCGTGTAACCGGGACTCCTACACAAGTGCCGTGTAACCGGGGCTCCTGCACCTGTGGCCGTGTATGGGGCTCTCATACCTTGGTAGGTATACCTCTCTGTAATCCGGACTTTTTGATCAATCGGCACCACGCCGGTCCCGTCGGTGTCGGATAAAAAAGAGTTTCCTGTATGAGCTATTTGCAGCCTGTCCAAGTAAAGAAGAATGCTGGCTATGCATGTCCCAGAAAAGAAAGTACTATTGGCATAGCCTGGTCCACTCCAGTGCAAGCATGAATAGCATTTCAAATGGCCTATTAGAGTTTAAAAATTAAGGGGGACCCAAGTGGGATAACGGCATGAGATTCTTATTTCCCTTTTTCCAATTCATTTTAATGGCAACCGCAACTCTTTTCCTCTCACCCAAGCAGGCTACCAGAGTCTAAAGACAATTTATTTTATTGCCCTGCCCCTCAAATATAACAGAATGTGGAGTCAGGGGAGAGAATGCGGAGTCAGGGGACAAGTAGCAGAATGGATAGCTAGCTGGCTCAAGGCAGAAAGCAGAGCGTAGGGGCAAAAAGTAGCTATTCAGAGTGGCAGAAGGTGGGTAATGGTGTTCCACAAGGATCAGTGCTGGGACCACTGTTGTTCACAATTTGTATTAACGATTGAGATTTTGGAATCAAAAACACAATTTCTAAATTTGCGGATGACACCAAATTTGGGGGGGGGGGGGGATAGTCAATACTGAGGGGGACTGCAACAAGTTACAGGAGGACATTAATAAACTTGCAGAATGGGCATATAATTGGCAAATGAAGTTCAACACAGATAAATGAGGGATTACATTTTGGTAGGAAGAATAGGGAGGTCACTTATTACTTGGCAGGTGCGAGTCTAGGTGGGATAGAGGAACAAAGGGATCTCGGAGTACAAATACACAAATCACTAAAAGTTGCGACGCAGGTTAGCAAGGCCATAAAAAAAGCAAACCAAGCACTAGGGTTTATTTCTAGAGGGATAGAATTGAAAAGTAGGGTAGTTATGCTAAACCTGTATCGAACCTTGGTTAGGCCACACTTAGAGTACTGTGTACAGTTCTGGTCGCCATATTATAAAAAGGATATAGAGGCATTGGACAGGGTGCAGAGAAGATTTACAAGGATGATACCAGAAATGCGAGGGTATACATATCAGGAAAGGATGAACAGGCTGGGTCTCTTTTCTCTTGAAAAAAGGCTGAGGGGTGACCTAATAGAGGTCTTTAAAATTATGAAAGCTTTTGATAGAGTGGATACAGAGAGAATGTTTCCACTTGTGGGGGAAAGCAGAACTAGAGACCATCAATATAAGATAGTCACCAAGAAATCCAATAGGGAATTCAGAAGAAACGTCTTTACCCAAAGAGTGGTGAGAATGTGGAACTCGCTACCACAGGGAGTGGTTGAAGCGAATAGTATAGATGCATTTAAAGGGAGGCTGGACAAGCATATGAGGGAGAAGGGAATAGAGGGTTACACTGATAGATTTGGATGAGGAAAGATGGGAGGAGGCTCGAGTGGAGCATAGTCTGGTTGGGCCGAATGGCCTGTTTCTGTGCCGTATATCCGATGTAATCCTATGTAGTAGCTTTGATACCTTGAATTGGACAAGTGAAGTAGCACAAACAACATCAGTTGTGTTACATCTATAATTAAGATAAAGCTTCACGTTGTACACTTATCGTGTAGTGTTCGCTCGGCCACCTGCACAACCCACCTATTTTGTTACCTACAAGACACAGTTTTACAATTCTGAAATTAATTCAATTTACATTGAATAAATGGAAGCCATAAAAAGGGAATGACATACCAGCTGGATGTAATTTATCTTCCTCTCTTTAAGTAAGAGAAGGGCCGTAATAGCACTTTCCTGGATTGGAAATGCAATACCTTGCATTGTCTGGTGCTTACTTTGGACACTGATCTCAGTCTTTACCTGGAATGGCAAAACACAAAATTAGTACGTAACTCTATTGCAATAGAGAGGCGTCTTCTTCCCCCGGTGCATGACAAAAGCATTATTGACCCACAGACACAATTCCAATACAGTGAATTGCTTTCACCAGGAATTCCTGATCCGGTTTATATCACAATCCTGAAACAGGCACAGCACGCCATAGCAAATTATGCATTGACCAGGATTTCACTGCAGGAACTTGATCTTATTGTAACTCTTGCACATCATCCTCAGCCTAAAATGGTGCCAACGTCTGTTCGCATATCTTCCACAAAAACGTGCAGTAAGAAAACCAGCAGACAGCTTTAAAGGGCCCTTGAAAGGGAGACCTGGGAGTTCACATACACAAATCTTTGAAGGTGGCTGAACAAGTTGATAAGGCTGTTAAAGAAGCATACAGGATCCTTGACTTTATAAGTAAATAGAGGCATAGAGCACAAAAAGCAAGGAAATCATGCTAAATCTTTATAAAATCACTGGTTGGGCCTCATACGCAACAAAAAAAATAAAATCACAGAAAAATACAGACCTCCTAGTATTCTGAATTTTGTAATTATGCCCTATATTTAATGAGTGAAGGACTAAATCAAACCCAGGCCATTTTGAGTAGGGAAGGAAAGAATGGCTAACTCTCAATGATGAGCAGATCCCACACCAACAGGGAGCCAAAGAGAGCTGTGGATGCTCACTCTGAGTATATTCAAGACGGAGATCGATAGATTTTTTTGGATACTAAGGGATTCGAGGGATATGGGGATAGTGCAAGAAGGTGGAGATGAGGCAGAAGATCAGCCATGATCTTACTGAATGGCGGAGCAGGCTCGAAGGGCCGAATGGCCTACTCCTGCTCCTATTTCTTATGTTCAATTGTATAATATTGTTTCCCCACAGTACAAGAAGTATTTCCATAGCTTTTACTTTTCCTTTCTCAACCAGAGGGTGGCAGGTTGGAGTTTTAGGCTTGGCCAAATCAGTTTGCAATATACAGGGATGAGCTCACTGGATCCGGTGACATTTTTAGTGGAATCTTTTCCTGCATTGCAGATTATTTTTTTCTCATTACAATTTTAAATTAAATTTTAAATTTTACCCACTGCTAACCACAGTAGTGATAGACTGGAATGCATGTTTTAAGTTCATAGATATTTATGAAGAATAAAATAAAACCCCAGAAAAAATACTGTAATTAGAGAATATTTAACCTTTAAAATATATTTTTACAAAGATTTTTTCAAACTTGAAACTTAGATATTTATATGCTTTTAATTTGCACACAATAATCACTACCATATTTTCCTGCAAATCAACTGCAAATGATTTCTTGATGAACCCCACCTAATCACCATCCTCAAATCATTCAATGTGAACGCTAGTATTCTTCAACAAAGACTGCCGGTACGGACAGCCAGTGCTGACTGCAGGACTGAATAAATCCATCCTATAAGGTTAACAAAAATTTATGTATTTATTTGTCATATATCTGTATATTTATTTAAAAAATCAAGTACTCTAGTACTGGGAGTAGTTTTGAAGCAACAATCTCAGTGTTCTGGTGATTTCTTAGAAATTCTTATACTGAATACCATATAGGAAGGGTCTGTGATCATGCCCCACAGAAAATTTGGATTTTTTGACACTTTATTTGGTGCATTTTCAGAGTAGACTTATCAATTATACATTAAAAAAAAATGTACACTACTTCATGAGAGAATATACCCCACTAACCTGGCCTGAAATGTATAACAATGAATCATGTACATTCTGCTAATCCATTAACAAAATAATATGCTGCTTCGTGCGGTACCACTACACCTTTTAGAGCCTAGAAATTTCTGTTGGCGATATTATGATAGTTCCCTGTTAACTGTTTCAACACAGCGGTTATCCCATTTGTTTTAAACTGGTTGACACCTTTGTTAAAATAGCAAAGAAATGTCATGATTGTGTTAGGGGTTTGTCAATGTTTATTTCTAGTGTGGTATATAAATAGCTCTTCATTACGGTAACTGCCACAGACCCCTACAATCTTCAGAGGATGGCTGCCTGCAACACCTCTGGCTTGTGTCATTTGCTGCCTTCTGCTTTTGCAGCCCAGATCTGATGTGTTTCTTTTCACATACATAGTGTACATAATGAAAATGAGGATAAGGTGTGAATGAGCAATAAACGTGGTAGGGTTAATTTTGACTTTGGGTGACAGCGATTCAGCCTCCTGTATAATGGACAGTCAATCTGACATTGCCCGTTTTACATCTCTGAAGTTGCAAGTTTCGCTAATTATGTTTCGTCCTCACTTGCACCTTAACCTCCAAAAATTAAAAGTAGTCAGTATACCCTCGATTGCATGCTGCCAAAAGTGGGCATACCCATAGAATCATAGAATGGTTACAGCACAAAAGGAGGCCATTTGGCCTGTCGAGTCCATGCCGGCTCTCTGCAACAGCACTTCAGTTAGTCCCACTCCCCCGCCCTTTCCTTGTAGCCCTGTAAAAAAATTTCTTTCAGGTACTTATCCAATTCCCTTTTGAAAGCCATGATTGAATCTGCCTGCACCACCCTTTCAGGCAGTGCATTCCAGATCCTAACCACTTGCTGCGTAAAAAAGTTTTTCCTTATGACTGCAATTTTACATTTAAATCAAACTTGACTATTCCAACGCACTCCTAGCTGGCCTCCCACATTCCACCCTACATAAACTTGAAGTCATCGAAAACTCGGCTGCCCGTGTCCTAACGCGCACCAAGTCCCGTTCACCCATCACCCCTGCGCTCGCTGACCTACATTGGCTCCTGGTTAAGCAATGCCTCGATTTCAAAATTCTCATCCTTGTTTTCAAATCCCTCCATGGCCTCGCCCCTCCCCATCTCTGTAATCTCCTTCAGCCCCACAACCAATCCACCCCCGAGATATCTGTGCTCCTCTAATTCTGCCCTCTTGAGCATCGCTGATTATAATCGCTCAACCATTGGTGGCCGTGCCTTCTGTTGCCTAGGCCCTAAGCTCTGGAATTCCCTCGCTCAACCTGTCCGCCTCTCTCTCCTCCTTTAAGACACTCCTTAAAACCTACCTCTTTGACCAAGCTTTTGGTCACCTGCCCTAATTTCTCCTTATGTGGTTCGGTGTCAAAGCTTTTGTCTTTTAATACTGTGAAGCACCTTGGACGTTTTACTACGTTAAAGGTGCTAAATGAATAGAAGTTGTTGTTGTTGTAGTATGGTGAAATAGCTTGCCAATATTTACTTGGATGAGGTACCACACACACACACTGAATAAGCAGCATGAGTGAATGCCTTAAGGGCAAGATAGAAATAAACATTGAAAAAAGGAAGTTGCACTTGTTTGTAAAAAATTAAACAAAGAAAAAATAAAATGTTATTCCTCCCCCGAGTTTCTATTCCGCAAACGTGCTATTTGTACAGTGTGCTTTGTTAATCTGACAGCTGCTGGTTTTCTACAAGAACAACAACAACATTTATACAGCGCATTTAACGTATGAGAACGTCCCAAGGCACTTAACAAGAGTAACATCAGTAAAAACAATTTTGACACCGAGCCACAGAAGGAAAGCTATCAGGACAGATGACCAAAAGCTTGGTCCAAGAGATACGTTTTAAGGAGGAGTAAGAGGTAGAGAGGCGGAGAGGTTTAGGGAGGGAATTCCAGAGCTTAGAGCCTTGGCAGCTGAAAGCACGGCCGTCAATGGTGGAGCGATTAAAATCGGGGATGTGCAAGAGGCCAGAATTGGAGGAGCGTAGAGATCACAAAGGCTTATAGAGCTGGAGGTTACCCAGATAGGGAGGGGCAAGGCCATGGAGGGATTTGAAAACAAGGATGAGGGTTTTAAAATTGAGGTGTTGTCGGATTGGGAGCTAATGTAGGTCAGCAAGCACAGGGGTGATGAGTGAACGAGACTTGGAGTGAGTTAAGATACGGGCAGCAGCGTTTTGGATGAGCACAAGTTTATGCAGGGTGAAAGATGGGAGGCCAGCCATTGGAATCGTCAAGTCTAGAGGTTACAAAGGCATGGATGAGGGTTTCAGCAGCAGGTGAGCTGAGGCAGGGTTGGAGTCGGGCGATGTTACGGAGGTGGAAGTAGGCACTTGGTGATGGAGCAGATGTGTGGTCGGAAGCTCATCTCGGGTCAAATACAATACCATGGTTGCAAATGGTCTGGCTCAGCTTCAGACAGTTGCCAGAGATGGAAACGGTGGCCAGGGAACAGAGTTTGTGGCGGGGACCAAAGACAATGGCTTCAGTCTTTCCACTATTTAGTTGGAGGAAATTTCTGCTCATCCAATATTGGATGTTGGACAAGCAGTGTGACAAAACAGAGACAGTGGAGGGATCCAGAGAGGTGGTGGTGAGATAGAGCCGATTGTCATCAGCGTACATGTGGAACCTGATGTTGTGTTTTCGGATGATGTCGCCGAGGGGTAGCACGTAGATGAGTAATAGAAGGGGGCCAAGGATAGATCCTTGGGGGACTCCGATTCAATAGATATGAATGGAATCAAGCAAGGGCAGTTCCACCCATCTGGACAATGGAGGAGAGGCTTTGGATGAGGATGGTGTGGTCAACGGTGTTGAAGGCTGCACATAGGTTAAGAAGAGAAGGGATAGTTTATCACGGTCACAGTCACAAAGAATGTCATTGGTGACTTTGATAAGGGCAGTTTCAGTACTATGGCGGGGCCGGAAACCTGATTGGAGGGGTTGGAACATGGAATTGCGGGAAAGATGGGCACAGATTTGGGAGGCGATAACACGTTCAAGGACTGGAGAGTAAAGGGAGGTTGGAGATGGGGAGATAGTTTGCAAGGACAGAGGGGTCAAGGGGTGCATTTGTTTTTGAGGAGAGGGGTGATGATGGCAGATTTGAAGGGGGAGGGGCGGGGGGAAAGAAACAGTACCCAAGGAGAGGGAACCGTTAACAACATGGGGCCCAGGAAGGGAAGTTGGGTGGTCAACAGTTTGGTTGGAATAGGATCAAGGGAGCAGGAGTTGAGTCTCATGGACAAGATGAACGGATTTATTTATTTGCAGAAAGCTTAAAAGGCCATTGGGTTTTTTATCTGGTTTTTCACCTCTCCCGGGAGATCACATGGGTTCGGGTGGGATGGAGATTGAAAGTTGATTTGAGGTTAGGATCAGATCAGCCATGATCTTACTGAATGGCGGAGCAGGCTCGAGGGGCCGATTGGCCTACTCCTGCTCTTATTTCTTATGTTCTTATGTTCTTAAATGAATTAAATTATTTACAACAGATCCACACAGCTTTTTAAAAACTACCAAAATAATCCAAGAAGGTTAAAATATATTTGGTATAACTCCTACTTATATACAACTCTGCATTTTTGTCATGTAAAGAAAGAAAACAGTGACATGAAAGAGTTAACTGAAAGGGCAAATTTAAAAATAGAAGAAAGGAGTTCCTGTTGTAAATGAGTAAGTCAGTGGCGCCTTGCTCATTGCCAGCAAAATAAGTACTTCCCCATCATTACTGATTCAAGATGCTCATGAATTTATTGGTGCAGTTCTGAAATTGGATCTGACTATTCTAATCAGGAGGGTAACAATTGGCTTTGTTTTGAATTGCACGTGCCACTTAGGACAGAGATATTATATTAAACGCTGAGCACCGTAACCTAACTGATCAGATAGCCTTACTGAAGATTGGGTTGCAGTCTGACACATGTGTCAGAGCAGCATCGCAGCCAAGTATTGCATTAGGACAGAATTAATTTTTGGTTTTTTTTATATATAAAAGACATGCACTATGCTGTGCTAAATGTTAGCGTGGCTCAGTGGGTGACACTCTCGCCTCAATAAACATCACAAAAAAAAAACAGATCATCCGGTCATTATCACATTGCTGTTTGTGGGAGCTTGCTGTTTGCAAATTGGCTGCCGCGTTTCCTGCATTACAGCAGTGACTACACTTCAAAAGTACTTCATTGGCTGTAAACCGCTTTGGGAAGCCATGAAAGGCGCTATATAAATGCAAGTCTTTTTTTCTTTTTAGAGCTCCGTGTCACTATGAAATAGAACATCTGTTCTGGTTTGCAATTTTGATTATGGCATGATTTAAACTGGACCAACACGGGGGCAAGATGGGGGAAGAATAAAATAGGATTGGGCAGGTGACACGGACTAAATTCATACACCTCTTAGCTGTTGGTCACAGCACAACATTTGCAGTGGCCTGGTAGTAGGTTGCCTTGGTCAGAGACTGCAAGTTAAAATGGGATTCTAAACTTTGTAGATTACTGGCGAGGGGAAACATAAGGAGAAGCATGAATGCTGTAGAAGTATGCAGGATATTTGACTGAAAAACTTGGGTACAGAGCTGGAAGGCACTAGTTTAATATCAATAAAGAAAGAAAAGAAAGAAAGATTTGCATTTATATCGTTCATAAATAGAGGCATAGAGTACAAAAGCAGGGAAGCTATCAACAACCTTTATAAAACACTGGTCTGGCCTCAACTGGAGTATTGCATCCAATGCTGCGCACCGCACTTTAGGAAGGATGTGAAGGCCTTAGAGAGGGTGCAGAAAAGATTTACAAGAATGGTTCCAGGGATGAGAGACTTCAGTTACGTGGATAGACTGGAGAAGCTGGGGTTGTTCTCCTTAGAGCAGAGAAGGCCGAGAGGAGATTTGATAGAGGTGTTCAAAGTCTTGAGGGGTCTAGACAGAGTAGATAGAGAGAAACTGTTCCCATTGGCAGAAGGGTCGAGAACCAGAGGACACAGATTTAAGGTGACTGGCAGAAGAACCAAAGGCGACATGAGGAACAACTTTTTTACGCAGAGAGTGGTTAGGATCTGGAATGCACTGCCTGAGAGGGTGGCGCAGACAGATTCAATCGTGGCATTCAAAAAGGGAATTGGATAAGTACCTGATGGAAAAAAATTTGCAGGGCTACGGGGAAAGGGTGGGGGAGTGGGACTAGCTGAAGTGCTCTTACAGAGAGCCGGCATGGGCTCGACAGGCCGACTGGCCTCCTTCTGTGCTGTAACCATTCTATAATTCTATGATATTGCGCCTTCCACGACCACCGGACGTCCCAAAGCGTTTTACAGCCAATGAAGATTCATAAAATGATTTCCTCAACAGTGGATGTGCGAAAGATATTCCGACCAAATACACCTGAGGCAATTAATGCGTTCAAAAAGGAACTGAAAAGATATCTGGCTGGGAATGGGATTGGCGGTTATAGGGATAGGTGAAATACTCCATGTGACAGTGGTGGCTTGCACGCTGTTGGTGGCACTGTGAGAAAGAGGTTATCTAAATGAGGGTAACAGGACGGGGCCTAGCTGAGGTGAAGAAAGATGAATATTCCAAAGTTTTGCTTCATTAGCAGAGAGTAGTCATATAGAACTTTCAGAAAATGAAATGGGTGCTTATGATAGGGTATATTGTACGTGGTCTGGAATGGAGAAGTGGGACCCTTCTATTATTCGGCTCATTTAGAAGTTTTCTCTTCTTACCTCTCCTTAATAATAGGGTCAAAATAAAACTATACTAAAGGGGGTTCTGGCTATAATAGGGAGGTTTTGAACTGGTTCATACCCAGAAATAACCTGCTTTAAAAAATCCATTCAAATGCCATCATGTTTTGGTGTACGTTAGGTCTCAGATCAGCTACTAAATGGAACCTGGAGGTAGGGATCGGTCAGGCCATTTTGAGTGGGGAAGGAAAGAATGCCCAACTATAAGTGAAGTACAATTTTCATTTTTCCCCTTCTTTGCAATTCACTTACTGCTCTTGTAACAACAACAGCAGCAACTTGTATTTATATAGCGCCTTTAATGTAGTAAGACGTCCCAAGGCGCTTCACAGGAGTATTAAAAGACATCATAATTTGACACCGAGCCACATAACGAGAAATTAGGCAGGTGACCAAAAGCTTGGTCAAAGAGGTAGGTTTTAAGGAGCGTCTTAAAGGACGAAAGAGGTAGCGAGGTTTAGGCAGGGAATTCCAGAGCTTAGGGCCCAGGCAACAGAAGGCACAGCCACCAATGGTTGAGCGATTATAATCAGGGATGCTCAAGAGGGCAGAATTAGAGGAGCGCAGATATCTCGGGTGGGGGGGTTTGTGGGGCTGAAGGAGATCACAGAGATAGGGAGGGGGCGAGGCCATGGAGGGATTTGAAAAGAAGGATGAGTATTTTGAAATCGAGGCGTTGCTTAACTGGGAGCCAATGTAGGTCAGCGAGCACAGGGGTGATGGGTGAACGGGACTTGGTGCGAGTTAGGACACGGGCAGCCGAGTTTTGGATCACCTCAAGTTTACATAGGGTAGAATGCAGTCACATTAAAAAAATTCTACTGAGTTTTCATCATAATGGAATGTGTTCACATTATCCAATTAATCAAATGTAAAATGATAAATTTCATGATAATGCTAAAGAGGTGTCAAGAACACTGGGCAGGAGATCTGGGTTTATTGCCGAAATGCTATAGAATCCAGCTTCACAATAATTAGCCTCAGATTAAGCAAAAAATTGGAAATATCAAATTTTCACTTTGGTGCTGAGCTAGTCAAAGAGAATAACATTTTAAATAGTTTTACTAGTTAGGAGGCAATTCAATCCTCTTTAATCACCAGCAAAGCTTAAGATTTTTTTTATTTTAAAGCTGTAGGTAGTGAACGGATAAAGCAACAGAAACAAACACGAAGAGCTGAAGGCCTACCATTGTGCTGCTAGTCTCCTGAAGGCATGTGGAAAGGCAGAAAAATACAGCAGAAAGTAAAAACAATGATAGCAAAGCTCTGTAATAACCAGGCATTGGAAACGTAATGGCTGCTTTTGTTTAATCTGCAGTAATTATCAGCAATTGCCCATGGGTTAAGTAGCAGTAATGGGCGCCTTTGTCAGCTGGTTTGCTTATTGGTATGAAGTGGTTCTGAATCGAGAACCTCTCACAAGCCACAAAGTCAAGCTGAAACAAGATTAGGCATGACCATGGGTACTTCTGAAAATGGCACACATTTTGCCCGTCACAGGTACAAATTTTTTTTAATAAAGTGATTCATCCGTTGACATTTACAGAAGAGAAAAAATGGTCCAACAAATAGTCTCTAGTGTCAAGTGAGACTTGCTTGACCAGACGTTAACTTGGCCTATGTTCTTGAAGGTGAACTTTGCTTCAACACAAGTTTGATAAGCTCGCATTCTCTATGAGCTTCTCATCCAGTCGAACAGTTAATTATCTGAACCACAACAAAGGAACTCCGAGTAACAGAAATTAATTTATGAATTCACAGATTCTGTTCTGGCCACCCCTGGCTGTTTTCGTGGGAGCTTTTACTGTACACATACAGGCATTACATGTAGACTCGTATACATAAAACCCAAGTATGAAAAATAAGAATCGACTACCTTTATTGTAATTGGTTGGCTGAATAGTCAGGTTGCCTGGCAAAGCCATGGTGTGCAGTTCTTTCTGGAGGTTAAGTAATGGGTCAGCCCCACTTCCCTGTTAGATCTGGAATATAACCTGAAGTCCATTCACTCTAACGTACCCAATTTTCAGGAACCCAGTATGAGAGTGAAAGAGGAGACAATGTTTGTATAATGATAACCTTCTGCCCCTATATGTCTTCAGTAGGCTTTACAAATTGGATCGGACAGAATAATTCTGAGCTACGTGATGGTGACATTTAGTGGCAGATTGAATACTGCAACCACTTTTATTTTTGCGCGACTGATAGGATGCCTAACCTGGTCAGTTTGCATCCTTTTCAAATGACAAATTGTGATGTTAATGTTAATCGCCTACCTCGATGGTTGGACATTCAGCAAGATGTAAAACTGTGCCCCTTGCCTGTCCCATTTTTTTGGCGCGCGAGCTCAATTTTAATCAACTGTGTCTTTGATTAAAAAAAAATAAAATGGTAAAAATTTAGTTTAGTTTTAATGTAGTTTATTGTCTGTATACAATTGTAGACATGGCCAGGTTGAAGCTGAATACAATTCATATCCAAGGGATACGCGTTTGTTAAAACACATGTACACACTTATACAGATAACATTCTACGTACATATAACAAAGTTGAAGGGCAATTACATATTGCATAGATGAAAACAACAACCTGTACCATTCTGATGAATATCCCACAGCAATTTCTTGCACACCTTTAAACATTCCTTCCAGACACGATAAAATACATACACAAACTGATTGCTAACCAGAAGGCCAATTTTCAAAATTACATCATCTTTGAAAACATGCAACAAACACGACAATTTTAGTGTAATGGAATCATTCAATGAAACTGGAATTACAGTTATGAAATTGTCATGGAAATATTATCTAAAAAGGTCACAAGGAAGCTTAGAATAGGCAAATGAGTCACAGAAGTTCATACTTAACAGCGTTAAAAAAAAAAACACAAAAAATATTTTTGTAAAGAGATGCTTTGGATCACCAAGCAGCGCAGATGTGGGTATAAAAGTATTTTTGAAAATGGGAAAAAATATTTTGTCACTTTCTGCATCTCCATATGCAGTTGTTTTTAAATTTTTTTTTTAATTTACTGTCATAAAAGCACAGAGCTGTGGTGTTTACAAATGATTTCTGAAAATAGCGCACTTGTTTGCACTTAATCTTTCTGGGGAAATAATTTGCATGCTCGTTTTGAAAATACAATCCAGTCAAAAAACAAGAACCAAGGTCACGCTGTAACAATGCTGCAAGTTGTAAATGGTCTTGTGACAATGCAAAAGCACTGAAAATTGGCCTCACGATACACATTCAGTGTCTACCTAGTTAATTTACAATTCTTATTTATGCTTAATTGCACACAGAGAATCACGACAAAGATTAGATAATTTAATCCAATTCAAACCAATCCAGAGGGCATAAAGTAAAAATGAAAATGAAGAAATTAACACAATGAAATTCTGATCGTCATTTATAGATCTAAAGTTGTTAAACAAAATGGTGTATGCTTGTGTTGCTGTGCTATACATAGTACTGAGCCAAAGAGACCAATAAAAGGTCCGGGTTCCAGTCCGAGTCAGTGCTCAGTTACCTGATAATAACTGGGGTACCCACAAATGGCCTTAGGAAGGAGGGGGCCATGGGGGGGGGGGGGGGGGGTGGAGGGGGGAGAAAAAGTCAGTCAGTTCCACTGTCCAGTGACCAGTACTATGAAGCACACATGTGTGCGTGTCGGTTGAGGACAGGATCAGGCTCGGCAATAATGCTGTGTGTGTTAAACAGCCTGGCACCACTCACCATCCAGGTTCACACAGATTCTCAGACAGCTAGTGGTGAGGTACAACATGAGCTACCTCCTTCAGGAAAGGAGCGAGAAACATTGAGGAAAAACCCCTGCAACCGGTTTAGAGTTTAAATACATCAAATGAGAGCGCCTACTCTATAATATTTTCTCCATTTATACTGTCTGCACTTTGTGCCAAGCATCATACCTAAGGCTCATGGGGCAGACTGGTCACCTGCTCCCAGGCCTTTGGCTGTTGAAAGGTATGACGGTGGTCTGGGTATAGTCAACCCTTTCTGGGGAATTGCATTAATTGAGCTTTGTTTTCAATTTGAGTTTAGATACATAAAGAACAAAGAGGTCAACTGCATTCAGTTTTTGATAAGAAAACAATCTTTGCAGAATGCAAAGAAATATCAGAAAAGCAATGACAACTGACAGACATGCACATTTCACCACACTGCAGTCAGGTCAACTGTAGAAAGCAAAATACTGTAAATTGGAACACCAAAAGCAGGTAGACACACACACGCACACACCACAAACAAGACTTATTACATTTATGTCAAATAGATGTACACTTTTAATTGTCCCTATTCTTGTGTTTTGGGCATATAAGTGCAGAGGCAACCCGAGAGCAGACAATCTGAGGTCGATTTTCACTGCCTCCATCTGGGGTTAATGGGGCAGTAACAGCCTCAAAATGGGGTCAGTAGTCTTACCGCCCCACAATGCGGCTGGCTCCATTTTGAAAGGGGCCGACCACCAGGTGTCCAAAATGCCCGCCTGTTTCAGGCAATAGGCCCCTTTTATAATGGAAATTGGGGTCCTATGACGTAAATTTTAAGTTGGAACTGGTCAGAACGTGGGCTGCGCACACTCTGACCAGTTCAAAGGGCGATGGAACCGAAGAGGCCCGCCAAAGTAAGTGCTGAATTTCTTTTGTGGGCCCCGGAGGAAAATAGTCTGGGCCACTACCACCCACCGCCCCCGCCCCATACAACAACTTACCTTGCTGGCTCAATCTCGAGGTCTTAATCTGGCGAGCTACATCGGGACGATCTGCTTGGCGCCGTGCAACTTGCCTGCCAAATTTAAATGAGGCTGGGGCCTCAAAAATCACAGGGGCCTCTTTGCCAATGGAACCGTCGGCCAGAAGTCAAAATCGGCCCTTCTGGGCAGAATGCCCCCTGTAGTGACATCGGGAACAGTGAACAGCACTCCTATGCAGAGTACCAATCCTGGTGGCTAGGGGTGTTGTGTTGGACAAATTCCACTGATATGTTTGTCTCCAGACTGCCTTGGAGCATAAAACACAGGATACGAGTGTGTTCTGGGACACTGGTAAGGATTACATGATGTTCCATAACTATTCCTATTTAAACCTACATTCTAGTTTTTATTGCTGGAAACCATATGCATGCAATTCCCCCCTTGACCTTTGCAGTGTCATCAGGGAAGATGCAGAATGGAGGTTATGCACCATGGGCTTTCTAGTGACTACATGAACAAGTGATTCCAGTGCTCTCAATTATACAGGAACTCTAATATTTCATTGAGTCTTGGCACAGTGTATAGGTTCCCCAATTTTAGAGAATTGTGGAACAACTTGATTTAAAATGGTGGGCACTGCCAACCTTGTAAAGCGAAAGAACCAGACAGCTGTGATCATGTGCTGCACCTACCTAGCAGATCACGTGCAGGCAGCCAATAAGCACGTGATGTCGTTTAGGCTCAAAGATTTAACCTGAGTTTATTGGGGAGGGAGGGTGATGTCGGAGCTTTTTTTCCTGGACCTACAGTCAACTCAGTTTCTGATTGGCACAGCGATTTGACATGCATCAAATTTTCAGTTCAAAAACACTGCATTTCTGCTCATGCAACACAGCAGTAACTGGAGTCAGTTGTTGTGGAAGTATGTTTTTAAAAATGACTACATTATTAAAGGGTGGTGCCACCATGCTGGGGAGCTTTGGTGCAGGCTTCATTCTTGGAACAGCCAGAAATGAGCAGCCTCCATTCTGCGGTGGAAAGTTTAGTGATTGCTGTACCAATGCAACTGACTGATGTAGCAACACCAACATCTGCAAATGCACTTTTTTGATTCTGATCTTAATTGTTATTTGTGATGACCTAAATGTGGAACACCACTTGCAATCATGCTGCACACCGCTTCAGCCCTTCCAGTACTACATATATGGTACAAAGCAACAATTTACCATGGCAACACCGCCCCTTTAATGGCCCCTTTCTGATATCATCAGACACAAATGAACGGCTGCGTTGTACTGTACTCTGGTATCGCTAATTCCATTCTTTATCCAAAATTCAAAGCTTTGTCAAGTTCACTTCAAAAGTACACAAGATAAAGCAAAAGATGATAAATGGTTAAGTGCTTACCTGGATCACCTTATCCTGCAAAAGACAGTAACGTCAACCCACAGCTACAGAAATGCTTTTTGTCACAATCAGGTTAACATGTCTTTTTTTTAAAAAAAGGCCTTTTATCTCACAAGAGGAAAAAGTCTCCATCATTTACGATTGGTTAACCTATGGTGCATAAATGTGAATCCAACGACTGACAGATTTAAGAAAACCTCATTGTGGTATCCATAAATGGATTTTGTGTAGATGCATGGCAATTAAATAGCCAGCACTGGGTACAATAACCCGCACTGGGCATAGTAACCCACAAGTGTGTAGAGAGGGTATTTCATTTAAATAATAAGACTATCTATTCAATAGAATGAAAAAAAAAAATAATGCTAGACAATGATTGTATTGGGTGCAATATAATCATCTATATCAGGCTCCTCATCACTATATTATCAAGTATCATCTTTCACCGATAATAGAGTGCTCTGCAGTCCATTCCTAAAAAAAAGTTTTTTTTACACCAGCGAGATTTTCATTCAATTTGAATTCATGCAGAACGGCCTGGTATTGTACTTTTGTGCAACTCCATTCTGATAGAATTTGGATTTGCAGCCACTATTCTGCCTGAGGTTAGTTTCTGATCATAGCTAGGATAATCTGGAGGGAAAGCAGAGTGTAGGCCTGCTGTCTCCCTACAGACAAGGAGGGATAAAATGCGAGCCAGCTAATGTCACTTGCATGCGTATCTGAGAAACATAGAAACATGGAAGATAGGAGCAGGAGTAGGCCATTCGGCCCCTCGAGCCTGCTCCGCCATTCAGTGAGATCATGGCTGATCATCCAAACTCAGTACCCTGCTCAGAGGCTGGCTCAAGAGCAGCACCAGTACAAGATGAGCTTTTAATAGCAAGTTCCCATCCTTCAGCCCATCCTTATCTAATAATAAAGAGTTAAACGGTGAGGATTGGCGCAGAGACTGTGAAAATAGCTAGTTTTTAAATCCTGAGGTTGTGCGACTTTCGCTTCAATAATGCCACTTTATGCAATTTTCTTGTAGTAGGATCTCATGAAAGTCCTTCAATTTTTAGAAGGATATTGCTTTAAGAGTTATTTCTTTTCCTCATCATTCATGAGTCTGAGAGGAGCACGTGAGTGGACCAATCAGAACTGTCTGTTAATTATGTCTCCTCCCATGTTGGAAACTTCCTGGTCTCTGCTCAGCATCTCCCCCGATTGAGATCTGCAATTTACCATGTGGAGGAATCACTGCCACAAATCTGGGTTCTTGGGGCAAGGTGCAGGTAGGCGCCATCAATTTTTAAATTAACCAAAATTTGAAAGAAAACATGATGTTTGTTCTCGTAAAAAAATTAAGACTGCATCTACTATTCTTAAATAATGAAGGCATATTTAAAATGGTAATGTTGCACCCAGTAAATCAAATTGAAACCATTGGCTTATTCCTAGAATTCACTCTATGCGAGATCCTGTAACTGGGTCATGGTCCCTTCCTAGACAGACAAAGTAAACTGGCACGTTCTTTCACGCTGTAAAAACCGGTGAGCAAAAGTAACCACAGGAAAGTGGATAGTGATACAGAATTGATGATAGTTACCTCATTAATCTTAATCTGCTTCAGTTCCTCCTCAGCTGCTGTAAGTGGTGCTGGCCCCAAGCGGGACAGGACATGCTTCTGGTAGCCACCAAAACAAACGTCTTCCTGTTGGGAGAAACACATTGTGGCTTTCAACATTAGAATATTAACAAATGCAAAATTAAATTGCTCCCAGAATTGACATTAGCAGCAGGTTGAGTTCAGTCAAATCGCAATAATTTCTTATTGGGGCAAGCAGTACGGTTGTCAGAGTCATCTCTGCGTAGGTTAACAGCGTTACTCTTTCCCAACATGTACTGTCTTCATATGCAGAGAATTTGCAGGTATACAGCCTACCTGTGAAGCTCATCAGGATTGTATGAGGCACAAATTATATTTCAAATCGCAATCATAAGGGAGTATGAAAAAATACTTCGATAGTTTCAGGGCAATATTGAAGGTTTTTTATAAACGTCAAGAAGGATGTGGTAAAGGAAGACGTGGACCCATTCAAAACAGATTTAAGTTGACAATAGTAAAGGGATAAGGACATGGCAGAAATGTCAATTATTTTTTGCTTCAGTTGTCTAGTGGAGGAGGATATAATACCAGAGGTAGAGGGAAGACTAGAGATTACTGAAGGGGGAAATCATACAAACAGAGAAATGTAACGGATAAGATAACAGGATTGAGGCAGGACAAATCTCTGGGATCAGATGGTTTCCATCCGAGCGTATTAAAAAAAAGTGAATAAATTTGGGGTTGTGTTATGATCTTGTGGCATGGAGAGAAAAATGGCTAGGAGGCAATGGTTGGGATAAATGGAATTGTGAAAAAGAGCAGAAAATTGCAAAAGGCAGTTTAACGTAACAGTGTAAGCTGTAAACTGTGGACATAAGAATGACAGATGGGAGTGTAAATTAAATAGGGAAACAACAGAGGAGTAAGTGAGCAAAGGGATTTATGGGTCCAGGTACACAAGACATGAAAAGCCAGCTCGTAGATGCTAAGAGTGATCAAAGATCATGCCACGCTTCATAAGAAAAGGTTTAATAAAAACAAGGAAGTCGATGGTGCAGTTATGAAGAGCACTGGTCAGAGCTCTTTTGGAATATTGTGTTCAGCCTTGGGAAGGGTATTCTGCTCCTGGAAAAATATATGATTCTCAGGATGATACCTGGGATGAAGGGACTGGGTAAACTGGGTTTACATTACCTGGAGTTGAGGAATTTAAGGGCTGGCCTGATGGACATGTTTAAAATAATGGAGGGAATTGACAGATACTTAGGGAATGACGATTCTCTAGAAGTGGAATCCAGAACAAGAACATAATCTTAGACTTCTCACTAAGATGACTAAAAGCAAATCCAGGAAAAGAACATCTTCCGTTATCATAATTTTACACTATTGAAGGTCAGTTGTGAAGAATGGGTTTGTATGTTACTCGTTACATTTTTCAAAATTCCACATTTCAATGAAAAGTGCAAAAATATGGATCATATCTTGCTGTTTTGGTGCAATATTCATCCATTAAAAATGTAGTATCACGGTACCTTCATTGTTCCAAACAACTCATCCTTAATGTGTCCTCCACCGAACTCCTTTTTCACAGTGGCCCTAGTTGCTGCATACAGCATCTTTTGTCTGACCTATGTAAAACACAAAGTATGTTTGAGTATGTATATAACTTGGAACAGGATGCAGGGAAAGCAGATTTTCTCAGTAGAAGTAAACTATTATACAAAGTGAAGAGTTGAAACTGCCATCTACACATATACAACTCAACAACTTTGGTCTGCTTATCTGAGGAAAGATATACTTGCCTTTGAGGTGGTGTAACGAAGGTTCACTAGATTGATTCCTGGGATGAGAGGGTTGTCCTATGAGAGATTGGGCCTATACTCTCTGGAGTTTAGAAGAATGAGAGGTGATCTCATTGAAACATAAAAGATTCTGAGGGGGATTGACAGGGTAGATGCTGAGAGGTTGTTTCCCCAGCTGGAGAGTCTAGAACTAGGGGGCACAGTCTCAGGATAAGGGGTTGGCCATTTAAGATTGAGATGAGGAGGAATTCCTTCACTCAGAAGGTTGTGAATTTTTGGAATTCTCGACCCCAAAGGGCTGTGGATGTTGAATCGTTGAGTATATTCAAGACTGAGATCGATAGATTTTTTTTGGACTCTAGGGGAGTCAAGGGATGTGGGGATCGGGCGGGAAAGTGGAGCGGAGGTCGAAGATTAGCCATGATCTTATTGAATGGCGGAGCAGGCTCGAGGAGCCGTATGGCCTACTCCTGCTCCTAATTCTTATGTTCTTAACAAGGTGGACGATTGGTAATCACTATTAAGAATTTAATGCCATTGCTGCCCACATCTCTCGTGCTGTGGGCTGACCTTAATTAGGAATTCTCACCATCAGTCCTGCTTCAGCAAAGATTCAACTAAGAATGACGTTTATATTAACCTTCTTTCGTTTTGTTCTCGTTCATTTTTGTTAAATTTCATTCAAAATTGCATTAACCCTTTGGATGGAAATTACATCATGGGTAAGAGTTACTGAACCCAACAGCAATGAGTCAAATTAAATCACACAGTTCCAGCAAGAATACTGATGGTACCGGTGTAAATATACTGATGTTCATGAAACATCAGCATAATGCTTGGTTCAGTAGCGCCTCTCAGCCAATTCAATGTCATTAGCAATCATTGTTTGATCATAACACACACACTTATATAATATATAGATATCACACGATATTTTAGTGAAGTGAGGAAATTACTCAGAAGAATGTTAATTATAGCTCTATTTTACCACAACAACTAAATAAATTAAACAATGGGGGGGGGGGGGGGAAGCACTCTGTCTAAGTCTGCAACTGTGAGTGTACAGTTTGTATATACGGCCGGTTTACTTAAAGTTTCAACTGCAAATTTCTCTTGCTGTGGTTGAAAAGTAAGTTCAGTTCCTGATATCGAAGTACAGGAAACTCTCTGTTAGCCAGCACCTAAATATCCTGAAATCTCTCTTAACCGGCAAAATTCAGGAGTAGGTTCAGCTAAGTTTTACTATATATTAGTGGCTGTGTAACTGGGGTTCCTGGATCTGTGGCCGTGTAACCGGGGTTCCTGCACCTGTGGCCGTGCACCAGGGACTCCTGGAACTGTGGCCGTGTAACCAGGACTCCTGCACAAGTGCCGTGTAACTGGAGCTCCTGCACCTGTGGCCGTGTACGGGCTCTCGGACCTTGGCAAGTATACCTCTCTGTAATCCGGACTTTTTGATCAACCGGCACCACGCCGGTCCCGTTGGTGCCAGATAAAAAAAAAGAGTTTCCTGTAATCTCAAATTTAATACCGGGGACTTTTTTCTCAGGTTTGAATTAACAAATACATTTTCCCTGTGGGTGAAATGCGATGGCTGCCTTCAGCCATACACACATCAGGCTGCAATGCAGTAATCAGTCATTTTCAGCCTTGTTGAAACAATAACATGTTTCCCTTGTACTCCCTCCCCACAATGAGTTCTAAATGAAGTCATTGCTAGCATATTATGAAATGCGAGATGACTTAAAAATAGATATTTGAAAAAGGGATGTCAGCAAAAAACCAAACACGGACATTTCTCATCGAATCTAAAAGAACAGTCTAATCCTGGGATTCAGTCTGTGGTTTATTACATCATCCGAATCCCTCAGTTGGATACTGCCTTGTAAATCATGCTAATTGGCTCCATTATCTGCTACTTTTCCAATTGTCTCCCTCTACTCCTCTTCCCGTAGGCTGCAGTACATGTGTGTTAGACAGGGATCGTTTGATAACGTGACCATTCTTCCTGTACGAGCCTGGATATTAAATGTCGGCGAGTTCGGTATTGGACCATTGGGGCCATTAGAAGGAACCTGGCATTCACACACGTAAGCTTGCAGCAGAGGTTGCTGGTCAGCAAGTAGATAGGCAGATTTTTTTTCCCCCCTTCCTCGACCGCGGGACATTTTCTGGACTGTATGAGACAGTGCCACATCCAAAGTGAAGTCATTGGCATGGCGATAGGAGGCAATTTTACATCACAATTTACTGCAGGCGAGGAAACCGCTGCATTTCAATTACATACAACAACAGATTGCATTTATATAGCACCTTTAACGTAGTTAAAACGTCCCAAGGCACTTCACAGGAGCGATATCAGACAAAATTTGCCATAAGGAGATATTAGGACAGGTGACCAAAAACTTGGTCAAAGAGGCAGGTTTTAAGGAACATCTTAAAGGAGGAGAGAGAGGCAGAGAGATTTAGGGAGGGAATTCCAGAGCTTCGGGCCCAGGCAGCTGGAGGCACGGCCGCTAATGGTAAACATACAAAATTAATTTAAAAAATATAAAATTCTGAGAAGTGAGTTTGATTCTCTACCACAGTTTAAGGCTCAAAGATGACTTCAAGAAGCAATGCTCCTTTAAAGTAAATTACAGTACATACCACATATAGTGGCATGCAATTTGATCTGCATATAGTGCACATATAAAACAGGTAATTGCTGACCATTGCATTGGATTTTAATCATATAGAAACAGAAGATAGGAGCAGGAGTAGGCCATTCGGCCCTTCGAGCCTGCTCCGCCATTCAATGAGATCATGGCTGATCATCCAAACTCAGTACCCTGTCCCTGCCTTCTCCCCATATCCCTTGATCCCTTTAGCCTTAAGAAATATATCCAACTCCTTCTTGAATATATTTAATGAATTGGCCTCTACTGCCTTCTGTGGTAGAGAATTCCACAGGTTCACCACTCTCTGGGTGAAGAAATTCCCCTTCATTTCAGTCCTAAATGGCTTACCCCTTATCCTTAGACTATGACCCCTGGTTCTGGACTCCCCGGCCATCAGAAACATCCTTCCTGCATCTAGTCTGTCCAGGCCTGACAGAATTTTAGAGGTTTCGATGAGATCCCCTCTCAATCTTCTAAACTCCAGTGAGTATAATCCCAATCGACACAATCTCTCCTCATACGTCATTCCTGCCATCCCAGGTATCAGCCTGGTGAATCTTCGCTGCACTCCTTCCATGGCAAGAACGTCCTTCCTCAGGTAAGGCAACCAAAACTGCACACAACACAAGAGTGTTTTGCAGTGCGGAAAGAAATAAGACACACCACGTAAACATGTTAATGGCCCTTTTCAACAATGTACCAGACTGATACGGAGAGATTGTTTAACTGTAATCACTTTTCTGATGCTTCAAACTTTTGGTTGTTGCAGCATGTTCACCGATCCAGTCAGCAGGTGGCAGTAGTTAGTCATGAACTAATTTGCCTGGGATTCTAATCTTGCAGAAAATCTTACCCCTTTAAAGGATTACTGCAAGTGCTTTCAATTATGCTCTGACAAAGAATGATTGCAAAATGTGGGATTATACGATGATTTCCTCATATGGTGAATTCCTGATTTCAGCCGTGGCATCGGGGAGCTGGAATGAGTGAAAGCTAGAACTGGAAGAGGGGGAAAAACTGGGAGTTCGAGTCACTGTGATCGATGGTCACATCACCAGCAGCTGGTTGGAAAATGGTGCGAGGGGTTCAAAGGTGACAAAATGCTTATAAAAATACGGCAATAAAATTTTAAAAATATTTCAGTGTTTGTCACATTAGGGCCCCTGTCTATAATCTGAATTCCTGAGTCAGAAATTTACAGCACAGGAGGAGGCCATTCGGCCCATCATGTCCGTGCCGGCCGACAAAAAGCGATCCACCCTCATCCCCCTTGCCAGCTCTTGGTCCGTAGCTCTGTAGGTTACGGCACTTCAAGTGCATATCCAAGTACTTTTAAAATATGATGAGGGTTTCTGCCTCTACCACCCTTTCAGGCAGTGAGTTCCAGACCCCCACCACCCTGTGGGTGAAAACATTTCTCCTCAAATCCCCTCTAAACCTCCTTGGACCCCAGCGATTCACAATATATATTAATGATCTAGACAAGGGAACTAGATGTAATATCTCCAAGTTTGCAGACGACACAAAGCTGGGTGGGCGTGTGTGCTGTGAGGAGGATGCCGAGAAACTCCAGTATGATTTGGACAGGTTGGGTGATTGGGCAGAAGCATGGCAGATGCAATATAACGTGGATAAATGTGAGGTTATCTACTTTGGTGTCAAAAACAGGAAGGCAGATTATCTAAATGGCAATAGATTGGGAGAAGGGGAAGTGCAACGAGACCTGGGCATCCTTGTGCACCAGTCGCTGAAAGTAAGCATGCAGGTGCAGCAGGCAGTTAAGAAGGCAAATGGTATGTTGGCCTTCGTAGCGAGAGGGTTTGAGTACAGGAACAAGGATGTCTTGTTGCAGTTGTACAGGGCCTTGGTGAGGCCACATCTTGAGTATTGTGTGCAGTTTTGGTCGCCTTATCTGAGGAAGGATGTTCTTGCCATGGAAGGAGTTCAGCGAACATTCACCAGGCTGATACCTGGGATGGCAGGAATGAAGTATGAGGAGAGATTGGGTCGATTGGGCTTGTACTCGCTGGAGTTTAGAAGAATGAGGGGGGGATCTCATCGAAACTTATAAAATTCTAACAGGACTAGACAAACTAGATGCTGGAAGGATGTTCCCGATGGTCGGGGAGTCCAGAACCAGGGGTCACAGTCTAAGGATAAGGGGTAATCCATTTAAGACAGAGGTGAGGAGGAATTTCTTCACCCAGAGAGTGGTGAACCTGTGGAATTCTCTACCACAGAAGGCAGTAGAAGCCAATTCATTAAATATATTCAAGAAGGAGTTGGATATATTTCTTAAGGCTAAAGGGATCAAGGGATATGGAGAGAAAGCAGGGACAGGGTACTGAATTTGGTTGATCAGCCATGATCTCATTGAATGGCGAAGCAGGCTCGAGGGGCCAAATGGCCTACTCCTGCTCCTATCTTCTATGTTTCTATGTCAATTATTTTAAATCTATGCCCCCTGGTTAGCGACCTTTCTGCTAGGGGAAATAGATCCTTCCTATCCACTCTATCTAGGCCCCTCATAATTTTATACAACTCAATTAGGTCTCCCCTCAGCCTCTTCTGCTCCAAAGAAAACAATCCCAGCCTATCCAGTCTTTCCTCATGGCTAAAATTCCCCAGCTCAGGCAACATCCTCGTAAATCTCCTCTGCACCCTCTCTGGTGCAATCACATTTTTCCTGTAATGTGGTGACCAGAACTGCACGCAGTATTCTCGCTGCGGCCTAACTAGTGTTTTATACAGTTCAAGCATAACCTCCCTGCTCTTGTATTCTATGCCTCGGCTAATAAAGGAAAGTATCCCGTATGCCTTCTTAACCACCTTATCTACCTGTCCTGCTACCTTCAGGGATCTGTGGACATGCACTCCAAGGTTCCTCTGTTCCTCTACACTACTCAGTGTCCTACCATTTATAGTGTATTCCCTTGCCTGGTTAGCCCTCCCCAAATGCTTCTCGTTAACCGGCTGAAACCGCTTCTTGTGGAAAATGCCACAAAGATCTTTGCAATTAAAAAAAGACTACTGCAGATATTATATCTGTTGCTGCGGAAACTTTCTGCAATTTGACCTTTGTTTAAACTATAACAGATAATTTGTAGCAAATAATCACCGAATGCAATCTGTGATCTAACAACAGTGTTGCATACTTCACATGCAAAGACATAAGGGCCCAGAAATTCGGGTCTCTACGGGTGAGTACGCATGGGGTACTCACCCGTAGGCCCAATGGAAGTGCCGGTTTCCTGCATGCGCGGGAAACCGGCACTTCCGTTCCCCTGAAAGAAGGGGTTCAGAGTTCGAACGTGTGCGCGGGTGAGGCTGCGCGTGCGCATCGAACTTCGGTTTTTTTTTGCCGGTTTTTCCGGGAGGGTAAGTCTGCAGAAGTTAGACATGTAAAAAGCAGGCGTAAGGCCTGCTTTTTACAAGGTAAGTGGTGAATTAATTAAAATTAAAACATTTTTTTTCCACAGGTTTATTATTTTTAAATACTTTAAAGCAAGGTAAGTTTATTTTTAGCCCCGTTAGAAAATAAAATATTTTTCTTCAATTGTTTAAAATAGTTATTTCATGTAATTTATAGTTTATTTTTAAAATGTGATGTTTATTTTAAATTTATTTGAAGATTTAGTGATGTTTTGGGGCCGTAGTATTTTTAAGTTTTGACAGCTCTTCCTGTCAATTTTATGAATGGAGCATTCCCTGCTCAGATTGGCTCCCCATGGCCCACGTGATCCCAGGGGACACATCGAACTAACTGCGCCCCTGGGATACGCAAGCACTGCGCGCCGGCAGCTGGACCAGGCCAAAGATCGGAATTCCACGGAGGCCCACAGCTCAACGGCCGGCGCACAAGGTAAGTGCAGGTCGGGGGCTTACACCCGCGGGAAGCCCCCGACCCGAATTTCTGGGCCAAGGTCTCTTGCACTTTTCCATTATGACCATGTTTCTTTAAAGCACGTTTGTAACAACAGATACAGACATTGTTCGGGTGAGGTCTCATTAAAAGGAAACAGATTGTGCGCCACTGTGCTAGCAGCAGAGAGTGCCTTTTGAGAGTTGGGGTAAGTGGGGTGTGAGGTGCTGCTTTTGTTTTGTTTTTCCTGCCAGTCTCAGGATTAGCAGACATCGCGGAGGCAGAGCAGCGAGGCGAGGCCCAGTCGAGGCAGCCAGGAGCAGCAGCGGCTGTCGAGTCGGAGCAGCGAGGTGAGGCAGCCTTAACAGGCTCCACAGGCAACATTCCAAAGGGAGGTCAGAATTCAAAAGTGACATCACAGCCAAGCTGGTAGGTGATTGGCTGGTTGGTGAGTACTTTTCCTTCCCTTTTAAACCTTTCTAAGTTGGTAAGTTCAATTAAATAGAGGTGTGATATTCATCATCTAGAATCAGGGCAGAGGGTATTTAAAAATAATAATAATAAATTTAATTAATTACATAGAATGGAAGAGCAGGTGATGTGTTACTGCTGCAATATGTGGGAGCTGGTGGACACCAGTGATGTTCACGGTGATCACATTTGCAGTAAGTGTTGGCTGCTCGAGGAACTCCGGCTCCGTGTTGATGAACTGGAGTCCGAGCTTCAAACACTGCGACACATCAGGGAGGGGGAGAGTTACCTGGACTCTGTGTTCCAGGAAGTAGTCACACCAATTAGATTAACTAATTCAGATGTATTCCGTGGTCAGGGACAGGAGGGTGTGACTATGAGTGAGGCAGGTACGGGGATCCAGGAGGTAGTGTTGGAGGAGCCGCAGCCCTTGCTCTTGTCCAACAGGTTCGAGGCTCTTACTCCCTGTGAGGACAGGAATGGGGACTGCAGGGAGGATGAGCAACCTGGCCACAGCACCGTGCAACGAGGGGCCATTCAAGTGGGGGGAGTAAAAAGAAATGTTGTAGTGGTAGGGGATAGTATCATTAGGGGGATAGATAGGGTTCTTTGCAGCCGAGAGCGAGAGTCCCGAAGGCTGTGTTGCCTGCCCGGTGCCAGGGTTAAGGACATCTCCTCTGGGCTGGAGAGAAACTTGGAGTGGGAGGGGGAGGATCCAGTTGTCGTGGTCCATGTTGGTACCAACGACATAGATAGGACAAGGAAGGAGGTTCTGCTGAGGGAGTATGAGCAGCTAGGGACCAAATTAAAAAGCAGAACCACAAGGGTAATAATCTCTGGATTACTACCTGAGCCACGAGCAAATCTGGCTAGGGTAAATAAAATCAGAGTTAAATGCGTGGCTCAAAGACTGGTGTGGGAGAAGTGGGTTTTGCTTCTTGGGACACTGGCACCAGTACTGGGACGGGAGAGAGCTGTTCCGTTGGGACAGACTTCACTTGGCCAGTGCTGGGACTAGAATCCTGGTGAATCAAATAACTAGGGCTGTAGAGAGGGCTTTAAACTAATTAGTGGGGGGGAGGTTTCAAGAGAGCGAAAAATAAAAATGTCAGTGGAGAAGGCAATAGAGCAAGGTAGCAGTGGGGGAATTAAAAACCAGAGCATGTCAGTAAGGGACAGAATGTATAAAGATAAAGGTAAAGTAGTAAAAGGGGGTAAAAGCAGGAATAAATTGTCACAAAACATATTTAAAAGTTCTTTATCTGAATGCACGCAGCATTCATAACAAAATAGACGAGTTGACGGTACAAATAACTACACATGAGTATGATCTGGTGGCCATTACAGAAACATGGCTGCAAGGTGACCATGACTGGGAACTAAACATCCAGGGGTATTTGACAATTAGGAAGGACATACAGGAAGGAAAGGGAGGTGGGGTGGCTATGTTAATAAAGGATGGAATCACTGCAATAGTGAGAAATGATATTGGGTCAAAGGATCAGGATAGTGAAACGGTTTGGGTGGAGATAAGGAATAATAAGGGGAAAAAGTCACTAGTGGGTGTAGTCTATAGGCCTCCTAACAGTTGCAACTCTGTTGGTCGGAGTATAAATCAGGAAACAGTTGGGGCTTGTAATAAGGGAACAGCTATAATCATGGGGGATTTTAACTTTCATATTGACTGGACAAATCAAATTGGGCAGGGCAGCCTTGAGGAAGAGTTCATAGAGTGCATTAGGGACGGGTTCCTTGAGCAGTATGTAACTGAACCAACCAGGGGGCAGGCAATCTTAGATCCGGTCCTGTGTAATGATACAGGATTAATAAAAAATGTCCTAGTAAAGGATCCCCTTGGAATGAGTGACCATAACATGGTTGAATTCCAAATTCAGTTGGAGGGTGAGAGAGTTGGATCTCAAACCAGCGTACTAAGCTTAAATAAAGGAGACTATGAAGGTATGAGAGCAGAGTTGACTAAAGTGGACTGGGAAAATAGATTAAAGTGTAAGACGGTACATGAGCAGTGGTGTACATTCAAGGAGATATTTCACAACTTTCAAGAAAAATATATTCCAGTGAGGAAAAAGGGGCGTAAAAGAAAAGACAGCCATCCGTGGCTAAGTAAAGTAATAAAGGATAGTATCCGACTGAAAACAAGGGCATATATAGTAGCCAAATCTAGTGGGAGGATAGAAGATTGGGAAGCATTTAAAAGCCAGCAAAGAATAACTAAAAGATTAATTAAGAAAGGGAAGATAGATTATGAAAGTAAACTAGCAAAGAATATAAAAACAGATAGCAAGAGTTTCTACAGTTATATAAAAAGAAAAAGGGTGGCTAAAGTGAATGCTGGTCCCTTAGAGGACGAGACCGGGAAATTAGTGGTGGGGAACATGGAGATGGCAAAAACGCTGAACAAATATTTTGTATCAGTCTTTACAGTAGAGGACACTAAAAATATCCCAACACTGGACAAACAGGGGGCTATGCAGGGGGGGGGGGGGGGGGGGAGGAGCTAAACACGATTAAAATCACTAAGGAGGTGGTACTCGGTAAGATAATGGGACTAAAGGCGGATAAATCCCCTGGACCTGATGGCTTACATCCTAGGGTCTTGAGAGAAGTAGCGGTAGGGATTGTGGATGCATTGGTGGTAATTTTCCAAAACACCCTGGATTCAGGAAAGGTCCCAGCAGATTGGAAAACTGCTAATGTAACGCCCTTATTTAAAAAGGGAGGCAGACAAAAGGCTGGAAACTATAGACAAGTTAGCCTAACATCTGTGGTTGGTAAAATGTTGGAGTCCATTATTAAGGAAGCAGTAACAGGACATTTGGATAAGCATAATTTAATCGGACAGAGTCAGCATGGTTTTACGAAGGGGAAGTCATGTTTGACAAATTTGCTCGAATTCTTTGAGGACGTAACAAACAGGGTGGATAAAGGGGAACCAGTGGATGTGGTGTATTTGGACTTCCAAAAGGCATTTGACAAGGTGCCACACAAAAGATTACTGCACAAGATAAAAAATCACGGCATTGGGGGCAATATACTGGCATGGGTGGAAGATTGGCTATCTAACAGAAAACAGAGAGTTGGGATAAATGGTTCATTCTCGGGTTGGCAATCAGTAACTAGTGGTGTTCCGCAGGGGTCAGTGCTGGGACCCCAGCTCTTTACAATCTATATTAACGATTTGGAGGAAGGGACCGAGTGCAACGTATCCAAGTTTGCCGACGATACAAAGATGGGAGGGAAAGCAGTGAGTGAGGAGGACATAAAAAACCTGCAAAAGGACATAGGCAGGCTAAGTGAGTGGGCAGAGATTTGGCAGATGGAATATAATATTGGAAAGTGAGGTTATGCACTTTGGCAGAAAAAATCAAAGAGCAAGTTATTATCTAAATGGAGAGAAACTGCAAAGTGCTACAGTACAAAGGGATCTGGGGGTCCTGGTGCATGAAACACAAAGTTAGTATGCAGGTACAGCAGGTGATCAGGAAGGCCAATGGAATCTTGGCTTTTATTGCAAGGGGGATGGAGTATAAAAACAGGGAAGTCTTGCTGCAGTTATACAGGGTATTGGTGAGGCCACACCTGGAATACTGCGTGCAGTTTTGGTTTCCATATTTAAGAAAAGATATACTTGCTCTGGAGGCAGTTCAGAGAAGGTTCACTCGGTTGATTCCAGAGATGAGGGGGTTGACGTATGAGGAAAGGTTGAGTAGGTTGGGCCTCTACTCATTGGAATTCAGAAGAATGAGAGGCGATCTTATCGAAACATATAAGATTGTGAGGGGGCTTGATCGGGTGGATGCGGTGAGGATGTTTCCACTGATGGGTGAGACTAGAACTAGGGGGCATAATCTTAGAATAAGGGGCTGCCCTTTCAAAACTGAGATGAGGAGAAACTTCTTCACTCAGAGGGTAGTAAATCTATGGAATTTGCTACCTCAGAGAGCTGTGGAAGCTGCGACATTAAATAAATTTAAAACAGAGATTGACAGTTTCCTAACTGATAAGGGAATAAGGGGTTACGGGGAGCGGGCAGGGAAGTGGACGTGAGTCTAAGTTCGGATCAGCCATGATCCTATTGAATGGCAGAGCAGGCCCGAGGGGCCATATGGCCTACTCCTGCTCCTACTTCTTATGCTGTCTTTAGTGCTAGCAAGAGCTTAAGAGTCAGCAGAATTTGCTTTCAGATCTGAATATCTCAAGAAATTCTCAGGAACACTGGCAAGGCAGTATTTATTGCCCACCAGAGTTTCTCTGAGGCAACTACGGAGCGTGGCATTGGAATCATATATAGGGCAGACTGGCTAGAATTGGCAGATTTCATGGTGCTAGGGCAGAAATGACAAGATTTTTTTGAATCCAATTTCACAACTTGCCATGATAGGATTTGAACTTAAGGTCTCTGGGTTGCAAGTCCAGTACCTGAACCAATAGGCCACCGTACTTGTATCTGCCAACTCCAGAAACTGTCATATTTAATCTATGAAAGGAAAACAGAGGATGCGCGAAGAACACAGGTCAACACGTGCCTCTGAGTCAGAAGGTTATGGGTTCAAGTCCCACTCCAGAGACTTGAGCACGGAAATCTAGGCTGACACTACAGTGCCGTGCTGAGGGAGTGCTGCACTGTCGGAGGTGCCATCTTTCGATGAGACATTAAACCCGTCTGCTCTCTCAGGTGGACGTAAAAGATCCCACGGCACTATTTCGAAGAGGAGCAGGGGAGTTATCCCCGGTGCCCTGGCCAATATTTATCCCTCAATCAACATAACATAAAAAAAACAGATTATCTGTTTGTGGGAGCTTGCTGCGCATAAATTGGCTGCCGCGTTTCCAACATTACAACAGTGACTACACTTCAAAAGTACTTCATTGGCTGTAAAGCGCTTCGGGATGTCCTGAGGTCGTGAAAGGCGCTATATAAATGCAAGTCTTTCTTTCCTTTCTAATCTATGGCTGGTTTTTGGTTGCAGCACACAGAGAAAAACATCTCGCCAGCATGACTGAACTTCCCACAACCTTGTGCAGCAGTTTTCTCCTCATTACCTTGGCCACTCCATGAGGACAGGCTGAAGGAACACAAGAGACTAGAGAAAGTTGCTGAGCAATAGAACAAGCAACTGAATTCTATGACTATGAAACCCCTGAGTTGCAAGTTTCCAGAGGCGCGCATCAATGAATTCCGGAGGGCAAACTCTGACTTTAATGACACGCTAGAAGCTTTAAAAAAATGTTGAGCACCTAATCACTGTTTATGTATTTGGGAGTGGTTTTGCCAGCAGCATTACTTTAATTGTATCATTTTAAAATGCAAATCTACTATAGAAAGTACAAAGTTAGAATACAAAGCTGCGTATCCAAACACAAAAAGGGGGCATCAAACAACTTTTTTTTTTAAAAAAACTGGGAGGTTCAATATTTTCAGTGAGATAGTTGGAAAAATATTATAAGTGCGAAGAAGCTGCGGCCAGGATTTCAGTATTGTTGAGGAAACAGATTTGGGGCTTTGGACAAACCAGCTCTAGTTACTTTCTGAACAGACTCCAGCACACACTATAATCCACTTACTGGCGTTTGGTGCATCCAACTGGCTGGATGCCCATTAAAACAGTTTTGGGGCAATTCTTTGAAGGGGAAAAGAAAAATCACATTTGTAACATAAAAATGTAGTTGACCATGATGTTGAGAGTGGCAGTGGTCCATTGTGAAGTGAATGCCTGTGATTTTGCGTCTAAATCCGCCTTGGAGTAGAGGGACACGGGCTTGATCCCAGACTCCGGAGAGCTCGTGATAGAATCATAGAATAGAATAGCACAGAAGGAAAGCATTCGGCCCATCGAGTCTGCGCCGGCTCTTTTGAAGATCTTTGTGATCTCAGTTTCACTGTTGTGGGGATGTACTGAGAGGAGACCAAGTGATTCCCATCGAGTGAAGGAAACCACGAACCAGTCTGCTCGTGTGTGTCGTGCGTTGCTAAGTAGCATCAGGGCAGACCTAGGAGCTTGCTGCCTTCCGTCATTATGGCCTCGGAAGGCCCGAGAAAATTCATACTGGGAGAAAAATGAGGAAACGAAAGGGATTTCTTAGTCATAATATTGAATGTAATTGCAGGCCACATTCTGTGGCTTAGGCTAATGTACAATGAAGCTTTATTCATTACTGTACTTTTTGATATTGAGGACTTGAATGAAAACAAACTGCATGCTGAATATGTTCCCGTTACTACTTTATTTTCTAGCTTGAAAGTGTTACATTATTCTATTTTTAGAAGTTTTTCTTTAGTCAAGTTGTTAAATACAAGTCAGCCTGGAGGACAAGTTTGTTTTCTCAGCAGAAAGGAGGCTTTGGTCAGCATTCAGCAGCTTCCTGCTCCATCCATCAGTGTAACCAGCAGCAAACTGATAAGGGCCTACAATCTGTTGCTGACATTTGTTTAATGTGCAGCATTTCTCTTGTGGACTCCACACTACAGTTCAGACTACTTTTTTTTTTTTTTTTTTTATAAAAGGTGTGGTCATGACTTTCATAAAACAAGTACCTGTGGGATTGAGGAAATGCAATTAAAATTAATACGCAGCCTTTCCTGAAAATGAAGGAAATTTACTTGGAACACGTGAACAAGAAAAAAAATGCCATTTATAACAAGGGAGTAAAAGGAGCCGTGGTTCAATTACTTTAACTTGTTTTATATGTTGCAACTCCTGTCTATCCGCACATACAAGTCATTGCGTGGGCACTGAAATTTGGGGGTTTAACTTATATGCGAATCATTGCTGTGGATGGTACTGTAGCCCATGCCAGGGCGAGCAAGCACCAGCCTGGCACAGTCACAGTCATTTGCCAACATTCTGGCAGTGTATGGGACAAAACATTTAGATCACTGTTTGGGGCGTGTACCATAAAGCAAGTTCATTCTGGCCAAGTGCAATTACCTGGCTTGTTCCCACTGCTCTGTGTATTCTGGACTCTCTAGGACAGTCAATTTAGAGCATTGTTTTGGGATTGAAAGCTGGTGGGGGGGTGCCTTATATGGGTGAGTTATGGTGAGGACAGTACTGCAACTCATTCTGGGGAGCACAATCACCAGCCTGGCCCAGTCCCACTCCCATCTCTCTTCTGGACACTCTAAGGGACAGTTAACATGCATCAAAATCTAATTTCCCTCTCTCTGGGAACCCTGGTGACTGAGTTTTTGGCAGAAAGGTTGGGGGGGTGGGGGGTGGCAGGGGGTGATCTTATAGGTGGATAGATAAAGAGTAAACCTTAATAAATGTGTTGCGCAGTGCCCTATACTATGTACCAGTATTCACTTACAAGTACTTCCATAGATCAAAAATACTCCCCAAGAGACAGCTTATCTGCAGAAAAACTGGTTTAGATTTCCTTTGTAGCCGAGGCAGTGAAAAATTAATGAGCAGACATGGAATACCACCTTGCTTGATATATATTGTTCATTTTCATGATCATCTTCGGAACGTGGAAATAAGAATAAACATTATTAAAGGGACAGCGTTGTTGTAAAACATTTTCAGACAGGCTCATATTCTAAAACAGCAAATGGTTTGGCTCAGAAACATTGAAATAGCGCCCCTACACTAGCTCGTTCACACCAGAAAGGTGTTGCATTGGTTGCAGTGTCGACAGTTTTGAAATTTAAAAAAAAATTATAGAAACAAATAAAGGGTCACAACCTGAACTGTTGACCCATCTTCCTCTCTTTCAATGCCTGACCAACCTCTTAAATTCTTAATGTTAGTTATATTGAATAAAGAAAGTGTGTGTAAAACTTACTGGGGAATGATCAGGAGACCAGGAAATAAAGAGCCATTCGTAGCCCTGTGCATTCTGGCTGTCAAGGCGATAAAGGATGTAGCAGGGCTGCATGTCCTCCAGCAGGGGAAGGATGAAGCTGTCGTAGTCTCTGTCCCATGCCTGTGATGGCTCTTTGTACATCCCCAACACTAACTGCTCTAGAAGAGAATTACACACATGGTTAATTGCACATTTCAAAATGATTTATTGTTCTTGTTCAAGTATTAATAGCAGGGCAGCCGGAAGTACAATCCAACAATTCCTATTTTCCAATTTTTTGAATATAAAACGCAGACCCAACTGACCCAGTGTGTTGAAAACGCACTGCGGACATTCCACAGCTGCTGGCGGTTGCATCATGAACTTAATTGATTTTTTTTTTTTTTTTTTAAACCAGTGCAAACTAACAAAAACATTTAAAAAAAATATTTTAAAAGATATCTGTACTACGTCACGGCCACAGAATCAGACAGTCAGCAGAAAGGAGGCACTTCTTTACAGGGAGGGAAGGAAATCACAGCTTGAGTAAAGCTGGAACTGCTCTCGTGCACCTCGCAGCTGGTGACGGAGGTCTGGCAGATGCCACACAGCTGGGTTGTCTATCTACCCTTGATGCAGAATGATGTGCATAAACTGTGGACATAAACTTTAAACAAAACTGCCACATACCGGACCTTGGAATGTTTGATGCTGACACTAGGCCCTAAATGGAAACTGCTCGATGCCCTAACACTAACATCCCTCGCCCTGGCTACAAAATTCATTTTAAAAATGCCAATTTATTCTTTTCTTTATCTTGTGTAGAAGGAACTGTAATCCTGTGTTCAGATAGGTAGGTAATGGGTGATAATATAAAACATTCTTCAAAAAAAACTTCTACCCCTCAATTGTGCAATACTCCAGTAAACCCATCTTTTAAAATAAACATGTTCAAAAATGGCTCTTACAAATGACCTCTGCTTGATGCAGCTATTCCACCTGATACTTGGATGTGCCTACCCTGTATTAAACATGTGCCTTGAGGTTCGAGTGCTATTGTAATTCCTTGTTCCATTATTTGGACAAAGGCAGTAATCCATTTAAAGTAAATGTGAAATGAAAGCAGACCCAATAAGTTCAAATATTTTTAATTGAAATAAATAGCTCCATGGTTTTTCGGATTTCTCGATCTTTACATAATTACAATTATGTTTCTTTTACTATAGAATAATTTTGAGCACCAGCAATTAGTAAACTTTTCTTTTTAAATTTATAAAATTCTGAATGGAGGTGAATGTCATAAGATTTCTGCCCAAAGAAAAATAACATCTTCTCTCAGGGAAATCATAGATTATTTAATTTCAAACATCACAACAGTTCTCTGGAAGAACTAATGCCTTGTGATTGTTTTTGTACACAAGTTATGACGGTGCAAACAACAGCAGCAACAACAACTTGCATTTATGTAATGCCTTTAACATAGTAAAACGTCCCAACACGCTTCACAGGAGCGTTCTCAGATAAAATTTGACCAAGCCACATAAGGAGATATTAGGACAGGTGACCAAAGCTTGGTCAAAGAGGTAGGTTTTAAGGAGTATCGTAAAGGAGGAGAGGCGACGAGGGAATTCCAGATCTTAGGACCTAGGCAGCTGAAGGCACGGCCGCCAATGGTGGAGCGATGGAAGTCAGGGAGGGCAAAATTGGAGGAGCGCAGAGATCTCGGAGGGTTTGTAGGGCTGGAGGAGGTTACAGAGATAGGGAGTGGCGAGACCATGGAACGATTTGAATGCAAGGATGAGAATTTTAAAATTGAGGCATTGCCGGACCGTGAGCCAATGTAGGTCAATGAGCATAGGGGTGAAACGGGCCTTGGTTAGTAACTGTTACTCATCTCTTCAGGGACCAACTAGTCAAATGCTAATTTGATTTTAGAGCTACCAACAACCTTGTATATAGATGAAGCTATGAAGATGCTGAAGAGTCTGCTGGTGGCTAGGTTGTCACAGTCCCATGTGACCAATCTGTATGTTGTAACTGTCCACACTGTGATGTTACATAATATCAGGTGACATATGTCAGTCACATATACTCCATTTTTACGTTCTAAATACTGTATAACATGTATATAGCCCAATACAAATTCTTCTGTGCCAACTAGCTTAATTTGTTGGACTATTTCTGTAGACAGTACTGCCCCCCAATTATCAAAATCCACGACATGGCCTTGGACAACGTGGACCACTTTCCATACCTCGGGAGCCTACTGTCAACAAGGGCGCACCAACGTCAGTGTTCTCGCTCAGGCCAACATTCCCAGCATCGAAGCTTTGACCACAATCGATCAGCTCCGATGGACGGGTCACATTGTCTACATGCCCGATACGAGACTCCCAAAACAAGCGCACTACTCTGAGCTCCGACACGGCAAGAGAGCCCCAGGTGGGCAGAGGAAACACTTCAAGGACACCCTCGAAGCCTCCTTGGAAAAAGTGCAACATCCCCACTGACACCTGGGAATCCCTGGCCCAGGACCGCACAAAGTGGAGGAGAAGCATCCGGGAAGGTGCCGAATAACTCGAGTCTCTTCGCCGGGAGCAAGCGGAAGCCAAGCACAAGTAGCGCAAGGAGCGCACGTCAACCCAAGCACCCCACCCACCCGCCCCTTCAACCACCGTCTGCCCCACCTGTGACAGAGACTAGGTCCCACATTGGACTCATCAGTCACCTGAGAACTCATTTTTAATGTGGAAGCAAGTCATCCTCGGTTCCGAGGGACTGCCTAAGGAGAAGGATACGGGTAATACTCAGATGAAGTACATTCACTGGGCACAAACTTAAAACGCGATTGAATGACTAAAGTAAACTCTTTCCTGGCCTATGGCCAGTCTCCTTTGCTTCCCTAGCCTCTGCCTCAAAACCATGCTCGTTTACCAGACAAGGGAAAGTTAGATTTATGTTATAGTAACCAAAGCTTCTTAGTTGGTGTAAGTGAAACTGTTCCAAGAATGGAGTGGGCAATGACAGAGGAGCAGTGCATGCATTTGCTAACAATGACCAGAAAAGGTCCGGAGCACTGAAACCCGCAGCGAGGAAAGGGAGCTGAAAGCTACAGGAGTTACACCCAACTTGGCCAATTAGGCAGATATCAGCGAGTCGGTTAGTTACCCAGAAATTGAGCCTTGTTGTTATAGGCAAGCAATCAAATGTCAAGATGTACCCTGCAACGACCTAATTAGTTGAAGTACGATCCAAGCTATTCTTCATCAGAGTGGAATGGAAATCATTCATCTTTACAGTGCTTGACAATCTCCTAATGTTGCAGTAGAGATCTTCGGAGTATCTTATTACTGAAATATTTCTAAAATATACAGTTTACAAGAAGTTGAATACAGTTGGCAAATACATCCATTGTTTCGTATGTCTGTTCTACAAATGTGGAAAAGTGAATTGGCTTGCTAAACCTGATTGATTGGAAAGCAAAACAGATTTATCCACATTGTGCAGTTAAGTCCTATCGCCTCATCTGAAATTACAGCAGCTTTGAAAGAGATCAGCAGAGATATAAAGCAATCTTTCTGTTTGTACGATGATCCAGTGAAACAGTAGACTGATAACCCTGTAAAGGCAATTAAAGCTACAGCACGAATCCTTCAACTTTATTTTTATCCAAAATATGAGAAAACCAGCATCATCTTCAGTTTTCTTTTGCCCCCAAGGAATACTGTTGGCAATATTAGCAAACACATTCATTCGTGTGACATCCCTCTGTCCACTGAGGCAAAAAAATACATGGTTTACCACCTGTTAAGCATTAGTCTCCAAATCACCCACACCCTCAGGCATGGCTCAGTGGGCAGCACCCTCGCCTCTGAGTCAGAAGGTTGAGAGTTCAAGTCCCACGCCAGAGACTTAAGCACAAAAATCTAGGCTGGCATTCCAGTACAGTGCTGAGGGAGTGCTGCATTGTCGGCGGTGCCGTCTTTCGGATGAGACGTTAAACCGAGGCCTCGTCTGCTCTCCCAGGTGGACGTAAAAGATCCCATAGCACTATTTCGAAGAGGAGCAGGGGAGGTGTCCTAATGTCCTAGACAATATTTATCCCTCAATCAACATCTAAAACAGATTATCTGGTCGTTACCACATTGCTGTTTGTGGGAGCTTGCTGTGCGCAAATTGGCTGCCGCGTTTCCTACAATAAAACAGTGGCTACACTTCAAAAAGTACTTCATTGGCTGTAAAGCATTTGGGACGTCCGGTGGTTGTGAAAGGCGCTATATAAATGGGAGTTTTTCTTCCTTTCTCTCCAGATAGCTTCCTCAGATCTGTCCCAGGATCTACCGGAGGGCCGCTGGTGGCGATGCAGCGGCCTGGAATCCAATGCCGATTCACCGACGAGCTGCCTGGGGGTGTCCAGCATGTGTCTGTAGCTCGCCGGTATCATTTCAATGAGGCCCAAGGCCGTTTAACAGGTGTGCCTTGTGCCTACCTCTTCCAGGGCTGGGATTGTTCCCTGCACTCAGTACTGACCCTCCAAACCAATTTCTAGACCTCAGTTTTCCCATTCGTTTCTTTCTATCCAAGGAGTCAGGGGACAGCATAAGTACGCCATGAATGGTGTCAAGATAGCCAAGAATGAAGCTGAGAGAGATCCAGGGATTTTAGAAGACTTGTTGCTCAAGAAGCCTGATCACCGTGAGGCAGCAATCAACAAAGCAAATAGAATACTAAATTACACAGCCAAAGCAACAGCGCTCAAGTCAGAGAAAGTCATGCCCAAAATATGTTGTGCGCTGGTCAGATCACCTTTGTGTCCAGCTATGATCACTGGCAGACAGACGGTCAGGCCTTGTAGAAAATGTGAGCTAAAAACAGAAAATGCTGGAAAATACTCAGCAGCTCAGGCAGCATTGGTGGGGAGAAACAGAGTTAATGGGCTGGATTTTCATTCAGCAGTTGGGAAGGAGGTGGAACTACAACCTTCGGGTTTTAGTCCCGCCTCCATCGACGTCCGGCCAATCCACTCGATTTTCCCTTGATTGACCTTGTTAAGCCCGCCCAGCGGGCTCAGCAGGCCAATTAAGGGCCACCCGGCAACAGGTGACATCACAGACTGAAATTTCAGAATGTGAGCCTGAATACTGACAGAGGATGAAGTTATTAGGAAAGACTGAAGCAACTTTTTTAAAAAAATGACAGCATTAAAAGTCACTCAGTCAGTTGCGCTGATCTCAGGCATGCCACTTCAAGTGGTGAATGCAGGACTCCCTTCATAGACCCTAGATCTTCATCAAGTGGTTGTGACGCCACTTGAAGATCAAAATAAATATTTTAAAATGAGTCACTGGATATAATGTGCTGAAAGTTGTATATTATTTCATACATCAACTGCCCCCTCTCTCTTCTGAGCAGAGATGTAGTCTATGCTGAAAAGTTTGCCTTCTATTGACTGACTCAGAGTAGCACTAATGGTAGCCATGGAAAAGTCCATTGCTTGGATTCTTCCATCTGCAGGATAATGTAAAGATGGGATGCTAGCCAGATCTTAAAATAAAATTTAAAAAGTGCCACACAGATCTGTTTCATGGTTTAGGGTTTATTATTTAAAGGTGACTGTACCTATAACTGGTGGCAAGTGTCCTCCCTGTGGAGAAGTTCCTCTCCAGCTGAGATCAGGAACTCATGGGATGTTGCAGGTGCGAACCTTAAGGACATCTCACCAGACTGCCTATAAGGAAAGCTTTTGTTTATGTGATACAGTTTATTAATAAAGAAGTAGATGGTAATAGAAACTAGACTTCACAGAAAGTGGTGGCAACTTACAGGCTCCGAATAAAATACAGGAAAAGTTCTGATATCCGGGACCGGCGTGTTGCCGATCTATCAAAAGTGCCGGACATGCAAAGTCAACGTTGTATTTGACAACAAACACTGTTGCTCAGCAACAGCTCGTAAACACTCGGCCCGTACCCTGAAGCGTCTCTGAAGCTGTTGCGAAGCTCCAAAGACGCTTTCCAGAGCCTGCCTGTTAACAGAATGCTAGGAGAACAAAAAAAAACTAACTAAAACGGCTGCTGATTTCTGCCGTTAGAGCAAAGTTTCCGGCCATACAACCTCCGGATAAACCAAAGTTTCCTGTAGCATAATGGAGTGACAACTGGTTTTAAACAAAAATAATTGGACACATCCAGCTTACAGCCTAAAGTCAGCTGGTGGTCTTCGGACCAGAGTGATCTCCTGGACTAGTTTCGATCGCCTAGATGGGTCGGAGAGGAATTTCCACAGAGTTTTCCCCCCCCAAATTGGCCTGGATTTGCGCCTCTCCCAGGAGATCCCGTGGTTTTGGGTGGGGTGGAGTGTATGTATTGTGATACACAAGGTATAATAATTGTGCGGGACAGGCTGGATGGACCAGAGGGTCTTTACCTGTTCGTCATTGTTCGTAAACAAGGTTATCTTTCAGCTCATAAATTTTATTTGAGCTCCTTTAAAAGGTGAAATATTTTATCATAGAAAGCATGCAGCACATAATCAACAAATGCAATGGTAGTCACGGAAAGTTCGTCTGTTAAGCTCGTCGGAACAGTAGACAGATCCAGCAAAACAACTCTCCTTCCAAAAAATACAAATTACAAGTAAACATTTTAAAGTGTTGTGGTGTTTTTGGTTCTTTATTTCCAGGGTAGCATTCCGCTGTCTCTCTCTCTCTTTCTTCCCATCTGCCTTTACTGACTGTAAACTGGTAGTTTGCTTTTTGCAAGATAGACATCCGCATCTTTGCCATTACGTTTTGGAAAAAATTCTGTTCCACTCTGATTCCCGATAGCTGCACGCCTCTTTAAAATGTCATGGGTTCATGAGGGCGAGGAGTGTGTACTTGTGCATGAGTAATTGCAACTATAAGTTTACTTTTAAAACAATATATTTTCTCCAGTTCTCCCTTTTTTGGGCCACACTATTTCCCTGGCCAAGAGTTCTCCCATGACTTTGTCAGTACTACTGTATAACTGGCTGTCAGGAGGTGGAGCATACTTGGCCAAAATGCTTCCTCGTTCGTTTCTTCAAAACAGGAAGGCAGATTATCTGAACGGCAATAGATTGGGAGAAGGGGAAGTGCAACGAGACCTGGGTGTCTTTGTGCACCAGTCGCTGAAGCTAAGCATGCAGGTGCAGCAGGTGGTTAAGAAGGCAAATGGTATGTTGGCCTTCGTAGCAAGTGGGTTTGAGTACAGGAACAAGGATGTCTTGCTGCAGTTGTACAGGGCCTTGGTGAGACCACATCTGGAGTATTGTGTGCAGTTTTGGTCACCTTATCTGAGGAAGGATGTTCTTGCCATGGAAGGAGTGCAGTGAAGATTCACTAGACTGATACCTGGGATGGCAGGAATGACATATGAGGAGAGACTGGGTCGATTGGGCTTATACTCGCTGGAGTTTAGAAGAATGAGAGGGGATCTCATTGAAACTTATAAAATTCTGACAGGACTGGACAGACTAGATGCAGGAAGGATGTTCCCGATGGTCGGGGAGTCCAGAACCAGGGGTCACAGTCTAAGGATAAGGGGCAAGCCATTTAGGACAGAAATGAGGAGGAATTTCTTCACCCAGAGAGTGGTGAACCTGTGGAATTCTCTACCACAGAAGGCAGTAGAGGCCAATTCATTAAATATATTCAAGAAGGAGTTGGATATATTTCTTAAGGCTAAAGGGATCAAGGGGTATGGGGAGAAAGCAGGGACAGGGTACTGAATTTGGATGATCAGCCATGATCGCATTGAATGGCGGAGCAGGATCGAGGGGCCGAATGGCCTACTCCTGCTCCTATCTTCTATGTTTCTATGCTTCTCCCGGTGTTAAAGTTCGAAGCCTCCGCTTGATACCATTCTCCACCAGGATGGCTTGGACATCGGAGTAACTTTGAACATAAATCTCCTTACTACCGCCAAGTGGCAGCTTGGAGCATTAATGTGCTATACCATCTTGCTTCAAAACCAACATGCTGCTTGGCACCACCCCCAACAACACGACTGAATCAAGAATTCATCTTGTGGGGATGGCCAACGAATTTCTTGCGTGGGCAGTTCAGAGTTTCAACACAACTCCCTGTTCGTAGCCTTTTTAATCACCCCATTTCACTTAGTTATCCATGTTATAGTGCACTGGCGTACGGGACCATTCTCCTGACTTTACTTCAGTTGCACAGTTCTGATAATATTTACTTTACTTGCAGGCAGAAAATTGAAACAAATTCAAGAACGATAGTTTTGAACATATGTGATTCAAATTCCTATTTTCCTTCCCAGAAGCTCATGAATGTTCATTAATGGCTGCCTCATTTTTGTTTCCTCTGGAGGTTGCCAGTATTACTGGGATTAGTCAAGGTGAAGGATGGTCGTGCTATATGATGGAGCAGTTTTCCATTTTCCAATGACAATGTGATTTTTTTCCCCCAAAGTCAGTTACTGTAAAAGTGCAGATGTTTTCTTTTTGAAGTCATCATACTGTATAAACAGGCGAATAGGTCACAACTTACAGTCTAATTTAGATCATTGTAGGTGCACGGCTGTGACGTAGACAAGAGAAAGTTTAAGTAAACTGTAACTGAACACTAGCCCACTTAACACCATCATTTACTTAAGAATGGTGTATAACATATTTTAACATTATACAATACAAACTTTGACTGGTATGATTCAACTTTTTCCACCCTTAAGCCTAGGAGTTACTGTTGCTGATATTATCAAACAAGTGCTCAACAGGTTTGTATGAAATTCCTCTGTCTATTTTAACACAAGAAAAACCCATTTATTGTAAGCATCACCTGCTAATATCTCCGACAGTATCATCTAGGCTTTGGTATCAGAAATGGCTCTACGTCTTCAATTGTTTTTGAATAGTCATTAAAACATATTTTTAGATTCTGAACCACCATTTGATGGGCGGCAGTATTTATCCAGGCTGTGGTGTCCAGGGCATGGTTAGGAGAATGGCGGCAATGCGCTTATGCATTTTAAGGCAAGTTGTGCTATCCACCATGATGCTCAGTAGGAGTACTAGCTACTCCCCATATAAACCCAGTGAATGCGGTTTTGCCCTCAGGAAACCAGTACTTATTTGTATACGCACCCATATCCATTTATTTAGATTTTCTTTTATTCATTCATGGGGTGTGGGCGTCACTGGCAAGGCCAGCATTTATTGCCCATCCCTAATTGCCCTCGAGAAGGTGGTGGTGAGCCGCCTTCTTGAACCGCTGCAGTCTGTGTGGTGAAGGTACTCCCACAGTGCTGTTAGGGAGGGAGTTCCAGGATTTTGACCCAGTGACGATGAAGGAGTGGCGATATATTTCCAAGTCAGGATGGTGTGTGACTTGGAGGGGAACTTAGAGGTTGTGGTGTTCCCATGCGCCTGCTGTCCTTGTCCTTCTAGGTGGTAGAGGTCGTGGGTTTGGGAGGTGCTGTCGAAGAAGCCTTGGCGAGTTGCTGCAGTGCATCTTGTAGATGGTACACACTGCAGCCATGTTGAATGTGTGCATGCATGTTTAGGAGTCAGATATTGTCTGCTCTGTTGCTCTCACTGATTTTTCTTCTAGTCGCAATTTCATAAGTTAAATTGCTCTTTAATTTATTCACATATTTAAGTTATTACCAATTTTAAACGCTCCTACCTACCCAAGTAGCCCACAGGATGCATATTTGATTTGTCTGTGTACCTTCATCTCACTTATACCCAATATGTTTGATGAATGTACATTACGGCTGGTGGACCTTTTTTTAATGTATTACTACTGTTTCAAATTAAATTTACATCTTTGGAACAGGAATTTGATTTGTGTATATTATTTCCTGCGGTTTGTAATTTTATTTTATTTCTATGGTAATGTAGCCTAGATATAGTGGAACAAGGCCTGTTCCAACTCCTTCACATTAAAAAGGAAACAAATGCACATATAGTTTTAAACATCAAAGCTTCCATTTATGTGCTTTAAAATACTATATACAATTGAAATTATCACTCAATGTGCAACACCAACATTTCTTTTCATCTTTTTCAACTGCGCCACACACATTAACAGAGAAAAGGGCACAATTCCCAACAAATGTACAGTAACATACAACAGACTGGAAGTGACCGTTTCACCTAGTTCACAGTGGAACCAGTCAGTACGCCGAATTCCTGATCAAAATCCACAGTCGAATAAAGCATAAATTCCATCATATTCCCACAATGCAGAGGTAAAGCCAAATAGTTACACTATCCCTTATCCGAAAGCCTTGGGACCAGCTGAGTTTCGGTTTTCGGAATTTTTCGAATTTCAGAAGGTATTTTATAAGACTGGGAAATTTGTCGGGGGTCGGGGTCGGCGGGGGGGGGGGGGGGTCGGTCGGCGGTGGGAGAAAAGAATATCGGACAGGCCGCTGCAGCTATCGGACGGGCCGCTGTATTGTTGGGTTCACTCTCCCGGTACCTCCTTCACACTGCCCGGCTCGGCCTGCAATCTCCTACCCAGGAGGGAACTCTGTGACCCTCTGCCCTGCTCAGCGTAAGTCGTGCGCCACTCTGGTCATGTCGTGCGCACGACTTACGCTGAACGAAAAAACTTTCGGTTTTTAGAGGTTTTCGGAAGTTCGGATAAAGGATAGTCTACCTGTAGTAATTTCCCGCATATTGGAAATTGGGGAATTGAGGTTAGATTCCTGGATTGAAGAGCAAGACTGGAAGCATCTCATCCTTGATTTATAACAGTGCAGAAATGTACATTAAAATAAAATAGGTATGACATAATTAGGTATAGCAACATTCTTGATCAATGGCAACCATGAAATGGGAGTTACTTGTACACAAGCATAAATGAAACACCATATTTTATGATCCGTTATACTAAGAGAAATGTAACTCCCACTGCATTACTGTGTAACTCCACGCAGAGTGCCAACTACAGGTGGTGAATTGGTAACAGGGGAGAATAAACTCAGGATTAACACAGGAAGAGTGAAGTGTGATGTTAGAAGAAATGATTTTTCACAAGAAATCTGGAACTCTCTGCCCCAAAAAGCTGCTGAGGCTGGGGCTCAATTGAAAGAAAGAAAGACTTGCATTTATATAGCACCTTTCACAACCACTGAACGTCCCAAAGCGTTTTACAGCCAATTAAATACTTTTGAAGTCACTGTTGTAATGTAGGAAACGCGGCAGCCACACAGGAAGCTCCCACAAACAGCAATATGATAATGACCAGATCATCTGTTTTAGTGATGTTGGTTGAGGGATAAATATTGGCCAGGACACCGGGGAGAACTCCCCTGCTCTTCTTCAAAATAGTGCCATGGGATCTTTTACGTCCACCCGAGAGAGCAGACGGGGCCTCGGTTTAACGTCTCATCTGAAAGATGGCACCTCTGACAGCGTAGCACTCTCTCAGTACTGCACTGGAGTGTCAGCCTAGATTTTTGTGCTCAAGTCTCTGGAGTGGGACTTGAACCCATAACCTTCTGACTCAAAGGCAAGGGTGCTACCAAGTGAGCCATGGCGGAAGCAAAATTTCAAAACTGAGATTGATTTCTGTTAGGCAAGGGTATTAAGGGATACAGAACCAAAGCAGGTAGATGGAGTTAAGATACAGATCAGCCATGATCTAATTGAATGATGGAACAGGACTCGTAAAAATCAACATTTCATTGTGCAGTACACATGTCAGCTGCATATATGACAAATAAAATTGAATTGAATTGAATTGAATGACATACTCCTGTTCTTATGTTGCCAAGAGGGTTATTAGAATATGGAATGCTTTTTCAAGTGGCTGTTGAGACAGAGAATATAAAAGGATACAAGGAAAAGGCAGGAAAATAGGATAAGACTAGGTCCAGTTGAAGAGCGAGCACCAGCACAATGGGCCAAATGGCCTTGTTTTGTGCTATTCCTTCTATAAATCTATTTCAGTACCAAAATCACAGCCCTTTTCCAATGCAAGTACACATCATCAATTTGATCGGAATTGACTGAATTCATTACTTCGATCAACAACTGTAACAAAAAAAAGGGATCTTCACCCTTTCAGTGTGAGCTACATTTCAAATCAGATCTCAGAGATGACAGAAGTGCTTGGCACAACGACGTTCTAATCTGTTGTGCCATCTCACATATTAAAAATACCGCAGGCTGCACTTTCAAATTCCAATAAACAAGATTTACCTAATCTTAATGCAATAGCTGATTTATTCGGAGACCTGGAGCTGCAATCTGAGCTCTGGGATTTAAAAAGTGTTGTCTACTATTTCATAAAAGTAGTATTTCGTGGGCCCCTACGCAAGGACTACAGTAAATGCAAACTGAAAGTAAATGGTACATTGAAGAAAAACAACTGAAGAATAACAAAACTAAAATAAAGAAAACGAATTGGTGCATTATAATTTTACTCTGCTGGTTGAGAGGCAACAGTCTGGTCAGTGACAAACATCCGATTCCGAAGTGGGATGGTCGAAGTAGCTGGGACATGTAGAGTCGTGCTTGGAGGATGTGATTTGGCAGCGCAGAGGTCAGAGATCACTGTCCTCTGAATTACTTCAAGAAGATTTTGTTTACTGGAATCAATTTGTTAAGTGGTTAGTTTGGGTTGTTTGCAAATAACGATTGAAAGCTTTGGTGCAAATCCAACCATTCCATCTTTTAAGGGAAAACTGGTTGAATACAGAGCTACAGGAAGACAATGGGGCAGCTGGATTAGCTTTAGGACAGACATGATGGCTCAAATGGTTTCCTTCTGTGCTGTAAACTGCTATGGTTCTATCATTGTGTATGTTCTAGCAGTCACCATCGGTGATTTGAGGCTAAAGAAAACCACACGTATATTATTATAAAAGAAAAGATAATCTGAAGAAATTTTAAGACAGTGACCTAATCTCAGCTGTAGCTTTACATTTGGTTGAAAACGGTTTCCTGGGAGTGGTAAAGAACCACAGTCCAATCTCTGACATATGGAGTTTAGCGTTAACTGCAAGCGATGGCAGTGGATCAGAGATAACTGATGTTGCAGTAAATCTCTTACATTGCTGTAGTGGGAGGGTCGACTGTTGCAATCACCCGGGTATCAAGCCAACAAAAGGGTAATTCCACAGGCCAAGGAATTCACAAAGATCTCAATTTCACAATTAGAATACAGCCATGTAGTCACTTTTGGAAATCTGTCATTGTAGATAGTTACTCCCAGGAATCAGTTACTTTCTACATAGAATTCTAAAGCTGTTTTACAGACTATGTCTAAAAGAAAAGTTGCATGACTCCACAGAAAGTGCCCAATACACATTAGTCTTGGGGATGAAATAGTCATTTGCAACATTCTAACATGTAATGTTTTGCTAAGAAACCCCAAAGTACTCTGGATATTTCTGTGGCCTATTTTTAATGAGTAACAATACAATTTTGTTACTAGCTAAGGTCTGCTTGAAAGCTATTTGCTGTACAGACAGATAATGAAACCTTTCTGGAATTTCAGCCTTGGGAATGTTGAAATATAGGGCAGCAGAGTTGCGTAAATTATAGAATCTTATACAAATCCTGAATTTCAGTAATTTTTTGATCCTTCAAAAGCTTCAACTGGGTGTCGACACCACTATGTCAGCCAATGAGTTGGAAGCGGGGCGGGACTTACAGCAGGACTCACAGCAAACTATTTTACAGCAAAGTTTATTTACTCAGCAAAGAATCTATTTAAACAGCGCACTACAGCAAACAGTCTACAGAGTCTACTTAAACAGCACACTACAGCAGTCTACAGAGGCTATTTTTTTTTTTTTTTTTTAAGTCTCTGGCCTAGAAATTCATTGACGCCACTTTTGGGGCGCTAAAGTGGGGCGTCCGCTAAAGTTTGCGGCCGCCGCCAAATCTAGGCCACTTCTCCGATATTCATTAGCTTCGCCCTACTAGTTCGGGCGAGCGCTAAAACTGCTGCTGGACGCCTCTCTTTGGGCGCTAAGCCGGAGGTGGTGATCGATAGCGCCGAGGCCGGGCGCAGCGCAAGTGCGGCCATCTCGTGACTGACAGCAGACACCCTGGCGCCGGCCAGCTCTTAAGGGGGAAGGGTCGACTGTGTCTGCTGCCACGCCCTGGATAGTGGAGCCCTCCAGCTAGGCCTGAACATTGCTGCTGGACCCAAATAGCGCCTGAAGACATGGAGAAGGCCCATGAACGTGCGCAGCGCTTCTCAGAGCGTGATCTGAGTGTGCTGCTTGCTGCTGTGGAGAAGAGGCGCCATGTTTTGTACCCGGACAATGGCAAGAAGGCGACGGTCCGCGTCTACAGGAGAGCCTGGAGGCATGTCGCCAGCAAGCTGTCAGCCAACAGCGACGTCCCCAGGACCGGTGCCCAATGCCGCAAAAAGTTAAATGACCTCACACGCATTGTCAGGGTGAGTACCCTTTCCAATGACCTCCTCATCCTTGCATGTGCACCTCACATTATGGGCAAAGGGACCTGAAAGCTCTAATGGCCAGCCTTCATCCAGCAGCTATGGCACAGGCATGAGCATCAATTGCACATTCTGCACTGAACACACTGGCCAAGCTATTCCACCATGGGAGGCAGTGCACACCAGATCATGGCGACACACTGGCCAGGCTATTCCACCATGGGAGGCAGTGTACACAAGATCATGGCGACACACTGGCCAGGCTATTCCACCATGGGAGGCAGTGCACACCAGATCATGGCGACACACTGGCCAGGCTATTCCACCATGGGAGGCAGTGCACACAAGATCACGGTGACACACTGTACTTAGAGGCCGTCCTTTCTCTTGCAGGCCAAGCTGGCGAATAATCGCAAGAGCCGGACTGCGACCGGGGGAGGACGACCCCATATCCAGCCACTCACCGACCTGCAACATCGCGTGGAGCGCCTCATGGGTGGCCGGGTGATTGGGCCCGTTGCATGTGGAGATGCCGACCCTGTTCTGGGCAGCAATGGTAAGGACATCACCTTTTGCACCTCTCTCGTCCCACTTGCGCATCAGATCTACATCCTTTGCCACTGTCCGACCAATGCGCTGAATGCCACCACTCATGCATCCCGCACTGACGCCCTCTCCTCACTCTAAAGCTACTCTTGTGCCTTCCTGCTTTCAGATGGTCACGAGGAGGTCCCTCAACTTGCCAGTGACAGACCCTCCGAGGAGGAGCAGGAGGAGGAGCAAGAGGAAGGCGGCCCATCAGGGGAACCCTCAGCCGCGGCCACCCAGGCCAATGTAGGGGACACGTCTTCCCTGGAGGGCAGCGTGGCGGAAGTGTCGAAGGGGAGGGGAGCTCCTGGGACCTGCGTGCTGCAGAAAGGCGGGAGGGGGGTGGAAGCTCGGCGGCCTTCTCCCCAGAGGGGGGGGGGTGGGGAGTCCAATTGCTGGGCCCAGCGGCCTCCAGCAACGCAGGAAGGGTCGGCCAGCTCGGCGGCCTTCTCCCCAGAGGGAGAGTCCAACCTCCAGTCAGGAGATGCTCTTCGCCGAGGAGATGGAACGCCTCGAAGACTTGTCCGCGGACTCGGAGCGCCGGCACACGGAGCTCATGGCGGCAGTGGCACGGTTGCCTGAGTCCATCGATTCCCTCTCTTGGAGTGTGGCCGAGTTCGGGCCCTTAGAGGCCACCAGTCGGGCGGAATACCGGGCAGATGTGTCAGCGACTGGCCAGGTGATTAGTGGTGCCGTCCAGTCACTGGCTGCTCTGCTGCGGTCAGTGAACAGGTCAACACGGGCACTCACTGCTGCCACACTCGCTGTCAGCCAGGCATCGCCAGGGCACCCGGCGCGCTGCAGCAGCACAGCAGTCTGTCCCTCGGCAGATTGGTGCGCATGCTGCAGTGCTGGCCCGGGCGAGTGCCAGTGTCTCAGGCGACCAGCGAGCGCCTGCCATCCGCCAGCTTGCCGCCATTCCTCCAGCCGCCACTGCCACTCCCCCAGTGGAGCTGCCAGGAGCTGCTGCAGCGACTGATGCTGGCCAGCCACAGCTGCAGCAATCAACAGCCGCCCGCTCGACGGCCAGACCTCGACTAGGCCGACCCCCAAGGGCATCTGCCGTCACAACATGTGCCCCTCAGGAGCCTGCCCCCAGCCTTGCAGCAGCCAATGGCCTTACTTTGAGGCGGAGCAGCAGGGCGGGCAGGGGCCACCCAAAGATGGCCAAGGCATCGCCCTAGCGGGCCAAATAGTCGAATGTGTGGCCATTTGTGTTTGTTTCTTGAGGCCGAGAATTGGATGTTTGTTTTTTGAAGGCCGATGATGTGATGTTTGTTTTTGACGTAGGCCGCGAATGACGGCCATTTTAGTTGCCCTCTTTTGTTAATCCTCTCCAGGTTGTGGGAGCGAGTAATGTGTTTGAGTGTTTTTTGGGGGTTTCGTCTGTTTTTGGTTTTCATGTGGGAAGGGCCCAGAGTTTGTACAATAAAGCATTTTATTTATTCACATTGTCCATGGTTGATCTTTGAAGTGTTTGTTGCCTTAACCGGCTGAGGGCTTGCGGAGCGGCTGCAATCATGTTCTATCATTGGCACAAGCCATTCCCTGACAGAGGGCCTAGAAGTGACGTTCAATAAGCCACCGACGGGCGGCCCTTGGACCTTGTGCGTCCCTCCTGGGCTGGTACTCCTCGTCCTCGTCATGCTCCTCCTGCTCCTCCTCCTGAGGTGGTGGTCCAACGTGAGGTGGCAGTGCCCGAGTCCTGCGGATAGCCAGGTTGTGCAGCATGCAGCAAACGACAACGAATTGGGAGACTCGGTCCTGCGAATACTGGAGGGCTCCCCCGGAGCGATCGAGACAGCGGAACCGTTGCTTGAGCACGCCGATTGTTTGTCCTATGAGGTTCCTCGTCGCTTGATGGCTCTCGTTGTATGCCTCTTCAGCAGGGGTCGTGGGCGCGCGGAGCGGGGTCATGAGCCAGGTACACAAAGGATAGCCTTTGTCCCCGATAAGCCATCCTCTTGGGGGAGGCTGTGCCTGGAACATGTCAGCCACAGTTGTCTGTCGCAGGATAAAGGCATCGTGGCTGCTGCCTGGAAAGCGGGCATTGACAGCTAGGATGCGCTGCCTGTGGTCACACACCAGCTGTACATTGAGGGAATGGTAGCCCTTCCGGTTGCGGTACTCCTCGGCATGCTCAAGAGGTGCCCGCAAAGCCACATGCGTGCAGTCAATGGCGCCCTGCACCATAGGGAAGCCCGCTATTCTTGCAAACCCCACTGCACGCTGCTGCTGCTTGTCCAGGGTCATGGGGAAGGAGATGAATTGATGTCTCCTTCTGAAAAGGGCTTCGGTCACCTGGCGGATGCAGCAATGCACGGCGAACTGGGAGATGTTAGCGATGTCCCCAGTAGCGGATTGGAAGGAGCCGGAGGCATAGAAGTTGAGAGCCACCGTCACCTTCACTGCCACCGACAGAGACGTCCTGCGCATCAGCTGTGGCTGCAGATCTCTCTGAAGCAGCCGGCAGATGTCTGCAACCACCTCCCTTCGGAATCGCAGCCTCCTAACACACATCGCGGCAGACATGGTCAGATAGGAGGTCTGCTGGCGGTATACCCTGCGTGGGTAAGGCCTCAGTTGGCGACGCCTGTTGCCCCCTCTGCGTCTAGCCAGGGCTGCCACTCTCTCACGGCGTCTGTAAGCCCTTCTGGCATAAGGCTGAAATTCTGCGTTGCCACCCAATGCAGCCCCCATTATATGCTGGCAAACACTGAGCTCTGAATGAAGGCAAAGATAATTGGTAAGCTCTGGCCTGAGCCAAAAATACCTGTCCAAGTGTTGGTCCAAACCAGTAAACTCTCCCTCCTCCTTGGTCTCTGTCCAAAAAACCGTTGCTCAAGAGTGAATGCTGCAAAATGGCTGGCCTTTATACTGCTGGGTAAGTGCCCTTTAATTTGCGCTCCCCGCGGCCCGGCTGGCCTGTGTACCGTTCCACTTCACAGTCGCTCGGGCCGCCCGGCGCACAATGGGCCGGCGCGAGTGAAGTTCCGGTTTGGGGCGCACAAAGGGCGTTGCACTATTAAATGACGTCATGATCTGCGCGCGCAGCAGGGCGCGCGCTAAGACTTTGCGCCGGCGCTAAATGTGTCCTGAAGTTGGGGAGAGGCGCAGATCGTGCTGCGCCGGGGCGATAAGCGCCTAGCGCTCGAGATCTACTCCCCCTAAGGCGCTAACGGCTGGCACGCCCAACTGAATTTCTAGGCCTCTATGTTTGACAGCAAACTGAACTCATGACCGAAACTATAGCAACTTCTCCCGATAAAAAGCAGGGTAATTTCTCCAGCAAAACGTAGTGAGTGGAGGTTAGTTACATAATACAAATTGATTATTTCTCTAGCAAATTGCAGTGAGTTACATACAAATTATGTGCATAAAATCAATCCCCGTCACTTATTGACAGGGAAATTACCCAATCATCTTCATTCTGGCCAGGAATAGTGGTGTCTGTATAAGCAGCCAACTATAACTGTAGTGCCGGTGTGAAAGTTTCACTTTGCATGGTGTTATAGTGTAATTGTAGCCTGAATTCAAAGTTAGGGCTCAACTTGACAAGAGGTAAAAGGAGTGAGATTTCACGGAACAGGCAGTCTCACTTCGGAATCAATTCAGACCTCGACACACGACTTAAACTGCACAACTTCAGCACTAGAATGAAATCGAAACACATTCACACCATATACTAGCCTAGTATTGTAAAGACACGGCCATGGACGTTTCCAATGTGCAAGTGTGACCTGGATTAGTAGCAATTTGATTTCTCTTCCTTCACGGAGGTGAAGAGCCTCACAACTGCATGGCACCAAATGATTCCTCCCTGCATCCCACCTCACATCATGCATGAGGTGCAAGGAATGAATGTATAGCAAAGCCAGATGCTTGAAGCTGTACCCTATAACAGAGAGGCACATTAAGAACTGCAATGATACATCACTAAGTGTGCCCGCAGAAGATCATTTTAAATGGTGAGTGTTTGGGAAAGTACATTACAGATTTACAACCCGGTCTTTTTGCAAGAAGCGGTTCAATAAAAATTAACAGTACTCTGCATAAATTTTTAATCATAGCAGCCCCAATACAATTTAAATCATTTAAAAAGGAGAAATTCAATCTCTGGAACCACTTAACAATAATGATAAACAAGGGGGGGCGGAATGTGATTACTATTAACAAATGTTTTGTGAAATAATGTTGACAATTTTGTTTGCAGTGGATGTGGAAACATGTCAAATAAAGCTGTCTGAGAGCATAATTCTATGTCTGGCCGTATCGCTTAAGTCTGGTTATAATCTTGGCGTTTAGGGAAAGTGATGGTTCAAGATGAAAATCACGGGAACCCAACCACGACATGAATTCAGATACAGGAAACTCGTTTAAACGGCACCTAAAATATCCGGAATTCTCTATTAACCGGCAAAATTCACACTCTGAAAACAACACCTCAATAACCGGAAATGTTGCCGAGTCCGAGTCTCCCGCGGTGGCCGAGTTAGTCAGTGGGGGTAGTTCTCCAAACTGCCACTACTCGGCTTCTTGGCGCTGTCGGAAGTCCGAACACCTCAATAACAGGAGTCTGACTCTCCCGCGCTGTATACAGTCGTTTACTGTATAAGCTTTGTGTTACTGTTAAGTAATTAAAGAGTTATGGATTACCCTCAACTGGCAGTACTGTACTTAATCAAGCATCTTCCACCATCCATTTAACACAACATTCTGTAGGTGAGTACCCAATTACTGTATACTGCTCATTTCTTGATTTTTAAAATTTTTGTTTGGTAAAAATAGCCTCGGTAGATAACCCTCTCAGTCATCCGGAATTTTTAATCAACCGGCACCATCCCGGTCCCGTCGGTGCCAGATACCAAAGAGTTTCCTGTACAAGGAGTGGCTCCGAGAGATCCTGTAGTAAAATGTGGAGTTCTTATCCAGAAGGCCTGCATTAAAATTGCGGTGTCAATGCTCATTCAAACCTCTAGCTACTGTTGGGTCTCAGCTTCTTATTCTAGCAGTAGATGCAGATTACTCCATCCCTGGCCAGGTTCGAGGTTGGGTAGGGAGAAATGGATGTTGTGTATCTGGTATGAGAACAGGTTGGAGGTTGGGTAGGGAGAAATGGATGTTGTGTATCTGGTATGTGTCGGTGCAGGCTCGATGGGCCGAAATGGCCTCTATCTGCACTGTGGGGTTTCTGGGTTTCTGTGAGAACATGATCAGTTTCTCCTTCTCCTCATAACTTGTATATAAACGGAATGATTTTGTTAATGTGAAAATATTTTACTTTTGATGACGATGAATAACAGGAACAAGATTTAAAAAAAAAAAATTTACTTTTAATGCATCACAATGTTATTCCGTATTTAAATTATGTCCCTGCACTGATAAAAGGGCGAGAAAACGGCAAAACCCATCATCCATTAGTTTGGGTTTCTAGTTTCTCTGTTCAGTGTCAAAATGGCTGCCGAGAATATACACAATTCAAACAGGAGTAACCTTAGATACATTGCACACATTTCTCATTTGGCTGAAATGTGAATTTTCTCAGAAATAAACATGCCTATAGATGATCCCAAGTTTAATGGGTGCTGAGAGAAAGGTGGCAATTAAAAGAGGCAAAGTCAGAACAAGAAGGAGCAAGAAAGCTGGGGAAACAAAGAAACAAGATAAACTGGCAAACCTAAATTATATTAAACTGTTTAAAGTGTTATTTTTCATTTTCCCCACTAGAACTCTCTCAAGTCCATCTACATGCCAAATACTGACTTCCTTATATTTAATTCAATTGTATGTGTTTGATAGCCAATACTAAAAATGAGATTTTTATTCATGAAAACAAATTAAATTGAAGGTAATAAATGCTGGATAAATCACACATCATAAGCAACATCAGTAATTTGCATAATTCAAAATTGGAATTGGATAATTTTGTTTTCAAAATGGATCCGAACCATCCTACTAAATGTACAAAGTGGGATCCACAGAACCTCGTCAGTACAGAAGGAAGCCATTCGGTCCATTGTGTCTGTGCCACCTCTTTGCTAGAGCAATGGATTAAAATAACAAGAACAACCGCCTGCATTTATATAGCTCCTTTAACGTAGGAAAACGTACCAAGGCGCTTCACAGAAGCGCAAATCAGACAAAACTTGACGCCGAGCTAAAGGAGGAGATATTAGGACGGGTGACTAAAAACGTGGTTGAAGAGGTGGGCTTTAAGGAGCAAAAATTTCCTCCAACTAAATATTGCGAAGACTGAAGCCATTGTCTTGGTCCCCGCCACAAGCTCCATTCCCTAGCCACCGACTCCATCTCTCTCCCTCCAAAACTGTCCGAGGATGAACCAGACCGTTCGCAACCTTGGTGTTGTGTTTGACCCAGAGATGAGCTTCCGACCATACATCACCAAGACTGCCTACTTCCACCTCCGTAACATCACTGGCTTCCCCCCCAGCCTCAGCTCATCCATGCCTTGGTTACCTCCAGACGTCACTATTCCAACGCTCTACTAGCCAACCTCCCATCTTCCACCCTCCATAAACTTAAGGTCATCCAAAACTCGACTGCCCGTGTCCTGACTCGCACCAAGTCCTGTTCACCCGTCACCCCTGTGCTCGCTGACCAACATTGGCTCCTGGTCTGGCAACGCCTCGATTTTAAAATTCTCATCCTTGCTTTCAAATCCCTCCATGGCCTCGCCCGGCCCTATCTCTAACATCCTCCAGCCCTACAAGCCTCCGAGATCTCTACACTCCTCCAATTCTGGCCTCTTGCGCATCACTGATTTTAATCGCTCCACCATTGGCAGTCGTGCATTCAACTGCCTGGGTCCCGAGCTCTGGAATTTTCCTCCCTAAACCTCTCCGCTTCTCTACCTCTCTCACCACCTTTAAGACGCTCCTTAAAACCTACCTCTTTGACCAAGTTTTTGGTCATCTGTCCTAATATCCCCATATGCAACTGTGAAGCGCCTTGTGATGTTTTACTACATTAAAGGCGCTCTATAAATGCAAGTTGTTGTTGCTGTTGAGGAGTGTCTTGCGGAAGAGGGAAAGGTGGAGAGTTTGGGGTGGGGGGGCGGAATTCCAGTGCTTAGGGCCTATACGGCTGAAGGCACGGCTGTCAATGGTGGGGCAAAGGGAGTTCAGTCTGTGGCCAGGGAGAGGAATGGAATCGATGGAGAGAGAATGGAGTTTGTGTTGAGTGCCGAAGACTATAGCTTTGGTCTTCCCAATGTTTAGTTGCAGGGAATTGCAGATCAACCAAGATGTTGGACATGCAGTCTGACAACACAGAGGCAGTGGGGGTGTTGAGGGGTGCTGGGTGTCGTCAGCGTACATGTGGAACCTGAGGTCATGTCTTCGGATGATGTCACCGAGGTGCAGAATGTAGATGAAAATATAGAAACATAGAAGATAGGAGCAGGAGTAGGCCATTCGGCCCTTCGAGCCTGCTCCGCCATTCAATGAGATCATGGCTGATCATATATAGAAGGGGGCCAAGGATAGATCATTTGGGGGGGGGGGGGGTGGGGGAGAGTGGGGACTCGAGAGGTAATGGTGCGATGGCGGGAAGAGAAATGCAATAGATTTTCTGGCTACGAATAGATAGGTAAGAGTGCAAGGGCAGTCCCACTCAGCTGGACAACAGAGGAGAGGTGTTGGAGGAGGTTTCCATATCTCTGTTGGTACATTATCTCGTGCATATAAGAAAAATAGCAAAGACACGTGCAGGGAAGAACCATAATGTACAGGGAAAGTCTGGGCACGATCTGAAAACACTACAGTAAAAATAGCCTGCTCGTGCTCATAAGCTAGGCCTAAATATTAAGAAAAATAGGCAATTGCCTGAAGTACCAGAAGATTACCTGTGGACCCATGCCACAGCATAAGTCACCGCCTTTAGGACAGGAGGGGGTAAGACGAGAAAACCGGAAAAATTAGAGAGGAAAAAAGATCCAAATTGATTTTAATGGCCCAGTAATTCCGGGCACAACGCGTAAGGACGGACGGGGTACTCACGCGTGTGCCCGGAGGAATTGCCGGTTTTCAGCATGCACAGTGCATGCGCTGAAAACCGGCATTTCCTGTCCTCTGACCCAAGGGGTTAAGAGGCTCAACGCGTGCGCGGTATCAGGCAGCGCGTGCGACTTGGATTTCCTCTATTTTTAGAGAGTTGCGCGTGTGTAAAGACCTCCGGTATTTACGCATTGAAAAACCACACGTAAGTACTTAGTTTTACAGGTAAGTTGTCTATTAATACAATTGAGAATTTTTTTTTCCACAGGTTTGTTATTTTTAAAGAATTTACAGTAAGGTAAGTTTAGTTTTAGCCAGTTTTGAAGAAGGGTCAAACCCGAAACGTCAACTCAAATTTCTCTCCACGGATGTTGCCTGACCTGCTGAGTTTTTCCAGCATTTTCTGTTGTTATTTCGGATTTCCAACATCTGCAGTATTTTGCTATCGTATTAGTTTTAGCCCCGATTTTTTATATAAATTTTTTTTTTCAAATTTTAAAATTATTGTTTAAAATAGTTTTTCAGAGTTCTTTATGGTTCATTTAAGTAGTGCAATGTTTTTTTTAAATTTTCTTTCAGGTTTAAGTAGTGTTTTGGGGCCAGGAGTTTTCATGAGTTTGACAGCTCTTACTGTCAAACTCATGAATGAACTTTTGCAACCTCCCATTGGTTGCCCTGTGCTCACGTGATCCCAGCCGGCTCATCGCACTAAGTACGCCGCTGGGTCACGCACGCACAGCGCGGCAGGACCTCAAGCGGGCCAGTCAGAGAAAATGCAATGCTGGCCAGAATTAAAATGTAAGAAGTCACACAACACCAGGTTATAGTCCAACAGCTTTATTTGAAATCACAAGCTTTCGGAGCGCTGCTCCTTCTTCAGGTGAAGTGGAGAAATGCATAAAGACACAGCTTATATAGTCAGAGAATCATGTCAGATGTTTACAGGTGACCTTTCCAACTGCCATTTATCACACCTCGGCAGAGAGATAATCACAGCAGTCAAAGGTGTGAATGGTGTCCAAACAGGTCAGTCAGGGAAACATTACATCAAAGAACAATGAGGTGGGGTCACAAGGGGTCAAATATTGCAGATGCTGGGGTCTGTATGAAAAACAAAAAAAGACAAAAAACATTTTTTTTGGCTGGAAATCACAGCAGGTCCGGCAGTTGGAAAGGTCACCTGTAAACATCTGACATGATTCTCTGACTATATAAGCTGTGTCTTTATGCATTTCTCCACTTCACCTGAAGAAGGAGCAGCGCTCCGAAAGCTTGTGATTTCAAATAAAGCTGTTGGACTATAACCTGGTGTTATGTGACTTCTTACATTTGTCCACCCCAGTCCAACTCCGGCATCTCCACACCAGAATTAAAATGTCAGCGCGCCGTGTAAGTGAACATCGGGGGCTTGCACGCGCGGCAAGCTCCCGATCCTAATTTCAGGGTCAATATGTATTGGCATGAACCACATTCTTCCTTCGACCAGATCAGCAAGTCTGATAAGTATTAGTTTACAGGGCCTCAAGTTTACCACTGTTACATTTTTGTACTGGCATCTAAAAATGTTTATCTAGTTGCCACAATCATCTTGAATGCGCAGAAGCTGGCTGCATAGCACGTCTCTAAAATTGTTTAAACTTTAGAAGCCAAGTTATTTTTAGTCATCAACTGCTTTGATGTAAGGCTGTTAAGATTGAGGGCCTAATTCTGTTTTAGCTGCGCACCACTTACATTTCAACGGAATGACGACCAGAGAATTAACTTAGATTAACTTTTTTGTGCACAGCACAATGTTTTCAGAAGCCAAATGTACAAACATGATCCAACAAACAAATTGCATTTAATATTTTGAGTCTCGGGTCCAAGCGTCCTTGAAATACTGGCCTTCTCAGCCACTTAATGAAGATATCAATGTATTGATATCATGTCGTATCAGTGCCCTAGATATATAACTTAAAAAAGGATTCTATAGAACATCTCCATGTCAATGTTTGCAGAGCTCTGGGATCTCATGCAGCTAAACGTGGACGTGAAACCGTACTAATCTCTGCATTTCATTTAAGAAATTGCCAAGCCTATAGATAAAAAGAATGCATTTGGACTTTCAGAAGGTATTTGATAAATGCCATACAAGAAACTTCCTAAAATGATTAAGGTTCACGGTATTAAAGCCAAAGGGGCAGTATGGATAGAGGGATGGCAAGTGAAGTACCGCACTAATTTTGGGGGGAAATGAACTGGGAATGGAAATATGCCCTAAATGATCTAATTCTCAGTGGAATACAGAAACAAAGAGATTCAGGGGTACAGATAAACAGCTCTTTAAAAGCAGGATTACACGTGGAAAAGGCAATAAAAAGGGTTAATAGGATTCTAGGCTTTATATAGCCACTAAATATAAAAGCAACTGATAATGATATATCTACATAAGATATAACAACAGAAAATGCTGGAAAAACTCAGCAGCCAGGCAACATCCGTGGAGAGAAATTAGAGTCAACGTTTCGGGTCGAAACCCTTTTTCAAAACTGGAAAGGAAATGAAATAGATCGAAAGGCAGGGCTGCGAGAGGACAAAAGAAGTGAAGAGACATTAAGAGGTATTCAAAACGAGACGAGATGGTGATAGGACTAGTGGAGACAAAAGACGGCTCAGATTAGGTGTGAAATAGTCTGGCAGAATGGGAGACAGCTGCCATGTGGGAGAGAGAAAAAAGGGGGGGGGGGGGGGGAGGGAGGCCAAAACAAAGATGTGGATAAAATATAAGCAAAAATGCAATGGGGGCTGAGGTTATGATCTGAAATTGTTGAACTCTATGTTGAGTCCGGAAGGCTGTAAAGTGCCTAATCGGAAGATGAGGTGCTGTTCCTCGAGTTTACGTTGAGCTTCCGTGGAACAATGCAAGAGCCCGAGTACGGTGAGGTCCGAGTGGGAATGGGGCGGTGAATTAAAGTGACAGGCGACCGTATCTATATAAGATGTTGGTTAAGTCATAATTGGGGGTTTGCAGATTTTGACACCACATTATATAAAGGAAACTGGAGTTATAGAAAAGATGCAATATGATTGGCCAGCATACCAGGGATGAAAGGAAGATTTGGTAGAAGTATTCAAAATTCTGAAAAACTTTGAGGCATTACATTTATTAAAAGGTTATTTCCAGGGGTTGGTAAATCAGTAATAAAGGAGGCCTAAACTCAGGCCTAGCACCAGAAGCGTGACGAGGAGACTCTCAGTTTTTTCCCCCCTGCACAAATGGCCAATGGGATTTTAATGCTTTTTCATAAGTGGCTATTGAAGCCGAGTTAATCACGGCACTTGAGAGAATGAAATAAACATTTAAGAGAAAAATATTAAACAGTAGAGAAGAGCAAGGAAATGGGATTAGAGTAGATTAAAGATTAGAGTAATGGGGGGGGGGGGGGGCTGGAAATAGCCCAGCTCAGGCAAATCACTCACCTTCAGTACTAATATCTCAATGTCCTTGAAATTATGCATGTAGATACCAGCCTGTGAATGTTTTACATGTACATATGACATTCTACACCTCTTAAAATGAGGGGAAGTCATTTCATACATGCACAGTGAATGTTTGTATGACAGCATCCCACAATCTATTTCATTTTTTTTATTCTTCCATTTTCTCTCTACAGATCAGTGTTGCACCTATTGATTTTAGTGCACAAAGAAGTTGCCAATTAGAATCCCTCCAATATCTAATAAAATTATTCTCCCTTACCAAAAAAAACTCTACAATACTAAGAAATGAAGTTGTAGGAATCTAAAACACTAACTGAATCATAGAATAATACAGCGCAGAAGGAGGCCATTCGGCCCATTGTGCTGTGCCGGCTCTTTGGTCGAGCTATCCAATTAGTCCCACTCCCTTGCTGCTTCTACATAGCCCCTTAATTTTTTTTCCCTTTGAGTATTTATCCAATTCCCTTTTCAAAATTACTATTAAATCTGCTTCCACCATCCTTTCAGGAAGAGAATTTCAGATCACAACAACTCGCTGCGTAAAAAAACCTTCCTCATGTCGCCTCTGGTTCTTTTGCCAATCACCTTAAATCTGTGTCCTCAGGTTACCGACCCTTCCGCCACGGGAACCAGTTCCTCCTTATTTACTCTATCAAAACCGTTCACAATTTTGAATACCTCCATCAAATCTTAAAGGAAACCGGCATGCTTCAAAACTGTTCATGGCTCAGATGTAACTTTTGGCACCATGGATAGACCTTGGAATGCTAACAGCTTAGGTTAGTCATTCAACCCTGGACTCAAATCTACATTTCTGTCAATCACCTCTTATTCCCTGCTCCTGCTTCAACAGGTCACCCATCTACTACCTCGAGTAGCCGCATGGTATGTATAAAGGAGAGAAATGGAGTTAAAATATCAGTGTTCTCCCTCCCTCAAAACAAAACTAGCGTGATGCATGCTTAAAGCTGGCTATGAAGTAATGGGCTTGAATGAGACTGATGTAAACAGTCCAATTTAAATCCCCAGTTGCTGGTGTCTGTAAGTTAATGTAATATGAGGCATGAAAGTGGTCAGGGCAAGAGGAATGTAAATACTGCGAGATTAGATTTGATCAGAGCAAATTTGACCTTCCCAGATGGAGCATCAGAAAGAAAAATAACGAATGCAGCGGTTTTCTCCCCTTCTCTAGATTCTCCCCAACTTTATCCCACATTACATGATGCTGTACTTCTGAGAATGGGCAGGGACGGCATCTGAAGTTTTGATGCGGACTGGGTAAATTTGACCTGAATCATAAAGGATTTAAAAATGAGAGCAGAACAGCTTCAAAATGTCTGTTATTCAGCCTCAGATGTGCAACAAAATTGACCGCAACCGATGTTATGAGAAATAGGAGGATTCATCAGATTTTAAATCACAAGTCTATTTTTTGTCTATTCATGAGAGGTAGCTGGTCACTTTCAATTTATCTTACTGCCAATCTGGTTGAATATACAATCAACACCAGGAGACTCAGAGACAGGTGTTCTTGTTTGGGAAATATATCTTGAGGACAAACTCGCGAAGGAGAGATATAACTCACAATAAGCACCACTTGCTTTATTCTAAAAGTAATCAACGGCAGTTGTTCAGCAAGGTAAGAGACCGGGTTTTCCACTTGTGTGCTCTTCCTCCATTCATTTCAGTGGATAGGAAAGCCATGGGGTGGTGCGGAGACAAGAGGTCTCAAATGATCCAGGTGCGAGAAACTGAAGAGTTGGGCCATTCAAATTGTGCTCTCACAAATCAGGAAGTGCGATGCCCTCATCAGCGGGCATCCCGTGTGTTTTGAATTCTGTGGAAGCTGGGCCACCTTATATAAGCGTGAAAGATAAAGAATCAAATCCCTTTCTCCTAGAAACAGAAAGGCTTAAACTCAAGTGACCCAGTTAACGTGACAGGGAGAAGTCTCATCTGGGGGCCGATCTGCACCTTTGGCACAAGTGGTAAACTGGTGGTTGTGAATCTGCCACCCGTTATACACCCCACCCGATTTTCAGTTCCATTGATCTGCAACCGCCAGTTTATCACCCACACCATGGTGGCACTGGGACTGCAGGGGGTGGTTTACAGCGCCATGACCAAAGATCGATTTTGTGCAATCGTCCTCAACCAGTCAGTCATTCTTGAATCACTGTATCACAGCTTATGTGGAGGTGGTCTTGTGGAGTTCATTAGGCATTACAAATCCTTGTGTTAAGAGTTAAAATACGCATATCTGTTCTAGTTTAGCATTTTCAGTAGAGTTAGCGAAATCCCGCATCTTGTTATTTTTGTACCGGAGAAGGGAGTGCGAGTTAAAAGTTCTATAAAAATAGTGCAAGCTTCTGTACTGTACTTTGCTACTTCCTAGCTCTTACTTTTAACAAGCTTGTTCAATACTTTATAACCTAAATTCCAATCAGATAGATGTTTATTCTTCAACTATCCAAAGTCAAGGAGATCATGGGAGAGCTTGTGTCATAATCAGAAAACTAAATAGCATAACACAACTTTCTGTTCGACCACTGGGTCAAACTACAACACCAGATACTGTGCACGTGAGGTTTGGTTTCTGAGGATCGAGGGCTCGGTTGCAGGAGTGGTCCTTAATTTGAGCACAAGAGATATGTCTGGTGAAAGCTGAAAGATTTAGAAACATCTGAAGTCTCGACAGCGACAGGGTAAATTTGGAACAGGAAGGATTCAGTTGGGCACAAAGGTCATCAACATGCCATCAGTGGCATGTGTTGAATCAGAACGAGTATTAAAAAAACAACAATCTCAGTAGCTGTTTTCACCTCAATACCAATTCAGATGTATGCCAGCAGACAAATCCCACATTGCACACACTAAATCCCTGTATTGTACACTAAAGACATCCTGTTTAATTCCGTCAGCTGCTGTCTTGTTGCAAAAGAAAACATATATGCAATGTATGCGCATGCATAGGCAATCTCACCCGCACCACCGCCAAAAAATACAGTGTGTGTAGCTTCCCTAGTACAACCATGCAGTGTAATAAGGGAAGCGCCACTAACTAACCATGTGAATTTGATACGTAGAGTTCAGATTACATTGCAGGATCTCAGCACAGAGCAAATCTCTTACCTACTAAGAAATTTACAGGAGAGCTTCTGAAACACGAGCAACGGCTGATGTAATAATGACGCCTTTAATCATTCTACGCATTAACTAAAGAGCAGCACAGTCTGCAATGAACACTTTGCTGAATTCAGGAAGGTTTAAACTGCGGAAAGGATTAACCTTTGATTAAACGTACTGAAGACATCCAACAACCCTTCATTAGAACAGTAGCTCTATACTCTATCATTACCCTGTTTAACAATGCTTTCTGTCAGCACTCTGATGAGTAAATAATAGTTATACAGTGTATGTAGGAATCAAATTGGTAGAAAAAAGGTTTAGACAGACTGGAGTTTTATCATTTCAATGGATTATACAACAGTAAAATAGTTGTTTAATTTGTTGCTACATGTAAGTTAGTGAATCTGCTTGCTGTGTAAAGAAATATTGGTTACTTCGATTGGGAGCAACCTTCCCTCTAAGCTGCGCGGCTGCACAGCTGTCTGCCGGTCCCGCACAGCCAGGGATCAGCTTTTCCAATGTGAAATTTCACACATGTGTGAAACTTTGACTGGACCACGCAGCCCGTTAAAGAGACTGTGCACCCCCCAAAAAAATATGGGGAACATTGGTTGGAATTGTGAAGGATTTTTCTTGATACAGTATCTATCTACAGGAAACTTTCGTTTAAATGGAGGTTAAATCTCCAGAATGCTCTATCCACCGGCAAAATTCAGGAGTCGGTTCAGCTAACTTTTTTTACTTTTCGTTGCTTTTTTTCTCCATTCCTGGCTCTGCAAGCGTCTAGCTGAAGCTGTTGCTTAGCTACAGAGACGCTTGCAAGCTGCGCCGACTGTTTTGAAGCTGTTGCTAAGCAACAGGGTTTGTTGCTAGATACGGAGCTCGTAAGTTTTAACATTAGCGCTGGTTTCTCCAGCAGCGTTGATTGACCGGCACCAGCTCGGTCCCGTCAGTGCCGGATACCAGAAAGTTTCCTGTATAATCGATCCTCCTTAACAACATGTACTTCACTTTCGATATTCTTCTGTAAGAGTGATTGGTTGGAAGCTTGTTTACAATAGAGTTAGATCTTTTACATACATTTATCGCACATTTTAAATATTTGTAACTATGGTTGAAAAAGTATATTAATATACAGTAGTTTGCAGGTATTGCCCTTGTGTGCTATGTACATTCTTGCCATCCAAATTAACTTTAAAAAAGTGTCCACATATATTAATAAACAATTTAAATAAAATACACTAAGAAAAAGTGAACGTATGGTATATGACAGAAAACATCTCCTTTATGAAAAAAACATAAATCAGAGTGGTGCCTATGGCTATTTTGTGCCTAACTGATTATGCAAACCACCATTCCCATCTGTATTCGCTTTATATTGTAAAATTATTTTTTTCTGCACTTTATAGCTAACTTTCACTTTTTAAATGAAGGTTTTAACTTTGGGGCTTATTATTCCACATACAGTTAGAGACTGCAGAGCACTGCACTTTGCGACACCATGTAGGAGTCACTGTATTATTAGTTTGATGCTTGATGGTTAGCGTCAGTTTGGCTAATTGGTAGCACACTCACCTCCCGAGTCAGAAGGTTGTTGGTTCAAGTCCCACTCTGGGACTTAAGCATATAATCTAGGCTGATCTTTCAGTGCTATAATCAGAGAGGGCTGCATTGTTGAAGGTGCCATCTCGCAATCCAAACTGAGGGCCTCTCCACCTATTCAGGTGGTGTAAAAGATCCCATGGCACTTTCCCCCAAGGTGTCCTGGCCAACATTCATCTCTCAACCATCGTCACCAAAAACAGATTATACTGCCCATTAGGACCTGGCTGTACATCAACAACAGTAATTCAATGGTCGTGAAACACTTTGAGATTTCCTGAGGACATGAAACGTTCATACTTGCAATTGTTTGAAACCTTCTTGGCAGTAACTCCATGACAAGCTATTAAAATACATAGTTATTGAACTACATCCGTCCAGAAATTCCAAAGTGCATCTGTGGTAAACCACTGTTTGTATTCCTGTTTGTCCTGTTTGTATTCCACTGTGTACATGCCTGGACATGCCTCGGCTGACTCCTCCCACAGGTCCTAGTATAAAGGTGACTGCTCCCCAGCCCTTTGTATTTCTGGACCGGTCGACCACTCGAGGCAGACCTCCATTCTGTTGTTAATAAAAGCCTTTGGTTACTCTTCTAACTCTCAGTCTTTTATGAGTAATTGATAGCGCATCAGCATCCTTAAGAGAATTTTCAAGACAGCGGACAAAATTTTATGGAGTGAGATGAAAGTTGCTTCACAAAGACATGAGGGGTTTGGAAATCCAAACTATAGTTCAATTACCCTGTGGGATCTAGAGAATACTTGATTGGTTTGCCAATAAAACACTAATCACTGCACTCTAAAGAGTAATTCATTGTGTGACGCTCTCAGAGGTGCTAAACATATTTTCTTAAGTCACCGGATGTTGAATTTATTGCATTAGCGTGTCAACCAGCCGTATTTCACAGACAGTTTTGGGGTAATATACATTCGCTATGTTTGTGGACAGAAATCCGTGTTGATCCTAGCTCTGCCCACTCAGTGCTGCTTCCAGCACCTCCTTTTAGCAGTGCTCCTGGCAACTCAACTCAACGGTTCCTACCTCCTGTCGCTACTTCAAGTAACTGAACACCACCGTACACGGTGTGAGAATTCTTGCAAGATTAGGAATTCCCTCTCACAGCATGCCAAGTGGCATCCAATCCCAGGAGCAGCAGGTGATAGGTGCTGGGTGTGGCACTAAATTGAAGGTTTCTAGTCTGGACCTGGGGTAGGGGAGAACATTTCCAGCGTGAACTGGGAGGAGAGGTGAAGAGAAAAGGGAGGGGTTGGTTGAAAGAATGCCAGCTTGACTTGGGGGAGGGAAAGGAGAGAGAAATGCCAGCATGAACTGGGGAGAGGAGTGCCTATTTGAAATGAGGGGAAAGAAGAGGGTCAGTATGACCTGATTGGTGAAAAGGGAGAACAAGTGTGCTTCTGTGAACGAGGTAAAAGGGGATGAAAACTGTCTTCATGTCACTGACAATTGTATAAATAATTTTAAAACAATTAGCAAGAGAGTCCCAATATATATCCATCATTTCTGCCATAATCTTCTGCTTAAAAGTGATGGAATGATGGGTATACTGTCTCTGCAGCTTAAGTTACGACAAGTTTGTGCCCCACTACACCAAATAGAGGATTTCCTCATGAGACTTTGCATTCACAAAGACTGTGGTGGCCACTCTATGAATGCTACTGTGTACAAATGTGTTTGCAATAGGTAGACTGTCTCGCTTAACAAATAATGGTAGCTCGTAACTGACATTTCAGGAAGTAGGTGATATGGTTACTGAGCTACCAGTAAGAGGTCAGACCTTTGAGCCTAAAAGTCTTTTCCTGCTTCTAATTATTTGTATATACTTTGAGGTTTATATTATATGAACTGTTAGTCAAAGACAGTGGCAGCATGGATACAAAATTGGCTAAGGGACAGAAAGCACAGAGTAGTGGTGAACGGTTGTTTTTCAGGCTGGAGGGAAGTATACAGTGGTGTTCCCCAGGGGTCGGTATTAGGTCCGCAGTTCTGATATATATTAATAACCTGGATTTGGATATAACAGGCATCATTTCAAAGTTTGCAGATGATGCAAAATTCAGAAATGTAGTAAACAATGAGGAGGATAATAGATTTCAGGAGGACATAGACAGACTGGTGAAATGGGCAGTCGCACAGCAGATGTAATCTAACGCAGAGAAGTGTGAAGTGATGCATTTTGGTAGGAAGAATGAGGAGAGGCAATATAAACTAAATGGTACCATTTTAAAGGGGGTGCAGGAAGAGAGAATTGGGAGGGCATGCATCAAATCTTTGAAGGTGGCAGGACGAGTTGAGAAAGCTGTTAAAAAAGCATATGGGATCCTTGGCTTTTTTAATAGAGGAATAGAGTACAAAAGCAAGGAAGTTATGCTAAACCTTTATAAAACACTGGTTAGGCCTCAGCTGGAGTGACGTGTTCAGTTATGGGCACCACACTTTAGGGAGGATGTCAAGACCTTGGAGAGGGTGCAGAAGAGATTAACTACGAATGTGGGACTTCAGTTATGTGGAGAGACTGGAGAAGCTGGGGCTGTTCTCCTTACAGCAGGGAAAGTTAAGAGGATATTTGATAGAGGTGTTCAAAATCATGAACGGTGTTGACAGAATAAAAATAAGGAGAAACTGTTACCAATGGCAGACACAGCAAGTTATGATGATCTGGAAGGCACTGCCTGAAAGGGTGGTGGAAGCAGATTCAATAGTAACATTCAAAATAGAACTGGATAAATTCTAGAAGGGAAAAAAAAGTACAGGGCTATGGGGAAAGAGCAGGGGAGTGGGATTAATTGGATAGCTCTTTCAAAGAGCTAGCACAGGCACAAAGGGCTGAATGGCCTCCTTCGGTGCTGTATCATTCAACGATTCTATGAAGTTGCTCAAGTATCAATTGCCATCATTTTTTTTTATTTTTATAAAAGAGCCAGCTACTCCTTGCAGGGCACAGTAACCGATCTTGTGTTCACCTACTTGTTTTGAGGTTCAGCATGTTGGCAGGGCTGCATCATAAACAGACGTCAAACCAAGTTCTGTTTCACAGTCCTAGGTCTAGACAGGCTGCATTTCAAAATTATAGGAAAGAAATTCCACTCAGTAACAAGAGCTCGCTTGGGAAAGCTGTTGTCAGCTTGTTGGAGTCATGGGAATTAAACTCAATCTCCTAAAAAGGTATCCTCAAGATTCCTGAACTTTTACACTTCATAGATTATCACCATGTCATATACGTGTACACAACTGAAATAAATGATCCAACAGGTTTTTGTCAGTGTGTGCTGTGAACGCTCAGTTAAGTTAAAAACGCATGTGGGACCCATGGTTTTATGAATAGAAGCATAGAATACAAAAGCAAGTAAGCTATGCTAAACCTTTATATCATCACTAATTAGGGCTCAGCTAGAGTAGTGTGTTCAATTATGGGCACCAGACTTTACTAGAATGGTACCAGGTGTACGAAAGACTGGTATTTAGAGTCCATACGGTAGATGGGAATCATATATGTATAAACTCAAGTGTAGCCATTGGCCAACTAATCTTACCCATGATTCCCTGTGGGTATGGAAATATTAAAGACTGTTCGAATGTAGCCGTAAGCGGCAGTCAAAAGCAGTTTTGACTAAGCTCTGATAGCAAACAGCCACAGGCTGCGAGTGAAGGTCAAATTGTTAAATAGCATATTATAATGCTAAGTAGGAATTAGTGTTCGCTTAACAAAGCTAATTGCAAAGATATTTAAAAGATAATTAGTATAAGGACATAAAATAAGAGAGATCATGGGAGTTAAGGTGTCCATCTGATCCATTAAAGCGAGATAGTCTGGATACCTCAAGACTAGTGAAACAGCGCCGACATGGGCTGGGCCCTTGGTATAGAAAGGCCTTGTACTGCTTGAAGCTAGAAATAAGAGAGAAGGTAAATTCCAATGGGGTGAAGAATGTATGAACAAGATAACACTGAACAGGGTAGAGTTGTTGGAAAATTACTGAGGCAGGAGGGGCCAAGATGCTACCCTTAGTCTGAGTGACAATGGTATTTTGACCATTAGAACCAATTTAGAAAGGTGATTTTGTTAAAGGACTTTTGATAAGAAATGGGTTAAAACCTTGATAGTCGAAAAACAACTTACACAGACTTACTGCGAGAACAAAGGAACAGACTGAAGACGATGTCGCCTGTGTCTGAGAGGTTCTAGAGACCAAGGGCTGTGAGCTACTCGTTGAACTATCTATCGCCTGTTGTTAAGTATATTACGCTGTAAGCTTAATAAATCTTGATCTATTGCTCAAACATACTGGCTGCTGCCTATTTGTGTCTTGTCCAAGAACGCAGAGATCATTAAGATCTTACACAGGGATGAGGGACTTCAGTTACATGGAGAGATTAGAGAAGCTGGAATTGTTCTCCTTAGAGCAGAGAAAGTTAAGGGGAGATTTAATAGAGGTGTTCAAAATCATGCCGAGTTTATATCTGGCAGAAGAGTCATAACTAGAGCACACAGATGTAAGGTAATTGGCAAAAGAGCCAGAGGAGGAGAATTTTTTTTATGCAGCAAGTTATTATGATTTGGAATGCGCTGCCTGAAAGGGCGCTGGAAGCAGATTCAATAGTAACTTTCAAAAGGGAATTGGATAAATACTTGAAGGGGAGAATATTGCAGGGCTATGGGGAAAGAGCAGGGGAGTGGGACTAATTGGATAGCACTTTCACAGGGTCGGCACAGGCACAATGGGCCTCCTTCTGTGCCGTAAGATTCTATTATTCTATATGATTCTACTTTTAAGACTTGTTCATTTACTCAGTAGAGATTGCATTCAGTTTGGGAGAAATAGCCTGACCTTAATGGGATTGCCCCAGAAGGACAACGTTTCCCCAGTACCTTGCCAGTTCATGCACCAGAAGGTATTAATTTTTCTGGGCAACGTGTGTCCTGATGTGAATATTATTTGATTTTCAGTTGAAATTCTTCAGGAAAGTTGCACCAGGCATTTATACAATACAGTACTAGAAAAATATTCATTTGTGACCAAACAACAAAAAGATGAGATAGAAGTTTTACCCTGAAATCTAATTAGGATAACGACGCATTGTTTATACAGGAACATAGGAAATAGGAGCAGAAGTAGGCCGTGAGCCTGCTCCGCCATTCAATAAGATCAATTCCACCTTCCCGCACTATGAGATAACAGAGAGGGTTGATGAGAGCAATGCGGTTGACGTAGTGTACATGGATTTCCAAAAGGCGCTCGACAAAGTGCCACATAATAGGCTTGCCAGCAAAGTTGAAGCCCATGGAATAAAAAGGACAGTGGCAGCATGGATACGGAATTGGCTAAGTGATAGGAAACAGAGAGTAGTGGTGAACGGTTGTTTTTTGGACTAGACGAAGGTATACAGTATTGTTCCCCAAGGATCCATTCTCAGACCACTGCTTTTCTTGATATATATTAATGACTTGGATGTGGGTGTACAGGGCACAGTTTCAAAATTTGCAGATGACAAAACTTGGAAGTATAGTGAACAGTGAGGAGGAGAGTGATGGACTTCAGGAAGACAGACAGGCTGATGAAATGGGTGGACATGTGGCAGATGAAATTTAATGCAAAAAGTGATACATTTTGGTAGAAAGAATGAGGAGAGGACATATAAACTAAATGGTACAATCCTAAAGGGGGTGCACAAACAGAGAGGCCTGGGGGTATGTGTGCACAAATTGTTGAAGGTGGCAGGGCAGGTCGAGAAAGCAGTTAAAAAGGCTTACGGGATCCTGGGCTTCATAAATAGAGGTATAGAGTACAAAGTGTGGAAATTATGATGAACCTGTATAAAACACTGGTTCGGCCCCAACTGGAGTACTGTGTCCAATTCTGGGCACCACACTTTAGGAAGGATGTGAAGGCCTTAGAGAGGGTGCAGAAAAGATTTACGAGAATGATTCCAGGAATGAGGGACTTCAGTTAAGTTGATAGACTGGAGAAGCTGGGGTTGTTCTCCTTGGAGCAGAGAAGATTGAGAGGACATTTGATAGAGGTGTTCAAAATCATGAGGGGTCTGGACAGAGTAGATAGAGAGAAACTGTTCCCATTGGCAGAAGGGTCGAGAACCAGAGGACACAGATTTAAGGTGATTGGCAGAAGAACCAAAGGCGACATGAAGAAAAACTTTTTTACACAGCGAATGGTTAAGAATGCACGGCCTGAAAGGGGGGTGGAGGCAGACTCAATCTCATCTTTCAAAAGGGAGTTGGATAAGTATCTAAAGGAAAAAGAATTGCAGGGCTACAGGGAAAGGGCAGGGAGGTGGGACTAGCTGAGAGTTGGCACAGGCTCGACGGGCCGAATGGCCTTCTTCCGTGCTGTAACCATTCTATGATTCTATCCCCATATCCCTTGGTTCCCTTAGTATCCAAAAATCTATCGATCTCAGCCTTGAATATACTGAACGACTGAGCATCCACAGCCCTCTGGGGTAGAGAATTCCAAAGATTCACAACTCTTTGGCTGAAGAAATTTATCCTCATCTCAGTCCTAAATGGCCAATCCCTTATTCTGATCAGTATTCTTATATGTGATCAATTCCTAAGATTCTGCTACATACTCACAAATCTGGATAAGTATAAGCAGGGTACTGTAGGAGTCTCTGCACTCCTAACAAAGAATCCATAACTTACTGGAAGTTAACAAACTGAATTTATTGTCTAAGAACTTTACAAAACAAGAAACTACAGGAGAAGCTCAAAACAGGTCTTTTCTCTTTCAATCCACACGAGGACTGGCTGGTCCCGCCCTCTACCTCTGTCGTCATCACGTCGTCACGTTTCCCGCCAAAGGGGACGTCACGTGACCCACGTGATGACGTCATCGCGTCAGATCGCGATGTTGTCAATCTAGCTCTGTTTAACCAGAGCCAACTTGAAAGGTAATAACATTGGTTACAGACAATTAATGCTAGAGGTAATAACATTGGTTACAGGCAATTATGTAAGTCACTTAGTGGTTTTGCCACAGTACGAGAGTTTAGAGAAAGAATTAACATTATGTCTGTCCTTGATTGTATCATTTTTTGAAAATGACACCCATTCCAAGAACAGATTGTACAAAGAAAGAAACGTGCCTATCTCAGACACAGCTGAAATCATGTCCTACAAGTAATCTTAGAAGGCTAAGCTGTTGAATTAGCTAGTCACAAACAAGCTGACTTTGAAATTTTGAATTCAGCTGAGATCTGGTCCTTAGTGTGCAGCCAACTACTACAGACTTCTTCCAAACTATAGTGAACTGGTATAAAGAAACCAGCTTTTCATTGACATTTCATTTTCCCCAAAATGCACTGACCCAAATTCGACATTTACAGGTATTGTTGACACTCCAGTGCACTACTGAGGGAGTGCTGCTCTGTCGGAGGTGCCGTCTTTCGGATGAGACGTTAAGCCAAGGCCCTGTCTGCTCTCTCAGGTGGACGTAAAAGATCCCATGGCACTATTTCAAAGAAGAGCTGAGGAGTTCTCCCCGGTGTCCTGGGCCAATATTTATCCCTCAATCAACATCACTAAAACAGATTATCTGGTCATTATCACATGGCTGTTTGTGGGAGCTTGCTGTGCGCAAATTGGCAGCCGCATTTCCTACATTACAACAGTGACTACACTTCAAAAAGTACTTCATTGGCTGTAAAGTGCTTTTGGACGTCCTGAGGTTGTGAAAGGTGCAAGTCCTTTTTATATGTTAACTGCTCATGCACAGTAGCCTTTTCCAATAAAATAACAGAAAATGCTGGATACACTCAGCAGGCCAGGCAGCATCTGTGGAGAGAGAAACAGAGTTACCGTTTCAGGTCTGGGACCCTTCGTCAGAACTGGAAAAAGCTGGAGATGTAACAGATATTAAGCAGGTGCAGAGATTGGGGGGGGGGGGAAGGAATTGAAGGAACATTCTGTGCTACAGTAAGAGGCAGGAAAGATAAAATGTTGCAAATGGAGATGGCAAAATCATACAGCATGAAAAATGGGAGCAGGGGTTATAGTCTGAAATTGTTGAACTCAATGTTGAGTCCAGAAGGCTGTAAAGTGCCTAATCGAAAGATAAGGTGCTGTTCCTCGAGCTTACGTTGAGCTTCATTGGAACAATGTAAAAGGCCAAGGACAGAGAGATCAGAGTGGGAGTGAAACGGGGAATTAAAGTGACAGGCGGCCGGAAGCTCACGGTCACCCTTACAGACTGAACGGAGGTGTTCCGCAAAGCGGTCACCCAATCTGCGTTTGGTCTCCCCAATGTAGAGGAGACCGCACCGTGAGCAGCGAATACAGTATATTAAATTGCAAGAGGTACAAGTAAATCGCTGTTTCTGTAGTGTATGTGCCTTTAAGTCAGAACTACTTTTTACAGCTCCTGTATACTGTAGTACCGGCAGTGAGCACACCGGTATATAAGCTGTGCGCATGCCTCTGTACCCCAGTCTAGAGATTACCCTCCTCCAGTAAAGACCTGTTATTTGTTAATGAACAGCATCCATGTGATTATTTATCCACTGAACCACGGATCTAACAGTTTCACCTGGAAGGGGTGTTTGGGGCCCTGGACAGTGGGAAGGGAGAAGGTAAAAGGGCATGTGTTGCATCTCCTGCGCTTGCATGGGAAGGTGCCGGGCGAAGGGGAAGGGCTGATTGAAGAGTGGACCAGGGTGTCGCAGAGGGAGCGGTCCCTTCGGAATGCTGAAAGGGGAGGTAGGGGGAAGATGCGTTTGGTGGTGGGATCACGTTGGAGGTGGCGGAAATGGCGGAGGGTGATCCGTTGAATGTGGAGGCTGGTGGGGTGAAAGGTGAGGACAAGGGGAACCCTATCGTGGTCCTGGGAGGGAGGGGAGCGGGTGAGAGTAGAAGTGCGGAAAATGGAACGGACACGGTCAAGGGCCGTGTCAACCACAGTAGAGGGGAATCCTCGGTTGAGGAAAAAGGAAGACATGTTGGAAGCACTGGTATGGAAGGTGGCATCGTCAGAACAGACGCGGCGGAGACGGAGCAACTGGGAGAATGGAATATAGAGTCCTTACAGGAAGTGGGGTGGGAGGAAGTGTAGTCCAGGTAGATGTGGGAGTCAGTGGGCTTGTTGTGGATGTTTGTCGATAGCCTATCGCCAGAAATGGAGACAGAGAAGTCAAGGAAGAGAAGAGTCGGAGACGGACCATGTGAAGGTGAGTGAAGGGTGGAAATTGGAAGTAAAGTGAATGAACTTTTCTAGTTTTTCCAATGCTTTGTTCAGGCACAAGACCAGGGCAAACAACCTCAACTGAAATCTCATAGGTGTGGAACCAGGAGCTTCCCAAATCCTGGCATCAGAAGCCAGTATAGACAAGGTACAACCTTTCATTAAAAATGTTTAAAGGGTTATATGGAATTTACACAGTTGAATTTAGTGAGTCAATGTCTCATTTATCAAGAAATTTCACATTTGGATCAGGATTTCCATAAATCCCAAATAATAATAATAGTTAACTTGTAAGCCACATTCCAGTGGGCAAGAACCGAAACACTGAACAAAAACAGAAACATAACAACTTGTAAAATATACTGCTGTTTCTAAGTGAAATGTAGCAGTTGTTTACTGTGTGGAGCATTAAAAACTGGACAGGAAAAAAATGGGAAGAGGTATGGGTCATTGTAATTCAATGCTACATCAGGTACATATGTGGAATCAACCTCACTCAAATATTCTGCCTTAATGCTGCTCCTTCCTACTTTTTAAAAAATTTGTTTCTGGGATGTGGGCGTCGCTGGCAAGGCCAGCATTTATTGCCCAACCCTAATTGCCCTCGAGAAGGTGGTGGTGAGCCGCCTTCTTGAACCACTGAAGTCCGCGTAATGAAGGTGCTCCCACAGTGCTGTTAGGGAGGGAGTTCCAGGATTTTGACCCAGATACAATGAAGGATCGGCAATATACTTCCAAGTCAGCATGGTGCGTAACTTGGAAGGGATCTTGCAGGTGATGGTGTTTCCATGCGCCTGCTGCCCTTGTCCTTCTAGGTGGAAGAGGTCGCGGGTTTGGGAGGTGCTGCCGAAGAAGCCTTGAAGAGTTGCTGCAGTGCGTCTTGTAGATGGTACACACTGCAGCCACGGTGTACCGGTGGTGGAGGGAGTGAATGTTTAAGGTGGTGGATGGGGTGCCAATCAATGGGCTGCTTTGTCCTGGATGGTGTCAATCTTCTGGAGTGTTGTTGGAGCTGCACTCATCCAGGCAAGTGGAGAGTATTCCATCACACTCCTGACTTGTGCCTTGTAGATGGTGGAAAGGCTTTGGGGAGTCAGGAGGTGAGACACCTGCCGCAGAATACCCAGCCTCTGGCCTGCTCTTGTAGCCACAGTATTTATGTGGCTGGTCCAGTTACATTTCTGAGGTTCTCCTTGAACAGAAGAGAAAGATCCATTCCACATGCATATCCTCTGTTGCTCCTCGGTTGAGATATCAAGCTGCATAAGTGGTGCACTTCTCTAAACAGTTTTCCCTTCCTTCCCCTCAGATGATACTGTAAAGTCTGTGAGTTGTTTAGTTAATTAATACACAGACTACCAGAGTAACTTAAAACAGGACTTTACTATTCGAAGGTCAGGGCGAATCTGCCAAATAAATCCTGACACAGAACTTATATACCGGTGTGGTCACCGTCGGTATTACAGTATACAGAAGCCAACAAAGTAGTGCCACACCTAAAATAGTTCTCTTAAAGGTGAACGGTTACATACAATGGTTTTCTTAAAGGTAGACGGATACATACACTACAGATACAGTCGAGATCAACAAGATCAGTTCGTAGGGTAAAGTTGAATGTAACAGCAACTTGCATTTATATAGCGCCTTTAACATAGTAAAACAACCCAATGGGCTTCACAGGAACGTTATCCAACAAAATTTGACACCGAGCCATACAAGGAGATACTCGGGCAGGTGACCAAAAGCTTGGTCAAAGTTGTAGGTTTTAATGAGCATCTTAACGGATGAGAGAGGTTTAGGGAGGGAATTCCAGAGCTTAGGGCCTTGGCAGCTGAAGGCACTGCCGCCAATGATGGAGCAATTAAAATTGGGGGTGGGCAAGAGGCCAGAGTTGGAGGAGCACAGAGATCTCAGAGGGTTGTAGGGCTGGAGGAGGTTACAGAGCTAGGGAGGGGTGAGGCCATGGAGGGATTTGAAAACAAGGATGAGAATTTTAAAATAAAGGCCATGAGCCAATGTAGGTCAGCGAGCACAGAGGTGATGGGTAAACAGGACTTGGTGTGACTTAGGATGCAGACAGCAGAGTTCTGGATGAACAAGTTTATGGAGGGTGGCAGAGAAGAGGCTGGCCAGGAGAGCATTGGAATAGAAAAGTCTAGAGATAACAGAGGCATGGATGAGGGTTTCAGCAGAAAATGGGCTGTGCGGTGGAGATGGGCGATGTTACGGAGGTGAAAATAGGCGGTCTTGGTGATGGTGCAGATATGGGGTCGAAAGCTCATCTCAGGGTCAAATAGGCCAAAAAGGTTAGCGAATGGTCTGGTTCAGCCTCAGTTCAGCTTCAAACAGTGGCCAATGAGAGGGATGAAGTCGGTGGCTAGGGAACGGAGTTTGTGGCGGGGACCTTAGACAATGCTTCACTTTGCCCAATATTTAATTGGAGGAAATTTCTGCTCATCCAGTACTGGATGTCGGACAAGCCGCGTGACAAATCGGAGGCAGTGGAAGAGCTGAGAGAAGTGGTGGTGAGGTAGAGCTGGGTGTTGTCAGCATACATGTGGAACCCTGACGTCTTTTCAGATGATGTCACCCAAGGGCACCATGTAGATGAGAAATAGGGGACCCATGTATAGATCCTTGGGGGACTGCAGATGCAATGGAGTCAGGAAGAGAATCCATTGCAGGCGATTCTCTGGCTATGGCTGGATAGGAATGGAACCAGGCGAGTGCAGTCCCACCCAGCTGGACAATGAACGAGAGGCGTTGGAGGAAGACGGTGCGATCAACCGTGTCAAAGGTTGCAGACAGGTCGAGAAGCATGAGGAGGGATAGTTTACCATGGTCACAGTCAGAAAGTAATTTGTGACTTTGATAATGGACGTTTCAGTAATGTGGCAGGGGCGGAAACTTGATTGGAGAGGTTCAAATATGGAGATGCAGAAAAGATGGGCATGAATTTGGGAGTGTAAATATCAGCAAGACTTTGGCTGAAATCTGAATTTCCCAGTTAAACGTTCAAGACTAGCTAGGATTGTAGTTACTATCTAGAACAAAAACTCAATTAAAGGATTTCATGTGTGCTTTATAGCCCAAGCAAGGAACGTTTCACAGAATTTGGAATTCTTTTCTGTGGTATTGTGATTGTTACAGAATTGACACCAACATCGAGTGGAGGAAAGAGGTCATTAAAAATCTGGTATAGGTTATACTAATGGAGTAGAGTTTTCCATTCTGTAAGGCAAATTTATTTAATTTTCAGTTTGATCACATAATACTAGAAACATCTCACTAGCTGCAACTAACAGAATATAGATTCTGTTGGCGCATCACAGATTAATATCTCGTGGTTTATGTTAGCACAAGTATATTTCTGTTAAGTACAATGCACGAAACATTACTGAAAATAAAACCAAGCTTAAAAAAATGTTCCCACCCTCTTACGGCTTTGAGTAAACACACAGCTTAGTGTGGTGCTGTTATATAGAAAAAGACTTGCATTTATAGAGTGCCTTTCACGACCTCAGGATGCCCCAAAGCGCTTTACAGCCAATGAAGTACTTTCGAGTGCAGTCACTGTTGTAATGTAATAAACGTGGCAGCCTATTTGCGCACAGCAAGCCCCCACAAACAACAAAGTGATAATGACCAAATAATCTGTTTTTTTGTGATGTTGATTGAGGGATAAATATTGGCCCCAGGACACCGGGGAGAGCTCCCCTGGATCTTCTTCGAAATAGTGGCCATGGGATCTTTTACGCCCACCTGAGAGCGCAGACGGGGCCTCGATTTAACGGCTCATCTGAAAGACGGCACCTCAGACAGTGCAGCACTCCCTCAGTACTGCACTGGGAGTGTCAGCCTAGTTTTTTGTGCTCAAGTCTCTGGAGTGGGACTTGAACACACAACCTTCTAACTCACTACCACTGCTACCCACTGAGCCACGGCTGACACTGACAAGTGGGTAAATGCACAGCTTGGTGTTGTAACATTCACCTGGCTATTTCTGTAAAATCCCAATAGATGAAGGTGACTGGTATTTAAACAAGTACTCTTTTATTTAATTAAATACATGTATATTCAAAACTGGATAATCCAAGCTCAAAACCTAAAACTTTATTTTGTAGTGAATATAGTACAGGTGAAGTCAGAAAAATAGACAAAGTTCATTAAATTACGGAGACTAAACAACACAGATTTAAACACAATGAGATACTTTCCCCTCCAGTTTCCATGCAGCACGCCACATAAAGACACCAAGTGATGAGTTGCCAAGCTTCAGCCAGTGCACTCTACACTGGTGGCTCAGCAAGTTTATCCATCGAGTAGCTGAGCCTTACAGACCAGGTAAATCATAGATTCATAGAATGATACAGCACAGAAGGCGGCCATTCAGTCCATCGTGCCTGTGCCGGCTCTTTGGAAGAGTTATCCAATTAGTTCTACTCACCTGCTCTATCCCCATAGCCCTGTAAATGTTTCCACTTCAAGTATTTATCCAATTCTCTTTTGAAAGTTATTATTGAATCTGCTTCCACCCCCCTTTTCAGGCAGTGCATTCCAGATCATAACTCGCTGAGTAAAAAAATGTTTTCCTCAGGTCGCCTCTGGTCCTTTTGACAATTACCTGGATTCCATGTCCTCGGGTTGCTGACCCTTCTGCCACTGGAAACAGTTTCTCCTTACTTACTCTGTCAAAACCCTTCATGATTTTGAACATTTCTATCAAATCTCAGCCTCCTTTGCTCTAAGGAGAACAACGTCAGCTACTCCAGTCTCTCCGCATAACTGAAGTCCTTCATCCTTGGCACCATTCTCGTCAATCTCTTCTGCACCCTCTCCAAGGCCTTGACATCCTTCCTAAAGTGTGGTGCCCAGAATTGAACACAATACTCCAGCTGGGTTTTATATAGGTTTAGCATAACTTTTCTACTCTGCCCCTCTATTTATAAAGACTAGGATCCCATATGCTTTATTAACTGCTTTGTTAATCTATCCTGCCCACCTTCAAAGGTTTGTGCACAAAAATCCCCCAGGTCTCTTTCTTCTTGCACCCCCTTTAACATTGTACCATTTAGTGTGTATTGTCTCTCCTCATTCTTCCTACCAAAATGCATCACCTCACACTTTTCTGCATTGAATTTCATCTGCCATGTGTCCGCCCATTCCACCAGCCGGTCTATGACCTTTTGAAATCTATTACTATCTTCCTCACTGTTTACTACACTTCCAAGTTTCATGTCATCTGCAAATTTTGAAATTGTGCCCTGTACCCCCAAGTCCAAGCCATTAATGTATATCAAAAACAGCAGTGGTCCTAGTACTGAACCCTGAGGAACACCACTGTATCCCCCCCTCCAGTCTGAAAAAACAGCCATTCACCACAACACTCTGGTTTCTATCCCTTAGCCAATTTTATATCTATGCTGCTACTGCCCCTTTTATCCCATGGGCTTCAATTTTACTAACAAGCCGAATATGTGGTACTTTCTCTAATGCCTTTTGAAAGTCCATATACACATCACTGCACTGCCCTCATCCACCATCTCTGTTACCTCATCAAAAAACTCGATCAAGGAAGTCAACAACATCCTCTACAACACTTTCAGTAGGTTTTCAATTTTAATGATTATTTTTGTAATTTTATCAGCAAAAAAGAATCAAAGTTGACTTATTCTTTATCATTGTAATTTCCATAGATGTATCACCAAACAAGTGTTATAAAGATTAATATGCAATTTCTAACTATGACTGATTGTGTAAACTACTAATCCTAACTTGGTATTACAATATTAATGATCTGCCCACTGCCTAAAGCACATGAAACAGAAATTAGTATGTCGAATTAAATGGTACTGCCTCAAAGCACAAGCAGAGTTGCTGGTCTACAAATTGATCCCGATTCATACATAATATAGGTTAAAGCCATCGTCATTGTCCAATCGGATAAGTATTCAGGGATCAAGCAAGTGCGAAAATATCCCTTGGGTGACCTTGATATTTTTTCTCTTAAAAAATATTCGTCTGTCCCATAACATCTCAAAATTTATTTTTCAAGTCCCGCTCCTTTCCCTCCTCCTCCACGTACAACTTCATTTTCCAGACCAAAGGGTAATCAAGCAATGTGATTCTTTAACTGGCTATTTCCTCAATATGGAGTGCACACTCTCTTCCACAGGGATACACCTCACTTACCCAAGCCCAGAGACCTTAGGTGCAAGTTGGCTCAGGGACCCTAAAGTGTGTACAGGGTACTGGTGGTGGTTTAACCGGCTTTGCCTTATAGGGTTATGTGAAGCAGGGTGGAAAAAATACCAATCCCACAATAGCAGACCTACTCTTACAGGTAAGCCAAGCTGCCTGATCAATCATCAACAGTGCCCAGGAGTACTGCTGAACTGCCTGGATGAGGTATTGGATAACTTGAGTCTGCTTTATAGAGTTGACTTGGTTTTGAGCTCTATTTGCCAAGTGTGTCATCTTGGAACCACCTCGACTCCTGAGAAAGAATGAGTTACAATAATGCTGACTACTTCAACACAGTGGGGACCAAGTGAGGAGAAAGAAGTGTAGGATGGTGTATTTGGGGCTCAGAAGGAAAGAGGATAAAGTTGAGAGGAATGAATTATCCCTCCCTCCCCTTACAAGTGGCCCTGGCAAATGTAATGGATGGATCAATATTAAAACTATTTACTCTACAGATTAATACACCATGACACTCTGAACTGTACAAAATGCATAAAAATGATAAAACTTGATTATTAAATGTTAGATTTATGTAGGTTTTAATTTGTCAAATAGGACAAAACGAGGGGAAAAATTGCCTGATCATCCCTCCACCATGAGATGAAAACAAGACTGCTACAGCCCTCCACCCGCAGAAAGGGGAAAAACTCGCCAGCACCAGAGAGAATATTAGCATGGCACCCCCCCCCCCCCACCTGCCCCCATTCCTCTCCCCCGTCTTTGCCTCTACCGTCTCCTCCTCTCCCCAACCCTCTTCACTCTGTCCTTCCCTCCCTCTCGCCACCCTTTCCTCCCCCCCCACCCCAAGCTGACAATATTCACCCTTTCTCTCCCACCCCCACTGAGGCAAATGTTGGACCCCTCTCTCTTCCCTTTCCCTTCTTTTGTCCTTTCCTTCTCTTTCCTCTCTTCATACCTTTCTTTTCTCCCCTCCTTTCCATCTCCTCCTTCTAAAGATTCCTAGAACATTAGTATCAGTTCTAGGACAAGAATGGCCTGTTGCAGAAGTGACAGACTTCACCAGGACAGGGCTGGGACCAATATCCTCACTGGGAGAGTAATTAGTGCTGCTGGGGAATGTTTAAATTAATATGGCAAGCGGAGGGGAAAAATACCAAGATGAAGAAACAGAGAGGAAAGAAAAATGTGCAAGTGATGTAGGAAAGTTAAAAGGGAAGGCAACAAACATTTGAAAAAGGCAGAGAAATGGGACTAAGTGGATAGTTCATTCAGCGAACTGACACAGCCACTGGGCTGTAAAATTTTATGATGGTCTTCCAGCATACGGTAATGGGGATAAACCCTTGGATTTGTTTAAGATAAAGTTAATAATGGGGAACGGTAATTTTCTTTTGGATGGAGGAGCTAAAGGTGGGCCAAATGGTTTCCTTCTGATCTTATATCCTGTCCATGAATGCGTGAGAAATGCTAGAAAAGTATTCTGTGCCATCAATATAGTTTCTGGCTATTCTACTGCCAATCTTGTTACCTATGTTATACACATCTGAAACTCTGCTACTGAATATGTTGGTGACTTATCGGTCATTGTCTTGAACATCTCCAAAGCCGTTGACAGGGTTTGACACTGTGCACTTACTAACGTCATTATGGCATCCCATCAAAGCTATAAAAGCATACATCTAGAATAGATATGAAAACAGAATTGGACAGATATGGGTTTCATGGAAAGTTGTTGAGGGGAAGAGAGGTGTTGGGCACTAAGGAATGTCGATATATAGTTGGAGTCTTCCAAGGCAAGAAATGGTAGCTGCTGGTTAGACATGAAAGACATTAAGAAACCACGTCTTATAAGAATCAAAAGGAACAAGACTGGCCTGTTGATGGGCATGGAGAAGACCAAGATGTCGTGATTTTGACATAGCACTATGAGAGGACCGGAGGCTTTGAACTGCGAGAGGGCATTTGATCTGAAAGAAGTTGATAAATTTAGAGTGAAATTATCAGCAAGAGTGTGGATAAGGTTGGATAATGAGTGGAGATCAGTGATGTGATGAAGGAAAACAGAGAGGGGAGACCTGTGGGAATCAGTGAGTTTGTGGCTAAGGAGTCAGAGGATGAACCATCAAATACAGCATAGATGGAGCAAAGTGAGGGGAAACTAGATAGCCAGTTACATAGTTTTGGTGAGAAGTCATGGTGGTGGTAAATGCACAGTAGCAGACCCTATCAACTGCTTTGGTAATGTTCACGACAATGACAGATAATTCACCCAAGCCTTCAATAGCAGACTTCCAGAGGTGTATAAGAAGGCAAATGGTATGTTGGCCTTCGTAGCAAGAGGGTTTGAGTACAGGACCAAGGACGTCTTGGTGAGACCACATCTGGCGTATTGTGTGCAGTTTTGGTCGCCTTATCTGAGGAAGGATGTTCTTGCCATGGAAGGAGTTCAGCGAAGATTCACCAGACTGATACCTGGGATGGCAGGAATGACGTATGAGGAGAGATTGGGTCGATTGGGCTTGTACTCGCTGGAGTTTAGAAGAATGAGAGGGGATCTCATTGAAACTTATAAAATTCTGACAGGACTGGACAGACTAGATGCAGGAAGGATGTTCCCGATGGCGGGGGAGTCCAGAACCAGGGGTCACAGTCTAAGGATAAGGGGTAGACCATTTAGGACAGAAATGAGGAGGAATTTCTTCACCCAGAGAGTGGTGAACCTGTGGAATTTTCTACCACAGAAGGCAGTAGAGGCCAATACATTAAATATATTCAAGAAGGAGTTGGATATATTTCTTAAGGCTAAAGGGATCAAGGGATATGGGGAGAAAGCAGGGACAGGGTACTGAATTTGGATGATCAGCCATGATCACATTGAATGGCGGAGCAGGCTCGAGGGGCTGAATGGCCTACTCCTGCTCCTATCTTCTATGTTTCTATGTATAATGTAGGCAACAAGACTACAGGAGAGATGGACACGCCAAAAATAATATTAGCTCTGAATTTTCAAGCTGATGGATAATTTGAGAATTAACAGCATCTTCCACAACTTTGGGAAAATGTGACACTAAGTGCAAGTGTCACAATAGAATGCACAAGATGCTGGAATCCTGAGAACCATATTATAAGTGGGAAGGAATTCTATATAAAACAAGGCAACAGTATCCAAATGCATTGCATGCAAACTTAAATGTACATGGTCACTTTGTAATTGATATTTTAGCCACGCTTTTCATGTGCAGTGTAGCATTTTCTTCAGTACCAGCAACATGTTTTCATTCTTTGTAGCAAACTCATGATGTTGTTCTATCAGTCCAGTCCAGCCAAACCCATTAGCTGCATGCACTATTTTAAGCACAGCCTGCAGCTGTCATCACTTTCAGAGCAAGGTGACGAGTCACATCATGCCACTCAAGTCACCTGACAACACTGCATGTTCAGTCCCACCCCTCCCAATCCTGGGTTGCTTCATACAGTTACTTCACCACACAGGGACACATTCCCACCAAAGCACATACTATTCTCAATCTGTGTTTTTCAGTGTACTGGAGCAACAAGCGAGGCACTGGTTAACAGAAAAATATCTTCTGAAATTCAGAGATGCAATAACTGTCCAGGTTATCTGTTTATATCAATCAAGAATATCTACATACAGACAAGGTGGCCTGCCTGCCCTCGGAGGTGGACGTAAAAGATCCCACGGCACTATTTCGAAGAAGGGCAGGGGAGTTAGTCCCAGTGTCCTGGGCCAATATTTATCCCTCAATTAACATCACTAAAACAGATTATCTGGTCAATATCACATTGCTGTTTGTGGGAGCTTGCTGTGCGCAAATTGGCTGCCGCGTTTCCTACATTACAACAGTGGCTACACTTCAAAAAGTACTTCATTGGCTGTAAAGTGCTTTGGGGCGTCCGGTGGTCGTGGAAGGCGCTATATAAATGCAAGTCTTTCTTTTTCCTTTCAAGATAATTGATCATAGAGAAGTGAACTTTAAAGAAATACATATTGGACCTTGATTTCTCCCTCCCTTTTTAGACTTCTCCCTGCACTATGCAATCCCTCAGGTGATAATTAGACTGACAAACTGCTATATGCCACTCTGTAACCAGTCACAAGGAGATGGTACACGTGACTTGGTGAGTTATACTCCAACTTCCTATCCCTTTCATAAGAGGGTGGGGGGCGGGGAGGTTAACAGCAAATTGCTTGGACTGATCATCCACAGAACTGAATCTTTGGCGAATCGTGAATCCACATCCTGTCTCTCCATGAGCAACACACGGGTAAACATGTTACGCCATTTGGTACATCTTCTAAAAAAAGAGGGGAGCATGACTTTTTCTTCCAAAGGTTAACAAACAGAACTTGACCTTCACATACATGGTATTCCATCAGGCTTTGCGAAGGGATGCCAGGATGTCAGATACCAATTTAATTTGCCAGTTAAAGAAGACATTCAACAACAACAACTTATATATTTATATAGCGCTTTTGACTTAATAAAACATCCCAAGGTGCATCACAGGAGTGTTATCAAAAAAAAACAAAATGTGACATCGAGACATATAAGGAGGTGTTAGGGCAGATGACCAAAAGCTTAGTCGAAGAAACAACAGAAAATGCTGGAAAACCTCAGCAGGTCAGGCAACATCCGTGGACAGAAATTTGAGTTGACGTTTCGGGTCGAACCCTTCTTCAAAACTGGAAAGAAAATATAGATCGGAAGCAGGGCTGCGATCGGACAAAAGGATAAAAGAAACAAAAGAAGTTAAAAAAAAGAGACAATAAAAGGTATTAGAAGCTAGACGAGATGGTAATAGGCTGAGATTAGGTGTAAAGTGTACTGGCAGGGCAAGAGATAGCTGCCAGGTGTGAGAGAGAAACAAAAGGAAAGGGGGGGGGGGGAAAGGAGTCGAAGAGGTAGGTTTTAAAAAACATCTTTAAAGGAGGAAGAGAAGTGGAGAGGCGGAGAGATTTAGGGAGGGAATTCCAGAGCTTAGGACCTAGGCAGCGGAAGGCACGACCGCCAATGGTGGAGCATTTAAAATCGGGGATGTTCAAAAGGCCAGAATAGGCAGAGCGCAGAGGTCTAGGGGGATTATAGGGCTGGAGGAGATTAGAGATAAAGGCGGGGTGATGCCATGGAGGGATTTGAAAACAAGGATGAGAATGTTAAAATCAAGGTGTTGCGTAACTGGGAGCCAATGTAGGTCAGCAAGCAATTCACATTCATTTGCGGAGTTTTCAGCAATTGCAACTCATCATCAAAACTCAAAACACTAAGAAAGCCCCATCACGAAATTAAAGAATGGATGTTATTCTATGGCAACATCGGAATACTTGAAAATGAAGCCCCTTTAAGAGATCAGATGTAAACTTTAAAAAAAATTGTGCATTTTGTGTTGATCGAGGTGCGGATGTCAGATTACGTATCCGCAAGCCAAGTTTAGCATGGGTTAGATAGATCCTGGGTAAACCATCCTCTTTGCACCATATCCAACAATATGCCTTTACCTTAATGTCAGAATAGCGCTCCCTTCTTGCACCGGTACAACATTCTCCTTTTCCACATCAGCCATCCTAAGCGAGACTGACTATTTGTTCCCATTTATAGTCTAATTGTAGCAGTTTTATCCTGTGAGCCGCAACTTACTGTGGGTGATGGTGCTCAAACATATTTCACTTACAACACTTACAGCACCAGAGAGAGACAACTTTCATTCTAAGAGTCTGTACTAGATGTGACTACAGGTCCCAGAGGTAAAACATCTCCCAACCAGTCCTATTAGCCAACAACTTCTACCGTAATCAGGATTTCATCTTGTATACCTTTTATTTCCCAATGGGATGTTGTGCATTGGAGAGAGAAAACTGACAGATACGGCATCATAATGTAACCAGTCAGAAGGAGTCTGAAAAGCTATAGATAAACTGAGAGTTTAGGCTAGAGTAATGCACGTTTCTGGCAAGCAATAAATGGGAGGAGCAATTAAAGAAAATAAGTTGCATTTAACTGCTTAAAAAGTTGCTCATAAATGGATCCAACTCAGTCAAAAGTACATTAAAGTTGTGTAAAACTTGACTCAAAGGCCTACACAGTAGCTTTTTTTTTTAAACTTCAACATGAGCTTAGTCTGCTGACTGTACTTCATATACAACATCCCAATCTATTTAAGTATAGCAGCTGGGCAGATTTTTTTCCCCATAAAGGTATACACACATTCTCATCTTTAATTACAGTTGAATATTTGGTCACAGTGTAGTAAGGTTTAAACGCATAAAAACAGACAAAACTCACCATCTTTGATGATGAC